>NW_027325368.1:20686080-21886080 GCF_036924035.1 Leuresthes tenuis | reverse complement strand
CCAGGACAGTTAGCGTGGCCATGCTTTGAAAAACGAATTTGTAACGTCGACTCAGAAAATAACATCTTAAAATAAAAAATAATAGTTCTGTACAATAATATAAAGGAAGCACCAAATTTACGTTACATTCAAAAACAACTATTACTGAAAGGTACACCATTTTACCCACCACCGCACTGTACTGAGATGCCAGCACCAGTAGTTTTCAGGAATAGGGAAGAGAGAGACGGCAGGAAGATGCAAACGTGAACGTGTTTAGTTCCACGTGTTCCTTCATACATGCTGCTGACCAGCTTCTCTCTGGTTCCTGAACCACTGCATGGTTCTTGGAACTTTGGTGCTAATAAGCGCGCCTGGGGACAAAGCAGGATTTGTGCCTTGTTGAGTATCTGGATTTTCATCATCACGAAGCAGGTTAGCTTCTCATGCCATTGTATCAACATGGCAACTTACACTGGAATCCTAACCTCTGTAGCACATGTAACGGCATGTTGTCCAGACCCATAAAAAAGAAAAAAAAGACTTCAATTTGTGGACAGCTTTAAAAGTCAAAAGGTCAAACACTGACTGAGATTCTTCATAAGATACTGTATGTGTCAGCAGAGGAGAAACAGAGACTTATTACACTAAAACTTGTTCCTGTTGACTTTTAGATATATCTTTCCGGCTGATATTACACTGTGAACGGAAGGTGCTGCACAGTCACTTTGCCACCTGTTGTAAGGGACAGAACTTGAAAACCTGCCGTGTTTGGCTTCCAGTTGCAGTTCATTGTTAGTCGAAAAATCTTCGCAAATTACAACTTTCTTTTAGACATGTTGTCACCATCAAATTCGAGATGAGTTAATGTTTTTCTTTAAATAGTGAAATGTAACAACATCTGACATTCTTTCTATGTTCTACTGTGAGTAAAATACTGTTTTATGATATTAGAAAACCACTAGATTCATTTATTTTAATTTTTTTTTTTTTTTTTTAAATTTGGGGTTGTTCATACAAAGCTGGTCTGATTATATTTATCAAATGATGAAACATTTCTGTCCTGAGGGCACAAGGGATCCCAGAATGGTTTAACCAGTATGGAAATTCGGCTTATATGATATAGCTTTCACCGCCACCAAATCACAACCCAACTGCGCACTATTGGGAGAGTTTGGATCAATCCGTTCAACTGTATTCCCCATCACCAAAACCCTACAGATGGAAGAAATTATGTTCATCGTCTTGGCTGAGTTTCAGTTCTATAGCCAATGCCAATGTCCAGTGAAGCTGTTCTGTCGTACATAATTAACACACAACAAGAGTTTAGCGCATCCTCACACAAATTAAAGCATGTATCTTTACATTTCTTCCTTCACGATTGCTTTTCAAAGATCGGACAAACATCCAAATGGGAACCATTTTTGTCCCCTCTATGCAAAATACATTCTTCTGTGACCAAAAGAAAATCCGGTTTGTAAATAACACATTACAAACGCCAGAGGAGCTGAGCAAACTCACCACGCATAGCCTATCTTCATCATAGGGTTCTTGGCCTTTCTTCTGGGGATGTACTCGGGACCCTCCGGTTCCTCCTCGTCCTCCTCCTCCTGCTTGGCTCTCTGGGCTCCCGCTGAGCTGTGAGTCTGCGCGCTCTTCTGCGGCTCTGTCCTCGAGCTGCACAAGGAGGCGGCGGGGGAGGCGTGGAGCCGCAAACGTTGACACACTGTCGGGATTTGACTGCACTTCGTGAGGAGCAACCGACCGGGAGCAAGGTGCAACCCTAGAGGACCCATTAAACGTTTAACTTTTCTGTGCTAGACTTCAGTCACCTCTGCGGACGTTAACGTCGAGTTTAAATTAAGTTTTTAAGAGGAAAAAAAACAACTTAAGGAAAATTAAAATGCTTTCTAAGAGCTATAACATACATAACGCAATTGAGGGATAACTGACACTGCTACTGATGACAAAGATATTCATTTTGTGAATCACTTTGTGGTGACCGTTTACGCCAAGTCTATCGTCAATAAAAGGGTTTTTACCTGTCAGAGCTCCTCGGACGACAGTCAGGCAGGAGGCCGCCATGTTTGTTTAGTAACAGCTAACACGCATGCGCAGTGCTTCTTTACGCAAGTAGAAATGGGGTCCACCTAGTGGACAACAATAGTATTGCGTTTTATGAACTGGTGTGAGAAATTACCGTTAACACGTTTTTTTACAGAAACATTTTTATTATTTGAAACAACATTACCATTCACTTTATACCATAATATTACAACAACAAAAAACAAACAAACAGTATAAATTGAAACCATGTTTTAGAGCCTTGGTGTTTGTCTCTAATATACAGTTATAGAAAGCAATCAGCCATTACACAGTTCGAAGAAGTTACAGCAGTGAACAACTGTGGAAAAAAAACAAAACAAAGCAGTATATTTACAATATCTCACTTTTCTTATTAACCTCAGAATTAAGTCTTTGTACAGCTGAGATCATCACAAAAAAGTAAGTCTTAACATCATCTCCAACACTTCTATCATGTATGTGGTACAAATGAGCATCAATAAAACACTATGAACATCACTGTGTAAGCTGTGTAAGAGTCACTTTAGTCCTCCAGGATGTAGTTGGGGTTGACGACCAGAACAGCTTCTTCTGTGCCTTCCGACTCTGAGCCCTTCAGTCCCCCCTGAGACAGCTCGATGAGGATGTGATCCTGCAGAAACAGATTGATGCCAAATTTGGTGTAAATGGACACCTCTGAATTTGTAGAAGACTTCACTTCAATTTCTTTTTTGCCAAATGTCGACTCACATAGTGAACCAGCCTGTGGATGACCTTCTCTATCAGGCCCTTCTTGTTGATGAGCTCCTCCTCGGAGTCGATCTCTGACTCGATCTCCTTCAGATACCAGTTAACCACTGCAGTTTTCTTCAGCTCCTCCTCTTCCTCAGCTATGACACAGAGTGACAAAAATGTGAAAAAAGAAAAATGATTAGTATCACCGATTACAAAAGCCGGAGGAGAAAGGACACGCTTTGAGAGACAGAGGAGGAACGGCCTCTTACCGTCCTCCGCTCTGCGCAGGTGAAGGACCAGCAGGTTGGAGATGCGTTTGTACTCGGAGAAAGACAAGCGGGCGGACGGTTTGGGCTGGCCGCCAGGCTCAGCGTTCCCATTCACACCATCAGCATGGCCATTAATTCCATTAACATGGCCATTAATTCCATCTCCATGACCGTTTACTCCATTTGGGACATCGTTGCCTACAGAGAAGTAAAAAGCAGCAAATGAACACTTTGTTGGAGTTTTTGAGATCCAAGTACACGTATGATTACATTTTGAATCTACACATGCAGGAGGGTGCGACCGTACCTTCCTCCTGCGGCTGCTCCTCCTCCTCCAGGTCATCTTCCTGCTCCAGGTTGATGTCAGGCGTCTCCACTCTGATGATGGACTTGTTGAGAAGACGGAAGGCTTCCTTCACGTGTTTGGGCTGCACCTGGAGCCGGAAAGTGAACGGAAAGTGCAGCGTCACTGCATTTAGTAGCACTACACAGGCAACTCCCTGAACATTTTGCTCGGAGTAAAAATATATAGATTTTTTTTAGATTTGTTCAAACATACTTCATCACAGCAGTGCATGCGGGCCATGGCCTCCGAGAGGCGGATCATGCTCTCCAGCTGTCGCACCGTTATCCTCCAGGCAGACTTGGACACACCCCCAGAGCTGTCACGCTGGCGGAGACGCTTGTACTGCTCGACGATGAACTCCTCCGATTCACTGGAGATCTGTGAGGGTAAAATACACACATGTAGATAATAAATACCCAGGCCCCTAAGCCCAGGGCCATGGAAACGGACCCGACATCCCGGTACAGCTCAACTGAAAGCGACTCAGAGCAACAATAGACATACATGGATGCTTTTTGGGGTTTTTTCTGTGGTTCTTGTATTCAATCCATAATGCTACGGGGTAGGAAAACATTTTTTAAAAAGTAAGAGTGTGACTGCATGAAGACACGCACCTTAGGTTTGAATTGCCTGGCAAAGAGAAGGTATCTGCGGATCTCATCCAGAGAGTAGAGTCTGTCCACCGACTCCTCCACACGCGAGTGCAGGTCCACGATGCGCCTGGCGATGGCGTAGTCTGTAACCTGCGACACACCCAGACGCACAAACGGTGCAGATCAAGTCAGAAGTTCACGACATTAATGAGATGCTAAAGAAAGATCAACCTCATACAGTCAAAATACACAATAATGAAAACTAATATCAAATAAAACCGCCTCCGATGTACGCTGGGACTGTGTGCACGCGTACCTCGTTACAGTCATCCACCAGGATGAAGAAGAGGTCGAAGCGGCTCATGATGGGGGCGGTCAGGTTGACGTTCTGCTTCAGGCTCTTGCTGCGGTCGTAGCGCCCGCTGACAGGGTTGGCGGCAGCCAGGATGGACGTTCGAGCGTTCAGAGTGGCCTGAAGGAGACGCAGGGAAAAAATATCTGCTTATTCTCATGAGGAACAGAAACATCTCCTGCTCGTGTTGGCTGGCTCACGGGCGTATCTTCTCTTTCCAGAGCACTGAGGTTTCTCTCGACTAACACCAGGGGATGGAAAATCGACTTGAGATCATCGAGGAGGTGTATGAATCTGATGTGCGTTACCTTGACTCCAGCCTTGGTGATACTGATTGTCTGCTGCTCCATGGCTTCATGGATGGCCACCTGGTCCTTGAGGTCCATCTTATCAAACTCATCGATGCAACATACGCCCTGAAAGCAAACGCGGCCGTTAATAGCACAGAATACAGCGACATACAGCGACAGCGACAAACTCGTGACACTCACGTTATCTGCGAGCATCAGAGCTCCGGCCTCGATGACAAACTCGTGCGACTCCTCGTCTCGGACCACAGCTGCTGTCAGACCTGCAGCGCTGCTGGCTTTGCCGCTGGTGTACACTGCTCTGGGACTGAACTCCTCCACGTGCCTACAGGTACGCAAGGATTCCCGTTAGTCATCCGTCTGTGTGACACGGTGGGTGCAAGCTACATATAAATTATTCACAAGGCAGATTGCGTTTCCAGCCGAGTTTTTGTTACATACTTCAGGAACTGGCTCTTGGCAGTACTCGGGTCTCCAACGACGCAGACGTTGACGTCTCCTCTCAGAGAGGTTCCCTCCATGGTCGTCTTGGGCACGCCTCCAAAGAGCATCAGCAGGATGCCACGCTTCACCTCGTCGTTGCCTGCACAATGTGCAACGTTAAGTTGAAAAGTCACAGCTTTCACATGCTTCTCTCAGGCAGAGAAAAAGGCTCAGCGGAGGTCCGATCACTGACCGTGGATGGTGGGGAAGAGGCTGGTGCAAAGGTTGTGGTACAAGTTCTTGTCCTGGCTCATCTCAAACACCTTCTCCCACTCCTTCTCGGTCATCTGGCTCTTGATGCTCTCAGCAGTTTGCTCCTCATCCCGCAGCTCCTTGCCACCAAACTGGAATAAAGACAACGTGACGCTGTAATTCGGCACCACTTGCCTTGAGCGTTAGTTTGCGGTGAGTGTTTCTTACTCGGGGGTTGGTTGGGGCCACGTTGCAGGCCAGAAAAGCCAGTCTGTATGACAGCTCTCTGACTCCCAGAGCCTTCAGTCCCCTCAAACCCTCTGACTCAAAGCCCTGCCGACCTCCTGGTACACGGGTACTGGTCTCCGCTCGCACACCTGGAGACATAACATCCATACAGATGGTTGAAATGGGTCCAAATGCAAAACTGCTAATGTAAGAAAGTGCTTTATTGGTTGAGATTTAAACCATACCAGGAGTACTGAGCTGAGAAACATCCGGTACGACGATCAGGGTCCCGGTGAAGTCACAGCGGTCTCCTGCCTGAGCCATCTCCACGGCCTCCGCCCTCAGGATGATCTCCAGGGAGCGTGGGATTGAACCACGGGGCAGCTCCGCCTGCGTCTCCTGAATACGTACCTGAGCACACAAGGGTCACACATTAGTGCCCCCTCTCATTTACACAGAGACACACACGCCTTCAGCCTCAGTTACCTTCTGAAAGTCGATGAACTTGGATTTGTGCGTGTCGAGGTGGAATCGGGAGCGGTTGTTGCAGACGGGGTTTCTGCAGATAGTCGGTGGGGAGTATTTGAACTGCTGAGAGACATCTTTGATCACAGCCTGGCAGTCCATGCACAGGAAGGTCCCGCTCACCTGCAACCACAGAGCGGGTCGTGTCATCAGTGAGAGACAACAAAAACTCAACAATACAACTTTGATCTTTTGTCACAGCGGAATCTCTCACCAGCTCAGGGTGGACTGGGTGTGTCCTCACCACCTGGCCGCTGATCTTCACCAGGGTGCCGATGCGCATGGAAGACAGCTCACGGATCCTACATTATACACACGATGAAGATCACTTTCATACCCTTGCACAGTGATTTAGACTGAAGCCACTCGTTTTAAGCTTACTTGTGTCTGGTCGGCAGATCCTCGATGGCAACGTAGAACTCTTTGTTGAGAGGAACATTCCCGTGATCTCGAGCAAAGTTGCGCACTGCCCGGCAGAGGTAAGGATACACCCTGAAAACACAGTCGCTCGGTTTAATGCTTGTATTGTACCGAATGGAAATAATGGCTATGCCTACATCTGTACCTGTAGAGACCGTTTCAGCAGCTGCTGTGCATGGCAGTAATGAGCTTAGCATGAGATGTTCATGTAATATATTGTACTGCACATTTTAAACAGTAGAAGAACTAAATTCATATCCTGTGCCCCGGTAAAGCTTTCTGTTGCAGGCTCATCCAGTGTGATCCGTTTAACAGTACAGTCGTATTCATGTGTGATCTTAAGATCAGAGCCCCCTCCACCCTACCGTTTCAGAACAAATGACAGCAGATCAACTGCTCTCTTCAACACTGACGCTGGGGAACAAGCGGAGGTTGTGATGCAGCCCAGTTGTCAGGACCTGTGGATCCTGTGGTTGGCTCACCTGTAGTACTCCTCCTGAATGGTGGTGGCCAACTCCTGATTGAAGCCCTCCAGGTCTATGAAGCTCACCAGAAGAGTGTTCCTCTCAGGCCTGATCAGCTCCTCGGCCTCCTGGACATACTTCACATCCCCATCCCCGGTCTGAAACCTAAGCAGCACAACATCATCATTAGATACCGTCTAATACGAGTAAAACAACCGATCGACACAGCACTGGACCCGTAGAAATTCTGATCCAGAAGTTTTATTATGCGCTCGCGCCGTCGGCAACGTGTCACGGCCCACAATACAATAACGCCTGTTGCGGATTGACTTACTCCTCAAGGAAAGCCTGAAACAACTTTTGACATTTTTCAGCCAACTCGTCCTTCACCATGGCCCCGGCATTCTCCGCGGTGGCTGTAGCAACATCCATGCTGCGAACTGTAGTAATAGAGTCGGAAAGTTGAGCAAATTTCTGGACCGTACGGTTCCTCAACAGACTGGCACACACTACACGCTGACGTCCTAACAACAGAGCTGCGTTTCGCGCGAAAAGTGAGACCACGTGACATTTGGCGCGCCGATTCCGACCAATCTGCGGTGCCGTGCAAATATTCTTCAGGTTAGTAGCCAATGAGAGGAGAAAACGGCATGTGACGCAGAGCTCTTCTCGTTTCCTGTATCAAAAGCATTAAAGTTGTGCCGAAAAAAATAAAAGAAGACAAGTCAACTGTGGCAATGTATCTGCAGGCCTGTCGGGAAACACATTCACTGTCGTAGTTCTAACGTAGTGAACAATATACAAAGTTAAGCTTTGAATTAATTGAACAGACAGAAATAAAGTCGTGGAAACATCAGAACACCCCGTGGAAACATGAACTTTTTATAATATTTCAAAGCAGCAATAGTTGTCCAGACTTTCTGAAGATCTTTCAAAGATTTTCTTTGGATGTTGGCTGCTTTCTCATTCATTTTCAGCCAAGTCATTTCACATGGCCATCTTCAAAGGAGTGTAGGAATGTTTTTTTTTTTTTTAAGTTGCTTAACACTGACCCATGAATCATCCAAGCATAAAAAGACAAGGGATGCACCTGTGTAGAGTTTACTCATAGCGGCCTTACCAAATACCCCGTTTTATTTGGCATCTTTAGTTACTTGGTTACCAGCAATCTGTCACAAAAAAACACATCCTTTATTCACATTTCCTTAGATGCGTCACTAGAAAAAGATAACACAGATTGACATACATGAAATAAAAGTAGAGTAATTTGAGGAAATTGGACAAGTGGAGCCCAACAAAAGTAGTTTCAGATCTAGAATAATATCTACAGTAGATGGACAATATCTGAAAAGGATGTCCTGAAAAGAAGGAAGAAATATCCAGTTAAAACCAGACAGAGGACCTGAGAGATGCATACTGTTGACCCAAGCCTCATCAGAAATGGTCTCCATGGAAGGGTGGCTGTCAAAAAACCATTCATATGGAAGGGAAACAGGGAGAAAAGGCTGAGCTATGCCGAATGACACAAGAAGTGGACTGAAAATCAGTGGCAACAGGTGGTATGGAGGGATGAATCCTCCCCAGAGCCCGGACCTCAACTTTATTGAAGCAGTGCGGCAGCCGATATCCAAAGAAGGGCTTTGGGATGTCCTTCAAGAAGCCTGGAGAACGATTCCTGAAGACTACTTAAAGAAATGACAAGAAAGCTTGTCTAAGAGAGTTCAGACTGTTGAAGAATAAAGCTGGTCATTCAAGCTTATTGATATTGTACAAACTCAGTTTTTTCCTTATGTATTTCCATTGATGTTTATTGTGATTCATTAAATGGATTCTCTTATTTCCTGTTTTCCTGACAATATTGAAACTGTAGGTAAACATTTGGAAATTTGATATTCATTTTAACAATACTGAAAGAAATAAGTGGAATAAATGTCTGTTAATAATTATATTGACAACATAATCAGTAAAAAAAGCATTTTCTTATGAAGAAAAAGTCGGGATGCCCCAATTTTCATTATTACTTAGAATTCCCAGAATTATATTCAGGTATACTTTGTTAAATACAAATCGTTTAAATTTCAGTGCAGAGATTTTTGGAAGAGCCTGCCTTATTCAAGCCTTAAACATTTAGTTTAGTTTGCTCCTACTTGTATTATCACTATGGCAATGAGACCTGCAGGAAGAAGATTATAGACGCATAGGGCTTTAAAAAGATCTCAAAATAATTTATAATCTGCCATTCCACTGTCCGGGAAAAAATTTACAAGATGGGAACATTTAAATTGACTGAAACAAACCAAGTTTGCCTAGTCAGTCCATTACTGCATGTTCAGTTTAAGAGCTGACCACAAAATGATTAAAGAAGTCTCCAACAATCCTAGAATACCATCAACAGACTTACAGGAAGTTCTCGCCATGGTTGATGTCCAAGTACATGAATTTACCATCAGTAAGAGACCACACAAGGTTGAGCTCCATGGGAGGTATGTAAGGAGGAAACATTTGTAGTCAAAAACAGAACATCAGGGCAAAACTGCCAGAGCACAATGAGCTTTTTACAGAAGACTCAAAATTTGAATTAGAAATCAAAGACTTCTTTATTGTATGCTTGAGCAAATTACGACACCATAAATCTAAAACATTTAAACTGAAGCAGAGGTGGATCATGTAACATGACCCAAAATGTTCGAGTAAATCTATGAAGAAATGGCTGAGTAGAAAAGAAATGGATCTTTCTGGAAGGGCAGAGTCAAAGTGATTTAAAACAGGCTGTGCCTCCGAGACAGCCCTAAAACATCACACAGCTGTCTAAAAGGGGGGCTAACTTTCTACCAGTCATTGTTGGAGACTGGTACATGATTGTAAGAAAAGTTTTGTTAAGATATTTTAATTCATGCAGAACTTTATTGTATTGTATCTGGTAGAGATTAAGGCTGATTGTTGTATTGGTTCCCAATCCAGGGGTTAGGCCTTTCCAAAGGTCCAAAACTTAATCAGGATAAATGAGGAAATGAGAGAAAACAAAGTTTATTATTTACAAAATTAGACAAGTCAACTCTGTATTTAGTGAAATATCAAGTGATTTGACCTAAGATATTTGTCAAGATGAAACCATGTGGATGGTAACAGCTCATAGATGTCTATTAGAACCCACACTTCTGTTTTTTGTTTGCTTTGCAGATTGAAAAGGTTACAAACCACATCTAGAAATATCACTTTGTAATCTATCTCCAAAGTGTGCACTATAGTTTATGCCACAAACATACTCTGTTTATTAGGTGTCTGATATTAGTACATGAAATACTGTCAGAGAAAGGTGGTAATTACGCGTGCAAATAATCTTACAGTATATAAATATATATATATATATATATATATATGTGTGTGTCATTACGAATTATCATTCTAGTAAATAACAACAGTACCAGTGTTGCTAATTTGTCTATAATGCAGCCATTTTTACATTCAATTTATGACTGGGAACTACAAAACGTGGTGAAGTGTTGCAGTTCCAGATTGTGACCGTTAGATGGCAGTGAACGCTCATATCTCCGTCTGTAATTTCAGTTCTAAACTCGGCCTGCATCAGGGGTGACACTCTAACATCATTCTGGCTGAAACCACTTGAAAAACTCTTGTGTTTTCCGAACACAAGATCTACCTGACTATTGACTATTTTTGTAGTCACAGAGCTTGTTGCTGTGATGTATTTCCAGGTGCTGAAGTTTAACTATAGTTTAATGTCAGTGTATATAATCGATTACTACACATGACCCCTATATATTTGCAGATGATATCAGAGTTACGTTGTAGTTTCACACAGCGAGCAGAGTGAGACAACTGTGAGGCACACTAGCAGTAATTTTCATTTTATCATTCCTGCTTGATATACTGCAGATATAGTGGGGGTGGCTGCATATTTGTCCATTCATTTTTATGTTTTATGGATTTGTACAACTAAACAGTTTGTTTAGTCTTTCTGTTTTGTTTTTTTATCCCAACGGTCTTAATTTGTCCATGTTGCAAATAACCAGTCGAACTTACTGGTCTGTCTGCACAGCCATCGTTGCCGCACTTTCATGGTGGTTGCTTCTTGCTTTGTACCATCATTGTATTGTTGAGAACAGCAGCTGTTATCATTTTGAACACAGATCACGTCTAACCGCTGCCGTGAGTTTACTGTATCATCAGTGGAAGAACAGGAATAATTGCAATCCGCAGTTCAACTGACCCCTGTAACTGTTTTTTTCCAAGAATATCCTACCAAATTACGGGTACTCATTGACATTCATAGGCGAGCTTTTATCTAAAGCTTTACATGAATATGTTTTTCACTTCTAAAAACCCCTGAGCATGTGGGATGTTTTTGACCCCCGAATGAGACAGTTTGTTCATCAGGGGCAAAAAAACAGAGCAATGCACCATGCACAATGCAACTGAAAAAGCAACCGACAAACATCAATGCTGACTGTGCTTCTCAAGGCAAAGATTGTGCGCAGAAAAAGTGAGAAAGAAAAAGTCAGCTAAGAAAAAGTGAGAAACCACATGATGATGATGACACCCGAAGTCGTTATAAAGAGAGGGATATCTCAAAGTTTTAACTTGACTTTCAGACAGAATGCAGTCAACTAAAAATAAAACAGAGCAAAAAAAAAAGTGCAGTCAGCCTCGACAGGCAACCCTCCCAGGACCATCTGTGAGGCTAAACACTGATTTGCTGCTCTGCAACGCCAAGGATGACTGTTTCTGATTTTTTTCCCCCACATCATTCTCACGCCTACACCTGCTGCGGTCAATACAAACACTGTTGGCAGGCTATTGGTTTCACCTGTCACATTGTATGAACCCACCAGGAACAAAGCAGGAAGTTATTGCAGGCCATTTGGATGCAACCCAGTCTCTTTATTTCTCCTTTTGTCTTGACCTCTGGCGTTCCCACAATTGTTCAGCAGCAGGAAACTCAGTTTGTCTGAATATGAGGGAACCTGACCATCTGTAGGCACACACTCACACACACACACGCACATACATACTCACACAAACCACAACATCACAGCAAAGTATGGTGCAGCAATACAGGCAGCATTAAGTACCCAACACATGCATAGGTACAGCTATGTTCTGCCACTGAGAGAAAAAGCACTGCATTGACAAGTAGTAGTAAGATTCATTCATATTGAGACACAGGAGGCAAGTACAGATAAAACACTGCCACTCTGGTATACAGACTCAAACTCTGCCTGTGCAGTAAGAAAGCTTTGATGGTGCAGTTTTGTCGTCACAGGTGAAAAACAATACAATGGGTACAAACATTTGTAAGAGAAGCAGGATATGAAGATAGAAAAAACATTTTCAAAAGAGCTGTTTCCTGGTTTATTTGTAATCAGTGAGTGACACATCATCATTGTCTTGGCGGCAAAGTCCCGTGCTCTAAATCTGAAACTAAAGTGGCTCGATAAAGGGTTTTAATATCCAAACTGGGTAAGCAGAGCAGGAATTACAACATTTCTTGTCCACAAATCTCCAATTTCGGATCACCACACCAGAGCCGTTGTTTTAAACATAGTAATCACAAAGTAGTATTCTCAGGACAAACAATGGGTTTTCCCTGACTGGCAGGGTCAGTAAGCAGACCTCACACTGCACTGAAACAATCCAGATGTCAAATGGTAACTGGCGTATGCTTGGCCAGGCTTCATTAGAGTGGATGAACAGTGTACTGAACTAAAAAAAATTGGCGATTAGGCTCCACTAATGCGGAGACATACATATGGAAAACAAACATGATGTCTAGCACATAAATTACTCTGATTTGTAATTTCAGATTTGAGTAAAAGTTTAAGTACAAGCTTAAAACTCAAATTTGCCCATATGCTGCCTTTCAGCATCCCCACTGGCCTTGCAGAAGAAGTGTTGGATGAGCAACGATCTGCAAGGCATTTTTGGTTAAGGTCAGATAGTCAAAAAGTGACCTCCTGTCGTCTTTTCCTTCGGTCTTGTCCTCAATCTTGTTGGAAAATGCAATGGGAATCTGATCACACTTTCATTCAGCTGTGATTCGATCTGCATAAAACTGCAGATGTTCAGTGTCCAACAAAAGGTGCTTTGAATACTTAATCAAATGCAAGTATGTAGACACACACACATATTTATATATATATATATATATATATATATATATATATGTATGTATGTATGTATACGTAACAACATTATAAGGTTAGTATGGTTACCCCTGTCAGGTTTTAATCAAACTGTTTTTATAGCTGTATAGCTGCCATTTTTTTAAACATAATTGACTACTAATTAAAACATTAGATGTTTCTAGTTGGTTTCATAGCGTTCTGGACTTTTACACATCTGAAAATCAGAGATTTGCAGCATAAAGAACACTAAACCAATTCATTGGCTTTAGCTCTGTCAAGAAGTATTGCCTTTTCTGTTGTTATGTGTGTTTGTGTCCCTTTGTTAGGCCGCCCGGTCAGTTGAAACAGCAGAAAAAGAAACATCTGGTTATATTTCAGTGCACTAAAACATCTAGTAAATTGTCCCTAGTGATATCTCGGAAAGTCTAATAAAGTCTCCACAGGAAAAGAGTGAAGTTCACATGAAAACTTTTTGTAATGGCATCATTTGGAGAAGGCAGCACAGAGAGCTGGACTCAGACAGACAGAGATTATCAGATAAGTTTATTCATCTTTTATCTGTGTCAAGGTGCTGATCTCTTTTACAGGCAGAGTTGTAAAATGGAAAGGCAGCAGTCTTAGTGCCATGCTGAATGATCCGCTTGGTAGTTCTGGTCATTGAAAACATCTCAAGTCTATTTTAGGTGGAACAATGTTCAGATTTAGTGACACAGAGGTGTCCACAGAGGTGGAAGGTTCAGAATCTGGGACAAAAACTGAGACTTCAGATGACGGAAGAGGAGACAGTAGCACATTGAATGATGACAAAACTATGGAGGCAACATTCAACATTTCTTCTTCAATCATTTTATGCCACCTCCCCTCTCCAAATGAAATATCCACCCATACTGAGGCTGATGACACCATAAGCCACAAGATGAAAATTCTGCCACTCATCCTCTGGAGACTATCTGAGATTATCTGTCCATCATTCTTAGCAATGCATTGCTGTTGTAACATTGCAGACTGTCTTTCTTTTTCATTTCATTTCTTTAATCTTTTCAGATTGATAAGACGACGGGTTCAGGTCGAGCTCAGAAGCTGCGGGAGACTAAACGGCAGTAAAAAGCGTGATATTGTTAATTTTCTTGTTTGACACACAACTGGTTACATGTGACGCTGAATGAGACGTGATGAGAACAACCCTTCTGCAGTTAGGGGTGCCACAGCTCTCTGTGTTGCTGAGTTCAGAGCTGCTTGTATGTTTAATTGTTTTAGCTGCTTGTTTTTCCTAAAATGAGCTGCAGGAAGTCTTTCCTGTTTTGAATACACTATGAATAGAAGTGAATTGTGTGTGTGTGTGAGTGTGTGTGCATGTATGTGTATTTTCATTTTTTTCATTTTTTTTTGTGCATGTATCTGTGAATGTGTTGAAGGGGGGTGGGGGAAGGAAGGAAGGATGGCGAAACTGAAAAGGCACCAGGTAAGTGTGTTTTCCACACTTACATACATATATACATATGCCATCCTTCCTCCATATGTTTCTATACGTATACAAGTAACTTCATAGCTGGATATATTTGGTGATGTACGGCTTCAGTTCCTCCCACTTACAAAGAGTCAACCTTTCTTTGTGGCATTGAGTTCTCTCTCTCTCACATGCACAGCTCTCCTCTTCATCTTCTCGTCCTCCTCTCATGGTTGCTCCAGGAAACAGGACACAGTAAACTTCCAGCTTCTGTTTCTTTCACTTCCAAATGGAAGTAGGTTTGTGGGAAGCGCTGTTTTGTATGTGTGTGCATTAAAGTGCTGGAAATGAACCCCTTCATGCTTCCTCTTCTCTCACGTAGAAAAAACAAACTGTTTATACCATCAACATAAATCTAATTAGCACCCCCCCTCAAAAAAACCACATCCATACGCAGCCTCTGTCTCATGCTCACAGACTCACACACCTGGCTGTTGCACATCACGACTCAGGCACGGTTTCATCTTTCGAAAGATACGTGCTGTTCACGCTCTGGATCAGTGAATTCAGATGCCACACAGCTGAATGATAATGAATAAAGAAGAAAAGCTGATGGTTAATAAGATTATACACCTTCGTGCTATTTTTTTCCCTCCTCTTATCTCACATTGTGAATGATTGGCTCTCCACAAAACACGGAAAACGACAAGTTCCTCAGTAATGTTTCCAAAGGACAATTTCGATTTAAAGTTTAAGAAAATGGCAGCTTTTCACCAGCAATCAAGGAGAATTATGTTTAATTCAGGCTTGTTGTTCTTCCTTTTCCACCTTTCCTGTTCCTTTACAGTGTGTTTTATGTGATAAAACGCCTTCATCCCTTCTGTCATTATTGAGCTTGGCACTGGACTGGAGATATTTATGCATTTGGGAGAGTTGATAATTCTTATCAGAGCTTGTAAGCACGGCATTAGCTGCGGTTGAGTGATTGAAGTGCAAGCCAGGAATTCTCAGTTTGAGTCAGGAAGCAAAAGGAAACAAAAAAAAAACAGAGAAGCACAAACATGAGTATTTAGTGTGTTTTATTACAAACATGTACAACATGTATATGAGCACAGTTGCATATCAACACTATTTACAAATGAAATCTCTCAGTGAAGAAGAAGACAAGTCATGGTCCAGCAGACTGCTCCTTTTTTTTTTTTTTATCAGATACTTTGTGTAAACTTTCTGTCATATATTACAGTATGTACAGTACACACAAACACACACACACAAGGCAGCATTACAAGGAGACACTAGCTGGAGTGTAAACTGGATGACTCGGACTCTGTGGTCGTAGAGGTCCCGGGGCATCTCCGGGGTAAAACCTTCAAACTGGAAGCCCGACTCAGAGTGAGGGCTCTGCGGGCTGAACTCTTGAATCCGGCCCCTAGGAATGCGTAAAGTAGCGGGTTCAGGCAGCAGTGTGCGAATGCCATGGGCTCAGCCACCGCAAGCCACAAGCCTAAAGCAGCCTCCAATCTGCAGCTCCGCGGCAGGACCTCCAGGCGCAGCAGAGCATCCACAGAGATGCCCGTTCCATAGGGGAGCCAGCACACGAAGAAGCAGAGCACCAATGCGATGGTGGTCCGAACCGCCCGCCGCTTCTGCCTCTGGCCCCCCAACGGGCCTCGTGTCAGCCTTGTGACAATGACGCAGTAACACACAAGGAGGACCAGGCCGGGGATCACCAAACCCACCAGGACCAGCTGCAGGTGGAAGACTGAAACCCAGAGAGGAGCATTATCTGCAGGGTAGAATCGCTGGCACAGAGTGGATCCCTCTCCTCCTTCCTGAGTTCGGGCAAATATCAAATCTGGCACTGCCAGCAGGCCAGAGGGCAGCCAAGCACCTGCAGACAGGAAGAGGATGAAAAGAGATAAGTTTGAGGTGTCAGAAGAAAAGAGACAAGAGATGAGAAGGCAGATCAGTCTTTAGCTACCCACCTACATACACCAGTCTGTGTGCCAGCAGCTGCCTCAGACCACCGGTGTTGGTGTCTGTGGCTCTGACGACTGCCAGGTAGCGGTCCAGGCTGATGAATGCCAGGATGAGCACGCTGCCGTACAGGTTGACAGTATAGATCACATGTACACCAACGCAGGTGGCTGCTCCAAACCGCCAATCAGCTAGGGCTGCGTCTACTGCCCAGAACGGGAGCGCCAGAACAAAAAGGAGGTCAGCAGCAGAGAGATGGAGGCGGTACCGATCCGTCAGGCTGCATTTAGACCTTCAGAGAAAGAAAAAAAAATCCAATCAGTCACATGGTCACTTCTTACCTCGCACTACAAATGTCCTGCAATTCATTGGAGCCAAAGCTCCCGACGTCAGTCCTCGACCCGCCTTCTCACCTGCGCTGACAGCCCAGAACCATGACCACCAGGCCGTTTCCTGTGATGCCCAGGATGAAGATGAGAGAGTAGACCACAGGAAGGAAGACCTGCTGAAGCTCAGCTGTCATCAAGTGTTCCACATCACAAGGCTCCTCTAGTTCCACTCCCTCCTCTCCAGAGCCAGAGCCAGAGCCTGTCTCATTGTCGTAGTCAAAGAAGATATGCTAGAAAGACATGAGAGATGATGAAGGAAAAGGCAATCACATATTTGAGAACTTCCACGAAAGCTGCGGTGTTTGACCAGACCACCCTTACCTCATAGTACGACATGATGGAGACAGTGCTTCTCCCTTCTTAGTGGAGTGAAGCTCAGACTTCAGTGTGTGGGGTTTTATAGTTGTGTCCATGCTCCTCCCCCAAACACTCCACCACATCTGTGAGCCTGCTGAAACGTTTTTCCTGTTTTCGAGGTGTCAGGTGCTGATAGTGGATCTATCACAGGATACTGCGTCGCTATGTGTGTGCGTGCGTGCTGTTTGAATTGTTTGAACCCTGAGACCTCTGCTTTGTAGTCATCAATTGGCAATAGGAAAGAAAGCCAATGAGAATCGGACAATGTAATGTGTGTGTTTGTGTGTACATTTCCAAACTCCATGCTTGGTTAAATGAGGACAAGCAGCAGGAGTAATAGTTCTCACCGGACTGTGAACTTACTCGTCCTTTGTGCGTCACTAAGCATGTTCACATGGTCTCGTATGGGAGACACACAAGGACACGTAGAGGAGACAGAGTCGTTTTTTCTTTGAATGAATGTGAGATGATTATCAGCCTTCCTCAGCTCAGTTTTGGTAAACAACCGGCTGCAGGACTCCTTCTGATCTTTCTCTGTCAGTGAAGCATCAAGTGTGTGTTTGTGATATCAGTGAGTCACTTCAGAGCAGCAAAGAGACTCAGGTCTCAAACTCAGGTCTCAACACTTTGAAGCAAGAGTGAGCGAGCAGAGTAATCGTGGACTTTAACGGCGCTAATATTTATTTCTGTCATTTTTTTTAAACAACAAATTGTCCAATTTAGTGAAAGGATCAAACCTGAAAACATATGAAAAATCTAATTCAAATGAAAGTCGTTCCAAACTGAGGATGGACAATGAAAAGGGAAATGTTATGTGGCTCTGCGTTTTAAATTTGATTGATAACGTTCCCAAAGCACTTAAAATGTGCTCACTTTGTTAATGGATTATATCCCTATTTGTCATCTACGAGTGATGGAAACTCGAGCGTCTCAGCGGACACATTTCCTGACTGCTCTGACTTTAAATCCCCATCCTCTCCCAATTTACTAATCCCCAAAGTAAACAGCAAATCTACTCTGGAAAAACTGTTACAAGTGTCAAGACTGAGACCCCGGCCCCTTATCTGCCTCTCACTTTCCCCACCCTTCCTCAACATTCACCAATATCAGCACAACAATCTCAAAAAACAACAATGCTGTCTAAACTCTGCAGTTTTTGGGGGGTGGGGGGTGGGACATGTGGACTGATGTAAAAAGTCCTAATTTTGGACAACATGAAGCTACATTTTCCACATAACCTGCTAACAGCGCCTAATGGAAGAGGCTCCCGCAGTGAACTCAACAGGAGCAAACTTTTTTTTCTTTTTGACGCTTACTCACAGAGGTCACAGAGGTCACACGGCTGTAAACAATCACCTTGATTAAAAGCTGTATTACGCAGATCTGTGCCAGGCCCCTGCTTCTCTGCGGGACACTCATCGTTGAGCGTAGATCACACCTGCATCTGTCCTGCTGAGACTTGTCCTAATGATGAGAAACACATGCTTGTGTGACTGTTGTGTCCTCATCCTATGTGTAATGATCTTAATGGACTTAATTAGTTGTGAGATCATCCATTGGTTGTGTTTTTGTTTTTTTTAAACATATCACAATATTCTCAGTCTTCTTGTCCCTTCCCAACTAGTACTACTGGCATTGAATCACTTCCTTATTTTCTCATCTGCTTTTTTAAATGTATTTTTACATCGCATGGCGGCTGTTTGTTTTGGCATGAGAGTTACTGGTGACCGGACTGATGGGCTTTTTTTCTTGTGTTTGGTAAATGTCGGATTGTGACTGTGGAAGGAGATGGCGCCACCGAGTGGATCTTTAAGGAAATGCACCCAACCACACTGCCTGCAAGCCTGTAAAGACGAGATCAAATAACAGGAGTCTAATGAAGACGTGAGCATGTTTTCAGAAGAAGAAGAAGAAGCTTTTATCCAAAACTTATCAGCAGAAATGGATTCAATTGATCTACGGCGACACAGTGCATCAGATTGTTCTTACATTGTGATCTGATTTTAAACACTTTTTACATGACATGCAGCCATTTGCTTCTCTTTACGTTTTAACTTTTAAACAATTTTGCAAGACACACATTACCTGAATACAAAATAATTTGCTAAAAATAATTTGCTAAAAATGTGTCGATTTCGACTGCTAACTGAAACTTGAGGATTAGATATTTTCCAGATATTTTTATGAGAAACATTGTAAAAAATCTCCTTTTCATCTTTTCAGCAGTTGGAAATGGTAGTCTGTTCTTTTGTGTCAAACTTCCGACTACTGTCACCCTCCTTACTCCTGTCTAAGCTACAATTCTGTTGGGCCAAAGCTCTGCTGCAAGAATGTCGACCAGGGCCCCATTTCACTCTCACATCACCCCGATTCTCATGCCACTGCACTGTTTCTCAAAATTAACTAGCCAATTTTAGCATCCTCCTCTTTGTTTCTAAAGCAGCAAGCGTCCTGGATCCAGAGTACATGGGTATATTTTCAACTCTGTATATTCCCAGTAGACCCCTCAGATCTTCTGATTAAGGCCAACTAGTCATTCTGTGTGGGTTTTTTTTTTCATTGTCCCGGTTCGCAGACTGTGGAATTATCTTCTTCCACAAGTCAGAATGGCAAACTCTCTTGAGTGCTTTAAATCACAGCTGAAGACCCATCTGTTTTCAAAGATTTTCTGTCTCTAACTTACTGGCTTAGGGTTCTGTTTTGTGGCGTTTTGCTGGGCTGCATGTTTCTTTCTGCCCATGTTTTCATATAAATCTTAGTAACCAGGGTTTTGAAAGGTGCTGTATAAGCACGTTATCCCTGTGGAAAATGTCGCAAAGTTAAGGAAAGGTGATAGGAGAAATCCCAAAGGATTTGGGAGAAGACAACTGTGCTGCAATGAGAATCCGAGCACTTCTACTTAGTTAGTTTGTGGGCCTGCATCACTTCATACAGATTGCTTCTTCGTTGCCACATTATAGTTAAAAGGAAAAAGGGAGAGGGGGCATAAAGGTGAACTATACGACTATCACATCCTCCTATCATGGTATTTATTTTAAGGGAAGCACTCCGGCTTATTTCCTTACTCCTACCAGAATTTTAACAGGACATCATGGCTGTGTTTCTGCATTTCACTCAGTAGGGTTTTAAAGCAAAAAAAAAATAACACCTTTAGTTTTATCCACACTAAATTGGATCAATGCAACCAAATGAGGCCCTGTAATGGACTGGCTAACTGTGAGAAATTTGTGAAATCCTCTGTGGGTTTGTGGCCTCAGTGTACCGTCTTGGTTCATGTAGCAGCTACTTTTTGTTCTTTTATTTTTATCTCTGACCTGCAAAGCGGTGTGTTTGAACCTTACTATTTCCATTCCACTGTGATGGATCCTGAGTGTCTTTATGTTTTTGACACAGGGAGTTATGATCCTCAAGGCAGTGCATTGTGGGAAAGTAGCCCACGTGGAGAAAAGTGGAGTTTGAGGCTGTTTTTTTTAGTATTTCCATCTGAAACAAACTGGTGCTTTTATTGTATATTGTAACAATACTGAAGATTGTAAAAGCATCTTTTAAGCATGTTGTAAATTCCATGTAAAAAACAAAACATTTATTTACAGTTGTCAAGTTGTATGAAATTTTAAATCAACCCTATTTTGAAAGGATACAAAAAAAACAACAACATGCGGAACTGCTTTGTCAAAAAGTCCAGGAACGTGGAACTGAAAGAGCTATCAAACAAACTCCAACAAAACTCCAACAGCAAGAGCAGGTCATCGACCCCAAATCTTCAGCCGTAGCCGTTTGTTTAGGGAAACGTCGCAGTCACCTGGCTAACGTTTTTCTCTGACAATCATGCTGCTGTTGCCTCGCAACTGAGCGAGCAGGTCTCTGAATCCGCACGCCTTCTTCCCGCGTGTTTCCCGCTTGGCTCGGACAGCTTTAGCCTTGATGGTTTCCCGGGTTACAGATGACGGAATCACCTCAGCCGTCGAATCTGCATCAGCTCGACTCGAGCTGCTAAAAGAGCTGTTTGAGCCGTCATCCATACGGTTTATCCCGATGTGTTGGCGGCGACTGTTGCTTTGGAGACGCTGCTGCTTAGCAGCACGGGAACCCTGGGAGCCATCTCTGGTTCGCTTTCTCGTGTTCTTCTTTCTTTGCTTTTTGGCTGGCTCTCTGGCACACCGTCTCAGGTTCCTGACACAATCACGCAGCGCATGAGTCGTTTTCCATGAAAACAGAGGAACATATCAGACATGTGAATCAATGCATTACCTCTGAAGGAAAGTGTGTGGCCTCGAGCAGGCTGGTGACTCCCCTGAACGTTGCCCTCTGTCCTTATTCAGTTGTGTATGTCTTAAAAGCTTCCTGAAATGACACAGATGTGCAGTGAATTTGAGCCCCAGCCTTCTGTCTTGAAGCTGGCAACCACAGACACTGCAGTCACAACTGCTCTTACCGCACTGCATTAGGCGGCCTTCTCGGCATCCACTTTTTGATCAGCACCCACTGGTCGCATGTCAGGGACTGGGGATCTAATGAGGAAACAAGAAGCAGCTATGAAGTTTGTTTGTTTTTTCTGCACCATGCATCACACTTTTAAGCCATGAGTGCACTAACCATTGTCTTTGACTTTGGTTCTGACTGGAGCCTTTGTTCTCTTTGCCTTCTGATAGAGCTTGTGACAGGCTGAGCACAGGACCCAGGAAGGCTTTAGCTTCTTGGCGGGGGCATGATGTAAGAAGGAGGGACCAGAAACTATGCTGCTGCACTCAGAGCCACCATCCTCATTCGACTCATCCAGCCCGTTATCAGTTACCTCTACGGTGTCTCCTCCGTCTTGCTCTGCAAAACGCTCCTCAGCACAAGTGCCATTTATGATGTCGATCATGTCACAGTCCTTCCCCTCATCAGAGTCATCAGCCTCGGTTTTCTTCAACCAAGCTCTCACTCTCTGATCTCTCAGCCTATGCTGGTTAACTTCCTCATTCGGCACGGGACTTTTTTGGACATTCTTCTTGGAGGCTTTTGACAGTCGGGTGACGCGTTGGGGAGACATGGATCCCTTCCACTTGAGGCGATACTCAAATGACCTGCGACAGCGAGCATCAGAGGCATGATAAAGCACTTCCCTATGTCTCCTCTGTGAGATGCTAATGTGTTCAAAGGTCATCTTACCTATAATATTCTACTTTTACAGACAGTGAATGAGAGAATAAATCCAAGCCATCTGCATCATAACTGCTGTCAGTCACAGGCCTGCAAAATTTGAAGATAAAATTTGATTACTTCAATGACACACGACTTGTCAGGAGTTCTGTTCACAACAAACACTAAACCAAGGGCAAAAATTATCTGTGAGCAGTTGATCTGCTTCTCTTATCTTGAGCTCCTAGCTCTCAACTGCACTTTATATAAAAACTGATGGATGATGTAGCATTAAAGAGGCATGATGATAACTACTACTGTTAAATCCAAACACTTAGCTTTGAGCCAAGGCTACTCCTGATCAGACAGGACACTTTGATGATGAATTTTAGTGGCAACGATGCCACAAACTAACTAACGATCATGACTAACAAACGTCAAGTTCAGGCTGTAAGCTCGTACAGCCCTGGGTCTGAATGATTCAACACATCCGACTGCTACTAGTTCAAAGTCCTGAAAAGTCTACTTTTGTTAATGTTAAGTTTAGCATCCTGATCAATCTAACGAGGCTGAAAACAAGCAATGACCTCCGAGCCGAGGGACGTCAGCCTGGTTGTGACTTTAAAACTTACTTCGTATCTGTTCCCTCACACTTTTCATTGTCTGACATGTTCGTAGCTGCTTTCATTTCACATCTAAAACTACGGAAAAATACCGCGCTTACTGGCTCGTGCCGTGATGGGCTCGCGGGACCAACGTTGACCAAAGGGCTCGAGGACACTTCCACTTATCAACTGAAAGATGCGCGAATGGAACAAGACTCTTTGCTTTTGTAATCGAGTCTTTTAACGGCTCGGCTTGGCATCGAGTCAAATGTGCTCGTCACTCCACTTGTAGAGTCTTTCCTCTTGTCTTTTTTTGGGTGGGAAATGGCGCTTTAACGCCACCAACTGGACAAGCGCTAGAATGTGAAAAGTCATAGCTTTATACATAGACGCCGCATTGACTGCTGCCGCCCACTAGAGGGTAGTGCTTACGGGGCGGCCATCTTGGAACAGTGCCACTCGCTCCCATAGGCATATATACATAGAGGCGACAAGGAAGTCCAACTCGCCCCATTTTTTTTTTTGCTCCGTACACAAATTCTTACAACATAAATATCAATAAATGTGAACTGCTAGCAGTTAAAAACTGCAAATGTTCGCGCCATCTGCAACATTACAGTAAAAGTCAAATATGTAGGCCTTACAATCACCAAGAATCAAAAGACAAGATCCACCCTAAACTTTACTCCAATTATTCAGAATACTCAAAAGAAACTAAACCAAAGGTTACATAGGGACGTATCCCTAAAGGGTAGAGTTTAAAAAATTAAAGCAGAGGGAATGTCTCGACTAACTTATGCTGCTACCTCACTACATTTAGATAAAGAAATTAGTAAAGCTGCTGACCAGATGCTCTTTAATTTTATATGGAAAAATCGTACACATTACATCAGAAAAAGTATCATATAATTATGAGTCTGGAGGGCTTAACTTCCTGGATTTTAAAACTTTAAAAAATACATTAAAAATTTTATTAGGAAAGAATTTAAAAAAAAAATCTCAATCTGGAATTTTATTCCCCACCACGTCTTCTATCGTTTTGGAGGCCTCCATTTTATCCTGACTTGTAACTATAACGTAGAAAAACATATACAGGTCCTCCTTGCCAGGACTGTCACAGTTTAGGTTTTAAGTCTTCTTTTCAGGTCATTTGTTATGTTTTCAGGTTCCAGATCATGTTTTTCCCCTGTTCACTCATGTCACCTGTTTCTGTTCACAGCTGCACGTCATCACTGATCACTTCCCCACAGTTTCTAGGTTCACTTGCACCCAAGGCAGAATCCTCATGTACCTTTCATGCCACAGTTGTCTTGTTAAGTCTGTTTTTTTGGCCTCATAGTCTTGTTTTTTCATAGTCTTGCTTTGTTTGTTCATAGTTAAGTATTTTTGATTATCCGGCTCAGCCGCGCTTTCTGTTTTTGCCTGTTTGGAATAAACCTTTTTTGAATTTGGGTCCTACCTTCATCCATCGTTCCTGACAAGGACTCTCATCTATAAGCACAACCTTTCACCTCACCGTTATATCATTTGGATAATAACATTTGTTTTCCTCATCTAGACACGTATGTTCCATATTCAGCTGACTCTCCAGAAGGAAAACTATGTTTGTCACTAACTCAGAAGAATAATAAAAAAGTATGTGCCTTATTTAAAAAAGATATTGTTCCTACCCCTAATATTACTGTTTTTTGGAATAGTTTCACAGTTTAATGTTGATTGGACAAAAGTTTTTAATCACAAATAAGGTTAAGGAGGTTTCTTACAAAATCATACAGAAATATTATCCAGCTAATCATTATATGCAAAATTTTAAAAAGAGCATATATAATATAAAATATATCATAGTAATTACTCTTTCTGTAATTTACATCCAGAAACAGTTGTTCATTTGTTCTGGCTTTGCTCTCACATGAAAAAACTATGGGCAAACCATAGCAAATTTATTATTCTCTTGTACCATAGATTTTATTTTACTTTGGGAAAATGTTGTTTTTGGTTTCCGTAATTACCCTAAGAAAGAAGGAAAATGTTACTTTTAAATAAATCTGTTTTTATCTTTTGCAAAATTTCATTTTAATAAAAGTAAATTTTCTAAATTTCTAATTTTCAAAAAGAAATGGAACTTTACTTTAAGCTAATCACCAAACCAGCAAACGAAAAGGCTATTAAAAGCATAGACTTTTGTGATATGTATAACCTTGTTGTATAATGAACATCACTCCTGGCACATGTTTTCTGTGTTTTCCTTGTATAATGTTCCCTGTATACTATTTGTAGTATAGGCTATTTCAGAGGGAGAAAACAGGCTGCCTGAAATAATCTGTTACCCCTTTAATGTTGTTAAACGCACATTTGCTTTTATTAATTTATTTATCTTAAAGAAAGAGCAATTATGTCTAAAACCACCAAACTGTGTCAAGAACATATTTTATACTGGGAGCCCGCAGGTTCAAAGGTAAAAAAAACAACCATGACACAATAAATTATAACATTTTGTCGTTTTACTGACTAGTTGATCAGAAATGACGTACAGACTGTAGAATCTGCCTCTCCGGCTGCTGTGAGCACTCCTGATACCAGGGGAACTGCGAAAAGCTTTTTAAAAATGTTGTATTATGTTTTCTTTCATTTTAGCAAGTACCATCAAGGCCAACAAAAGCTTCAAGGAAAGCAGAAGAAGTGTGTTTCCTTTCAGTGAACTTTCCTCAGCATTTCCCTTAAGCGGAAACTCATTCTAATGTTGTATCTGCATGTAATATTTTTTAAACACATGAGAGCGTTAAGGCCCTGGTCATATTAAAACCTGTATTGCATTTTCTCTCTGCCACTCATTTTGGACACATTGACACACACATGAGCACACATTAAAACATACTGTAGTGTGTTATGTCCCTGTCACTTAGACTTAGGCAGCTTAGCTCATATCCAGGGTGCAAACAGTGAGCCTGAGCGATGAAATTAAGAATGTGGGTCAGCTACATCAGTGAGTGATGAGTTGTAAACGTCACTATATATTTCCATCCCTCTTTCCACCAGGACCACAATTATGCTTTGCCTGCTTCTCCCACTAAAGGCCAGACTTAGTGAAGCTCTGCTAGAGTGGAGAGTCTGCAGCGCGAGAAGAGGAATAGCATGCTCCGGGAGCGAAGGGCAAAGAAAAATGTGCACACTCTTCTCGAGGATCTGAGGGAGAAAAACCTCAAATGAAGCGTTGAAAGACAGGCTTGAATGCTAGTCAGCTAAAATGGAAATACTAATTAGAATATTTCATATAGGTAATTTATGCTTGTAGTCTGTGTTAAACTCTTATTCAAAGGGGTCGTACTAATAAGTTTATGCTTACTGAATTTCAGATTCTCTTGGCAAAGAAGGACCATGAGTACACCAGGGAGCAGAGGGAGTTTGCCCTCATACTACACCTTCATAGTCCGAAGGTAAATAGATTCCTGAGAGAGTCTCAACATCTTCCTGTCCCGCATCCCCATACATTGCAAAAGTATTCTCACATCACACACTGCGTTCCGATACATTTTGAGCTTTCAGACATGCTATTTTATGTTTTTTTTTCCCTGAAGAGGTTCTGGTGGTCAAATAACGAGATAGATTGATCCAGATTCCTGGATTGCTTATGAACAAAGACTGCTGGCAAGAAATCTTAAAGCTAAACGAGGAGCTGGGTTCTGGGAGAGCACCATTAGTTCTACCAATACTTTGCTCAGCGAGTTACAGCAGAACGGCAAATGAAAGATTTTATGTTTACTCAGTAAACCATGTACATTTCCAACAGAACAAGGACTTGATAACTTACCCAGGATAACTAGAAAATTTGACTTCCCATTAAGAAGTTGTAAATTCGGAGTATGTATGTACATCAGTAGGCTGTAGAGTAGAAAGGCAACAAGTTGCCTATTAAAGCTCAATAATAGTGTGGTACAGGGGTACCCAGAACTTGAGCCATTAATTTAAAATAAATAAAAACCTGGGCAAGGTCACCACATGACCAGACTGCTTAAGACAGAGTAGCACTGGCTGTGGCTTAACTGCAGAAGAATATTTGAGAAGTCTCCAGACAATCATTTCAAGCACATAAGTTTGGTGGGCAAGCCCTCAGGTTGGCTACTGTCCACTCGGCAATGAGCAATCTGTGCCCAGAGTTACGTGGCAGCATAAAGCTGTACAAATTTCAAGAGTGCACTGTATGGAAGGGGTTGTCCAGCGGCCATGTACAGGTGTAGAGAAATGGCTGTAAAGGATGCTGTACCTGATTGCTAAGGTCGGTTGAGCAAAGGGTGCAACCATTTGACAACACTTCCATAGCAGTTCCCCTCAAGATGCAGAGCTTTGAGAAGCCATGTTCTAAACCAAGAGCAGAATCTCTGAGTAAAGTATGACAGACGATGCCTGCCATTTTCCTTAAACCCAGATGGTGTACACAGGCCATCGTTTCCTTTAGTCAATCATCTTGAAGCTGGATCATTTGACAAGATTTTATTCAAAATCTAAAAAGAATCTTCATATGCTGTTGGGATTCAGCTTTCCAATCTGAAACAGAGAACCATGTTAGTTTAAGCACTGAGATAAGACCTCATTTACCACTCTCTCAACATACCCTTGGCACATCATGTTCAGCTCTAGCGGGCACTTGGGAAGAACTTTTTCTGCTGCCCAGAACCATGGCTGTCAGTAATATGCTCCTTCAAGTAGTGGACATCCTGAAAGTAGTCCTTGCCCTTCTCATGCTGCTGGCTGAAGGTGCTGTAGGTTCCAGTGGGGTACAGGCCATACAGGAGTCTGTAGTCAAAGTTAGGAGAACCACCCACACCAAAGCGTGGCACAAGTACGGTTACGGATCCCGGTCCAGACACTAGCCGAATTCCTCTGTCTGCTGCTGGTAATTCTCAAGTTCAGCTTCCTTCATGACACTGGAAGTCTCCCCTGACTGGAGCACAGGGCCAGGTGGTGACAGAGGGGCTGGAGGGAGAACGTCAGTGAGGCTGAGGGTTTGGGCTGACGCATCTTCAAAGACTGAAGGAGCAATAGCCCACTGTGTGGAGAGATTTCATAATTAGTCCTCTTCACAGCAGAAGTTTTGATAGCATGTATAGTGCAGTGTTTCTCAATTCAATTCAATTCAATTCATTTTTTCTTTATATAGTGCCAAATTACAACAATTGTCATCTCAAAGCACTTAAATAATATAGTCCAATTCAAGCCAATTGGAATTCAATTCATTGTAATCATAATCCAAGGAAATCCAATGAATTAATTTCAAAATAATCAAATTCATTCATATAGAGCCAATTCAAAAACAATATCCTAGCTAAGGAAACCAAGAGATTGCACTGAAACTAGTCTTCAGTCCAATCTCCCGTCTTGAGCGTGCCTGAGGCGACTGTGGAAAGAAACGACTCCATTTTAACAGGAAGAAACCTCTGGCAGAACCAGACTCAGGAAGGGTGGCCATCCGCCCCGACCAGCTGGGATTTGAGAAGACAGAAAAGAGGGAAAAGAGGGGGGAAAAACACCATAACGCCATTCAAAGGATATCTGTTGGAACAGGGAAACATACGTTAATAACCACAATAATGTCACATGTACATAATATCATTTGAGAAATTAAACGGGGGAAAAAAGTTAACAAAGTGAACAAAGGTGTGACAGATGAGGTCCCCCAGCAGTCTAAGCCTATAGCAGCTTAACTATGGGCTGTTTCAGGATCGCCTGAGCCATGCCTAACTATAAGCTTTATCAAAAAGGAAAGTTTTAAGCCTAATCTTAAAAGTGGAAAGGGTGTCTGCTTCCCGGACATTTACTGGCAGCTTATTCCACGAGAGAGGGGCCTGATAACTGAAGGCTCTACCTCCCATTCTACTTTTAGAAACTCTGGGAACCACAAGTAAACCTGCAGTTTGGGAGCGAAGTGCTCTCTTAGGAAAATATTTTACAATAAGATCTTTAAGATATGATGGAGCTTGGTCATTAAGAGTTTTATATGTGAGGAGAAGAATCTTAAATTCTATTCTGAATTTAACAGGGAGCCAATGAAGAGAAGCTAAAACTGGAGAAATATGTTCTCATCAGAACTCTGGCTGCAGCATTTTGGATCAGCTGGAGGCTTTTCAGAGAATATGTGGGACAGCCCAATAATAAGGAATTACAGTAGTCCAATCTTGAAGTAACAAATGCATGAACTAGTTTCTCTGCATCACTCGGAGACAGGATGTGCCTGATTTTGGCAATAATATGAAGGTGAAAGAAGGCACTCCTAGAAACCTGTTTTATATAATCTTCTTTCACTTCACAGGGTTTTGATGCCATTATAACAGATCCTCATTGTGCCGACAGGTTCATTGATAGCTGAGAAATATGGTGAGTTGCCCCTCTTTTTTGGAAACTCTGTCGGCGTGCCTATATATTTTCTCATGGTTTCAGTCACCATTCATTTGCTGAGGGGGATTCTGTGGTCCATGGATTTGATGGCTGCATGGTAGCCCTCCCCGGCCTCGTTGGTGCCTCGCCTTTCGACTGGATACACAGACAGAATGGACTTCAAGGAGAGAGTTATGACTTGAGAGTCAGACATGTCTTAGTGAGCTCATGCATAGCGAGGATGACTGATCTTGTTCAGTTTTCATGATAAAAAGCTCAGGTTTTCCCTTTTATTTTGGGAACTAATCCGGTACTTGCCGCTTTAAGCGAGTCAGAGCTCCACATTTGACTGTTTCTGTCTATTACACAACTGACAAATAAGGCCATTGATAGATGGTGGCACACAACATGCCATAACATGATTTAGAGTGCGTTTATCCCGTTCTCCAGGTGGAATGTCAGCTGAGACTGCGCAGTTTATTTTGTAAGACCATAGACGGAATTTAAATAACTCAACAACGAAAGAACTGACAACCCAAACCTCTGGTTACTGAGGACTGAGACAGCGACTCGATTTTACTGAGGACTTTGAACACACACAACTCTGCTAATTCACAGAGGAGACAGACGGCAGTGAGCACTTTCCTGGTGTATTCACAGCAAAGGAAAGGGTGTGACCAAAGTCCCTTCACTTCTGGACTCTGCCCCAATTGATCTGCGTGTAGAGGAAAGTTCAGGTACACACATAAGGAAGCGACAACAATGAGGAAAGTAGCAGTGTTTGTGTTTTTGCTGGTCAGCTTGGCCATAGAGGTGAGTGGTGCTGCAGATAAGACGGGGGGATCTGTGGCAGAAAACACCAGCCCAGAGAAGACAAAGGAGGCCAAAGAAGCTGACAACATTCCTGCTAGTGACAGCGCTTCATCAGCCTTTTTAGGTCACCTGCTGGTGGTGCCCATGGACGGGAGCCACTGGGTAGGCATAAAAGCCATTGTCCAAGAAATGGGTCGGCGTGGACACAGGGTCACTGTTGTGATGCCAGAAATCAGCATGCGGATGGGCGCAGGAAAACACTACGACACAGTCACCTACCCTGTTCCCTACGACCAGGCTTACATTGACTTTGTGTTGTCTTCGCACAAGGACATCATGGGGAAATCTGCGCAGGGTTTCGTGGAGAAGATTAAGTCACGATTCTCTCAGATCCAGATGATTACAGGTTTTATTCACACCACTGCAGAGAGCCTGCTGTTCAACACCAGTCTCATCTCACATCTGGCACAGCAGGTGAGTGAATATAAGAGAGAAACACAACTTGGAATGTGAATTTTGTAAGTTAGGATTCATTTGTAAGGCTTCTGTTGAGACCATCCCACTGGTGGTGGCTGGAGCACTTTTGTGGAGATGCTGCTATTTTGGATCACATTCATTCAGTCGTTTTCCATATCCACTTAACCTATTCAGAGTCATGGGTGGGGCTTCCATAGGCCAAAGAGGCAGGGCACAACCTGTCTGAGGTAACTGGATCTCAGTGTGACAAGAAACAACTGTTTAAATGAATCAAAAAGTACTAGAAAACTGTACTTATGTACAATTCTTTACTAAACGTACCTAAGAGAAAAACACTCTTTCACTCTTCACACTGTATAGCTTTTTGTTTTTATTTCAGGAAAAAGGGTCTTTATTTGCTTTTGTAAAATGTAGCGTGACAAGAGAATCCAATGATATGCAATTTATCCATCCATCCATCATCTGCCGCTTATCCGGGGGTCGGGTCGCGGGGGCAGCAGCTTGAGCAGAGAAACCCAGACGTCCCTGTCCCCGGCCACTTCCTCCAGCTCTTCCGGGGGGACCCCGAGGCGTTCCCAGGCCAGCCGAGAGACATAGTCTCTCCAACGTGTCCTGGGTCTCCCCCGGGGTCTCCTCCCAGTGGGACGTGCCCGGAACACCTCCCCAGGGAGGCGCCCAGGGGGCATCCTAACCAGATGCCCGAGCCACCTCATCTGACTCCTCTCAATGCGGAGGAGCAGCGGTTCTACTCCGAGCCCCTCCCGGATGACTGAGCTTCTCACCCTATCTCTAAGGGAGAGCCCAGACACCCTGCGGAGGAAACCCATTTCGGCCACTTGTATTCGCGATCTTGTTCTTTCGGTCACTACCCACAACTCGTGACCATAGGTGAGGATGGGAACGTAGATTGACCAGTAAGTAGAGAGCTTCGCCTTCTGGCTCAGCTCCCTCTTCACAACGACGAGTCGGTGCAGAGCCCGCAACACTGCAGATGCCGCACCGATCCGCCCGTCAATCTCCCGCTCCATTCGTCCCTCACTCGTGAACAAGACCCCGAGATACTTGAACTCCTCCACTTGGGGAAGGATCTCATTCCCGACCCGGAGAGAGCATTCCCCCCTTTTCCGGCTGAGAACCATAGTCTCGGATTTGGAGGTGCTGATTCTCATCCCAGCCGCTTCACACTCGGCTGCGAATCGCTCCAGTGAGAGCTGAAGGTCACGGCCTGACGACGCTAACAGAACCACATCATCTGCAAAAAGCAGAGACCCGATTCTGAGGTCGCCAAATCGGACACCCTCAACGCCCTGGCTCCGCCTAGAAATTCTGTCCATAAAAGTTAGGAACAGAATCGGTGACAAAGGGCAGCCCTGACGGAGTCCAACACTCACCAGAAACGTATCCGACTTACTGCCGGCAATGCGGACCAAACTCTGGCACCAGTCATACAGAGACCGAACGGCCCCTATCAAGGGGTCCGGCACTCCATATTCCCGGAGCACCCCCCACAGTACTCCACGAGGGACACGGTCGAACGCTTTCTCCAAGTCCACAAAACACATGTAGACTGGTTGGGCGAACTCCCATGCACCCTCCAGGATCCTGCCGAGGGTATAGAGCTGGTCCACTGTTCCACGGCCAGGACGAAAGCCACACTGCATCTCCTGAATCCGAGGCTCGATTATCCGACGGATCCTCCTCTCCAATACCCCCGAATAGACCTTACCAGGGAGGCTGAGGAGTGTGATACCCCTATAGTTGGAACACACCCTCCGGTCCCCCTTTTTAAAGAGGGGGACCACCACCCCAATCTGCCAGTCCAGAGGCACTGTCCCCGATGTCCACGCGATGCTGCAGAGGCGTGTCAGCCAAGACAGCCCTACAACATCCAGAGCCTTGAGAAACTCAGGACGGACCTCATCCACCCCCGGGGCCTTGCCACCGAGGAGCTTTTTGACCACCTCGGCAACCTCAGCCCCAGAAATGGGAGGCCCCGTCTCCGAGCTCTCCGACTCTTGCCTCTTCCGAGCACGTGTTGGTAGGATTGAGGAGTTCCTCAAAGTACTCCCCCCACCGACTCACAACATCCCTAGTTGAGGTCAGCAAAGCCCCATCCCCACTGTAAACAGTGTTGACTGTGAGCCGCTTCCCCCCCCTGAGACGCCGGATGGTGGACCAGAATTTCTTTGAGGCCGTCCGGAAATCGTTCTCCATGGTCTCACCGAACTCCTCCCAGGCCCGAGTTTTTGCCTCAGCAACCGCCGAAGCCACGGCCCGTCTGGCCCGTCGGTACCTATCAGCTGCTTCCAGGGTCCCACTGGCCAAAAAGGCCCGATAGGACTCCTTCTTCAGCTTGACGGCTTCCCTCACCACTGGTGTCCACCAGCAGGTTCGAGGGTTGCCGCCACGACAGGCACCGACCACCTTACGGCCACAACTCCGATCAGCTGCCTCGGCAATGGAGTCACGGATCATGGCCCATTCGGACTCAATGTCCCCCACCTCCCCCGGGATATGGTTGAAGCTCTGCCGGAGGTGGGAGTTAAAGCTCCTTCTGACGGGGGATTCTGACAAACGCTCCCAGCAGACCCTCACAATACGTTTGGGCCTGCCAGGTCTGATCGGCATCCTCCCCCACCAGCGTAGCCAACTCACCACCAGGTGGTGATCAGTTGACAGCTCCGCCCCTCTCTTCACCCGAGTGTCCAGGACATACGGCCGCAAGTCCGATGATACAACCACAAAGTCGATCATCGAACTGCGGCCAAGGGTGTCCTGGTGCCAAGTGCACATATGGACACCCTTATGTCTGAACATGGTGTTCGTTATGGACAGTCCATGACCGGCACAGAAGTCCAACAACATAACACCACTCTGGTTCAGATCGGGGGGGCCGTTCCTCCCAATCACACCCCTGCAGGTCTCACTGTCATTGCCCACATGAGCATTGAAGTCCCCCAGCAGAACGAGGGAGTCTCCGGGTGGAGCATTCTCCAGTGCCTCCCCCAGAGACTCCAAAAAGGGTGGGTACTCTGAACTGCTGTTTGGCGCATAGGCACAAACAACAGTCAGGACTCATCCCCCCACCCGAAGGCGGAGGGAGGCTACCCTCTCGTTCACTGGGGTAAACCCCAATGTACTGGCACACAGCCGGGGGGCAATAAGTATGCCCACACCTGCTCTGCGCCTCTCACCACGGGCAACTCCAGAGTGGAAGAGAGTCCAACCCCTCTCAAGAGGACTGGTTCCAGAGCCCAAGCCGTGCGTCGAGGTGAGTCCGACTATATCTAGCCGGAACCGCTCAGCCTCGCGCACCAGCTCCGGCTCCTTCCCCAACAGAGAGGTGACATTCCACGTCCCAAGAGCTAGCTTCAGTAGCCGAGGATCAGACCGCCAAGGCCTCTGACTTCGGCTGCTACCCAGCTCACATCGCACCCGACCCCCTTGGCCCCTCCCACGGGTGGTGAGCCCGTCGGAAGGGGGACCCACGTCATCATTTCGGGCTTAAGACTTTTGCACTGTACTGTATCATTTTTAACAAGAATGACTTGACAGAAGCACAAGTTACCCATGCCGTGTGCAACAATGCACTTCAATTCATCACACAACCAGACTCTTTTCCATTTTTCCACAGTTCCTCTTCGATGATCCCTGACTCAGAGAAGGAGATGGAAATTTCTAATTCCTGTTTTGTCCTTTCTCTTTTTCCCTCCTTCCCTTCATAGGGTTTTGATGCCGTCTTGACAGACCCAATGGTGCCGACGGGCTCACTGATAGCTCGGAAATTAGGTGAGCTGCCCTGCACTTGGAATCTCTGTGAGTCTGAGCACCTGTATATTTTCTCACCAGTGAATAATTTTCAGGCATTCCCAGCATTAATCTGCTGAGGGGGATTCCGTGTTCCTTGGATATGAAGGCTGCGGGGTGTCCCTCCCCGGCCTCATACGTGCCTCGGTTTTTTACCAGATACACAGACAGAATGAACTTCAAGGAGAGAGTTATCAACACTTTGGTGAGCGCTGAGAGCTGGACATGCAGGGCTGAGCTCATGTACAAAACAGACAGCTCGTCTTGTTCAGCTTTTCTAATTAAACATTTTTTCCTTTATTTGTTAAACCAATTCAGTTCCTGCAGATTTAAGCTGATCAGATCAGTTGGTATTTTCAGTCTTTCATATCCTTCTAAGGAGTTTTGGCTTGCAGACGATGCAGTGATAAACAGGCCTTTCTAAGATGAAAAATACACTTTTGTTTGACCAATCCTAACCCTTTGTTCATCTTCTCACGTCCCTCTAAATTCAAAATGTTGTAGCACATGACCCATTTATTCCTGCTAAAATCCATATACTCTCCGGTCCCATCCAATTATATTTATAAAGCACATTTAAAACAACAAGGTTGAACCAAAGTGCTGAATACAATGTGCTATTCTACAACTCAACCTGTGTCAAGATGAACTTTTTTTCCAAGCACAAAACATCTCACTATGTGCATTTTCTTGTGGTGCTTCTGACACACAGGTGGCTTTGTTAGAGCCGCTGTTCTGTCGACTGCTGTATTGGCGCTTTGACCAGATAGCCCATCAGTTCCTGGAGGAAGAGGTGAGCGTAGCAGAAGTGCTGTCAGACTCTGCTATGTGGCTGCTGAGGTAACACCTGCTACGATTCTTTATTTGTGTTTGGAAAAATACTGGAAGAACACTGAAAGAATAAGTTTCCTAAAAGCCTTCCTCTCTTGTTTAAACAGAATTGATTTCACACTGGAGTTCCCCCGTCCTCTCATGCCTAATGTAGTCCTGGTTGGCGGAATTAACTGCGACGTGAGAAATCCTCTTCCTGAAGTAAGGCGTTTGTACTTTAGATTCCAATTCAACTTCTAAATACAACTCTCAGCTTTTCTTTCCTCTCACTTATCAACAGTGGCTGTATATTGGTGGGACTGAGATGAATAGTGGAGGAGTAATGAATGCAAAGTGTCGAAATGAGTGTGTTTTTGCAGGATTTGAACTCATGGGTTTCAGGACAGCATGGATTTGTAGTTTTCACTCTGGGCTCCATGGTGTCAGATCTGCCACAGGAGATCACTTCTGCTTTTCTAGAAGCTTTCAGACAGATTCCACAGAAGGTAGGAGAACATTTCTGAACAGATATGAGCGTAGATCTCAAATCTTAAACTAAACCTGCAGTTATTGACACTCTGACAGGTGATATGGAGGTACACTGGGCAGGTTCCTGACAACATTCCAGCTAACGTGATGATGATGAAATGGGTGCCTCAGAATGACCTATTAGGTGTGTGAGTCCACTGCAGCTCATCCTGAAACATGTCAGTCACAGCTGATGGGTGATGTCTCACATATCATAACCTCTGCATGTGTTAGCACATCCTGGAGCTCGAGCTTTCATCACTCACGCTGGCTCTCACGGTCTGTTTGAGGGTTTGTGCCATGCTGTTCCTATTGTGATGATGCCGCTTAATGGGGACCAGCCTGACAATGCACAGAAAATAATGAGCAGAGGAGCAGGAGTCGTGTTGGATATAACTTCTGTCACCACGGAAGAAATCATTCAGGGACTGAATGAGGTCATCAATGACACCAGGTGAGGGGTCAGAAAGTTGCTCATAGTTTGGTCTTTGTTGATCTAATCTGTGTTTTATCTCATCTCCCATCATTTATCCATATATGCCATGTTTCAAACTTAGCCATCTATCGGATTCTTCCAGGTACAAAGAGAATGTGCAGAAGCTGTCAGCTCTTCATAAAGACCGTCCTGTCGACCCACTCGATCTCTCAGTGTTCTGGACAGAATTTGTGATGCGACACAAAGGGGCAAAGCACCTGAAAGCTGCTGTCCATGACCTCAACTGGCTCCAGTACTTCTGCTTGGATGTAATAGCACTACTAATAACTGTTGTGTTGGTTACTGTGATACTGATGGCAAAATGTTTGAAGCTATGCTTCCGGAAACTGAGCAGGAAGAGGAAGCAGGACTGAGATGATGTTATAAATGACTTCTTTTCAATCCTCACCTCTTTGTTTAGGAAAAAGCCTAAAACAGCACATCTGACAACTCTTAAATCAAAGGTCACAGGTTCCACAGTGGCAGCTGATGTCAGTAATGTTGCAGGAATCTTTTGCGTAACTCAACAAGATGAATTCTCTTATTGTGATGAGCAGTTGATCCATGAGGCTGACCGGACTGGGGTCAGTGTGCAGCAGTACAAGCAGCATTACACTGTAGCTGCAAACTCACGGTTGAGGAAAGATTGACATTCATTTGACTTACTATGAATCTTCTTCTTAGGCTAGTCTCAAGCAAGGTACGGTAAATACCTTCTGTAGTTCAGTCAGCTGTGACATATGCCAAATAAACAATGACTTTATATTAGTTGTAGGACTTTACTGCTACACAGCAGACCTCTAAATGAGTGTCTCCTGATCCTGGTCGCTGCCTGATTAAAATCAATTGGCCGTTAACAGGCTTCTGCAGAGCTTGATGACATGTTATGAGGTAAACCATTCATAATGATTAGGTGTTTTGGTGCGCAAAAAAAATCCTAAAACATTTAGGGCAGTGGGTTCCCAGGTGTCAGGGGTGCAGATCCGATGTCAGGATTAGGGGGACACAAAAGGGATTTTTTCTTTTTGCCCGTATGCAACTCAAACCATGCCACCATAAATCACAGCTTCGTAAAGTCTCTCCATAGCATTCAAAAAGTACTGCACAGGCAATCATTTATTGTGCTTTCCTTTCTTGTTTATAATCCTAAAAAGCCAGGAGCATGTATCACAGCTTACTTAACTGTTATATTAGTACATCATAGTTTTAAGGGTCTGTCATTTCTACCCACGTTCTTATCTTTCACCTCCCTCCGACCCTCCCAGATCCCAAATTCTTCTCACCATCTTCCTTTTCTCCCAGTGTATGGGACTACCTTATGCATGATTAATTGATATGGATGAATATCAAAATATGAAGCCCTAACCAAGATGTGTAAACTAACTGATATTGTTTTTACAATACCAATTATGATGGTAAACAGTTCTAAAAAAAAAGAAAGAAAGACTGTTCTAAGAGCACAATAAACACAACACAAGTTGACCCAACAAAATCTGATTTATTTACATAAAATCATTCCTTCCTTGTTGTCATCTGTCATTTTCCAGGAGTCTCTGGAAGAAGAGATGCTGTATCTGTATAACTCTTCTCATCTGTATTACTGTTCTTGTCTTTATTACTCTTATTATTTATATCTGGTCAACTCCTGGATACAATAAAGGATAAATCATTTTACAACTTGACAATTAATTCATATCCATTCATTTATATAGTCATGTTTTATAGTTAAAAAAAAAAGTCCTTATAAGAAAATGTATCTATCTTGTTGTTGTTGTTTTTTTGGCAACCCTAGCCCCCCCCCCCCCCCCCCCCCCCCCCCCCCCCCCCCCCCTTCCAGAGCTGGCAGAAAGATTGAGGGGGGTCGTTTTTTTAAAGCCTGCTGATGCCATCAGCGTCTGTCTAAGAAACTACCCATTCCTTTGCATTGTAGTGGAGGAGGCCAGAGATGGAATGTGGAGGCAGAAATATATTTGTCAAACATTATTTGTTCCACCTATTTCAATAATTTCTTCTTAGATGTGAATCTAAAATGTGAATAATGTGAAGTCTGAAAATACATTTGTTCAATTTTTAATAATTTATGGTATTTTTAGGGGGGGGGGGGGGGGGGGGGTATTCGTGTTTTTCAGAAAAAGAGGAGGGGGGGGGGCATGTCCCCCCTGGATCTGCACCCACGCCAAGAGTCCTAAAAAGGAGACAGCGTGATAATCAATGGCTGCTTTGCAAACTCCCACGACTATTTACAACAAATCAAATTGCTGTTGTAGATAGATCATTATGGTAACTCTTCCTTGTCACATGTGCTAAAACGCTGGAAAAAAACTGTAGGAAAGGGGCTGTATTGGCAGGGTGCCATACCGATCCCTCTGATTTCTGCCAAACAGGATTACTTTGGTGCCTTTAAACACACTGCCTGCAGAATCTCCTCGGTTTATCCCGTTTGAACTTTTGTCCAGTTCTCCAGGTGGAATGTCAGCTGAGACTGCGCAGTTTATTTGGTAAGACCATAGAAGGAATTTAAATCACTCAACAACGAAAGAACTGACAACCCAAACCTCTGGTTACTGAGGACTGAGACAGCGGCTCGATTTTACTGAGGACTTTGAACACACGCAGCTCTGCTAATTCACAGAGGAGACAGGCTGCAGTGAGCACTTTCCTGTCGTATTCACAGCAAAGGAAAGGGTGTGAACTAAATCCCTTCACTTCTGGACTCTGCCCCACTTGATCTGCGTGTAGAGGAAAGTTTGGGTACACACATAAGGAAGCGACAACAATGAGGAAAGTAGCAGTGTTTGTGTTTTTGCTGGTCAGCTTGGCCATAGAGGTGAGTGGTGCTGCAGATAAGACGGGGGGATCTGTGGCAGAAAACACCAGCCCAGAGAAGACAAAGGAGGCCAAAGAAGCTGACAACATTCCTGCTAGTGACAGCGCTTCATCAGCCTTTTTAGGTCACCTGCTGGTGGTGCCCATGGACGGGAGCCACTGGGTGGGCATAAAAGCCATTGCCCAAGAAATGGGTCGGCGTGGACACAGGGTCACTGTTGTGATGCCAGAAATCAGCATGCGGATGGGCGCAGGAAAACACTACGACACAGTCACCTACCCTGTTCCCTACGACCAGGCTTACATTGACTTTGTGGTGTCTTCGCAAAAGGACAACATGGGGAAATCTGCGCAGGGTTTCGTGGAGAAGATTAAGTCACGATTCTCTCGGATCCAGATGATTACAGGTTTTATTCACACCACTGCAGAGAGCCTGCTGTTCAACACCAGTCTCATCTCACATCTGGCACAGCAGGTGAGTGAATATAAGAGAGAAACACAACTTGGAATGTGAATTTTGTAAGTTAGGATTCATTTGTAAGGCTTCTGTTGAGACCATCCCACTGGTGGTGGCTGGAGCACTTTTGTGGAGATGCTGCTATTTTGGATCACATTCATTCAGTCGTTTTCCATATCCACTTAACCTATGCAGAGTCATGGGTGGGGCTTCCATAGGCCAAAGAGGCAGGGCACAACCTGTCTGAGGTAACTGGATCTCAGTGTGACAAGAAACAACTGTTTAAATGAATCAAAAAGTACTAGAAAACTGTACTTATGTACAATTCTTTACTAAACGTACCTAAGAGAAAAACACTCTTTCACTCTTCACACTGTACAGCTTTTTGTTTTTATTTCAGGAAAAAGGGTCTTTATTTGCTTTTGTAAAATGTAGCGTGACAAGAGAATCCAATGATATGCAATTCATGAAATTGCTAAAATAAACTGAAAATAGTTTAAAAACAAGTCAAATGTTGAAAACTGTGAAATGTTATAGATTTTTGTAAAATATTTGTTCATTTTGAATTTAGTGACAGCAACACGTGTCAGAAAAGCTGGGACGGAGCCACGTTTACTGCTCCGTTTCTTCCCCTGTTCCTGTAAAAATCGTCTGTTCTGTTGGTCTGTTTTTATATCACAGCCGAGGAGTTGTAATACATGAAAAATGTGGCCTGGTTGGCTGCAATAGCTCCAAATCTTTACTTTCAAGCTCCTTAGAATGGTACAAATTCAGTTTTTGCCTTATAAACTGTATTTCCATTTATGTTTGTAGGTTTCAATAAATCACTAAACCAATTTCCTGTCTTCCTAACTAAATGACAGGTGGCTTAAGACTTTTGCACTGTACTGTATCATTTTTAACAAAAATGACTTGACAGAAGCACAAGTTACCCATGCCGTGTGCAACAATGCACTTCAATTCATCACACAACCAGACTCTTTTCCATTTTTCCACAGTTCCTCTTCGATGATCCCTGACTCAGAGAAGGAGATGGAAATTTCTAATTCCTGTTTTGTCCTTTCTCTTTTTCCCTCCTTCCCTTCATAGGGTTTTGATGCCGTCTTGACAGACCCAATGGTGCCGACGGGCTCACTGATAGCTCGGAAATTAGGTGAGCTGCCCTGCATTTGGAATCCCTGTGAGTCTGAGCACCTGTATATTTTCTCACCAGTGAATAATTTTCAGGCATTCCCAGCATTAATCTGCTGAGGGGGATTCCGTGTTCCTTGGATATGAAGGCTGCGGGGTGTCCCTCCCCGGCCTCATACGTGCCTCGGTTTTTTACCAGATACACAGACAGAATGAACTTCAAGGAGAGAGTTATCAACACTTTGGTGAGCGCTGAGAGCTGGACATGCAGGGCTGAGCTCATGTACAAAACAGACAGCTCGTCTTGTTCAGCTTTTCTAATTAAACATTTTTTCCTTTATTTGTTAAACTAATTCAGTTCCTGCAGATTTAAGCTGATCAGATCAGTTGGTATTTTCAGTCTTTCATATCATTCTAAGGAGTTTTGGCTTGCAGACGATGCAGTGATAAACAGGCCTTTCTTAGATGAAAAATACACTTTTGTTTGACCAATCCTAACCCTTTGTTCATCTTCTCACGTCCCTCTAAATTCAAAATGTTGTAGCACATGACCCATTTATTCCTGCTAAAATCCATATACTCTCCGGTCCCATCCAATTATATTTATAAAGCACATTTAAAACAACAAGGTTGAACCAAAGTGCTGAATACAATGTGCTATTCTACAACTCAACCTGTGTCAAGATGAACTTTTTTTCCAAGCACAAAACATCTCACTATGTGCATTTTCTTGTGGTGCTTCTGACACACAGGTGGCTTTGTTAGAGCCGCTGTTCTGTCGACTGCTGTATTGGCGCTTTGACCAGATAGCCCATCAGTTCCTGGAGGAAGAGGTGAGCGTAGCAGAAGTGCTGTCAGACTCTGCTATGTGGCTGCTGAGGTAACACCTGCTATGATTCTTTATTTGTGTTTGGAAAAATACTGGAAGAACACTGAAAGAATAAGTTTCCTAAAAGCCTTCCTCTCTTGTTTAAACAGAATTGATTTCACACTGGAGTTCCCCCGTCCTCTCATGCCTAATGTAGTCCTGGTTGGCGGAATTAACTGCGATGTGAGAAATCCTCTTCCTGAAGTAAGGCGTTTGTATTTTAGATTCCAATTCAACTTCTAAATACAACTCTCAGCTTTTCTTTCCTCTCACTTATCAACAGTGGCTGTATATTGGTGGGACTGAGATGAATAGTGGAGGAGTAATGAATGCAAAGTGTCGAAATGAGTGTGTTTTTGCAGGATTTGAACTCATGGGTTTCAGGACAGCATGGATTTGTCGTTTTCACTCTGGGCTCCATGGTGTCAGATCTGCCACAGGAGATCACTTCTGCTTTTCTAGAAGCTTTCAGACAGATTCCACAAAAGGTACGAGAACATTTCTGAACAGATATGAGCGGAGATCTCAAATCTTAAACTAAACCTGCAGTTATTGACACTCTGACAGGTGATATGGAGGTACACTGGGCAGGTTCCTGACAACATTCCAGCTAACGTGATGATGATGAAATGGGTGCCTCAGAATGACCTATTAGGTGTGTGAGTCCACTGCAGCTCATCCTGAAACATGTCAGTCACAGCTGATGGGTGATGTCTCACATATCATAACCTCTGCATGTGTTAGCACATCCTGGAGCTCGAGCTTTCATCACTCACGCTGGCTCTCACGGTCTGTTTGAGGGTTTGTGCCATGCTGTTCCTATGGTGATGATGCCGCTTAATGGGGACCAGCCTGACAATGCACAGAAAATAATGAGCAGAGGAGCAGGAGTCGTGTTGGATATAACTTCTGTCACCACGGAAGAAATCATTCAGGGACTGAATGAGGTCATCAATGACACCAGGTGAGGGGTCAGAAAGTTGCTCATAGTTTGGTCTTTGTTGATCTAATCTGTGTTTTATCTCATCTCCCATCATTTATCCATATATGCCATGTTTCAAACTTAGCCATCTATCGGATTCTTCCAGGTACAAAGAGAATGTGCAGAAGCTGTCAGCTCTTCATAAAGACCGTCCTGTCGACCCACTCGATCTCTCAGTGTTCTGGACAGAATTTGTGATGCGACACAAAGGGGCAAAGCACCTGAAAGCTGCTGTCCATGACCTCAACTGGCTCCAGTACTTCTGCTTGGATGTAATAGCACTACTAATAACTGTTGTGTTGGTTACTGTGATACTGACGGCAAAATGTTTGAAGCTATGCTTCCGGACACTGAGCAGGAAGAGGAAGCAGGACTGAGATGATGTTATAAATGACTTCTTTTCAATCCTCACCTCTCTGTTTAGGAAAAAGCCTAAAACAGCACATCTGACAACTCTTAAATCAAAGGTCACAGGTTCCACAGTGGCAGCTGATGTCAGTAATGTTGCAGAAATCTTTTGCGTAACTCAACAAGATGAATTCTCTTATTGTGATGAGCAGTTGATCCATGAGGCTGACCGGACTGTGGTCAGTGTGCAGCAGTACAAGCAGCATTACACTGTAGCTGCAAACTCACGGTTGAGGAAAGATTGACATTCATTTGACTTACTATGAATCTTCTTCTTAGGCTAGTCTCAAGCAAGGTACGGTAAATACCTTCTGTAGTTCAGTCAGCTGTGACATATGCCAAATAAACAATGACTTTATATTAGTTGTAGGACTTTACTGCTACACAGCAGACCTCTAAATGAGTGTCTCCTGATCCTGGTCGCTGCCTGATTAAAATCAATTGGCCGTTAACAGGCTTCTGCAGAGCTTGATGACATGTTATGAGGTAAACCATTCATAATGATTATTTGTTTTGGTGCGCAAAAAAAATCCTAAAACATTTAGGGCAGTGGGTTCCCAGGTGTCAGGGGTGCAGATCCGATGTCAGGATTAGGGGGACACAAAAGGGATTTTTTCTTTTTGCCCGTATGCAACTCAAACCATGCCACCATAAATCACAGCTTCGTAAAGTCTCTCCATAGCATTCAAAAAGTACTGCACAGGCAATCATTTATTGTGCTTTCCTTTCTTGTTTATAATCCTAAAAAGCCAAGAGCATGTATCACAGCTTACTTAACTGTTATATTAGTAAATCATAGTTTTAAGGGTCTGTCATTTCTACCCACGTTCTTATCTTTCACCTCCCTCCGACCCTCCCAGATCCCAAATTCTTCTCACCATCTTCCTTTTCTCCCAGTGTATGGGACTACCTTATGCATGATTAATTGATATGGATGAATATCAAAATATGAAGCCCTAACCAAGATGTGTAAACTAACTGATATTGTTTTTACAATACCAATTATGATGGTAAACAGTTCTAAAAAAAAAGAAAGAAAGACTGTTCTAAGAGCACAATAAACACAACACAAGTTGACCCAACAAAATCTGATTTATTTACATAAAATCATTCCTTCCTTGTTGTCATCTGTCATTTTCCAGGAGTCTCTGGAAGAAGAGATGCTGTATCTGTATAACTCTTCTCATCTGTATTACTGTTCTTGTCTTTATTACTCTTATTATTTATATCTGGTCAACTCCTGGATACAGTAAAGGATAAATCATTTTACAACTTGACAATTAATTCATATCCATTCATTTATATAGTCATGTTTTATAGTTAAAAAAAAGTCCTTATAAGAAAATGTATCTATCTTGTTGTTGTTGTTTTTTTGGCAACCCTAGCCCCCCCCCCCCCCCCCCCCCCCCTTTCCAGAGCTGGCAGAAAGATTGAGGGAGGTCGTTTTTTTAAAGCCTGCTGATGCCATCAGCGTCTGACTAAGAAACTACCCATTCCTTTATATTGTAGTGGAGGAGACCAGAGATGGAATGTGGAAGCAGAAATATATTTGTCAAACATTATTTGTTCCACCTATTTCAATAATTTCTTCTTAGATGTGAATCTAAAATGTGAATAATGTGAAGTCTGAAAATGCATTTGTTCAATTTTTAATAATTTATGGTATTTTTAGGGGGGGGGGGGTATTCGTGTTTTTCAGAAAAAGAGGAGGGGGGGGGGGGGGGGCATGTCCCCCCTGGATCTGCACCCACGCCAAGAGTCCTAAAAAGGAGACAGCGTGATAATCAATGGCTGCTTTGCAAACTCCCACGACTATTTACAACAAATCAAATTGCTGTTGTAGATAGATCATTATGGTAACTCTTCCTTGTCACATGTGCTAAAACGCTGGAAAAAACTGTAGGAAAGGGGCTGTATTGGCAGGGTGCCATACCGATCCCTCTGATTTCTGCTAAACAGGATTACTTTGGTGCCTTTAAACACACTGCCTGCAGAATCTCCTCGGGTTATCCCGTTTGAACTTTTGTCCAGTTCTCCAGGTGGAATGTCAGCTGAGACTGCGCAGTTTATTTGGTAAGACCATAGAAGGAATTTAAATAACTCAACAACGAAAGAACTGACAACCCAAACCTCTGGTTACCGAGGACTGAGACAGCGGCTCGATTTTACTGAGGACTTTGAACACACGCAGCTCTGCTAATTCACAGAGGAGACAGACGGCAGTGAGCACTTTCCTGTCGTATTCACAGCAAAGGAAAGGGTGTGAACTAAATCCCTTCACTTCTGGACTCTGCCCCACTTGATCTGCGTGTAGAGGAAAGTTCAGGTACACACATAAGGAAGCGACAACAATGAGGAAAGTAGCAGTGTTTGTGTTTTTGCTGGTCAGCTTGGCCATAGAGGTGAGTGGTGCTGCAGATAAGACGGGGGGATCTGTGGCAGAAAACACCAGCCCAGAGAAGACAAAGGAGGCCAAAGAAGCTGACAACATTCCTGCTAGTGACAGCGCTTCATCAGCCTTTTTAGGTCACCTGCTGGTGGTGCCCATGGACGGGAGCCACTGGGTGGGCATAAAAGCCATTGCCCAAGAAATGGGTCGGCGTGGACACAGGGTCACTGTTGTGATGCCAGAAATCAGCATGCGGATGGGCGCAGGAAAACACTACGACACAGTCACCTACCCTGTTCCCTACGACCAGGCTTACATTGACTTTGTGGTGTCTTCGCAAAAGGACAACATGGGGAAATCTGCGCAGGGTTTCGTGGAGAAGATTAAGTCACGATTCTCTCGGATCCAGATGATTACAGGTTTTATTCACACCACTGCAGAGAGCCTGCTGTTCAACACCAGTCTCATCTCACATCTGGCACAGCAGGTGAGTGAATATAAGAGAGAAACACAACTTGGAATGTGAATTTTGTAAGTTAGGATTCATTTGTAAGGCTTCTGTTGAGACCATCCCACTGGTGGTGGCTGGAGTACTTTTGTGGAGATGCTGCTATTTTGGATCACATTCATTCAGTCGTTTTCCATATCCACTTAACCTATTCAGAGTCATGGGTGGGGCTTCCATAGGCCAAAGAGGCAGGGCACAACCTGTCTGAGGTAACTGGATCTCAGTGTGACAAGAAACAACTGTTTAAATGAATCAAAAAGTACTAGAAAACTGTACTTATGTACAATTCTTTACTAAACGTACCTAAGAGAAAAACACTCTTTCACTCTTCACACTGTATAGCTTTTTGTTTTTATTTCAGGAAAAAGGGTCTTTATTTGCTTTTGTAAAATGTAGCGTGACAAGAGAATCCAATGATATGCAATTCATGAAATTGCTAAAATAAACTGAAAATAGTTTAAAAACAAGTCAAATGTTGAAAACTGTGAAATGTTATAGATTTTTGTAAAATATTTGTTCATTTTGAATTTAGTGACAGCAACACGTGTCAGAAAAGCTGGGACGGAGCCACGTTTACTGCTCCGTTTCTTCCCCTGTTCCTGTAAAAATCGTCTGTTCTGTTGGTCTGTTTTTATATCACAGCCGAGGAGTTGTAATACATGAAAAATGTGGCCTGGTTGGCTGCAATAGCTCCAAATCTTTACTTTCAAGCTCCTTAGAATGGTACAAATTCAGTTTTTGCCTTATAAACTGTATTTCCATTTATGTTTGTAGGTTTCAATAAATCACTAAACCAATTTCCTGTCTTCCTAACTAAATGACAGGTGGCTTAAGACCTTTGCACTGTACTGTATCATTTTTAACAAAAATGACTTGACAGAAGCACAAGTTACCCATGCCGTGTGCAACAATGCACTTCAATTCATCACACAACCAGACTCTTTTCCATTTTTCCACAGTTCCTCTTCGATGATCCCTGACTCAGAGAAGGAGATGGAAATTTCTAATTCCTGTTTTGTCCTTTCTCTTTTTCCCTCCTTCCCTTCATAGGGTTTTGATGCCGTCTTGACGGACCCAATGGTGCCGACGGGCTCACTGATAGCTCGGAAATTAGGTGAGCTGCCCTGCACTTGGAATCTCTGTGAGTCTGAGCACCTGTATATTTTCTCACCAGTGAATAATTTTCAGGCATTCCCAGCATTAATCTGCTGAGGGGGATTCCGTGTTCCTTGGATATGAAGGCTGCGGGGTGTCCCTCCCCGGCCTCATACGTGCCTCGGTTTTTTACCAGATACACAGACAGAATGAACTTCAAGGAGAGAGTTATCAACACTTTGGTGAGCGCTGAGAGCTGGACATGCAGGGCTGAGCTCATGTACAAAACAGACAGCTCGTCTTGTTCAGCTTTTCTAATTAAACATTTTTTCCTTTATTTCTTAAACCAATTCAGTTCCTGCAGATTTAAGCTGATCAGATCAGTTGGTATTTTCAGTCTTTCATATCCTTCTAAGGAGTTTTGGCTTGCAGACGATGCAGTGATAAACAGGCCTTTCTAAGATGAAAAATACACTTTTGTTTGACCAATCCTAACCCTTTGTTCATCTTCTCACGTCCCTCTAAATTCAAAATGTTGTAGCACATGACCCATTTATTCCTGCTAAAATCCATATACTCTCCGGTCCCATCCAATTATATTTATAAAGCACATTTAAAACAACAAGGTTGAACCAAAGTGCTGAATACAATGTGCTATTCTACAACTCAACCTGTGTCAAGATGAACTTTTTTTCCAAGCACAAAACATCTCACTATGTGCATTTTCTTGTGGTGCTTCTGACACACAGGTGGCTTTGTTAGAGCCGCTGTTCTGTCGACTGCTGTATTGGCGCTTTGACCAGATAGCCCATCAGTTCCTGGAGGAAGAGGTGAGCGTAGCAGAAGTGCTGTCAGACTCTGCTATGTGGCTGCTGAGGTAACACCTGCTACGATTCTTTATTTGTGTTTGAAAAAAATACTGGAAGAACACTGAAAGAATAAGTTTCCTAAAAGCCTTCCTCTCTTGTTTAAACAGAATTGATTTCACACTGGAGTTCCCCCGTCCTCTCATGCCTAATGTAGTCCTGGTTGGCGGAATTAACTGCGACGTGAGAAATCCTCTTCCTGAAGTAAGGCGTTTGTATTTTAGATTCCAATTCAACTTCTAAATACAACTCTCAGCTTTTCTTTCCTCTCACTTATCAACAGTGGCTGTATATTGGTGGGACTGAGATGAATAGTGGAGGAGTAATGAATGCAAAGTGTCGAAATGAGTGTGTTTTTGCAGGATTTGAACTCATGGGTTTCAGGACAGCATGGATTTGTCGTTTTCACTCTGGGCTCCATGGTGTCAGATCTGCCACAGGAGATCACTTCTGCTTTTCTAGAAGCTTTCAGACAGATTCCACAGAAGGTACGAGAACATTTCTGAACAGATATGAGCGGAGATCTCAAATCTTAAACTAAACCTGCAGTTATTGACACTCTGACAGGTGATATGGAGGTACACTGGGCAGGTTCCTGACAACATTCCAGCTAACGTGATGATGATGAAATGGGTGCCTCAGAATGACCTATTAGGTGTGTGAGTCCACTGCAGCTCATCCTGAAACATGTCAGTCACAGCTGATGGGTGATGTCTCACATATCATAACCTCTGCATGTGTTAGCACATCCTGGAGCTCGAGCTTTCATCACTCACGCTGGCTCTCACGGTCTGTTTGAGGGTTTGTGCCATGCTGTTCCTATGGTGATGATGCCGCTTAATGGGGACCAGCCTGACAATGCACAGAAAATAATGAGCAGAGGAGCAGGAGTCGTGTTGGATATAACTTCTGTCACCACGGAAGAAATCATTCAGGGACTGAATGAGGTCATCAATGACACCAGGTGAGGGGTCAGAAAGTTGCTCATAGTTTGGTCTTTGTTGATCTAATCTGTGTTTTATCTCATCTCCCATCATTTATCCATATATGCCATGTTTCAAACTTAGCCATCTATCGGATTCTTCCAGGTACAAAGAGAATGTGCAGAAGCTGTCAGCTCTTCATAAAGACCGTCCTGTCGACCCACTCGATCTCTCAGTGTTCTGGACAGAATTTGTGATGCGACACAAAGGGGCAAAGCACCTGAAAGCTGCTGTCCATGACCTCAACTGGCTCCAGTACTTCTGCTTGGATGTAATAGCACTACTAACAACTGTTGTGTTGGTTACTGTGATACTGACGGCAAAATGTTTGAAGCTATGCTTCTGGAAACTGAGCAGGAAGAGGAAGCAGGACTGAGATGATGTTATAAATGACTTCTTTTCAATCTTCACCTCTCTGTTTAAAACAGTATTTGAAACGTATCAATATCTGTAAAACCCTGATGCAAAGTGTGAAGTTATATTTCCTAAAAGTCTTAAGAAGAACAAATATTTACACTTGGTGACCAAAAAGACATTTAATTAACAGAAAATACAGAAATATCATTAGATTGAATTAGGTATGGTGTTCCTTTAAAGGACAATGATGAGATTCAGTGGCCACCCTTCTTTGGAGGAAACATGGCGTACTCTATTGCCAGAGCAACAGTAAAAGCAGCAAAGCCCCACTTAAATCCTTTCAGCAGAACCTCTGAGAAGGTCACAGCACGAGCGAAGCCTCCTGAGTATCTCCATGCCTCATTGCTGCAGACAGAAAGAGAAAGGGGGGGGGGACACAGGTCGTAGCGTCGGGACTTATCTCACACACCAACAGATGTTAGATGTACCTCCTAGCTGTATAACTCACCGTGCCCACGGGTCCTTGAGGCCCCTGGACGCCAGTCTCTGCTGTGTGAACTCCATCGGTGTTCCCTCTGCCTTCCACTGTCGCCAGTCTGGCATGGACAGCTTGCTATGGCCTTGATCACCTCCCATACTGAAAACACACACTTAGGCAACTCAGCAGCGGTATTGTATCAGTAAACAGATCAAATCTAATTTTGCTTTATATGTCATCCGTTTCCAAAAGAATACACGTTGACAGTCATTAATGTCAAGCCTCAACTCTGTCATCTACATATTGTAATGGAAAATTTTATTTAGCCTTATACTTGTGTCCCATCATGCTTAAATCACTTGTAAGACTTGACATTGATTCCCAGACATTAGATGCACCTGATTTTATAGTACAATATTTCTTTTTGTTACTTGTGAAACTTTGTCTCCCTTTCTCAGACACCAGAGAGATAAGATGTTTCCAAACAAACAACTCTGTATTTCATTTTTCATTTTGGTTTGTGCACTGCACAAGGCTGTCCAGCTCATCAGGAGATAAGAAGACGTTAGACATACGTAGACATTTTTTTCTTCTCCTGTGTTCAGGTATAATACGACATGCACTGAAACTGTAAGTCAGAGCTACACTCTGACACAGGTGCTCTGTGTTGAAGTTTTGCTCTCTCTTGTACAAGAACTGTTCAATAAACCTGCCTGAGTGTTTTTCACCTCAACAGTGCTTGGATAATCATTATTTTTTCCACCACAATATTTATTCAGAAAAGCCCTTAAGTCAAAGCAAAAGCAACTTTTCCAATGTTTTTTGTTCACCGCAAAACTTGACTTGACTGATGAATACTTGAAGAAGTACACACTGCCTCAGATTTGGAAAAAATGGGCATTTTTGTTGCTATGTCGCAGAGAAACTTTTATTTTCAATTTTCAATATTCAAAGGTTAAAACTCATTTGTGAATAAAATTATCTTCATTTGAGGAAAGATACGGACGGCAATGAGGGATGAGATTATAACACACGAAGCAGTTAGACTTAAAGACTTGTTTTTAAAAGAGATAAAGTCAAAATATAATATTAATTCCAAATAAACACGGATTTTGGAAATATTCTGAACAAACTGCATTTTATATAAACCAATCTAAGCTCCTCGGGACGAATATCCCTTATGTCGATGAAATATTGTTTGTAACAACTACACTTGAATGTCAAATTCCAATAAAGTAGCTTAAACGTATAATCTACTCAAAAGAACCAAATTTTTAAAGTTTTATTTTAGTAAATAGAAGAAAACTAAATGTTACTATTGTAAATAATGTTTTTAACTGTTTTTCTTGCGTAACTTCAGTCCAATGTTTTTAAAGCACACAAGTAAAGATTTCAGGGAACAACGGATATGAAAACTATGCTCATGTAATAAAATGGGGGCTGCTTCAGCCTAACAAAGCTTTCTGATTAAAATCAGCTATTGGGATGTAAGAATGACATTTAGTAAATACAAAACCATTGTCAACAGCTGAGAATCAGGATCTAAAACATGTTTTTCTAACAAGAAATATACTTATGTGTTAGTAATAATCAGAAAACTGTGTCATCCCAATTAAACTATCAAACAAATCGTTGTTGTAGTATGAATGGGGCCTGTTTATACTCCCATAGTTATTAGCTAACTTGTTTTCTGTTTGCATTAAATACGTTAACAAATAAGTAACGCTAATAGTTGACACATCGTTGAGGGCAGAAGGTGTTTTCTTAGCTAGCGGCACGTTAGCTAACGGCATACTAGCGCATTAAATGTATGGCTTTGGCTGTAAAACCGGTTTTACTCACAAGTCAATTGGTAAGAAAATAATGTTTAACCATCTGCTATAACCGTGAGTTTAAAATTACAGCAAAACTCTTGGATATCATAGACACATCACTGTACCTGTACGGTTTGTTGTGACCTCTGCAGCTGAAGCAATGAAAGCGACGATTGAAGCTAGTTTACGGCAAAGGTACGGCATACCATTCAGGACAAAATACCAATGCGCTCTTTAGGCATATGCATTCGAAGTGTCTTCACTTTAGCTCATACCAGATAAGACGCTTTTTACATTTATTTGTTGACGTAATGTCAGATTGTTATCTGATGTAAATTTCAAGTGGCTGCCGCTTATTAACTGTAATGCTGAACAAACTCGTAAAATCGTCACAATTTTGGTTTATAATGATCAACTTCGATTGGATTAGATTCTTTTTTATTTTCAGTCTAGTCAGCAATTGTGACAATATTGTATAAATTTACAAAACAAAGGCACTGGATAAACATTTATCAGTACATCTCAACTTTTAAATGTTACAAGTCACAGTCCAGAAAAACTATATGTTTATGTTGTTATTAATTACATAACATTCTGTACACAATTTTGACAATGGATCACACTCTCTCTATATATACAGCACACCTTATAACCATGGAACTACAGTGTGTACTCTGTGATTGCGCTTGTGATCTATGTACAGCTGTACATCGATTACACTCGAGTGTTTTGTGCATAAGTAGATTAAAGTTTGCTTTGTGGTTTGAGCAGCTCCTTTAAAGCTTCTAGGTTTTCCCCCTCTGGAGCGTCAGCCCACGCTTTGTGATCTGCACACAATAACACACACAACAATTCAGTTGATCATATTGCATAATATTTATCATCTAATACATAATGTAAAGACAGTGCTGGGTTAGCAAGGGGCACGCACCAGGTATCTCCCACATGGAATGGTACAGACTTTGTCCTGCATCGACCTTCAGTGTGGCTCCGGAGATGTAGGATGCAGCGGGAGAGAGCAGGAAACACACTGTAGAGGAGATCTGAACAAAAAAACAAAACAAAAAACAGTCAGATTAGAATATTCTTCAGTGCGCTGGATATAGTTGCAACCAACTGAGCACCCCCTCACCTCACCCCTCCCTTTTAAGCATGCAGGAGAGACTACATAGGATGCAAAAAAGCAAGGCCTTGTCTAGAGCCACTATTTGGTTTGTCCATTCTGGGCTTCTGTAGAAAGATAGCGGTGTAACATGGACGACTCTGAGAGAGAGTGATGTTAGTTTTGCTGTGCTCCATTCCTGAAGTAACAACTTCTTTAAACACACTATGCAGGACATAATTGACAGCTAGCTTAGTGTGGGAATGTGGCTGGAATTGATTCCAGTGTTAATTTGGACCACGCAGATCCCTGACATACAGTGGACACTTTCAGGACCACAGTCCATCCTTAAACATACTGCATATTTCTTCTGCTCTTGTCAAAGGGCTGAATCCCCTCAGACAATTGGACAATTTCCTTGATGTAACATGTAACTAAGCAGTTACACACCTCTTCAGGCACGCCCAGTCTTTTTGCGGGGCTAAATGGAATAGACATCTTGAAAAGATGCGGTCCCAGCTCCTTATAGTTCTCCATCGCAGTTTTGGAAAAGATTGTACCCTTTAAGCAAAAACATTAACCACAAATTAAGTAATGAACAAAATCCTCCAGCACTGATCAGCTCTTGACCTGTACATACAGGTGCAACAGCGTTGACTCTGACTCCTGAGGATGCCCACTCGACGGCCAGACTCTTGGTTAAGTTGTCCACCGCTGCTCTCGCTGCTCCCGTGTGGCTGTCAGGGAGAGGAGACACACGCGCTGCAGGAAAAAAATGCGCAACTTTGCAGAACTGTGCGTCAATTTGAGGGAGGCAGCTCTTACGACATGCCAGGGAAGCCTTTCCACATGTCAGCGATGATGTTGACGATCACACCTCCGTGCTGCTTCATCCATGCAGCGTAAACTGAGTGAGGAGAGTGGAAACAGTCACACTGAGCGCCTCTGCACCCACACCGACCCGTGCCCAGTGTGTTTTGCTTACCCTCCTTGCAGCAGTGGAAGGTTCCAGTCAGGTTGGTCTCTATCACAGCCTTCCAGCCTTTGGAGGAGATGTGCTCTGCTGGGCTGCTGAACTGACCCCCTCCATTGTTCACCAGGTAGTCGATCCGGCCGTACCTCTTCAGCACAGACGAGACAAGAGCCTTCACCTGCAGTGCATGGAGGCAAGATGAAGCGTACTGCCATCATCACGCAGCAGATCCCGATTCAGAGGCTGAAAACGCGCTCACCTCTTCCTCGTTGCGGATGTTACAGGGTAGAGGAGTGACGCTCGCAGGACTGGAGGGAGGGATCTTCTCACTCATCTCCTGAGCCGCAGCGTCCAGCCTTTCTGCCTTCCTGCTGGAGATCACCACGCTGCAGCCTATAAAAAAAAAAAAAAAAAAGAGAGAGAGATTACACTGAAAATGACACGCACAGCTGCAGCTTTATAAACAGCCCAGTAACAACTAATGGTCTGGATATAATATATAAATGTCAATCTTCAACTCCAGTACTTTTGCCACCTGGTTTTTATGTGAATGTGAATACACCAAAGTTATTAAGAATTCCCCTTGATCTCATTTATTTCCATCATACACTTGACTTTCTGAGTTGTTACTGAACATGAAGCTTCTACACACAGTAGATCTTAGTCACTCATTCAAAGGCTGTCAGTTAGTCAAAGACTTATGTGTGTCGAAGTTCAATCGGCTGTTGGCAGTCAGATGTTCTTCGCGTTAAACTTTCTGAGCTACGGGGGGGGGGGGGGTGGGGGCAAACACAAAGCACTCTTAACTCTGAAACAAAGCTTTACCGACCCAACTCCAGCAGCTCCGCGGAGATAGCTTTGCCAATCCCGGTCCCTCCACCCGTCACTATCGCAACTTTGTGGTTGAACAAGCCCGGTCTGAACACACTGGATGCCGCCATGCTTTTCTCTGGAGCTCCCTGAAGTGACGCAGCATCAATAGCGCCCTCATCTGCAAGTATTACCACCACGTCCGACTACTGCCACCTTCAGGAGTCGTCTCTCTCTCTCTCTCAATGCACACGCAGATGACATAAGTTCATCTGTGCAATGACAGCTGGAAACAGCTACGTTAGGGTTTTTTTTTTAGTTTCTCATCAGAGATATAAACTTATTTTCTGGCTATTTTTCATACAGTGAGTTGTGTAAACTCTGAGTTAGTTTTTACATTTTCATTTGATCACCTGAAAATGTCTAATTCACAGTTTCCAATACCAGTGTCACGGTAGGACATCTGGTTAAGATCCACAAGTGAGTTGAGTGTTAAAAGTCCGGTGTGCATCCGCGTCTGCGCAGGTGGCTGTTATTAGCAGCATTTGGTATGTTAAAGGTCCTCGCCCTCCTCGCCTTTTCATCCAAAGATGCAATCGTTCTATCCTGATGGGAGGTATTTCTGCAAGAATGACAGTGCCCTTACAAATGACACCCACGACAAATCTTGGATGGACAACATCATGACAAAACCTCAGATTTGGACAAAATGGGGTATCTTCTCTCCTTCTAGTCTCATAAAAAGAAGACTTATGACCAACATATACTAAAACTGTTCTCGGAGTAGTTTTGAATCCAACACATTTCTATCAGAAATAGGTTTTCATCTCCAATAGATATATAATTACTCTAGATGGCATTTCCTTGGCTTCTAGTTCTACAGTGAGGAACCTTTGAGTTATTTTTGACCAGAATCGATCATTTGACTCGCATGTAAAACAGGTATATTGAGAATATTGCCAAAAATCAGGAACATCCCGTCTCAGAACGATGCAGAGAAACTAGTCCATGTTTTTGTTACTTCAAGATTGGACTACTGTAATTCTTTATTATTGGGCTGTCCCACATATTCTCTGAAAAGCCTCCAGCTGATCCAAAATGCTGCAGCCAGAGTTCTGATGAGAACTAACAGGAGATCATATTTCTCCAGTTTTAGCTTCTCTTCATTGGCTCCCTGTTAAATTCAGAATAGAATTTAAGATTCTTCTCCTCACATATAAAACTCTTTATGACCGATCTCCATCATATCTTAAAGACCTCATTGTAAGGTATTTTTATAACAGAGCACTTTGCTCTCAGACTGCAGGTTTACTTGTTGTTCCCAGAGTTTCTTAAAGTAGAATGGGAGGCAGAGCCTTCAGTTATCAGGCCCCTCTCTTGTGGAATAAGCTGCCAGTAAATGTCCGGGAAGCAGACACCCTCTCTACCTTTAAGATTAGGCTTAAAATTTTCCTTTTTGATTAAGCTTACAGTTAAAAACATTTTAAACAAACGTACAAAAGACAAAGAACTCCGCTATAGACTCCTTTATTTTTAGATGTTGAGGTCATGACCAGCTCTGTTTAATCATAGAAAAAGTCCCAAATCCACCAGCGATTGTCGCACACTGGTTTACTGGTCCTTCAACTCCTTCAGCCTCCTGATTGCGGACTTGACTGTGACGGCCGACGTTGTGCTGTAAGAAAGAAAAAAACAATCTTTAGAATAAATTCTGACTACACGACACGTGTTGTGTTTTTAAAATATGCCGTTTATTTTAACAGCGCTTAAATGATAAAAGCTGTTGAAAAATGTGTTAATTAGTCAAACGTTAAACACTTCTTCCTCTCATTGATGACTTCATTTTAACTGGGATATCAACACTTGAAATGCCACTCATCTGACAAAGTTGGCTTTATACCAGTAAATGAAGCCAACTTGGGGAGGGGCTCTGGCAGCTATGCCTGTTCTACTCCTCGTGCAAAAGTCGGCTAGAAGTTATAACAAGCAGTCAGGGAGGTGGAAATATCTTTCATGACAGGAAAAATATTTGCCAGTGAAATGAGGGGTCACTTTTTTTTTGTCCCCACAAATCAAGTGTGATGTGATGACGCACTAAGGATGCTGCATCCTTAGACGCTGGTTAGATAAAAACGTTGCAGAGAGAAAGCGTATAGCATTTATTCATTTACAGCCCAACTTAGTATCAAAAGACACTTTTAGTCCTACAGTGACTAAGTACAGCAGCCATATGGTTCAAAGGGGAATATCGGCCAGCTCTGCGGGTCAGTTACTTTGAGAACGACCGATACGATAAACCTTGATCGCTCCCGTAGATCAGCTACCACGAAGCCTCCTTACACTGATGAACGTTATCCTCTCCATTCACAAGTTCCACTCATGCACCCACGTTTGGAAAAGGAGTGACCCCACAAGTTCGTTACTTTGATGACAGATATTCACAATGGCAGTGACTGGGTGGTTCAAAACATCATTTAATCTTTCCTTCTAATCTGCCTCATAGTGGCACATATCTATTGCACTGGGCAGGCTAACCACTAAGTCACACTGAATTTGGATACCACACAATCAAGTTTAACACTAAAACATAAGGAGGCATCCATCTATGCATGTACATGCAACTGTATGGCCCGCTTACTTAATCAATATGCTACCATTAAAGTTTTTAACCATTTACAACTTTGATATAAATTTGTCAATTATGATCTGAAAAGCAGGAACAATCGCACCACTTTCATTAAAAAAAACCCAAATATGTATATATATATAACTGCTGGGAGAGATGCATTAAATAAGACAGAAAATCAACAGCGCAACATACTTGTACGTCCAGGCACCTCCAGCCACCGTCTTCCTGCAGGACCCACAGTGCCAGATACCAACAGCCCTCCTCTTCATCTTAGTCTGTAAACACGGATTAAATTAATTAGAAAGTTTTACAAAAAACACACAACATCCTAAAGTCCTATTGTGTTTCCAGTTAACTGAGACTGAAGTCTGTGCCATCGTGTAGTCATGACTACAGTTCAGGGTGTACACTAAGCAGACAGGCCACATATTGTACAAAATCTGTTGCAACGGTTTGTGATGCCAACACTTACCTTGCCACAGAAAGAGCAGGTGTACTTGGCATGCTGGGAAATTTCAATTTTCTTCACCATCTTCCTCAGCGAAGCCCCATAACGAGTGCCGTACTTCCCAACAATCCCCACCTTCTTGGTGCGTTTGGCCTGTGGAAAAACAAAGTGAATTACGTGACAATGATAAAGAACATTACAGCAAACTGCAACTATTTGGTCAACGGAGTTCATACACCTGGTTATGATATACTACTGTTCCCTCACAAGTAACAAGTACGTCCTGGACAGGGTTAGAATATTCTTTAATTTTTTCTTATAAAATGTAATAGAATGTATCAAATCATTGCCAATGCAAAACAAAAAAAAAACGTAAAGGGTAAATGAGCTGCTGTCATTCTTAGGGACACCGGCTAGCCAACACAATCTTCTACTTAGCAAGCTAACCATCATGCTAACTTACCCCGCCAAAACAATTAGTCTTTATTGAAAACACGACATACTCTGTTGAGATATGAACCACGCCATTTCGCTGTGGTCTAACTACAGGGCCTAAAACAAAAAAGAGGAATTCTTTAAGAGACTAGCCGGCTAGTATTTGGGCTCGGTGAGTAACGAGATGGTAGCCATTTCGGTCTCAATAGGACATGGCAAAACATCGCTTTTACTACGGATAAAATCTACCAACTAATACAAATCGAATTCAGGTCTGGCAAACAAGGTTAGGATTAAGCCTCTGAATATGTTATTATATCTTTTGTAGTACGGGAATCATCAGATTGGCACGGATTATGAGGGGGACAGGGGAATCTTACCATCGTTTCAGTGGAGACGTAGGTCCAAAGAGGGATTGCTTAACGCGCAGGCGCGATTTACTAACTCGCTCGCTCTGCATTGTGGGACTTTGAGTTTTTACAGAACGTAGTTCTTAAACATAAATTAAAAGCTCCACATAAGAATATATCATTACATATTTATTTGCGTGTTTAATATTATAAGGGGTTCACAAACGCCAGCGATAAAACCCTGCACATAAAAGTATCTAACAATTTAGCCGTAACTAAGGACGCTTCATTAATTACGCGCATGCGTATTCACGTAGCTGACGGCAACGTCCCTCTGCTGCTGAGTCGAGATGTTTGTCTACTTAGCCTGTCATGATGCGGCCTTTGTTGTTTGTTGATATATATACGAATTAATATGTTCTTTATTTCTAAGGAAGGTAGCTGATATGCCATGAAACTAACACGGAAATTGGTTCTCGCTAAGGCTAAGGCCTCTGACTTGGAAAGCGTGAAGAAACTAAACTGCTGGTGAGTCTCTGAGTTACATTTTAGCACACCAGTGATTTAGTTAGTTTTTGGTCCACATGATGATAGCCACGGCGGACGGGTATAGGTCGCTTGATGTCTTGCATTTGTGCTAACGTTGCATATCTTGTTTTTTTTTTTTTTTTTAGGGGATGCAACCTGACTGATGTGAGTAGTCCTAACAGTTTAGATGGCTGGCAGTTACATTCATTTAAAAAAAAATATTCGTGCTCAAATTGAAACACTGTTCATTTTAATCCAGTTAATGAAGCTGTAACAATGTACGTGTCCTGTCAGATTTCTATCTTCTCTCAGATGCCCAACATTGAAGTGCTGACGCTGAGGTTGGTCCCTTTAACTTTACTGTCCCACTCTGGCACAAACACATACTGTAGAGCCATGCCCCTTTAACGCTGACATGATACTGCAACACCTGCAGAGTCATTCAAAAACTAACCTTAAATCCTGACTGCGATGCTCCTTCTCCTCTCTGCCTGCAGCGTCAACAGCATCTCGTCTCTCTCTCCTCTGGCTGGCTGTCTGTCTCTCTGCGAGCTCTACCTGAGGAGGAACATGATTCCCTCGCTGTCTGAGCTGTCCCACCTGCGTCCGCTGACACGCCTCAGAGTGCTCTGGTTGGCTGAGAACCCCTGCTGCGGAACCGATTCGAGCCGGTACCGGCTCACTGTGCTGCGATGCCTGCCTCGCCTCCAGAAACTTGACAATCAAGGTGGGTGTAGAATGCTCCCTGTACGTCCGCTCTCTGGCAAAGTGCAGTTTGAGCTCAGCTGCTGCAGAGCTTTCCCACTTTAACTCATTTGAATAGTTCACACATGTATATGTGCGATTTCTGCGTGCAGTGGTGAGTGAGGATGAAACTGCACTTGCTCTCATGGAAGGCGAGGAGGTCAGCACACCCCCAGGTAATACCCAGAACCAGCTTTCCAACAATGGGCTTCTAGATGCAGAGACGGAGAATGACCCACTAAACTACAACATGGAGGAAACCAAGTAGGTTTTGCGGACTGAAAAACTTCAATGGAACTTTTATGAAAAGAAAAAAAATCACTAAATGAATGTAGAATTCCTCCCTTTTGTTTCTAGCAAAATCAGAGAAGAGTTGGGAATGAAGCCTCTCTCGAGGGACAAGTTCTCCTCCCTTTCTTCTCCATCGACTCGAGAAAAAACAACAATGAGAAAGGTAGCTTCCTCTCAGAAGCTCCGGCCTGAAATTTTAAATGTTGAATTCTGCTCAAAAGCTGGAAGATTAATGATTTAAATGCTTTTGTTTTTTCTAAGACTCACATTGTGGATGCAGTTCTTCTGCTGCTGAGGGATTTGGATGAAGAGGAGCTGCGTATCGTGCACACAGCTGCACAGAACAGACTCCAGACGTACACGCTGGACTCAGGAGACGCTCAACGAGTCACAGCCCAGACAGAGAACTGCTGAAATGCATCACTTACAAGCTTCACAGCATGCGTTCAGGCCATCCTCTCTCACTCCTTTCTACGTTTAACACACGCCTGAGGATCATAATTGATACACTGCGTCCCAGTTCACACTTTTCCCTTTTGTGACCCTCTTTTCTCACAGGGTTTAATACTTGATGATTTCCACCACTTTCTTTTTACAGCTGCATGCCGACCTGCCTTGTAAGAACAAAAGAATGTATGTTTCGCTAGATATGAATCTATTTCTGTAATTAAAGACAGTAACCAGCAATAAATTAACTCCCAAGTGTTGCTTTTAATAACTCAGGTGTAGTCCGCAAGCATGTACACATCACAATGTGAATGTCACATTTGTACAATGAGGCACTGAGGCCCAAACATTTCAACCAGATTTAATGGTAATTAGCTGTAACTGGGCTCCAACATCTGTGACCGGCTCAAGTGAAATCTGAAGGGAAAGACAATCATAAGCCTGAAGTTTTGTCCTCTCAGTCACCCTCCTCGTTCTCCAGAAAGTCCATCAGTGTGCTCGCATCCACGGCAACAACCAGGTACTCCACTCCATCGGCACCCTGGAGTGTCACATGAACAAAGAAAGTTTTAACACCTGATAAACGTCAGAGTTTGCTGTAGGTTTTCTCGCTGATTATGAGGCTTGCCTTGCGTGTCCGAATCAGTTTGTGGTCTCTGAACTCGGTCAGCTGAGTCCTCAATGTGAGGTCCGAGTTCACCAAGAACGCCTCTCGACAACGCTGGTAGAAATCTTGGAAGGATAATCCTGTGCACAACAACAATGGTTACAGCCTCGCGATGAAGTGAAAAATCGCTTTGTGGTTTCGGGTGTTGAATGTGGTCTCACCTGCGTACGAAGGGTTGTCTTTGTTTTCCAGCTGGAATCTTACCAGCAGTTCAAAGATTCCCCTGCAGAGAGAGCGAATGCACAGCCGTTGAGAAGTTGCAGACTCCAACAGCTTTGACAGCTAATTGCATTAAAGTGGACGTGGTACCTGGCATTGGGTGTCAAACTGCGGAGCACGTGTGTGAGGGAGGACAGAGCGAGAGCGCCGGTCTGCTGCACCAGGAGAGAGTTCTCATATGAAGTTTCCTCCGTGTAGTGCTGGAACGTCACACATTCCCACCACAGCCAGTTAAACTGGCTCTGCTTAAACTGGTCCCACACTGGAAACGCACCAGCAACGTTTAGCTATGGGAAAACATTTCTGTGTGATCAACACTGCGGCACAAATTCCCACAAACTCTCACCTAATGGCGCATTGATGTGGTCTAACGAAGCCACCAAATGCAGGTTGGGCAGGGATGCCAGCTGCCCCAGTGCACTCTGGGCCTTTTCTCCTCGCAGCATCGGTCCGTCGATATTATGGATGAGCAAGTACACGTGGAGATCTGGGCCTGGGAGCACACGTTGGAAATGTGAAACACAGAATTCCGACATAATCTCAAGACCTACAATTCACACAAGCACTCACTGTCTCTGAGAGTCTGAGTGATGAACTGGATCTGGTCCGAGGGTGTTCGGAAACTTCCCTGGTGCTCCAGAACCTCACATGTCAGCGCATTTAATATCTGTAATAAAACCACAGCGTTGTCATGATAAACACGCAGGAGTCGTCAAACAAAGCATAATAAAGTGATTTTTTTTTTAAAAACACTGACTGATTTAAGAGTAATGGAGGGGAAAAATCCATTGACCACCAGGTGGATCTCTTGAGATAAATGAGACACCCTGAAGTCCTCCAGCAGAGCTTTTTTGCTGCCCAAACCGTAGACCAGCACACTGAACCCCAACCTACACACAAACAGCCACAGACTTTCTGTTTTTGTACTCAATGTTTCAACATGAATAAGACTGCCTGCGACAAACCCACAACAACACTTACTGTAGCTGCAACATCCATTTGTTAAAGTGCTTTTTGTGTTTGTTGTGCAGCTGCTGGGTCTCTTTTGAATAAGAGGATGATTTTCCTTCTAAAAGACAAACCAAAGTCTCCTGCAAAAATGGGGAGAAGAAAAAAAATTTAGCCAAAACTTTAAATAGAAACAGCTCGTTTACTAATAGCTCTGAACTGGCAATCAGTAACGGACCCTGTCAAGTTTGGGGGTGTGTAAACGCTCGAGGGTGCGGTCTGATGTCAAGACTTTTGAGCTGCCGTGAGCCTCGAAATAGTCCTCGATCATGGTGGGCTGGTTGAGAGGTTCTTGTGTGTTCTTGCTTTTCTTAGCAGGAGTCTTGTCGAGAGCTGCAGATAAACTTCTTCTGGGAGTTCTTGGGTTTTTCAAGCTCTCCTTGTCCTCTTTTCTTGCTTTCTGCTCTTCCCCATGCCCATCGTCCTCCTCGTCTTCCCCCTCCCCAGAGTCAGAGGGTGAGAGTTCACTGTCGCTGTCTGACCGCATGCTCGGAGCTGAAAACATCGAGCACGTTTAAATGATATCGAACTGACATTTGTTTAACCTACTTATAACGGGCCGGACTCACCTGTCAGTCTCTTCCTGAGTCTGTGTGGCGTTGTGGAGACGAACTGGACCTTTTTGCCCTGTTTAAGAAAACAAGCTGAGACTGAGACGAGTCCAATCTCTGCACAGAAAAGCCACCAAAACCAATAGGGCGGTCTTCAGATGTTTAGAAGTCTGGACCTTTTATGAAAAATAAAACAGTGGTTTGTGGTCTTACCTTCTGTGGGGTCCTGCTTTCACCTCTGTGGTCTAGACAGAGAAAAAGAGAGACAAACTGAATCATTTGAAAATGAACAAGGAGATAAGGAATCTAAAAAGGAAGAGAGGGTGAGGTGCACTGACTGCGGCCCGTTCGACTGGGAGTGGAGGGTTCGACATCTGGGGTTGTGCTGAAGCTCACGCTTTTCCCAGGAGTCCGTGCCAAATCACTTGCTGTGTGCAGAAGCAGAAAACTAAAATCAACAATCGTTTGATAAATCTAGGTGAGGATATACAATGCAAAAAAAACCTGGAGAGGCTAGAGGCTCTCACCAGTCTGGGCCATGCTGTGGCCGCGTCTGACTTTCTGGAACGTGAAAATGGAAGATCCGGCCACTTTTGACAAACCATCCTCATCCTCTGTAAATCCAAGAAAACAATGTGACTGAGGTGCAGTTACATGTGGTGATAATATCAGTATTCTTAGTAGGATAAAAATGCAAAGGCCTTGTGCTAATACAGGCGACATCAGGAGGTATACTGACCAACCATAATAATACATACTCAATCCACTCTCATTTCAGCCAACAGAGAACCAGTCCTGTTCTAGTCCATGCAGCAGTTCCATTCAAGCCCCACAGCGACAATGACAAAATAATGGATCTACATATTTTGACCACAGACAGTTTGTTTAGTCCACCCTGTACCTCAGTCATGGACACAGTGCCCTGCCCCAGTGACTAAAAAATAAAAATGTAAATAAAAATCTCACCCATCTGCTCTCAACAACTCCAAACTGTTTGTCTTAACATCTCACACAGCGACGAACCATCAGGGCCCCTCTTGGCCTTCAGAGACGGCCTAATGTACCATAGATGTTCTTTTAACTGAACCAAATGTTCCTCAAGAAATGAACCCTTTGAATTGGTTCATTGAGTTAAAAAGAAAGTAGTTAAAAAAAAAAGAAGTTAAAAGAAGTAATCAAAAACTTTCAATCAACATGAACCTGATTTGCTATTTTGCTATATTCATGCCTGCTATAATAACAATAGTTTCACTCATCCATTTGCTTTACCTGGCTTTAATGAACACGGAACTGAAGCGTAGTTTATGCTTCTCCGTCATTTCGACGGCGTACGCCACAGCCTGACGCGCACCTCCAAAAAAATTCTAACTACACGTGGCGTTGACGCGGACTGTAAGGGCTGTGATTGGTCCGCTCAGAACGTAATTTCCAGCAGTTGCTTTTTCCGGTCTTAATGGCTGTATATGGTGAAGAAGCTCGTCAAATTGGCCCGTTGACATTCGAAAGTATCGAAAGTGCATTTTTTCATCCATGTCCCTCAGTGGGTGAACTAGTGTTAATTCACCAGTTCCCAGCCTCGACTGGTTTAAGATTAATTTATACTCTTTCAGGACGTCGTCATTGAGCATTCGAAGTTCTGCGTCAAGGGAACACGTTCCTCTGCAATTCACCATGCCGCGAGGGGGGTGTGGCTGTGTGTTTGTGTGGTTTCAGGGGTTATAGCGAATCCTTGCTTTTTCTTCCGGTCACAGTTAACAACAGTAAACAATGGCAACTGAAGTGGAGCAGCTGTATTTGCAGTTGGAGCTTATCAATATTGAAGAATAAATGCTTAAACAAGCAAGGATTCAGCTATAACCCCTGAAACCACACAAACACCCCCCCCCCCCCCCCCCCCCTAGCGGCGACATGGTGAATTGCAGAGCAATGCGTTCCCAAGATGCAGAACGTATGCTCAATGACGTCGTCACGTCGGAGAACCATAAACTAGGACTACGGTGAGCATGGAAGTGAAAATATTTGCTAACAGCAATTGAGTGTAGAATTTTATCTGCGTTTGTACAGCAAGTTACTTTGCTCACGTGGACACAACTAAAACGGAATATGCTGTGCAACATTGTGATATGGGAAATAAAGGAAACTCGGGAGGCTCAAGACTAAATCCTTGTGCACAGCATCTGTTTTCTCCGTATTTAGCCTACTGTGGTTTTCTGGTTATTAGGCAGAAACTGAACAGAACGGACAAAGAAGACTGAATCTGTGCTGAGGACAACTCTGAGACCCTGAAGTTGATTGTGGAAAGAGGAAAGTTGCTGAAGCTGCTCAACATAAAGAACAACAGTAAACACCGTCTACACAACATTAACAGCGTCGTCTGCCTGAGGTTTCTTCAGCATTGATGCAATAAGGTCAAGAGCACGAGATCGTTCCTGCTCACTGCAATGACTTTTGGGGTTTAAAAAGTATCTTATCTATCTGTTTAGCTCTCACTGGGAACCAGTGTTCCAGATTCCAAACAAAATACTTGAAAAAAAAAAATAATAATATCACTCACCTTCTGCATTGTGTGTTCCTAAAGCCTGGATATAATTCTGCTCATCAAAAACCCCATTTTCATCAGCATCGTGTTGTTCCTCCTCCCGGCATCCTCTCCTTCCAGCCGGGTTCTTGAACGTTACCATCCTCTGAGCAGCCCCACCACTGCTCTGCACGCCTACAACACGGTACAACGTGACAACGCAGGGGGTCAGTGAGTCAGACAGGGTACAAAACCTGCTGATTAACTATGACATATGGGCAAAAGCAGTGTTCATACCCTCTTGTTTGTCCACGATGTGCTCCACAACATCGTCATCCCCGATGAACTTCACCTCCAACACACTCATTCCTCAAGATAAACAACACACATGACAGCTGTTAGGCACGTTGCTCGGTCTTAAAAAATACAGCACCCAATTTCGGGAGCGTATAAGGGTCACGTGTCAACAATTCTGTCGCTAGTTGTGTTAGCGTAATTAGACCGGTTAAAGCTTGCTGTTAGTGCGTTAGTGTGTACTCGGTGTGCTGCGGACAGTCAGCAGTAACACAAAGCGGCTAAAAGTGGAAACATAAAGCAACTTACTTGTAAATTTCGGTGAAAGGCCCCGGAATAAAACAAAACTACCAAAAAAAAAGTTAAAAAAGGGTAAGTTTAGTTGCGTTGTGGTGTTACAACTTCCCGCGCCATCCTACTGAAGTTTTTAAACCACGTGACGAGTCAAAGGTTATACAATGTCCAATGAGAAAGCCAGTTTCAATCAAAACCACATTTCCCATCATGCACTTCAAACATAGATCGAAACCTGCTAGAAGCTGATCAGTGCTGCAATTTAACAACAATTATAATGTAAACAGTGGCATACTTCCTGTTTTGAAATAGAAAACTTAACAGTGCCATAACTGTTAATAAAGACATCTACTTGAAGGATGGTGACAGCACAAGTTATTTCTTTACAAATTACGTCATTACAAAGGAAAATTAAGATAAACACTATCAAATTGGTGGGTTTCTTTATCTAGTTCATTACGATGAATTTTTTGTTGTTGTTGTTGCAAAACATTGAATTAGAAAAAAAAAAGGTTGGATCAATAGTAATTTTATCAAAGCATAAAAGTACATAAATTAGGGGTGGATGGAGCTCAGTGGTTAGACTGGGTCATCCAATAAGGTTGGTTGTTGGTTCAATTCCCACTCTCACCACTCAAAAAGATTGGTGAAGCTGACAGCTGGTGGGGTGTCAGTCTACCTTGTCACAAGGTGCCCTTGAGGAAGGCACCATACCCCCATTCTCCCCAGGTGCTGTGAATGGCTGCTTACCACTCCAGTGTATGGCATCTGTCTCTATGAGTGTGTGCACATGTCAACAGGTGCCAACATGGATGGGTTAAAAGCAGAGGACAAATTTTGTGAGTATGTTTGTATGCATGACAATAAAATCTGATATTAATCTTAAATCAATTTAAAAAACATGTCCGTGGTGTGGTGACCTCAGAATTAACCCATGACCGTGTGTCATCAGAGATAATCAATCAACTACAGAATGACTCACTCAGCATTTCATATAATTTATTGTTTTGCCTTGCAAATAATCTAAAGTCAAACACTACTCAAGCTACATCTTACAGTCATTTCTTTTCTTTTGTTGGTATCCTGTTTCCCTTACCTGCAAAATACCTGACAAATACATGACAATTTATGCAGGATTTAAATGTGTCCAATCCAATGTCTAAATCTCACATAAGAGATAATTATCATGAATGAAAGGCAACTATTCAATCAAGCTGTTGCATGTAAATAATGTGGCCAACATTTGGCTGAGTATGAATACTTATATATATATATATCTCCGCATCATTATTATACATAACACTGCTAGATGTTATTGATGAGGGAACGACATAGTCCTTAAACTTGCATTTACTTAGACATCAGACCTTTAAAACCTTTCCAGATTTTCTTTTTCTATATCTACTTTGTCACTTTAGATAAAACAATCAGCTGAGAGCTCTGCCAACACCATTACCCTATGTTTTTAACAGCTTAACTGTAACAGGCATCACTAATGAAATCAGCTACAGGTATAAAAGGCCAACTATCTATCCTAACAAGGCATTGTATAAGTAAATGTTTGGACAGGTGTTCACCACCCACGAGTGGGTGTCCACTTCCCCAGCAGACGACCCTCAGAGTGCACGTGATACACGGGGTGCATCGTGGCGGTTGCACATGACTGCAGAAAGCAAAAAAAAAAAGTAATAAGGTAGTAAGATCACAAAAGAGAGCGACAATAAAACAGAAATATCGGCACACTTTAAGGACCAGTTTGTAGGGTTTAGCAGCATCGAGTAGGTGGTTTGAGAGGTTTGTAACTGCAACCTACTTGGGCATACCAACATTCCCAAGTATGTAAGTGAACCAAAGTACTCTACAGATAGTAAGGGCTGTTTCTGCTGATAGAGCACACCCAAATCCTGCACACTGGTCCTTTAACACCACATTAAATGATACTAACATGATAGGGTATCAATGTGAGCAAAGAGCCAAGAGGGTATTTGCTGTAGTCCAGTGAACCTGAGATAGGTTCCACTCTTCCATGCTCCTGAGTCATAGACAACAACCTGGAGGGAAAACATTTCACATTACCAATTTAATCACACTTAAGTTTTAAGTTAAGCGAAAAGCACAAAAAGCTTTACTTGAGGTCCGGATGTCCTTCGATTACGGCATATCCAGTGGGAAGTTTTCCAGCTCCATCCAAACTGTGAGAGACAGTGAGAGAGAGGGTAATTCACATATTTCCAGCGACACAGACCTAACAATAATGTAGGCAGGAGTTTAAAAAATGCGTGTTTACTCCAGTTACTTTGAATGCTGCTAATAAGCATGAACATAACATTTGTCCATTGGTAAACAGTTTACCCATCTGTTCTGCAAGTAATAAACAATACTGATGAAGCAACCTGATTCCAGTCCATCCACAGTCCACCAGGAGCTGGTTCCTGTGTGGACAGTGTCCTATGACTCTTGTCAAAACCCTCACAGCCACATCATCCAGGCAGCAGGAGCCAATCATAGACTGCTGCACATCTGAAACCCATCAAGATTCATTGAAACAAACAAAGAAGAAAACACCACTACGGTAGTAATTTGGTTTTTCATTGTGAGAATTTCAGCTGTAGAACAGCAAAACAAATCCACATTAACACACCGTAGAAGACATAGTTTCCAGGATGCACCTCGCTCAGCTTTGCCATGTCTTTGACTGGATGGCTACAGGAAGGGGTAGAGCCAATGCTGGACTTGCATGTTATGCCAACAGCCTTTAGTCTGCCAAAGAAAAAGAAAAAAAATTCCATTTCTAAAACATTAAATTCATTCAATTGAATTGAATCTTTGGTAGCGTGACTTGTGTTTGTTATGGTTGTGTTGCTGCTTGAAAGATGCCCCCATATTTTCCTTTAGAAATTCACTGGTGTGAATCAGTAAATTGTTCCATCAGTGACGACAAGCTGAGCTGGCCCAATACTGCTTACCCGTCACTTATCTTAACTGAGATTTGAATAGATAGATATGACAACAGGAGTGTGAGTCTGAGTAGCCTGTGACGGCATTATCTTTCATGTCTGTGCTTTTTACAACAGCACTATTCGATATTATAATTTATTATACCAATACAACACATGTGATACACCGTCTGTGTAACAGCGGGTTAAGATCACATTGGATAACAGCTCTTTTACCATTTGTAGAAGCAACATGTATGATGTCTTGTATGATATATACATATATATATTTTTATTTTGCCATGCTCCTACTTTTCCATGAACTGCAGAGTAATACTAGTGGTTTCCTGGGCGACAGTCTGTATTTGCTCCACTCCTCTGCAGCTGTAGGTGTTCCCGCAGTGGGCGTAGACTCCCGTTAGCTCCACGCCCTCCGTCTTAGCGATGGCTTGGGCCAATATGAGCGCCTCAGGCTCCGAGTGCAGAACGCCAGCTATGGCGGGAAAAAAAATAAACACAGTGGCGGCATGTGCTCAGAAGCTCATGATCAGCTAAGTGGCAGTTTCCTAGAATGTTTACCTCTCCCGTTGCCACAGTCAAGTTTCAGCCAGACGTGCCACTGCCGACCGGCTTGAAGGGGCCTTTTTTTGAGCTGCTCCAGAGCGTCGGGATGATCCAATAACACTTGGAAGAGATCAAGCCTCTCTGACAGGGCTGCACAGCGCTCTACCTAAGGATAAAAAAACGTTTTTTTTTATTCAACAAAAAGTTGGGACACTGCGTAATATTTAAATAAAGACAGACTGGAGTGATTTGCAAATCTCATAACCAAATATTCTATAAAAGCACAGAAAGCACATCAAATGTTGAAAGTGAGACATTTTGCTATTTCAAGAAAAATTCATTTGATGGCAGCAACATCTCAAACAAGTTTGGGACGTGTTCAAATTTACAACTGTGTAGCATCCTCTCTCGTTTTTACAACAGTCTGCGAACATCTGGGGACTGAGAAGACCATTTACTGGACCTCTGGGAGGGAAATGCTGTCTCATTCTTGTCCAATACAGGATTCTAGCTCTTCTTTGTCATATTTTGCATTTCATGATGCTCCAACGGGCCAATTTTTCAACTGATTAAAGGTCTGCACTGCAGCCTGGCCAGTCCAGCACCTGGACTCCTCCACTTCGAAGCCACGCTGTTAAAGATAGATGCAGTATGTGGTTTAGCATTGTCTTGCTTCCCTGAAAAAGTTGCTGTCTGAATTGGAGCTCATGTTGAGCTGTGGTCATTCATGTCTCTTTCAACCCTGATGGTTCCGATTCAGATGTGCTAGTTGGAAGTTCCATAAGCATGAATGCCCTCCATACAATCAGAGATGCAGGATTTTGAACTGAGTGGAACAAAAAACAAGCTGGAAGGTCCCTCTTCTCTTTATTCCTATAAAAAATCATTTAAAATTTGAATTCATCTGACCACTGAATAGTTTTCCACTTGTCCTTAGAACATTTCAAAATGTGCTTTGGCCAAGAAAAGATGAGAGCGTGTCTGGGTTAACTTCACTTGGTTTCTTTTTTGCATGATAGAGCTTTAACTTCCATTTTGTAGATGTGACTGTGTACTGTTCACAGATCATAATTTCTGGAAGTGTTCCTGAGCCCATGCAGGGATTTCCACTTTAAAATGCATTTTAAAATGCAGTGAAGCTTAAGGGCCCAAAGACCATTCAAAAATTAGTTTTCAGCTGTGTTCCTTGCACACTGAGATGTCTCCAGACTCTTTGAATCTTTTGATGATATCGTATCATATGATAGAATATTCATAGTATTCCCATTTTTACATGGAGGAACATTGTTCTGAAATTGCTCCATAACTCGTTGACACAGATTTTTGGTAGATTGCTTAACCTTTGAACATCACTCTGCTTCTTTAAGGTGCTCCTTTTATACTCAATCATGATACTGACCTTTTATCACTGAACCTAATCAGTTGCCATATGTTCTTCCAGCTGTTTCTTTTCAGTACTACTAGCTAGAAGTGAAGTGTTGCTGCCACCGAAAGCATTTTGTGAAATAAGAAAATGTCTCACTTTCAACATTTGATATGTTTTCTATGTTCTAGTGTTAATAATTAAATATGTTTAAAAGATATGCCAATTGTTGCATTCCGTTTTTATTTACATTTTACATTGCATTCCTACTTTTTTGGAATGGTGGTTGTTAAGTCACACCATTGGGTGTCACACATATTTGTATATATTGTCAAGCAAAAAGAATTGTGTATAAAAGAACCTTGTCAAAAGGAAGACAGTATGCATAGAGGATGTCATCAAATCCATGGTCGGCATAGAAGCAGGCCTCTGCCAGAGTGGAAACCACCATGCATCTCCGGGATCCAGCCGTCATTATGTCAGCACACTCACTACCCATCCATCCACACACACACACACAGAGAAACAGAGAAACAGCATATCAGTGTCTCCCATATGCAGCCTGACTGACATGTATGCTTGAAATGTAAGTGAGAATGCGGATCCACACAGCGTTTTGTGGGTCTTCATGTGTGGACGAAGCTGGACCCCCAGTTTCTGACACCGTTCGATCATCCTCTGAGCGTTTCTTTTCACTTTGTCCACATCCACCACTAGAGCTGGGGTACACAGGGCTGATAGGGGCTGTCCCTCCATACTGACAGCACTGAAGCATCACACACACGCACAAGTTATTTCAAATGCAATTAAATTTTTGTGCATGACTTGCTCTACTCACATATAATTACAATGATGCACAATTCTTCTGACAACAAATATAATATAAAGGTAATATAAAGGTGTATGTTCTGCGTGAGCAAATCAGCGCACACACCAGAGGCTTGTGTGCAGTTAAACATTGTGAAACACAGACCTTTGAACTCAGAAAACTTTACTCCGACTTTTAAAAACTTTTTTAAGAACAATTCTATGTTAGTGTTGCCAAAAAAAAAAAGAAGAGGTAACAATGAGCAAGAATGCAACGGCGTGCATATGACATGAAATGCCACATGTCACGGATTGTGAAATGTGTATGTGCAACATAGAAAAATGTGAAGGATAAACAAGATTTACCTTAAAAAGCCAGCGGCAGTTTCTCGTTGAAATGCGTGAGCTGTGGTCACAGTACTACGGCGTCCTTGTGTGGTCAAAAGTCCTCAGCGGAAAAGGCATTATCTCTGCATATGGTGCTTTAATTTGCACCTCATCCCAGTTTAACAGGGTTTTAACATAACAGGTGACTTCGGACAACTTTCTTTTAACGGCGCCAAGTCACCCGTGTTTAGATTTTGATTAATTTATTTACTGCTGTTATGTAATTCGTTAGTTATGATCATGAAAGCTTTTTCAAAATCACTGAGGAAAAATACTAGACTGTTTTCCATCAATCTTCAGCCCCACATCTTCTGTCTTAGGCTACAGTTGAGAATTCGTTCCCTTTTTTTATTTGTTATGTTTTTGTAGGTTTGTGAGCGATGGTCCTTGATTTTGCTGCCTCTTAGTGGCCAAAGAGTGTATTTATACCTTTAAAAAAAGTCGCCAAAGCAGACTGTACTTAGCAATAAGAGTGATGCATGAACTGCGTGTGCATAAAAAAGCAGTTTTTACGTCTTATGAACCCAGTCCAGGTCAGCTGGTTTGCATTTCAGTGAGATGTGTTGGAGCAGAAAATACCCAGGACAGAGGAACACTGCTAACTTTCTGTCTCATTGATTGTGTTTTCTTAGCAGACTCTTAATTAAGCTCACTGCTGAAATCAACCAAGCATAAGTTCTCAAAACTATATTTATGTAATTTACTTGTGCATTTCTGTTTTATACAAGTTTCTACTTCCACTCTAATATTTCAGAGGAAAATAATGTTGTTACTTTCTACTCCACTTGATTTATTGACTTTGGTACAAGTGACCATTATCATGAAGGTCCAACAAAACTGAGACAATAACTAGCTTCTAAAATACAACACGCTGATAGATGTTAATGAAACAAAACAAGCTGAAGCTAAGAACAGATTTATACATCATAACTCACAATTTTTCAGATTCATCTAGTCTCCCTGAGAATAAAGCTCCACAGGGTACAATTATATTTACAACAATAAAGTTGGGAATTGAAATATATGCTCTAAATACATGAAATGGACCGAGGTAGAGTAGAAAGAGGTCTCCAGTTCAAAAGCCTGCACCTCTGATGGCGTGGAGGTGCATTAGTGCAACTGACATCTATAGCACCATTAATGCTGCATAATGATAACAGAATTTAGTGGAACATATTCAACTACCCAGACAAGGCTCTTCTTCATGGATGGTCTGCTTATTGCAGGAAGAGAATGTCAAAGCATCCTCTGTGTGCATTATGAATGCATGGCTCTGAAGTAAAACAGTCCAATAGATTCTTTAGTCAGGAAGATGGGGAAAATATTGAATTTAAAAAAAAAAAATTCCTGAGTGCCAAAACAATTAAATAATCTGTTAAAAGGACTAAGTCAAGCCATATGCATTTAAATCCATTTAAAAGCAGTGATTACCCTTTTGCAGCCAGAAAGAAAAATGTACAATGTTATTTTCTCTCTCTGGTAAATCCTGGCAATGTTGTGTATATGCACAAGTCTTAATCTTTTCTTAAATAACTGTGTGCAGCATATCATGCTGCATTATGCTTTTTAACAAATGTAGGTTTACACACTCACCAGTGCTTGTGGAACGACTCTTTTGGATGGTCTTCTCTAAACCAGAGAAGAAGAATGCAAATGTTGCTGTTTATTGCAAAACCGTTGTGAGGCAAACTACATAGTTTAGTTGGTATCACGTCCAGATTAAGGAGGAACTGAACTCTAGTTTCTCCATTGTTCCTACATCGACTTGTCTAAGGTGTACCCCGCCTTCCGCTCAATGGCAGCTGGGATAGGCTCCAGCACCCCTAACGATCTTCAACTGGATTAAGACAATGTAGAAAATGGATGGATGGATGGATTCTGCCTCATCGGTGGGAATTTAATAACATTCATGACTTATCACTGTAAATATTGCTAATAGTATATACATATCATAGTTCAATAGTAAGATTTAAACAAACACACCACATTCAGAACATACTTTGCAAACATAAAAACAGTGTTGGAGGTCACAACTTCATACTTTATTTGAACTTACTGTATACAGAATTGGTTCTTTCATGCCTGTTTGTCAATTTCTGTGCAGTTATTCACAGCGTATATATGGATACCTGCATGAATTTCCTGTGTGGTTGAATGCGGAAAATTGAAATGTAATGGCTCTCCCTTAGAACAGACATGTCAATATGGTTTGATACCCTGAATAAACTAAAGTAATTACAGCATAACATGATGTAAAAAGGAGTTTTTCTTTTAGAACAACTCAGATGGCTTTTTTTTACCTTAGCACCTTTAATGTAAATATGAACTTTGTGAAGAAAGGTTGTGTGCATTTGCGTTGTGTGAGAGAGAAAGAGAAAAATATGTTGCTGCAAACTGAATGTCATCAAGAAAAAGAAAACTAAATGAAACTTACATTTAGTTTGGTACAAATTCAGTACTTTTCCTCTGAGATACCTTTGAGTAGCTTTGGTTAGAAGTGCTGACTGATTTAGAGTAATACAAGTGACATTGCCTGTTATTGGGTGTGTGAATATGTGTGTGTTTCTATATGCGTTAGTCCTGCATGGATTGTTTTGGCTTTTGTAAACACATTCTCATCCACAACAATAGGGCATGTAGCCATCTCAGTGTCTTACATTCAGGAATGATAATGATCACAGAGGTGCGTCTGGTGCCTCGGTGAATGTTTACATGTACACTGAAGGAGCTGGTCCTTCTGTCATTCTATGCCTTCTAACTCTATCGTGAAGAGCAGTATAGTTCCTCACTAGCATATCCAGCGGATAAAGCGCTCAAAGAATGATTTTGTGTTCAGCATGGTGTAGTCAGCTCCTTTAAAGATGGCCGACATGTCCCCGAGTGACAATTTGCGCAGCACCTCTTCGTTTGCGTCACTTCCCATGGAGATCACCGTGGGAACACCTCCCGCTCTCCTCATGGCGGTGACTCCTTCATCCAGCTGATCCTCGGCAGTAGTCCCATCAGAGATGAACACAAAGGCCACTTCAGCACTGCGGCGTACCTACAAACACAATATTAAAGGAACAGTTCAACATTTCAGGAAACATGCATTCGTAATTTGCAGTGATTCGCATATCACCTGCATGTTCCAGCTTTGAGATTATAGGACATTTTTTATATTTTCTTAAACACACTCATGCATTTTATTGATGAGAGTTCATAACCAGGCTTGTCAGTTTTGTGAGATTACTATCACAAGAAAATCCATCTAATCAGGCTCTGAATTATAGGGTTTGAGGCCTGAGGAAGTTTGAGTTGTGTTGGACCAGTAATCATCTCATTCTGGCAGGTTCAGGATGAAAGGACACTCAGCAAAAGTGTTTTCTTCAACTAGTTAGACTAAATGTTTAAAATCAGTAATCACAGAAAGAATGGACAAACAAGAAACTATTGATTTTTGTGTGTGTTTTGACTGAAAAGATGTTTTCATTCCCTGACTGGCTTGGAAAGAGTGAGATTTGGATTTTTCTGCCAAGTATTCCTTGAAAGTGTCTGCTGTTTTCCAAACAGGTTTGAACTACTAATTCTCCGATGGTTCAGCAAACATGGTTCTGGTTGTGAGATTATATGAGAACATTGATAGAATTTTGTAAACGGTATCATAAATATGAAGCTACAGGTTAGCTTTGTGTCAAAAGGAAGCAGCTAACCTACACTCTGTTAAAAGATTATACAATCCAAAACCTGCTCATAACAGTGGCTTTTCAAAACCACGAGAGAACCTAGGAGGTCACTAATATCAGACTGAAAACAATCCTCTACAAATTAATATGTTACGATTTTAAAAATGACGCACACTTTTGACTAGTTCACAGCTAAGGTAAGCTAATCATTTGGTGGACTTTGATCCCTGAGAATCAACTGAGGCAGAGGACCAGATGTCAGCATTGATGTGCTTCATCCTCCTGGATAATCATGTAATTTTACAGCTTATTAAACATGTTTGACTATATGTTACCTTATTTATCACCACGTTGTTGACGGCTTGGATGATGGCGCTGCCCAAAGCAGAAGAGGATTCCATGTAGGTCATGGCTGCCAATGAATCTATGATCTTATTGAGATCATGTGTGAGCTCAAACTCCACTTTATGTTCTGCAGAGCTGCCATACTGCAGCAAAGCCAAGCGGGCATTCCTCTCGTCTGATGGCCCGCTGGCCAGAATGAGATGTTGAGCCACTTTCTCCATGAACTCTTTGGCCCTGCGGTGGTTCTCCAGACCCATTCTCTCAGAACCATCCAAAAGGAATACCACTTCCACTGGCCGCTGAACACAACTAGCCACAGCAGGCTCTGCAATAGACACACATAGATGCAAAGGCACTTTGTTCAGTGTGCAACAGCTGGTGAGCAGATGTTTTAAATCAAAGCCAAGAAAAAGCATACTGTATGCTGTAACTCCATACAAGCTAGCAGGGTTCGAGCTGTTTGATTTCCACTATAATTTCTCAAGTCAGCATTGGCTTCATCAAGACAAAAATGTGAGTTTGCTCTACTACTTTATTCCCTTGAGACGCGAGGAAAAAACTTGAATACATCAATTATTAAATAAAACAACAATGTTCACATCAGATAGTTGCAGTCACAGAGCTGATAACATAACAGTTGGTTAAAGCCACAACATTGCCATTTCTGTCAAGTCATCCTTCTTTACAAATCGAGCCACATGCGAGAAAACATGCACCAGCTAAAGGTGTAACACATTATTTCCTTCGTTGTAAGTGCCAAGTCAGTCAACCAAACATCTGACTCAAATACAAAATACTGTGATATGTATTTATAAAACCAGATATTTTCACATGTAATAACTTTTAACTCACGTGAATTGTTCACATAGGAAAAAAAGTAAAGGCCGTAACCATGGGTATGTGCAAAACAGCAAAAGAAAAAAAAATAAAGAAAAATGTCAGATTGATTCAATGAGCTTGTGATTCACAGTGGAAATGAGGCTTCATCACAGAGCCACTGTACAAGAGTAACATGAATGGCTCTACAGTTGAATGACATCGACTTTCCATTTCTCTGGAAAATAGTCCTCCACTAAGATGGAAGAGGTGATGTGTATATGTTGCTAACCTGTTTTTCTCTGTGACATTCAGTTATTTTCTAGGAGGAGACAGAGCATGAATCCACAATTTGACTTTTTTTGCCCAACACTTAGAAAGCAAGGCTGCTCTGAAAGCCTACAGAAGGACCAGCTTCATATCATGCAAAACTTTCGCAATAGCCCAGATGTGTATTGCACCTGCAGAATAAAAAAAATGCCCAGTATTTGAACTAAATATGTCCAGCAGAAAGCTTATTAATAATTAGCATCAACAATGGCGAGGTAGCACGGTTAGCATATTAGCACTAGCAAAGCCCGAGGGCTTTCTGGGGGTCTCCCATAATGTCTCCATAGACATATTTGAAGGAGTCGATGAACAGCTGGGTCCACTGCTGTCTGTCCTCTCCCTGGGTGAGTTTGGCTCTCTGGGCTGTGTACGCCATGGTTGCTATGCCAACCCCATACTGCTGCTCGCTCAGGCCATTCAGTAGGTTGGAAACACCCTCCAAAGAGGTGGGAACCAATGAGGGACTGCCTTCTTCGGCTGGTAGATTCCAAGGGGGTGGGGCTTCCCCCACAGTGATGCCCCCTCCTGCAACAAGTGGGTGGAACAACATTGTGGGCGGGGTCCCACAAATGCATCAACACAGCCAATTAGATGCCGGAGGCAAACCGAGTTGCTCTAAAATGTTAGTTTGAGCTTAATGACTTACAGCCCCATGACTTAATCACACCACAACAAAGGAAATGTAAGGATACCTCTTCAAAGAATAAAAATTGAAAGAAAAGGAAAAAAGAAAAAAAAGACATTAACAGCAGGTTAAGCCAGACTGCATCCAAATTCTAAAATAGGTTAAAGGCATCAACATGCTTCAAAGCAACTAATCAGCAAAGTGTCATGAGAAAACAGATCAGCATTAATTTAAATTCCACACTGAATCAAACAAAAGGTGTTGAAACTGTGTCCCTCAGCGTCATTCATGCTATGTTACTCAGTTGTACAAACAAAAATAAGACAAGTTTCACAAAGATCTGATCTAAAGTCTGACAGGGAGTAGGGCGCTATTAAGACGTAGTTAGAAATGCACTTCATCTGAAGCTTAGTGACCCCTAACAGAACTGGTTACCCATGCCTAAATATTAAGGCCACACTTAAAATAAGACAAAAACCCAGGGGACAAAAGATTATTTGATATATTATGTTTTAAAGTCTTACCTGTTTTACAAGGCAGATCTGGGCATACAATGACAGGATCTAGCAAAGACACAGACAATATTAGAGAAACACAGGTAGAGAATAATAGCTTCTCATAGTCCACTGAATAAACATGTTGCTGATAAAGTTGGATTCCATTGTGTGATTTTACCTGGGCAGAGCACGGTCTCAATCCTGTCAATGAACTCGTCTGCCACAAGGTCAACAAAGCGTTTCATTTTCAACACTTTTTTGTCATCATCGCAGGCGATGCTCTTCAGACTCTCATTCTCCTCCGTCTGCTCAAACATGTCTCCGATACCAATGGCATTCACATCAATACCTGGGCGTCTGTTCACAGGTACCAGAACACATGAACACAAAAACAAGATAAAACCTTTGTCTTATATTCTAGTCCCAAATCTCAAAATACAGCAGCAATTGCACCTGCACAGGTAGTTCAGCAGATTTTCGTCATCTCTCGGGTCAAAGCGTCCATCAGTAAGGACAACAACGGTGACATTGGCTTTGGCTCTGCGGGAGTCCCTGATTAGAGTGTCGTAGGCGAACTTCAGAGCAGATGGAGTAAACGTTCCTCCTGCGATCCACTCTAGACGCTTCACTGCTTCCTGAACAGTGGAGAAGACAGGAAATTAGCAATGGATGTATGTTGTGTTGCAGAGTGGGAGGAAGACAGAAGAATGTTCCTCCAGTATCGCTCCTTGGTTTGTTAAAGAAGTCAAGGCAGAGGGTAAAAGCTAGCATGGTATGTGCCATCTGTGTTAAAAATTTAAGCTCATGGACTCATGGAGGGACCTCCATTGGCCAAATTAATCAGCAATCATAAAACTGGTAGCTAATGATAAATGTCTGCCAGAATTAGATGGGTTTTGTTTTGCACAAAAGACCATTTTTGTGTGTAGCATCCAGCACAGGTAGCATGGCTTGTAAATTAGCATTAGCAGAATTCTTGCAACTTATCTGCTAGTGTTGTCATTTGAGACAGAAAACTAAAAGTGTAGAAATAAATAAGAGAGATCTGAATAATCAAGACTTAAAAAAATGTGTAAAAAAGAAAATTTTATAAACACATTTTAGGGCAAACTAATTCAACATTAGTTACTATGCATTTTTATTTTCTAAATCATTCTCTTGAAAACACTTAAACTGCAATACGTCTCTGTCTTGTAAGCTGCACTCGGTTCTGAGCCAGTTCTTCCTGAACATATAAACCATTGCCAAACATAGTTAAATTTCAAAGTCAAAGCAAGTAATTTTGACATCCAAGTTTGAAATATGTCTCTCAAGGAAAGGGCAAAGATGCATTTGCTGTGAACATTGATATTCATTCAGTGTTCTAGTGTATATTTCAAGCTGCATCACGGTGTATGTTGGACTAAGTCAAAATAAAGTTATATATCGCAAGATATCGCAAAATACAAAGCTCATGATCACGAGAGATCCCAAAATTTGTTTTTGTCAATACTGGATTTGTTCATTGTTGGTTTGCAAACAAGCGAAACAATGAAGAGGACCTGAAAAATCCTTGAAGGTGTCCACACCATCTTCTGCACATCAGATTCTATGCAATATCATATGTCAGTGGTATACTTTGAGAGACCTGTGCACATTGTGTTAACTGTGATGACTTAATTATGTCTAATATGAACAGACATACCTGATCAGGACTGATTAAATAAAAAACATGTGGTTTAAGGGAGACAAAAGCGCAGCCTGTAAATCTTGATAATCTGCACATCTGTATTTATTTCTCTGTATGTGTTAGCGAGACCTTGAAAGCAGTCAGTGAGTTGATCCTGGGGTCATTGGGCAGGATTGCCTGGAAGGTCCCATTATGGCTGTACTGAACAACTCCTACCCGTGTGCCTGGGAAAAGAAATGATTGTGTTATCACACACTCAAGTTGTCAGTGATCTTGAAAGTTTTGGCATTGCACATTGTAACACTGATCGGCACATCTACCTATTACTGAATCAGGGTCATTGGCAAAGGATCCCAGTCTGTTTATGGTGTTGATGACGAAGTTCTTCTCCAGGGTGAAGTTGGTTAGACCCACAGACTCTGAGCTGTCAATAACAAACACAATGTCCAGGGGTCCACAACGTTTCTCACAATCTGGAGACAAAAAGCACACCTTGTAAGGATCTGAGATTTGAACAGTGTTTTTTTGGTCAATGAATGGTCGTACTATGGTAACTAAACTCACCACAGCAGCCACAGGTCTCTCTGATGTAGTTCATGACATCGCATTCCTACAGGAAAAGACAAAAAGCATCATTCTATTCATCATATCCTCTGTTAGTGTTTGTCAAAATGATGAAACTGCGATAAGATTAAATATTCTCACAGTGAGGCCAGGATCTCCGTCTGGACCAGGATCACCCTGTCAGATGAGAAGAGCAGACTGAGCCATGTCTCTGTCTTTCAGAAAGTGCTATCTGGTAAATTTCCAGATACTTACGTCACGCCCAGGATCTCCTCTTTGTCCTCTCTGTCCAGGCTCCCCCTCGGACCCTGGTTCACCCTGTTGGAAGCAAAGAAATTACTTAGCCGTGAGCCCAGGTGAGAGGAAAACTATAACTACACACAAGGAGGTACATACTGGTTCTCCCGGTGTTCCTTTATTTCCAGGTGGGCCCTTTTTACCACAGTCTCCTCTGCTGCCACGAGGTCCAAGATTGCCCTTCCCTCCCTTGTCACCCTGCGAATAAACAATGAACATTGAACATTTGTGTCAGTAAAGTTTGCAACTCTCGCTAGCAAATCGGAGGTGAGTTAGTGTTTTGTTTGTTACCGGTTTTCCCCTTGATCCTGGATAGCTAAAGCCAGGTCTTCCGGTATCTCCCTGAGGAGACATAACACACAGTTATGACAAAGGATTGCAGCAACCTGAAACCTGACTAAGAATGATGCAACCACAGAGACACACACACACACAAACACAGCTGTGCTTACTTCTGGTCCTCTTGGTCCAGGTTCTCCTCTTGGTCCAGCATCTCCAGGATCACCTCTAGTGCCCTGAAGTTCAAACAGTGTTAAAGCAAGCTGGATGGGGTATCTTTGAGTGACTATTAGATATGACTCCCAAATTTCACTTTTAACCTACATTTCTCCCAGGATCTCCTGGTTCCCCCGGTGGTCCCCTAGGTCCTGCCAAGCCATTCTCTCCCTGTTTAGATCAAAGAAAGTTTACAATGACTGCAGCAGAAACCGGTCAGGGGATAGATCAAAGCCGTTCTTTCAGCCATATACTGATTAATGTGTGGGAACAACTTTTCCGACCTTTGGCCCTTTGATACCAATCTCTCCTGAATATCCTCTCGGGCCCTCTTGTCCCATTTCCCCCTGTAACACATTAAAAAAAGTCTTCAGCCTCATGTGTTTCAACAAAGAAGCACAAGTGGATAGGAAAAAAAACAGCATGCAAAAAGGCATAACTTGTGGATTTCTCTACATGAATAAAATACCTTTTCACCCTTCTTGCCAGCTGGCCCTTGTGACCCCTTCTGCCCATGTTCTCCTCTTCTCCCCTAGAAAATAGCAGCCAATGAGCCCAATAAGCAGCATAAAAACAGAACATGTAGGTGAAGATTTGCCTGCAAGTGGGTGAGATATTCTTACTAGTTCGCCTTTGGCTCCACGAACTCCAGGTTGTCCCTAAGAAATCAAACAGACAGATTAACCCATCCATTCTATGACTTTCATTAAAAGCATTTGTCCATGGCGATGCATCTTACACTGTTTCCTTTTTCTCCAGGAGAGCCAGGTGATCCAGGACTTCCCCTCTCTCCCTGTAGAGTAAACACCAGAGTTTAGCTTTTCACCTCAAGAGCTTGGACAATTTCAAAAAGAGCTACCTGTCACAGTTCTCCGATTTACCTTTGGTCCAACATCTCCTGGTGAGCCAGGGGAACCAGCTCTACCTGGGCGGCCAGCATCCCCCTGGAGATAATTAAGCAGAATATAATCATGGGTTGGGTGAATGATGGATTGGGTTTTACCTGTAATTGGTGATAGGACAGTGTACCTTCTCTCCAGCAGATCCAGGGGGACCACGTTCACCAACGTCTCCAGGGTGACCATCAGGACCCTGCAACCATTCAATACAGACCATAAACAGACCATAACATAGAATATTATAGATGCCCCAACAATTTTAAATTATAGTCAATGTCATACACTGTCGCCTGGGTCTCCTTTGCAGCCGGGAGCACCAATCCGCCCAATTTTACCCTGGAAGCAAGAGAAACAAAGAATTACATTGCCAAAGAATACCAGAAGTAATTTTCAGAACAGATGCCCCTAAAAGCGTTGAACAAAAGCTGGTCTTCAAAGTTTTACCTTCTGTCCGTCCGTTCCATTACGTCCTGGAATACCGGCGTCACCCTTGCAACAAAAAATGTGGGCAGTTAGAAATTAAAGACCAGTTGTTTTCCCAAATCTATGGAAATTAACAATCATACAAACAGAAAAATCACCTACCCTTCTCCCCTGTGTGCCAATCTCTCCCTGTGGTCAGACAAAAGATTAGTAGATGGTTATCAGTTGAGACTGTCAGCACATTTGACCAGACTTCAAATATTCATCTACAAACTGAATGCCTAACATCTTTATTAGGATATTCTGATCGGCATAAAAGCAAGCCAGAGCCTCACCTTGTCGCCTTTCAGACCTGGTTCTCCCTGCAGAGAGAAGAGAAGGAAAATCATGTATCCAATCATAGTCTGAAACGATGGTAATGTTTGGTATGGTGTAGTGGATGATGAGCCGGCGTAAGCCTCTTACTTTGATACCAGGCTGACCGATAGGACCTTCAATACCGGGGTCACCTGAGCGACCCTTTTCTCCCTTTATTCCTCCTGAGCCGATGTCTCCTTTAGCTCCCTGCAGTCAATCAATTCAAAGGGTAAAAACATCAGGGAGGGTCAAAGTGGCTGGTGTGTACGGTGAATATTTGCGTGTGTAAAACTTACTTTCTGTCCTCTGTGGCCTTTTGGACCAAGATGTCCTTTTCTCTCCAGACAGGACACCTTGTAACACTGCAGCATTATGCAGGACATGAAAAGAAACAGTCAGAGACCATACAGAAGGCAGCTAACTGCCTGACCCAGTATATATTATATTGATATGCCTGTTAGTGCTTGGGCCTTACCTCTACAAATGCCAAATGTTTCTGTGAGGACAGAAAAAACAAAACAAGCATGAGCAGCGGGTCAAACATATATTTCATCTGTGTGTATGTTCGTGTGTTACCATGCTCTTGATGATGCGATCCATGGTCGATGTGTCAATAGTAGCTTTGCCTTGGCTAAAATCCACAGCCATGAAGTCATCCCTAAAGACTGAAGCTGGCGAGCTGGCAATGTCTATCAATCCCGTCTTCTCAATATTTGTTGACGCTGCCACAACAAAGATTCGGATGCCCTTGTCCCGAGCTTCCTCTGCTGTCACCTTAATACCCCCACATGGGTTTGCAGTCACATGGCCATCGGTGATGACCACAGCAAAGCGGTGAGGTTTGGGGACTGATGTTGAGAGCTGCATCTCCTGAGATGTTCTTCTGAGGGCACAATCGGTGTGGGTGCCTTTGCCCAAATAAACGATTCTCCTGAGTCCCTGGAAAAAGTGACGATGTTGAAAGGTGGTCATTTAGTCTCAAATATTGAATTTTGAACTCAGAATTCAACTTCTTGTCCTGCTGCAGCAGAGTTAAAGGAAAAGACTGACACCGATTTCTGTCTTAAAATGAAACTGATTTCCAGTCTGTACAGACTTTAGTACAAAAACAGCATACTTTAGTTTTTTTTAAGCTATTTTTTTCATGGGGAGTAGGAGGGATGTAACCAACGTGTAACTATGTTCATAGAGGGGAAAAAATACTGCGACTTTATGATTTCCCTTTTAATTAAATTCAATGTACCATTGCAGGAACTAGCCATTCAAGCCATTGCATACAACTTTTAAACCTCTAACAACTAAAGGCCTGTTTCACCCTTTTTGTTTTAATATAGATAACACAAACCAGGTTTCGAGGTGCTGGTTGGTGGATTTTGTCATAGCTGAAGACTGCTGTTTCCCCCGTTTCCAGTCAACTAACTGCTGTCTCGTGGATACATGTGTATTTAACAGACATATATGAGACATATAAGTGTGTGTGCACCCCTCTGTCAGACAGTGAACACTCTTTTTCGTAGTTTTTTAAAGAAGCCACTTTGACATTAAATGGCAAGAAAAAAATAGAAGTTGTCCTTAATTATGGCTCACTACCGAAATAACACACAACCTCTGAAAAAGTCATTTTTCATGATAAAATGGTCTCAGTGAAAAAGATCTGTTTGTACAAGTAGGATTATTTGCTTGGGGCTCAATGTTTAGGCAGTCACATCTTGATTACATGGTATAGACATATTTATTAGATATATTAGGGTTAGGCTGTCCACAGTGTTTTGGATGTAAATGCAATGACCCAAAAAGGAGAATCTTACAAGTGCACGTGTGTGTGGGTCTGTGCCACTTACAGAGATGAAATCAGTCTTTGAGCCAATGCTGCTGAAAACTTGTTGTTTCTCAGAGAAGTGCAGTCCACCGATTTTCCAGCTGATCTTTACAACCCCCTGCAATTCTTCATCTTTCAGTTTGTTGACAAACTGCTCTGTGAAATCCTGCAAGAAAAAGACACAACAACACAGAAGAGTTGTGTGTTTTATGCAACACACCTTCTTCACCTTTTGACTTGTCATAAGGAGCACAGTGTTTCCAAGTGTCTAACAGTGTTTGAGAGTAACAAGTTACATGCAATTAAATGCAAATACTGCAGTTTCTATTCAAGTTGCTGTGAAAAAATGGGGAATAAACTAAAGTTATGAATAAAGATATGGGCATTACAAAGGAGTTATATCCAAGTAACAACTGTTTTTATACTTTCATTCATTTCCTCTTTTGTTTCAGTGTCTCTGGCTTTTCATGCTTTGCAAGTATCAGAAATACAAAGTTGACGTTAGCCAAGTCATTTCTGATCACAGTGAGGCAATAAAATTACTCGGTTAACATTAGGAAACATTAGGTTAACATTAGGAGAAGATCAAAATTTGGGCTAATATGCATTCTTTTACAATGCCATCAACACGTTACAGCATGACATTTTGTAGGTTGTCAAGGTGAGATGACAACACAACCATTCACTGGTATGTAAATGGTAAGATTTTGCACTGATAGCATCTTTTAGAATTTTTATCAAGATGGCAAAAAAATTGGCCGAATTATGAGTTTTCCTTTTGATTGGTTCTCTTGATTGAATCGTCGTCACTGCTTATTCTCTGCGAGTCAAATCTATGCAAATTGCCCAAAGCACTTTACGTTTATCATGCTTGTGTCACAGGTCAAGTTGGGTTTTTGTCCTGTCTCCGTGTCCTGTGTTGTCATTTCCTGTTTTATTTTGAAAATATATATATATATATATATAGCTCATTTGCCCTTCCTCATGTGTCACTTGTCGGATTGCATTCCCTGATTTCTGATTGTGTCCACCTGTTTCCCATTGTCCTCAAGTGTGTCTCATACTCTGCGTCTCCCTTTGTTTGTTTGAGTGTTTTGTTCTGTACACTCAAGCCAGCTGCCACAGTCCAAGTGGTCGCTGCCTTGCTTTTCCCACGTTATGTAAGCCTGAATTCTTTTGCCTCCTTGCGAGTTATTTTTGTTTAATCGTAGTTGATTTGATAGCCTCCTTTTGGACTGTTTTTTTTTTTTTTTTTTTTCCTTTTTGTTCTCAATAACATTTCATAGAGTTTGTTGAGCCTCCAATTTTCAGGGGAGCTTTTTTACTTACTGAGTTTGGTTTTCCTCCTTAGGGAGTGATTTTTTTTGTTGTTTGTTTTTGTTGTTTTCCTCTTTGCTTTTGTGGTTTTTCCCTCCCCTTTTTTCACAGTGGTTTTGTTTATTAGATTATTTCTTCCCGATTCATTTTCATAGACTTCATAGTATCAGTTTCATAGCTTGTTATTTTGTCACTCAGTGTTAGAGATATTTCCAATAAAGTCTGCCTTGACAGTCATTCCTGAGTCATTCCTCTTTTAAGTCCAGGTCTGCCAGCTTGTGACGAGCTGACCACACCGTGGTGTGTCATCAGAAGGCAACGCCTTTCAGTGCTAAAAATACAAACATTTCTTTCTGAAACCGTTTATGGTTTATAATACTTGTATACAAAGTAAAGTTTGTTTGCTCTCTACTAAAATGCTGTCAACATAGAAAATACTGAAACGTGAGAAAGCATTTTGAGATAAGTTGGCATAACCATATTTCTGTCTATTATGTTAAAATGTATGTTTAATTTCCATTCATCACAAAATTATGCATTGGCAAGTTCATGAAGTTAACAAGAATCAGTGTTGAGTGTTATTGTGAGATTTACACAACATTAGTACCCGATCTTTATTGTTTTTGGGGCGGAGTAGTACAGGTTCTTTGCATGCACTTTAGGAAACCAATGGTATGAGAAGCTAACACAAGCTATGATGAGAAGTTTGCTGCACTTGACAAAGAGAGTGAGCAGCTGCTTGCTACTGGCAGCCAGGACGTGGCTCTGGGCTGAATGAGCTTGCCCCCACCAGCCCCTGGCTAACTTCCCCTAATTGCTTCTTGTTTTGTGGGGGGCTGAGAGTGGTGAGCATATTCATAGATCCAAACTCACTGAATGTGGGACATGATGTGACAATATACCCATGCTGTCAAGGTGTTGAGTTTTAGTAGTTTTTGTATTGGAAAAAGAAAATAAACTTTGGGGAACACAAGTGAGTTTTTCAGTGATTAATAGTGCAATAATACATTTGAGTTATCTAATTTACAATGTGTAATAATAACACAGTTGTATGAGAAAAGATTATTATTGAAAAGCATATTTTTATTAGTATCTAATTGTTTTGCAAAAAGAATTGTTTTTCTTTTAATTACCCTTGCAATTAAATATTTCTGTCTGTAGTGTATATATCCAGCAGGTCCTTTAAAACGTAAAACGGCCATTTTACAGCCACGAAACGCACTCGGGCAAAGAAGTGGAGCAATTAGTAGTTGAGGATGCAGTTTCCTGAGAACATGTTGCCTTACATGTTTGGGGGGGGGGGGGATTAAGATCATACTTATTAGGTAATGGAAGAGCCATCTGCGCTGCATGAAACAACAATGGTAAGATGGCAAAAAGCATAAAGAGGCAAAGCAAATTTGTGGATAGGCTAAGGCAGTAGACGAGAACAAACACTCGTCTGGCTTTTTCCGGATGGCAAACACTGAGGAAGAACAGCGGTCTTCGGAGCGATGCAGAGGTTGCTTGTTGACAGATAATTTTACTTACAAATGCATTTTTTTACTAGATAGTGAGTGAATGACATTTGTGATGGCTGTCTTCAACTTGAACACTAGATGTCAGTAATAGTTCCACACTATTATTTCCCACCCGATGAAAATACTTGCAAGAAAAGTATCAAAAAAGTAATTGCAATGATTTACTTTACTCTTAAGTAATTACCATACATTACTCATTAGATAATTAACACAGTTCTGAGTAATCTCTGGACCATCAAATCTTCCCAGTCCTGCAGTATTGGGAAAAATTCTCAAATGAATGAAATGCAGTCAGTTTGATGCTACAAATTAAACTCATATCTTCCCTGCTATGACTATCTAAGACAGTGTGCACTAAAAAAGGTTTAAATTAATGTGGAACCTTGATGCTTTCCACCAGCGAGCCAGCTGGCGACTCCTGCAGGGCGATGGTCTCAGACGTATCTATAGTGAAGTACACCTCTATGGGACACTCATTGGTCTCTGCAGGGAACACACAAAAACCCCAAACATTTTTAAATCTCAATCTTAAATGAAAATGTGTACATATTGATGTTGTGCCAGTGTTACTGTGGCTGAGGAGTTCAGAATTTGTGGCACTCACGGTTGCACTCTGCATTCTGTGCATGAGTCAGGGCTCCGAAAAGAAGACAGAGCACAATGGCCTCCAACCGCAGCATCTTTCCCGTCTCCTGTCTGACAAAAAGATACCAAAGTCAAGTTTGAGGCAGAAATGTGTTTCTCACTTTTTCTATCAAAGTCAAATAAGAGGGCAATAAAAAATGTAAAGTAAAAAGAAAAGAGTGAACTTAAAAAATACAAAGATTTTAGAGCCAAAACAAGAATGTGTGTGAGAACAACCCCGCGCCATAAAAGCCTTATAAAGTAAAGAAGCTTTTCATGTAGCATTATTCAGTGCTCAATAAAATGTCTAACATTACTTAACCGGTTTCACATTAAGTGTCAGGCAAACAAATGTCTTACTGTCGAGCAAGGACCAAAATGGCTTCCATATGGTTATGTAATAGGTTTGAAAACAGGAGTCTAATATGGCTCTATGATTTGTGTTGGAAGATAGAAACAAACAATTAAAAAGAGGGGAGGGGGGTAGAAGCTAGAATAAATGACTTGCACAAACTAACACAGTCAAAATCTATAAGAATTCAATAAGTCTTTCTTTTTTTCTTTTTTTTTTTTTACTTATGCAGGCCTAAGATTATAACTGTCACTTATCGTTTGAACAAATACAGGTTCAAGTCTAAAACATGGCACTGATTATCTGTCACAATGTAGCATTTCATCCTTTCAAGTTAAGGAAAAAAAAAAGAAAAATAATTTTGTGGAAGGTGATGTGTAAACAAACAGACAGGCTACATCTGGGGATCAGACAGCAAGTCCTTTTATTAATTATAATGACCCTCAAATTTGGTTTCTAACCAACTGATTTCACAAGGCCTCAGTCTTATGCCCTCCAGGGGACTACACCATGCTCACATCAAATGTGTGGTTGTCCAGGCCAGATTAAGCCTTTTGAAGGCTCTGAGGCACTGACGCTATCTCCATCACACACGTGTAGAAAAGACTTGCATATATGTGCAGAGTTCACTTTACTGCCACGGTCACTTTAACTAAGCAAAATCACATGTGAGCGCAGTTAAACAGAATCAGCCCGAACTAGTCAAAACACAGGGCAGCACCATGGTGCAGCAGAGGTTCAGGGCTTAAAAATGGTAGTCAGCTGGGACTGCTCTATGCGGAGTTAGCATATTTTCCCTGTCCCTACATGGGTTTTCTCTAAGAGCCCCTGTTTCATCTCACTGTCCAAAGACAAGGCTGAATAAAACATTGGTGTATCAAAATCGATGGCATGCGTGAATGTAAGCACGCCTGGTTGTGTCTAGGTTTATGTTAGCCACACAATGAACTGGCAATGAGAGCCAAATGGAACTCTGACAGCTGAACTTTGACCTTCTCTAAGATGAAGGGCGTTGTTAATGGTAGGAACTGTAAGCAAGGCTTTCACAGGGCTCAGCTCCAGGGACAGAGCCCAATGCTCATAATGATGCTGGTTGTGTTGAAACACTATATCTGTGGAGAGCTATTGCAACGTCTAAAAAAACAAACAAAAAAAGAAGAATGTTGTTGCATCCATCCTCCTACATCAGCCTAAACATCTTGCGTCTAGCAAATGCCATCCACTGCCAACTGACGTCCACTACAGCATACTGAATCTATACACTGTAAAAAAAACTGTCAAGTAAAAAACAAGAGAAAACATATAGTTCCTAAAAATAAAAATAAAAAAACACATAAAACTTATTCAAAGTAAAGCGAAATCACTTCTGCCAAGGAAGCTTTCACAATCATCACTTATGTCTCCCTAAATGATTCATTTTAACCACTCAACGCAGCGTCAGTCACGCGCTTTGCTGTGGCTCCCTCCAGCGGACAGACAGCTGTGTGCTGCGAAGCGGTCGCTCCTGCAGATGTTCAAAATCCTCTCACACTGTTCAGACAACGAGAGTTTGTGAAAGTTCTCAAAGCCCTTCTTCACTGCACAGGTGAATAACATGGACAATAGAAAGAGGTGACGGACAGCTGCAAGCAAAGCCAGTACTCTCAAGAAGCTTGTAGTTTTTCGCTCGAGCTGTGCAGCCAGTCCAAACTGCTGTGCGAACAAAAGTTCGAGAGAAAACGCCAAAGAAAGTTTCAAGAATAGAGACAAAAAACTAACCAAAACTTTTTTTTTGTGAAAAAAAGGAGTAGGAAGCAAGGCAGATACATTTGGGAGAAAAATGGAATTATGAGCTTGGCAAATTGTAATGAAAAGTGAAGCTTACCTGAATCCTATACAATTTCAAATCTTCGTAAATCTCTGCGGCTGATTATGTCCTCATCTCCACAGGACGGAAAACCTCGAGAGTCAAGGGGGATACGGGAGGAGAAAGTGGAAAAGAGAGCCCTGGATGCGCGTTTACTTCCCGCACAAGAGTCGTCCGCTCACCCTCCTCCAGCCCCAGCTACAAGCCCTGAACCCTCCTCCTCTACGCGCGCGACTCACCGCAGCTCTAACTGTCCTCCGCTTGGGGGCGCCGTGGCCCTGTTGGAACCTCTGCGCGCGTGCGCGTGTTCCCGTTGGCTTTAGTGTTGATGTTACTAGCATTCACCAGCATGATGCGATGCCAGAGTATCTGGCTTCTCTCCTCGGAGAAGCATAACTCCACAGTTTGTAATGTCCGTTTAGCATCAGGAGATGGACGTGGCCCGCGGTGGAACACATGGCGAGCCTGGGGACACACTTTGCATTCATGCAGCTCAGATAGAGCATTTAGGACATATATGCAGTTAATCTCAAACATGTGGAGATGCCGAATGAAACAGAACAGAGCAAAGAGCAGATTTGTGCCCCAACATAACGTAAACACGCACGCGAATTGGTACATAGTATCTTGTGGTCTGTTTGCAATTAGGAGGCAGAGCTAGAGGAGTTTACAGCTGGTGTAAACACTTGCAGCCGGGCCATAAGTCTCCCCATCATGTTTATTAATTTGAAGGTGCTCACATCACTAGTTTGCCTATTTCTATGTCTCAAAGTGTTTTTCACATGGTGGGAGGTCTCCCTTTGGAGAGGATTTGAAGTGCCTGTTGCATCCGCACAGACACATTTACATGTAAAATCTGTTTTATATCATTACAATGTTGCTGGTCATACACGTAGGGTTTCCATTGACACAATATTAACAATGTGATATTCAGCACAGAACACTGGGGGCATGTCAGTTAGAAGCTTCTCGATCATTATGCTGGAGATGAATACTGTGGAGGTGGACGAGGAGGCCGAAGAAAAAAAAATAGAATTCCCTCAAAAAGACCTTATGAGGCCTTAGACCCTAAAGCTTAAATGCTTGAAGGTGCAACATCCAAAGTTGCCGTCTTACTTTAACTTAATCTGAAGGTGTTGTGTGCTGTTCAGTTTTGAGGTGTTTGGAGGTGAGACATCAGCCAGCAAATATGGAGATGAAAAGAAGTGCTGAGACAGACAAGAGGACGAAGAGAGGGAGAGGGCCAGCTGTTGACCAGAGTTATTACTGCGAATTGCCTGTCTCTGTTCTGGCTGGCGGGGGAAGAGTTTTTCCTTAAAAAGAGAAGGACAGAGGAACAGAGTAATGTGTGTGTGATGGAGAGATGTGGAGGTGGAGGGAGGAAGGGTGGATTCTGCAGTGTGTGTGTGTATGGGGGGGGATCTGGTCTCTCTTAAATTTGTGCGTGACTCATAGAACAGGAATGGCCTTCCTCCCCGAAAAGAATAAACCAGTCTCAGCTTTTCTGCCTCTGCCTCTGTTTCCATTTTCTCTCACAGACTCCCTCTTTATTCTATTTCTTTTTTAAAATTTCTCCCACATGGAGGAAAAGACCCTTTCAGTCTGCAGAGATCTCTGCTTAACCTGTCCCAGAGCCATTAACAGCTCCTCCTCCGAAAAAACCTCACTCTTCCACAGAAACTGCTTAAGAGCTTAATTTGTTTCATGTGCAAACAGGCAAAGAGATGACAGAAGAGGAGAAAATCTTCAAATCCTTTTATTCAAACAGGAACTGTCCAGCAGGTTTATGTCCATACGATCTGCAGGCAGCATAGATACACAAAGTGACAGCTGTAGAGGTTATTTGCAGTGCTTTCTGTATCTGTGACAGTCTGTGTATGAAAGTGATGCTCTCCAGCTCTGCTTGTGCGCCAAGGAAGCCCCGTTTAAGAATACAATACCACAATGAAACATTAGACAAGTTAACATTGACCCCCTTTTTCTGCTCCTCTTTTTTTCCCGCAGATGTGCTTTTTGTTCAGACAAGGCATCTGGGAGTCGTTATGTCAGTGCATCACGCACACACTAAATTGTACACAGATCATGTGATCAGATCATTATGGTCAAGACCATGTGTTGTTTCCAGTGAATTTCCTTGGAAGAAATGTTGTGCTGAGGCCTGGGAGTGAGGCAATAGAGAGGTCCCATCGCCAAAGCTTCAGAAAACGAGAGGAGGGAGGAAATTGCAAAAAAGCTGCAAAGGAGCCAAGACATTTTTTCAAAAAGCAGTTCCTCACACACAAACACAGCCACATGCACACAAATCATACAGACATACATGCAGGCATGCCGTAAATCTTGCACAAAAACAAGCATAAAGACTCGAACGGACACACCCATGTATTTGTACATACCCAAACAACCAAACAAGCAAATGTGATAAGCGCTCTGATAAGCGCTCTGATAAGCGCTCTGATAAGCGCTCTGATAAGCGCTCTGATAAGCGCAGTTTTGGTTACAGACTTTCTGGAATGACTCTGACACAGGAAGAGATGTATCAAACACTGCAGACTGGGCGTCAGCGCAAATGCACAAACTCAAGAATAAAACTGTTGCTCAGAAATGGAGATCAAAGAGGCGTAAGACAGGGGAGGTTTTGAAACCGTGGCAGTTCCACAGAAATTCTGCTGCAGCCCTTAGACCCAAGTCTAATACAAAACATGTGTCCTGTTGAGCAACAGAGACGAAAATAATATTTTATACTTGCGGCTATATAAATCTGCACAATGTGTAAACAGTAAAACACAAATTGAAAAAGGATTTTGTTTTGGTGATGCAGAGCTCATCTCTGCAGGAAGAATTCCTTCTGCAACAAAGTTAGAGGTCAGCTAAGCTGCAGAGCAGCAATCCTGGCACCTGAGCGGGCCGCCCTCAAAGCCAACACACAGGTTTTGTGTTGTTAAAGACAGATTCAGCTTCTTTTTTTTTTTTTCCAAACTAGGTCACACTGGGTCAACACACTCCAGTGCATCTTTACTATTGGTTTTACTGCATTTTACTCACTATAAATAACAAATTTGCAATAATTGAGTACAATAGGTCATGCTAAAAGTGTAATGTCATTCAATATGCCATTGCACAGAACAAGTTAAAAAGAGACATCTACAGTACACTCTATGTATACTCTAATATCAGCATACTCTCTGAGGATAATAGAAAAAAACGGAAGTCATAAATGAGAAGTTGAAGCAAAGCTTACAAGGCTTTATGGTGTCATTATGTGTTTATGGTCATTTTTGAAAATAATTCTAGAATAAAATAGACCATACTCCAAGATATAGAACTTTCCGGTTTCACTTTTCTTTTTCTTTTTTATTTCCTTTTAAATTTGGTCACTTCCAGTTCCAAAACAACCAACCTGGCAACAGTGGAATGCCAAAGCCGAAAAGGCAGATCACAAATCAATGGCTGGAATTCCATTCATGTGCAAAGCAAATCTTGGTTGCATTGTGTTACCAAAGGGTTGCGACATAGGCAATATTAATATGGTTATAATTCAGTAGAAGTGGTCTAATTGGAAACAAGACCTCGAGGAAGAAAAGCAACTGCAGTGGACATTAAGCAAGCAATTTATATTTTCACATTAGTGCAAATTTTTTAAATTCTATAGTTTACGTTTACCTTTTCTTATTCAAATCTGCAATATGTGAATCAAAGACTGGCTCATGGCTGAGATTAGCGGTGCTATGTTCATTATATATTTACACTCTGAACTGATGCTACACTGAGCTAAAGGCTAATTAATAACTTCTTTACAGTAGAAATACATTTACTGCCTGGTACAAAAACTGCCTGTATTGCTATTTTGTATATTTATTAGAACTATGAGAGGGGGTCAGTTTGTATGCAATTTACTTGTTAGAATTGTATTAGGTCAGGTATTCGAGTTTACTTACTCTACCCTGCAGTAGCAATAGCACATCCTGGTTAAGTAATGAGCCAGTAAAATATTATGCCAATGACTTTGAATAGGGGGAATAAACCTAAAAAAAATCTTTATAAATGTTGAGGCTCAAAGCCTAGCCTAGCGTTTTGATCTAAACTCTGTATACCCACAATCCTGTCTGGTATTTTCCATCTCCATTTTGCAACTGAGCCTATGTCAGACAATCAGAGTTAAGCTACGGATAGAGTTTAACCTGGCAATTTAATGGTACCACTATTGTTCCAATAAACATGCATGGGAGGGTAACTGAGTACATCAGACTGCAACACCATGGACTGTGTGAGAAAACATCCAGATGATTTTGCCGCTTCTTTTTGGGAGATCACTGTAGCTGTAAGTATAGCTGAATTTACTGCAGAGATGTTATCTCTTAAGCTATTTGAATGGTGTTTTTGTCAGGCAGCTCTAAAATCAGGATTTTGCTTCAGTAGAATGACAGTGGCTGCACAATGGTGTAGTAACTAGCACTGTGGCCTCACAGCAAAAGAGTTCCTGTTTTGAATCTCGACTGGGGTTGTTCTTCCCATGCATGTGGGGGTTCTCTTCAGGTACTACGGCTTCCTTCCACTGTCCAAAAACATATAATTGGGGATTCTAAGTTGACCCAAGAGGTGAGTGTGTGTGTGCATGGTTGTTTGTGTAGTTTGTCTCCATGTGGCCTTGTGATGGATTGGCAACATGCCCAGGGTGGACCCCGCCTCTCGCCCGGTGGCAGCTGGGATAGGCTCCAGGCCCTCTCGCAACCATGAATTGGATTAAGCAGGTATTGACTGAAGGGTTCCCTGTTCGAATCCCAGCCAGGGATATTGCATATTCTCCCATGTATGCATGGGTTCTCTCCAGGTACTCCAGCTTCCTCCCACTGCCCAAAAATATGCATGTTAAGTTAATTGGTGACTCTAGATTGTCCCTAGGAGTGCGTGTATGATCGTGCATGGCCTTGTGATGGACAAGCGACCTTTCCAAGGTGTACCCTGCCTTTCTCCCAATGACAGCTGGGATAGGCTCCAGCCCCCCATGACCCTGAGTTGGATTAAGCATACAATGGATGGCTGGATGAATGGGTATTGATTGAACAGAATGACAGTTTAGATACATGAGGCCATTGCAAGTTGACACGTGGTCTTAATGGACTGATTTTCAGTCACAATTTCTGATGTGTTTAGCAGTCTGACAAAACGAACTGAAAATATGTGAATCAGAGCAGCTTTATTGGGACTTCAACTGTATTATTACACACTTCCACTATTTTGGAGCATGTTCCTAGCCTAGACCCATTTGATTCTAATTGAACAAATGCATGCAGGAGTGGTTTGAACCCCAACCGTATGACCTGGGTGTGTTAGCTCAATCTTGCGAAGCTTATTTTTGCATTATCCCGTCTGGACTAACTAATACATGCATTTTGAAAGTGCAGCTTTGGTTGGACATTTAAAATGCTTAGAATTTACATGAAGATTCAAAAGTATTCATTAAAATGATGATACATCTTTCTTTACAAAGCAACAGATTGCAAGTCTAAGTTTATACATGGACAAAAATGAGCACAGAAACTTTGGTATAGCAACCTTTATTGAAGGAACTCTTACAACACTACTGAGGCTATGCACCCCAGCTACAAAAATCTTGAACAAAATGGGCAGAGGCTGATACAATGAGACCAGTAGCACCACAGATGATAGCTAAAGTTCAGCGAGTTTCCAAGCCCCCTGATGGTAACAAATCTTGACGAACTCATATTTGATCTAATTTTTTTTACTGTTTTACTGTGTGTGTCTGTAGGCTCACAAGACCCACAATGTTTACTTTCAACCATGACAGATGTTTTGCTACCTAAGTGATGTAGCGTGTGTGTGTGTGTATGTGTGTTCTTGCTTCTGTGTTTGAAAAAAACTTCCCTGCTGCACAGATGAAAAAGAACAGGTTTCTGTCATTCTGTTGCTTTGGCTTTTGAACCAGTGACCCCAGTACATCTGTTTATGGAAGAATAGCCCAAAGCTAAACATGCTTGAATAAACTGTAAATGCAGTGGGACTCACACATACAGACACCTGCACAGACTCACACATGTTGAGTCCAACTGTCCTCATTAGCACCAGGTGAAGAGAGTCTGTCTGTCACTTCCTGTTTTTCCTATTGAATTAATGATCTAATAGAGCTTGCCAATGATGTTGAGAGCGAGTTTACCTCTCAAGTCACAAATGTGTTATCACTTTTCCAATAAACCTTCATGGCTGCAAAATTCAAAATGAAACAATAGACCATTCAGGGACCATGTTTTTGGTTTAAGAGTTACACAGGTGCAGGGAAAAGAACATGTGTACATTTTCAGCTCACAGCTGTAGTTGTTCGCTTGCTTTTGTATTATTGTGACATAAAACATCGAACACCACTTAAAAGGTTGGTAAGCGCTATACAAAGAGTGCACATCAAATACTTTGATAAGCAGGAACTCCAGTCCTGGAGAGACAAGACAGTACAGCTTTAGTGATCTTTAAATCCTCACACGTTGGAAGAATTAAGCCAAAGCTGAGGGTAATACAGAGAGGCATAGGCCCCGAGTAGAAATCAGCACAGGTGAAACCTTGAAATCTGCTTTGATGGGGTCATTACTGATGTCTCTCCAGGACCAAAGTACTCCTTTTGAATTGGAACGTTTTCACCCTGAATTATACCTCAAAAGTAGAGATAGCTCCCGTTTGTGTACGGTCTCATAATTTCTGAATTTAGTTGGTAAACATCAGCACATTCACTGGATTCGGGTAAAACTGAGATGATCAGCCTTGGAGGATGAAGTCAAAGTTAAAGAATTAAATTTCTGGTCATATTTACATTTGTCTGCCACACAATCATGATTTTGTGACATTTAGTTTTTATTTCTTTACACGTACTTGAACACAGTGTATGGTAAATGCGTGAGACTGAGACTATTCAATAGAATGGGATTAAAAATCTAACATGTTTGTCCTGTTGTTCGAGGGCCTGCACTTAATGCAGGGACACCTGGCGGCTGACGGTTTGGTAGAAAACCCCCTTGAGCAGAGAGGGGTAGTCTGAGACATGGAACCGGTGGCGACGACCAATGCTGATGCTGTCTTTCTTCCCCTTGTTCACCAGTATGTTCAGGTTGACTTCATTGACTTGGCTGCCAGCAGAGATGACGAAAATCTCAATTTTGTCATTGTCCAAATCACGGACACGCTGCTCCAGGGAAGCTCTTGTGACACCCTGAGACCCGCCGTCAGAGAACAGCACCAGCTTTTTCCAAGCTCCCCGGGCATCCCTACGCTCACGGAAAATCTTCCTTGCAAACGCCATGGCCTCTAAAAGATCAGTGCTGTCATCTTGGTAGCTCGCTGTTTTGATGCTTTCAGAAAGTAACTCTAATTCTGAAGTCAGCTCCACCTCTAATTTAGGTTTCCTGCTATACTGCGCCACGGCAACTCTGACCCTGGCAGAATTCTTTAACTCTGCTGTCAGGAAACGCTCGGCCAGATGTTGGACAAAGGTCTTGCTTGTCTCGAAATTTTTGTTGCCCACACTGGCAGAGCTGTCCATCATCAATAAAACATCGGTACTTTCAACGAAAGTGACTGCAACACAAAAACAAACAATAATCTCAATGCATCTGAAGCCCTTTTTTTTTTTTTTAGAGGGTCTGCAGCTGACTGGAGAGAAAACCAGGTGCAACACAACTGACAAAGCATGTATGCAATTCTATTACATTTTACAAGCTTATTGCAGTTGCTGATTGTTTTACGTTTTAATCAAACTCTTATTTACTGTGAAAACTATGACTATTGCATATCTCATTTCAATCAAAATTCAAACAATTAGAAAGGAAATGCAAAGAATTGTAAAAAACTGTGTCATCCATAATAATATTTGGTCAAATATTATAAGCCCAACCAAACTTAACATAATATTGAAAATAATAACAGACTTACCAGGACATTTGTAGTCTGGGCATTTCTTCTCTAAAAGAGAAAACAAGAGGGAAAAAGATTAATAGGAATATCAAAAATATTCAGCAAATGAACTAGTGTGTGCATTTGTGGTGCTGTGTTGTACTTTGACAGATCTGGCCTGTGATATTTTGCAGGAAACTGTCCTCCAGCAGCCCAGCAAAGGTGTCCATTACAAAGGAAAAGCCTGGTTTGTTGTCATTTGGACACACAATGGATTGAAGCTGCTCTGGGTTGGGCTCACGTCCTAAGTAGTCCTTCACTCCTAAACCACCCACCTGGAGATGAGGATTTTTACATTAGCCAATATGAGTGCATTATATGAACAGTTTCAGTGATGGACAATATATACAGCACTCACCAGGAGGTCTCTCCCACAAAGTTTGTTGAGGGGAACCTTGTCCCTACTAATATCGGAGCGGCCATCAGTGAGAACGAGAACAACTTTGTTATCGTGCCTCATTTTGTTGATGGTGTTGTTTAGAGCAAAATCAAGAGCCTCGCCTGTGTATGTGGCCTCAGCCAACCAGCGCATGTTTCTTACTTCCCTGTACAAGAGCACACACACGCACAGAAAGAAATGTGATTATCAAAAATCAAAAGCTGTTTATCAAAACAACTGACGTTTTTTGACAGAACACAATCAAACTGAAAAGAAAGAAAAAAAAGAAAACTCTTAGTTTCATGTCAGCCAGTAAGCTTTTAATCAGCTCTTCAAACAGTTAACTATAAAAGTGAAATCTAAAAACTTTCTTTTATGGTTTTAAAGCTTCAGTTGGTAACTTGAAAAAAAGTAACCTCTTGTGATATTTTCCCTAAAACTGTCCCTATGCCCAAGCAGTAGGACATGAGACTTGTTAATCTGTGAAAAAAAAAGCAGCTCCATTGGTCCCACTTACTGCCCCTACTGCGATTTTCAAGAATTTACCGCGACCGAGACAAAACAGCCAATCAGAGCCAGAGCGCCGTCTGACGGAGTGTGTGACATCTGTCAATCACTCCTCACACACACACGCTGCGACCCGCTCCTCCCTCCGCTCATGCTGCCGGCTGCCGCACTGCCAGAACAGCTCTGTGAGCTGCGGCAGGTGGCTAGTGAAAGCTATGGCTATAGTGGAGCAACAGCCACCAGCAAAGGAGAAACTGCCCATACTGCTGCTGCCAACAACAGCATATACGGCTAAGACAAAAAAGAAGTTGACCAGGGAATATATTTTCACAGTCCATCAAGTAAGGCTGTTCAACCACCTTGAGGATCAAACAAAGGGCCCGTCCACACGAGTACGCAGCCTCACACAATACGCTGTCATTTTGAAGAAAGTCTCAGTAAACACGGCGTCATTTCCAGAAATATCTGCGTCCACACGGATTCACTGGAAAAGACCAAAAACGCTGTAGTACATATGCCAGGCCTGTATGTGGCGCTGTGACGCCGCCACACCAATACACTAAAACCGGAAGAGAAGCCATGGAGCATGTGTATAAAGGCATAGACATATAAAGAATCTTTATAACGTCTATGTATAAAGGTAGTACAAGCCTGTTGTCCGCCATTGCTGTTGTTGTTATGACCGTAGACATTATAAAGTACAATGGACTTGTTAAAGTTTTATTCTTATTCTTTATTCTTATATGTCTATGGTTATGATGCGTCTCACGACGGCAGCTGAGGTTAATGGTTAGAGAGGCGGGGCTTATACGTCATCGCTTCTGAAAAAATCCGCATTCTCTGTACACACAACTCCGGGCTATCCTGCGTTTAAGGATTTATCCACTCCGGGACCCGTTTTAAAAAAATAACGGTTTCACACCTCGAAAAAGCCGAATAAATCCGTCTGGATTTATTATTTATGCGGATTCAACTAAAACGCTCTCGTGTGGACGGGCCCTAAATCAGCCATAAAATGCAAATAACAACTAATTTTCTATATGTTTACCCATCTCAGGGATCCCTAAATACATACAACAATTTAAAGAAATGCCAATGTTAAATTAGTAGATTGATATCTTTATAATGACTGGGTGTAATGTACAGAGCTAGAGAGGAGCGGTAATTAGCCTAGCACAGTAAATGGAATGGCAGCTTGCATGACTCTTTCAGTGTTTTTATTTTGAATCTTGTTAAAGATTTTTTTTTTTTTTACTTGCAGTGGACTGATATGTTTAACATTTGGTTATGAGGATTAGAAATGGGCTGAGACATGATTTTAGTGGCCGAGACTACAGATTGAGCGTAGAAACACTATTCTGAAGTAAGAATTCAAGGTCTGTGCATACAAAAGACAACCACAGAGCAAGCGAAAATACAATATGAAGTCCTAAGATACTGACTTGTGACGTCAACTTTATTCTCTATTAAGGTCATATTAAGGAGATTAAAACAGAAGAGCAATTAAAAATTTAAATTAAATCAAGTGAGGACAGTGACTAAAATGTTTCTCTGTGTGCACCATTTTCAGTGCTATGTCCTTAAAGTCCTTCTACCTATTGCTACACATTGTGTGCTAAAAGAGAAACATTTCCTTGAATGATAAATGAAGTACAGTTTCACCCACTCATTATAAACGTTTTGGTACATCTCAAAATTCAGACTGCAGTTATGAAATGCCATGTTTGTTCTCAATATATTTCCACTATAACTTGCACTAATCCCAAAAATCTGACTTTATTAGTAATGTTTAAAAAAAAAAATATTTTTTTAACAGCTGATACATAATTATATCTGTTTTCAGCAAATGGGATATAATAAAGTGTCAAACACTTTAATTGTCTGTACTTATTGTACTTATGTCTTTATTTCACTGCAATTAATCTGATTATCGTTAAGAAAATAAACACAGTAGATATAAAGTCAATACTGAATTTGTTGAACATCTGACACACTGCTTGTTCTACCATTAAAAATCATGGCGAACAATTACAAAAACTGTGACATCCCGATAGCATCAAAGAAAAAGCCAGATGTAAAGCATTAAAACAGGCAGGCAGAATATTTGTGAACTCACTCCTTAAAACTGTTGACGTCGGTGGTTAGCATGATCGCTTCTTGGGCTTTTGATCCACTGTACTGGACTACACTAATATTGGAATGGCCTTCACCAAACTGGAAAGAAAAAAACACTGCATGGTGAGTGTGTGCTTTGGTCTGGTGTGTCGTGTCTGTGAGCATGTGTTTTCCTCTGTCAACATTTCTGCGTCCCTCCCATCCTGACTAATTACACCCAAATTGGAAGAGGAGAGTCACTGGAGAAACATAAAAGCATGGTCCAAAAACCAAGACAATATCTTTCATTCACAATTTCTATTTTCAGGTCTGATCTCAAAGTAAGCATTTTTTTAACATCTTGGGAAAGAGTTGACTCAAGCTGACTCAAACCACAAAGGTCAAACATCTGCCATTCCACAGAGGCTGGTCAAAGTGGATAAATATGAAATCACCAGAATCAAAACGGAATGCAGATGAAAGATAGAAATTACCTGCGCTCGGTGGTCTTTAACAAGTCTGTCAATAACTGTGACAATGAAATCTTTGGCAAGAGCAAAGTTGGAGGCACCGATGCTCTCTGAGCTGTCCACAATGAAAGCCAAATCCAGAGTTGCACACTTGCACTCTGAAGATACAGAAAACAGACACATAAACAAACCTATAAAAAAAAAAGAAGAAAAAAACTTCACAGTGGCCACAGAGGGTGAGGAATAATTGAGATAATGACTCCAAACTTACCACAACAAGCTGGGAAGAGATTAGAAGAGGATGAAAAGAAAAACAAAAGTCAAAGTTAATCAACTGAGAGAGAAAAAGAAACATAAAAGCAACAGAACCCAAGTGACCTGCCTGATTTTCAGCAGCCTATTTGGTTTATAGGCTCTGACTTGGAAGCGGTACAGTGTTTTATCATAGAGTACATTTGGCTTGATCGTTATGAGTGCGCATTTAATTGTATGCAAAAAATGAGCGTTTAACTTACAGCAGAGCTTCATAATTATATCCAGAATTTCACATTCCTGTGGACAGAGGTGGAGTATAGATTACAGTAAGGTAATGCACTGTTACATCATTCAAACATAAACATGAGAAAGTCAAGAGTGTTTCAAGCTGCTCTAACAGAAACAGAAAAAAAAGACATCACAATCATGATATTCTACTTTGAAGTCTGAAATGCCATGAGGTTTAGAGCTGAGTGAATTGGATGTGAGGCTTTGGACTGAACATACAGTATCAGTTTCAGATTCAACAGTAACACAGCCTCAGGGGGTATTAAGTGTATGGTGCTTAGCCGACTGGTCCTGGGACTAAAACAAGGGCAAGGGTTCAAATTAGATTGACTGATTATCCCCCCTCCCCCCCGAAATACTCACATCAGTTCCTGGTGGTCCAGGCGGGCCAGGAGGACCCTGAGGAGAGACAGAGAGTGAATTCAAAGAAGACAGTGGTTCATGTTTGTCAGTTTAGCAAAAAATGTGTCTGGTCTGAGTACAAGACAACAGGGCCAGTCGTTCAAAAGTCTGTGTATTTTAACTGGAATTGGAAAATGGGGGTTTCTTTGGAAAGTCATTTCTACTGCAACTGCAAACCAGATTCCCACAATAACTGAACCCACATCCACGCCCACACATTTGTGTGCACTGCTATCTTTCTGCAGCAACAGATGAATCTTCCAAAAGTCAACTGTCACAGGATTTTGTTTTCTCGCTCAGCTGCAGGGGAGCCATCTGTTTTGTTTTTAACAGACATTAAAACTTAGTTTAAGAGCATTCTTTTGTTGACAAAGACGCCAGCATAGCATGCATGTGTGCACACAAGCAAACGCACAGGCGCAGTCATTAGAGTGAGAAAGAAAGAGCCGTTAATTTTAGAGAAGAGAAGCTTTCCCAAGAACACATGACGTAAACTCTTCAGGCAAAAATATGCAGGAGAGACACGAACCAGAGGAGAAGGAGTGAGAGCAAGGTGAGGAAGAGGAGAGATCTAAAGCTGGAAAAGTGTGACTGAGTAGGGTTTGGTTTATGGTTTGCCTGAGAGAAGATTCCTGAGAGAATATTCCTTCTCGTCTTATAATATCTAGATAAGATCCAATAACACAAGCTTTACTTGCCAGCTGGTGAAAAGAATGGCAATCACACAACGTAATCAACATACAGAGAGCAAAATCCACTTTTTTTTAGGTCTTAACGAGCTGTTGGCTTGTGTGTTTTTGCTTTGGAGGGATAAGATTAGCTAATGTTAACTCAGTTACTGGATATCTATGGAAACCTTCCCTGACAGGTAGGAGTATATCATACATTGTCTTAAACATGGGTGTGTATGTGTAGTATCTCACTCATTCAGGTCATGGTAACCCAAAGTGAAATGAAGGCAGCTAAAAGGAAGCCCAGCATGTTCTCATCAAGCATTTGATGTAGCCACGGTGACATCACTTTTTGGTTTTCAGACTAACATTTTGAAGCTTCAAGTTTGTCATTATGGGGTCACCACTGTGACACTGTGCAACTGCATTGGGTAACAGCTTTCTCCCAAGGTGGCCACACCTTTAGCTTATGCATAGTCTAAGCATAAAGATATACAGAAATTGACTTCGTACAGTTATCATGATCAGTAAAATGAGCTACCATGACCAAAGCTCCTTTTTCAACCAGACTATAAACATTTATTTCTGCTGTAGAGTTGCACATTTTATTATAAGGGGACTAACTTACTTATGGAGACATTAAAGAAACATTAAGAAATGTTTTTACATGTTGACTTCATTTTTCAGTCCCAGAAGTTGCTGCTTTGAACGGATACAGTGCTGATGGTGATACTGCACATAAGATATCCCACGAAGAGACCAAAACCGATAATTAAACTAATAGGGGTGTGTACCTCTTCCTTGGAAGACTATGTGAAACATATCTGCATAGATAGTTGCATAGAACTTTTCGTTGCTATGTGGTTTGATGCATTCTGATATATTTTGTTGCTATTTATTTTCAATATAAATTACTATATTTCTATCATTTCTATAAATGTGGTACTAGTTGACGTTAAATAGAAATAATAAATAACAGACCAGAGAATCTCGTCGATCTGATTTGATGAAATTCAGTTAAATTAAAATCAATAATATTCTATCAATCCTCAAAGTTATATCATTTTGTTTCAGAATAAATAATAGATAAATACCAGGGGTGAAGACACCTCTGGTCCATTATGTTTAGCAACTTATATAACGTTCTTTTTTTTTCCAACTCTCAGGGCTCCAGAGCAGTCTCCAGCACAGAGGCAGCACTGTTTATCAGTTTGTTCGGTTTCTTTAAATCACTGGCTCAAAAATATAGATACTTATGGATACTGCAGACATCTTTATCGTGACAGATAAGAGTATCTATACATTTAACACAGTTTTCAGGATAGGCCATCAAGATTAGCGTTGCCAATACCGCATCCCAGCAAATTGTGGAATATGTTCATGATATCCCATTTTATTCCTAAATTAGGCCTATATTTGACAGAATATCATGATGTCACAGGTAAGTGGATATAATACTTTATCACACCCATAAGGGATTTGTGTGAAAGTTAGTCATGAATTACATAGTAGCTCTTCAGTTGTGGCCAAAAATGCAACTAAACATTTTCGCAAGTCTCTCAAGGTGTTCCTGACATCAGTTTCACATGAATGGGACTGACAGATGGACAGTTTGAAAACATAATTTACATAACGCTACGACCGTCACCAGCACGGAGGGCACACAAAGATGCAGCTGAGCCATGCTGATGGCTTCCACTTTCATCGTGACCAAAACAGATGCAACCGTTTATTGCATTAATTGTCAAGGTGCTGTAAACAATCACTTGAACACCAAATTTGTATAAATCTGCAAATGACAATACTGTCCTTAGGTGTTTTAGGACCTTGCACATCAGACTTTAATTTAATCTCAGTGACTCCGTTAAAACATCAAAAAGAATCATAGAAATTCTAATGTAGTTTTATGGAAATCCTCAAACTGAACCCAAAAAGTTCAGTTACGTTCTAACTATTTGTAAATGTGAGAATATGTTCTAGTTTTGAGCAAGAAGCCAACTTGGCATGCATAAAGAGCAATCCCACCAGTATGTCAACTATCATACACACCTACAATACAAAAGCATGCATATACACAAAGGAAGGTTCATGGTATTCTTACCGAATTCCCCTCAGGACCTCTGTGACCTTTGGCCCCTTTAGATCCGCGGGGCCCTGGTTGGTTGTTCTGTGAAAAGAGAGAAAGAATGGAGATAAAACGAAAGGTACACACTTAGGTTTTTTGTTGTTGTTGTTGTCGTCTTTCTCAAATCAACACAGGTTTATATTTAAACTACAGCCCTGATCTTTATATCCTATTAAGCATGGATGTTGTGATGCTATGCACGGCCAAAAGGCAGTCGCAGTCTACAGTAATGCGCCATAGTTTTCATTGCAACCTTGTGGGCTTTGTGCCATGTACATGTGCTTTATACACAGGGAACGTTTCAAGTGAGTGCAGCACCAGCTTTCTTTTCTCATCTGTAGGATCATGCAAGTTGTACACAATACATTAAGGGGTTTGACTGAAACCTTTTCACTGACAACAGAAGCCATGATCAGATTTCATGAAAACTTTTTCAGGGCCAGCATTAAACTGTCAGCACCAAACACAGCTTGACTAATGTAATAAACAGAAGAAATTAAGATGAACATGTTAAGAAGAGATTTTCATTGATATTTTGTGAAACAAGAACATACATGGTGTCTAAGACTGAAAATCGCTGCCAAGACTTCTGTAAATATGATCAATTACAAACCAAAGAAGTGACTCATGAGGATAAAATTGAAAACTGCATGAAATTGACTGAGAATGTTAGGCATATACAGTGAGAAACATAATATTCTCACAATGTAGAGAATGGGATTTTTGCAATATATGTCCAACCATTAAAATCAACCATTGAAAAAAAAAAAAAAACTACAAATCCATTTCAAGCAGAGGTGGAGCAGCTGCAGAGGGAGAGAAAAGCCAGAGCAACTGTGGCTGCTGCATGTTGACTGACAGCTGTTTGCTGTGAGATATCCCCAGACTGCAAAAAAAAAAAAAAAGAATTTTGTTCTGCTTGAGAGCAGATACCAAATTCAAGGGTATTACTTTGGATAGAAAAGTTCTGTTGTTATAGCTTGACTGTTGTGCTTTTATAGTCCTACTACAGTTATAGCTCGACTAGACCATTTAATTGGACTAATCAGTATACAAGTGTACTGAAGCATGTCCAAATCCCAGTTGACTGGGTATCAGGGACCAAAGCAATTGACACACAATTTACTTGGTGATAAATTAGTAGCACATCAAGCACGGAGTTGGACAGCTCCATACATTCATACCAGGTATACGCATTTGTAGTGTCTGATGTTTACCACCTGTGCAAAGTTGCCTTGGGAAAATGATAAGAAGTCTGTTAATTGCCATCTGTGTAAGGGAGTTATAGGTATAAATCTGGACATTTTGAGAATAACATAATCCCCAGTAAGTTTGTCCAAGAATAGGCTCAAAATTACGCACAGACCATGTCCGGGCTTTGTGCTGGGTGATGAGAACATGCAACATCTTCAAGGTCACTAAGAACTGGCAGATTCTACTTAACGAAGACCGCACCCTCAGTAAGGCAGAGATTTTGGGGAATCCGGACTTGACACATCTCTCCAGATTTGATGCATCATTCTGTAATTCTGATACGGACCTGGTTGACAATAAAGGTTTCTGTGTTCGACCAAGTCTGTGTCAGCAGAGTTCTTGCTGCATCATCTACACACAGGCTGTTTGAAGGCGACCATCCCCAATACATCACACTATCCTTTAAAATTTTTTTTTTTAATTGATGCACACTATCCCTTGCAGCAATATTCTATTCTTACCACCTTCTCTCCTTATAACTGAGTCTAGGCCCAGCATGGAAACTGTGTACAATCTCAGAAAGATTACCATGAATTTTCAATAGTCCTGTTTTAGTTTGACCAACATAAAGATTAATTGTTTTCTAATGTAAATTTTCTAATAAACTGACTCCAGCTCTTTGATCTGAACTGATCTGAGCTGAAAGCCAACTCAGATCTTTTGCAACATCTAATTAGGGATTGCTGCAGCATGTAATTAAGGAGAAGGTATTGCTGTAATGCTGCCAACCACCTGGATTTTGAAGGTGGTGTGTTTATATATATTTATATATATGCTTCACATGTGGTTCTAGTTACTGCAGATTCTCAACTTAAAACCCTGTGATGTAATGAGCTTGGGCCATAATCATCTGCAGTTATACACAGACGCACATCCTGAATCTTGATTTTTTTTTTTGGTGTCATATTCGATGAGTCATATCATTCCAAAGCATGTAGGCTAAAACTAAATAGGTAGAAAAGTCGAAGAGTCTGTCTCCACCTTCCCCTTCTCCAACACGCCCTGTGGCACGTCCAAGTGGCATTCAAATTTCCAACAACTTGATGTTTCGTGATTTTGATACAAACTGTTTAATGGCTGTAGTGTACAAAACAGTAAATGGTCAAGTATCTGAGAGAAGTGTGTTCCTGGATCTTGTGAGAGTGTGCTGCTGAGAGACCTACAGGCCTGAAACTAATTCGATTTTTCTGCAGACTCAGAATGTTCAGAAGATGTGTGGCTTGTGTAAAATGGATCCATTATTTTTCTCGGACACTATGGGGGTTAAAGAATCTTCTATTCGAAATAACAGTCCCAGAAACGGCCTCTTACCAACTAAAGGGATGTGTCAGGCAGAGAAAAACCTTGTGCCATAAGCCGTTTTCCCATATAAACACCAGAGATGTTCTTAGGAATGCGTAGGCAGGTTTGGCAGGATTTTCCAAAGTTTCTTTTCATGCTCCAGTAAAAATCTAAGTACATACATTGGCAAGATGTAAGACAAAAGCTATGCTGTGGAAATTGCTTTGTTGTCTTACAATACTTTTAATTGCCAATAAAAGTGGACGAGGCTCTGTTTTAGTGTTTAAATTAATACCATAAGTGTTTGACAGCATCCAGTACTGACGAGAGAAGATCATACCCTAATGAACGGGTATGCAGAAGAGTATGTATGGGCTTTAGAAAATGTCAGGACTGCAGTGCATGTGGGAAAATGGTTAAAGACACAGGAGATGCTCTTCTGTGGGTCGGCTCACTTCTGAACAAAAGCTGGACATTTTAGCTAATTATGAATCAAAACTATTACGACAACTAAGATTTACTATCTTAAACTGTGAACAATTTCAAGCATCATCAGTTAGCAAACTAGGTCAATATTTTAGCTTCAAGTAGCTATCAAATGTTTTCTATTTAGCCGTTTGTGTTTTTTCCCTTTGCTAACTTTTATTGCCTCCCGTTTATGTTTTTACATGTTTAGTTTCAAAGTGTAGTGTTCAAGTGTTACAGCTGACTCAGAACCTCAGCTTTATACTTTCACTCAAAGCATTTATCACTTTCAATCTCAAAAGAGAATTCTCAGTATGAAAAGTCTCAGTCTCAACAGAACTGCCCTCTTGCATAAAAACTCCTGATAACCTGGCGACGGCTGCATGTAAAAGTGGAAATATTATGGAAAAATCCCTTTTTGTGTGTGGTTGAGAGCATATATTTGGGTGTCTCAAGTCTTTACTAACTCAAAAACACAGTAACAACACAACTCGTTTTTGGCACTTCGTTTTGGGCCCACCAAGTTTGAAAATATCCGTCTCCCACTCCACCTCCTCTAAGCCTCGACCTCTGAGCCCCACCCACTCACATCCAAACTGCTAGAACGATGACGGCAGTGTCGCTTCGGAAATTTTCTGCTGTCAGCTGTGCTGAGGAGCATGCAAGCTACATTTACCCTCAGCCTGTTAATGTTAATATATGCTAAACGCATTAAATAATGATACACATGCATTACTACAAGGTACACAGTGTTCATCTCCTACCTTGTCCATAATTGTTATTGAGAAAGCGTTGTTAACAAGCATCTGTTTGGGAGTAGTTTCTGTGCCCATAAAAACAGCCTGGTCTTAGGAGAGGTGTTTCAGTAAGGATGAGGGAAGGGCCACTGATCTTAAACCTACAAATATTTTCACTAGAGTCTGGAAATTGTGTCAGCACTTCTGTCAGTTTGTTTCCCTTATTAAGTTAGTCACTCTAAGTTAGTCCAATGTCTTTTTGTGAACAAATTGCTGGTGTGTCTATACACAAAATAAAGTGCAATGTGTTAGTAAGTTCTGTTGCTAATTAGCTCGCCTGGACGTCTTCACAACAATGGAACTGAAACAAACAACTGGAACACGGTAAAATCATTCTAAGCTCCATTCTCCAACTTTGACGATAATGGGACGTGGCCAAATCCCCCTGGTCTGGAATCACTGTTAGATGATTTTGTATGCTTTGGCTCACTTTTACGGACATTGTTTAATAATTGTACATTTAAAACTGTTTTGGAAATCTTTTCAACAAGTTTACAGAGCAGCTGAGTGACGATGTGGTGGAGAATTGTTCTTTGTGAACCTGAAATGTCAAAGATGAAGCTTCCGAACACACAAATTTTATGAGCCGTGTCCTATAGGCTGCCGTCACACAAGGGAAAGCAGTTTCCATGGGGATGACAGCCCATAGGTGTGACGAAGTGAGTTACAATGCATCTAATCCTGACTGGTTCCACACTTCTACAAAGTCCTGAGAACTCGTAAACTGATCAAGCACTGCGAGTCAAACTCTTACAGAGACGGACTGCTGTGAAAGAAAGTGGTCAGGAGTGCACTGATGTACAGATGAAAGAAAAATGCAAACATGCAGAACTGTGCAAAAGGAAAATTGTTCCTGTGAACACGGCTGACTTGAACCAGGGCTTAAAGTGTTAAATCTGGCAATCTCTACGGATACAGATGATTCACACACACATGCACACGCAAATGCACGCACACACACACGCACGCACACAAATGCACGCACGCACGCACGCACGCACGCACCCCAAAGTGTAATGCAGTTCTTTCATCGTTTCAGCTCATTTCCTAGTATCCTTGACAACGACATATACACAGCTGTATCAGCTCAGAACCCCCTTCCCCAATGACACACACGTGTACAAGCACACACACACACACACAAAATGAGTTCAAATGTACAAAGCATTTCCAGCTGCTGAAGAAGAGAAGTGTGGGAGCAAAACTGATTAATACACTGAAAAAAAAAAGTATATCCAAAAAGCTAAAGGCAAAACATTTTAACCACACGACCATAAACATGAAAAGTATGACCATCTATTTTTTCATCTGGTAAAATACACTAACAAAAAAGAAACATGTATATGTGCGCTTAATTCAAGACATGTGACTCAATTCCTGTCAGCAATCTATGCCAAGAAAAGGACAAAGGCAAGAAAAAAGATTTTGATCAAAAGTGAGTAGCAACTCGAAATTAGAGGCAGACTCACGTCGGCTCCTTGATCTCCAGGCTCTCCATCATCTCCTTTGCTGCCGGGAGGTCCCTTGGTACCCTGAGGGTCACACAGCAAATGTTCAGAGGTCACAGGGGAAATTTATCAAGACAATCCACTTTACACTGTTGGCACTTCAAACGAGGTTATCCACATGCAGTGACCTTGTCTAAAATTTGTAAAAAAAAAACAAAAAACAGAATTCCTTTCAATGTAAGGTTGTCTAAAGAAAGTCAGTAAACTGTAATTCTATATCCACACCAAATGCATTACTGCCATTGGTCTAATAATAAGTATGCATTCCAACATCTGACAAGAATTTCCAATAAAATAGTCCAGTATTCGCTTGATTCTTAAGATAAAAAAAGAATTATGGGATATAACCTACCGGCTCACCAGGGTCTCCACGGTCCCCGCGGTTACCCTAAAAAAAACAAAACAAATAAAACAGAAAAACAAGAACACAAAAAGCACAAAAATGTTCAGATTATGCAGAATACCATAGCACAAACAGTAGCTTGTATAAGATGCAGAAAACTAGCTGCAGCACAAACCTGGAAACCAGGACAGCCTATTGTGCCATTTCCTGGGACACCATCTGCTCCCTGAAATTAAAAAAAGAGATTTTTTCAGATCAATCTGTGTGCAAACACATGCAAACCTCATGGCAGGGCTGATGATGGATGGCACACATCTGCCTCTCCCCCCTCCATGTCTCTGTGACTCACCCTTGGCCCCATCGTGCCTCTGTCTCCTGGAGCTCCTTTGATTCCACTTGGTCCTTTTGGTCCCTGAGAGACAGAGGAACGGATATGATCAGAAACATGCAAAAATATATCTGGTTCTCACTGAAACTGACTTTGTGTGAATATGGGAGTGAGTACATGTGAACAAAAACTATTTTTTAACCCCTTGAGCCCTTGACAAGGCCAAGATTATATCTTGGAATTTTCCTCACTTGACCAGAGTGATATTTGAAAGATATAAACAGCCTTTTGACAATGAGTCAGCAAACCCCAGCTCTGCTCTAAAAATTCCAAACACAACACCGTCACACCCATATTAGTGAGCGTAGGGCATGTTTCAAAATGAGTAAACTTCTAAAAATGGAATCGGGTTTCCTTGTAATATGTAATACAATCTGGAGCAGGGATAAATGGTCAGAGAGTGATTCCAGGATTTGGCATGCTGCTCCCTTACAGTGTCTGATAATGAGATTATTTTAAAAGTTTATTAAAGGTAGCTGTTAATATTTCTAGAAGACAAGAATGATTACAACAATTCTATTTCAGTCTCTGATACAGTTAACGGCCCATTTTTACTGATTTTGGAGCAAGTAGAAGCTCCTATGCTTCAGGCATTGTTGTCTTAAAAAACAACTTCACTTTTTTCCCCTAAATTCTCTTTCTTTGAGCCTTGTCCTCTTCAAACAAGTGAGAAAAGGCCAGCCAGAAACACAAATACATCAATCTCTCGTGTAAAATGAAAATGTTCACTCTGGTAGATAGTGTGTTTTTATTGGATCGCTTAAAAAAAACTTTTTAATGTTTGTGCCCTTATTAAGAAAATGTGATTTTTTTGTTTTCGTGACTCACCTCTGACCCAGGTAAACCTTCGTCACCTCTGTAGCCGGGAAGGCCGGGCTTTCCAGGATCACCCTGGAAAAAAACATAAATGAGGCACAGTTACAGCAGCAACATTGTGTGCAATAATGATCTAAAAGACAAGCAACAAGCTGTGATGCTACACTTTTAAGAAAAGAAAAACACAGCAGTCGCAGCTTCATTTGGATCTTGATCTCCTCCTGCACACACTAACACTTTAAGTAAGACTTTGACAGTGTTCATGCCAGCACTGTTTAAAAACTGTAGCTCCAACCTTTGTGTTGCACAACATAACTGCATGTGAAGATACAGTTTTTTTACAGTGTGCAAGGAAGGCCAGCATGTCACTTATTCCATGTTTTCAGTACTTTTCAGTTGCTCGGTATGTACTGAGCACTGATGACGAAAGAAGGTACAAGCACAAAAGAACCATTCAAACTTCTGACATCACGGGGGTTACCACAGCTACTGCTTGTATCTTATTATTTTCATTACACTGACTGGTGACCTATTAAGACAAACCATATTGAAGCTTTGGCTCAAGCAGATGGAGAGAAGAACTGAGTCAGAGGGGAAAGAGTGAGTGCTGGTGTTCCCAGAAAGGAGCAAATGCTGAGAATGAGAAAAGGGAAATGGTGCAGGGAGGAGTGGGCAGCAGCAATACAAGGCAACGGCCACATTCGCCCCTGTTGAAGCTTTAGCCTCGCGCACGCTTGTTCAACGTGAAATATGGACCCACTAGAAAATTCCCAACCAAGTAGGGGAAAAAAAGGATAACAAAGGATAACAAAGGAGAGAAATGAGGGTGATTCATTCCAGCAGATTTTCAAGTAGTGCACATAGCTCCTGTTTGAGTCTGTTTTCATGTGAGTGTTTGGTTATGACTGAGTCTCTTACAGGGTCTCCGTTTTCACCAGGTGTGCCCTCCCGCCCTGGTTCCCCACGTGGTCCTGGCTCCCCCTGGCAAGGAAAAGAACAAATGTCAAAAGTGACCAAAAGGATTCAAAACAGTAACAACACATAAGTAAACCAAAAGGAGCAATGTTTTAAATGAAGTTGGATTAATGGGAGTACATATGGGAGAACATGGAGCATGAGCTCCCCTAACATCAGTGTTACTGTTGGCTACTGTTGACCCGATACATAGGCCAAACTGCATTTCCAATGAATTTCTGAGGAGGAGGAGATGCTGGAATCAAGTGGACCCTGAGGAACAGCAAATTTATTTTTCATCCAACTTCATCATCATCACTTACTAAGTCTCCTTTTGGACCTCTATTTCCACGGGAACCTTGCTCCCCCTTCTCTCCGTTTTCTCCCTAAAAGATTTGAAATATGTTGACACACTTTGGCAGCTCTCGCACACAAATACATTAACTTAAAGTCAATATTAATCCTATTTACACGCTCGCCGGGAGCTCCATCTGGCCCAGGTGGTCCCTGAAACACACACACAAAACATGAAATCAGAAGCTCTATCAAAAACCATGAATTTGATATTTTTGATGTCTTTCAGGAGACTTGTCACGTACATCATCGCCACGCTCTCCTTTGTCTCCATCGGCTCCCCGAGGACCCCTATCACCCTGTCACAACACACACAGTTAAACACCTGCTCCTTTCTTATCTTTTGTCTTGCTTCTGTGTTTCTCTCCACTTACTCTAGAACCCTGGGATCCATAGTCTCCAGGCCGTCCGATTTCGCCATCTCTTCCAGGATCTCCCTAAAAGAAGCCCACAAGGCCTTAAAAAAAAGAGAACCAAAAGGCAACCTGAGACGTTCATGAGCTCAAGTCTTTATATCTCACTTTGTCTCCTTTGCGCCCATAAGGACCAGGGTCCCCCTTCGGTCCAGCCCCTCCTCCCTTGCCCTGAAACCGCACAACACAGAGACAGTTTCAGAGCGTGATGGTCATAAGCTGAAGCTATGACACTCAATCTTGAAGGCTGCAGTACTTGTATGCTCATGTATGCGTGAATGTTGGAGTTTGTTTACAGTATGACAAAATGACTTCATTTAAACAGCCTGACAGAAGAGTATGTAAACAAAGCTGTGAGCAAAGAGCAAGGGGCCTCCGAGTGCCTGCCTAGGGGGCTCCAGACAAAGGGCGTGATGTTTATCGGCAGACATTCTCGAAAAATGGAAATGTGGCTAATGGCTAATCTGTAAACAAAGAAGCCAGAGCCTCGGGTGGATGCAGGGGCTTGTCTGAGTGCGAGAAATTAGAACACCAAAATAGAAAGCATGTTCTAATATAGTCATGTCTGATTGGCTGTGCTTTTGCATTCCTTCAGACTTGACGTCGGTGTCATAGTTTGTGAACATCTGATGATTAGTCTGCATCTGGCTGCAATTCAAACCGTTCACAATCTGTGGCATTAGTGCGAGTGGATGGCGAGTTAAAACAGTGGGATTATTCTGAGGTTGAAATAAACAAACTCACATCTGACCCGGCAGAACCTTTACAGCCGGAAAGCCCGCTGAAACCAGGTTCCCCCTAATGAGAAAAAAAGAGATTTTAATCAAGCAAACACATTTATCAAGCAAACAATAGAAAGAGCAGCTCTGATGGTGTTATACTTACTTTGTGTCCATCAACTCCATCCCTGCCCCTTTGACCTTTGTCGCCCTGAGAGGGAGGAACAGATGGAAGGGAGAGAAATAAGAGCGTTGGAGTAAGAAGAAAATACCCGATTTCAGAACAAACACCAGTGGAAAAGCATTAAGCAGCTCACCTTGAAGCCTTTGTGTCCTCTTTCACCCTACAGAAAAAGCACACACAGAATGAATTCAACAGACTAGAAAACATTCGGAATATTGTTTGAAAATACATACTTTTTTGTAACTGATAATACCTTTTCTCCTCTGGGACCGCGGTCTCCCTGGAAGCAAAAACACAAACATTATTGTCCTAATGATCTGACATTACATCAGTAAATGATGCAGGACAAGCATCCAAAAAGGCACAATCAGATGGCAACTATTAATTACCTGCATCTTAAGCCTTCAGCGTGAGCAATATCTAATACTAACCTACATGTTTAGCTCCAACGAATGAATCATATAAAGTTATAACAAAAAGTGGATGGACATGGTGCCGGTAGCAATGTTATCAGTGCAGTGACAAAAAATGCTGCAAATCTCATTAGCATCCTTTCACTTATGAAAGTCTACACTCTTTTCCAATTATATTTATTTAATTAAGGCTTAGGTGCACTCTACCTTCATTCCACTGTAACCAACTGGACCAGGATCACCGATGTTGCCCTGAAACAAACAGACAAGAATGTTCGATCACCTGCATAACAAAACCAATGAGACGGGTTGACCTTCATCTTCTTCAAGTTTGTACCCACCTTGCTACCGATATTTCCCTTCTCTCCTGGTATCCCTGGTCGACCTGCTTCTCCCTGTAGAAAGGGGAAAAAATATCAATGAGTTCTGTGGGCTTCGGATGAGATCTATGTATTTCGGAATGCCAAATTTTCCAGATAGATACCCCACCTTAGTGCCAGGATCTCCTTTTTCTCCTTTGTCTCCTCCAGGAGGCTGCAGACCAAACAACAAATTAAGGATGCAACTCATCAGGCAACAAAGAAGACATGGCATTTGTGATTGCTACAAGTTTAATGAAAACAAGAATACTTACATTGCAGTCATAGGAGCAACACTGAAAAGAAAAAAAGAAAAGAAAAGTTTTAAAGCAGGAAAGCTTACTCTGTGTCCCACTGTTAGAGATGTCAATCATCAAGATGCAATTTAGACCTTGAAGCGGATAAAAAAAGTTGCCTAAACACTTCTAATCTCAGCCATCCTAAATAGCTTTATTATGTGGTTATTCCAACTTCCTGCATGTTTCCTTAGCAACAGCTCCTTGTTTGCTGAGTATGTGAGAGTTCAGATCAGTTGAAAGGTCAGTGACAAGACTGAGTCTGACTGGTCCTTTAAACTCCTAAAAAAACCATCCTAACTGCAGCACATTTTAGTGAGATTTACTAAACAGTCACGCTCACGAGCAACAACATAAACAAAATGTTTTGGGGTGAAATCTGGGTTTTTAAACAGTTCGATGCAGCTGTTAGACAAACAGCTGAGCCAAGTTCATAACAAATGAGCTGTTAGATTGTTTTGCTGAAAAAAATGCTGAACCTTCTGATCAAAAGATTTAAGAAAGAGGGGTAACATAAAAGCAAACTGCCAGAAAGTATATTCAGGTGACACTTTTAACCACACTGTTCAGCCTAAATGTGAGCATGAACAGCCTGTCCTGCCACACAGCAACGAGCGCAATTACTGGTGACAACATCCTTTCATTTCATTTGCAACAAAGAAACATCTTAAAAGAAAGACATACCACATCCTTTGTCTCGTTGGTCTGAAAAGAAAGGAAATTAAAAACTGGTTAGTTTCAAACATTTTTTCCCTCTGGTATTCATACTTAGCAGAGGAGAGGAGAAGAGAAGATACTTACGATCATATCAATGATGGTTCGAATGGTTTTAGTCTTGGTGGATCTGGATTCGTCTGCAGCAGTAAAGTTTCGTCTGTAAGCCTTGTCTGTGGCAATGATTGACAGCCTGGTTTCCTGGGGAAGCCAAAAACACAAACATCTTTACCTACAGGTCTTAAAGAGGAACCCGTGCTGTGCCTTTCTGATCAAAGTGCCTTACTAATCGTTTGTGTGTTGATTTTGTCAGCAGAATTGCACAACAGTGTTCTTCTGGTCAAATGGATGTTTGAGAACGGAGAAATCCCTTTATGGCTATGGTGCAAAACTTACTTTTAAAGTTTTAAGTTTGATGCTAATATGATATCAGCTGGCTGAGTTAGTCACATCATGTGACTGTTCCATCAGTCCATCCATCTGTTATCTAGATCTACTTTATTGTGTAGTGGCTTGCAGGGAGCTTGAGCCTGTGGAGGTAGGATACACCTTGGCCTGTCCATCACCAGGCTGACACAGACACATAAAAGACCCCCCCCCATTCTATGATCACGCCAGCGTGATCAGATCGCATTAATGGGCTCAGAGCCCAGAGGATTAAATGTCAAAATATACTCACAATAAATGAAAACCCTTCTGCAGGTACTGGTCTATAAAGTTATGAAATGTTTAATATTCAAACACAATACGTCGGTTACAGTTTGGCTTCTAAGTTTTGGAATTCATTCTGGCAATGTGGATCTTCCTGTGTACTGAGGTGAAAGTGTATGTGAGTGTTTATGTGTGTGTGTTTTGTACCTCCTCGTCAGGTGAGATGGCCACAGCAAACACTTTGACTCCGTGTTGCCTGGCCTCATTAGTAGCTTCCTGCACACCTCCACACGGCTCTTTGTAACCAGTGATAGGATGGCCATCGGTCACTACCACAATGTACTTGTTCTCGTGGTAGTGGGAGCCTCTGCACGCAAGCAGACACACAAACAAACACTCAGAAATTATCATTGATTCTATTGAAATTGTGCATGCATGCATGTGCTATTATTACCCAGTGAGCAGCTCAGCCAGGCCCTCCTTGATGGCGCAGTCTGTGTACGTGCCCTTGCCGATATATGAGATGCCATCGATGGCAACCTTCAGGGCTTGGCGCTCAGTGCGCATGTCACTCAGCTTCTTCACAAGGATGACCTCGTCACTGTACTGCAGTGCTCCTGAGTTCCATGTCACGATGCGGTCGCAGCGGTGGCGCCTGGAAAAGCAGAGGTGTAAACACAAAATGAACATGCTTGATGGTGCAGATGGGTAAAGTTGTCTTGTTTACATGTCTGAAGCTTGATAGTAGCAGTTGTGTCAATTAAACTAACCTGAATTAGTAAAGTTAATGGATTTGATAAAGTGTTACAACATCATGACACTATATGGTGCACAGTCAGCATCAGTGATGCAGGGCTTTGTCAGTTACACCAATCAGCATGAACCTTATGACCAGGTGAAGTGAAAAAATGAGCACGTCAACACCTGACATGGGTCTGATACATTATGCCACAAGTGAATATTCTGTCCTTGAAGTTGGTTTGTTGGAAGCAGAAAAAAAAGAACAAGGATTTCAGAAACTATGACAAAGTCAAATTGTGATGGGTAGACGGTTGAGTAATAGCATCAAAAACAATTGGAGCACTTTTCGGATGTGTATGGTCTGCAGCGGTCAGGTCCACCAAAAGTGATCCAAGAAAGAAACCTGGTCATTGGCAGCCAAAGCTCACTGATATATGTGGTGGCTGAAGGCATGGCCCTTGTTGTTGGATCTAAAAGAAAAGCAGATGTAGCTCAAAATTGCTGAACAAGTTCATCCTGGCTCTGATAGAAAGGTGTCAGAACACATAATAAATCAGTTTGTTTGGTACAGGGCTGCGTAGCCACTGACAACGGGCACATGAGCATCAGAACTGGACCATAGAGCAAAGGGAGAAGTTGGTCTGGGTTGGTTTATTCTATTTACTTTTACAAAATTTGGGAGGTTGGATCTGTCTGTGTCATGTATCTGGTAAAAGCATGAAACCAGGATGCAGTATGGGAAGAAGGCAAGCTGGTGGGGGCAGTGTAATGCTTTGGGCAAAGCTTTCTTGGAAACCTTGCCTCCTGTCATCACTTTGACAGGTACTACCTACCTAAACATTGCTGCTGATCAATTAAGACCCTTAATGGAGCAGTATTCCTTGATGGCAGAGACCTCTTTTAGCACAACAGGCCCTGCCAAACAGCAATCAATTTGAGGTGTTGACTTGGCCTCCTAATTCCCCAAATCTCCATCTAATTGAGCATCTCTGTGTTGGACAAACTCTTACAAGGATTTAAATGATCTATCACTGATGGCTCAGTGCTCAATACCTCAGAGGCCTTGAGAGGCCTAGTAGAGTCCATAAGGGCTGTTTTTGGCAGGGACAAAAAAAAAGAGAGGACCCACTCAATATTAGACAGGTGAACATACTATGGCAGAACAGTGTATAATGCATCTGTAACCATATCCAGCAGTGATACCACAGTGTTTCACTGCACACATGTACATCACTGCAGTGTGGAGAGGATGGTCCATGTACACACAACTAAAAAGATTAGTAAACGTCTTTCATCACTGCAGATATTATAAGTGTGTGTGTAAGGGAGAGAGAGTGTGTGTGTGTATATTTGTCTTACATTTGCTTGAGTTCATCTATGAAGTTTTTGGTGAATTCTTTGATCTGGTCAATATAAAACCTGGGAGGGTTCCGTCTGAGAGCGACACTCTCAGATGTATCCAGTACAAAGAAAAGATCAACTGGACACTCTGTTCACAAAGCAAACAAACAAATATGGCTGACAGCAAATATTATCGGACTAAAAATCACAACTGCACCATGACATGTAAATTCAGTTGGCTTAGGAATCAGTATACCTCATTCATGCATACATTGAATACATTGAAGGCACAGGTTTCACTATTACTGCATTCCTTCTGGTCATTGTAATACACTGGCTTGGAGCATCACAGTGGATGTTAAGGGATTGATATTCCTGATCTATTACATTCATAGAGGTTGACTGACAGGTGACACCTTTGTTGAGTGCTGTGACCCCTAACACAGCTGCCTGAGGTTCCAATTGTACCACCAACTGTTGTATGGCATGGAGCAGGTCTTAAATGCCTCTTCTGCTTTGCTCCTTGGCACAATTATCAGTTTGGCATGGCACATCTTAGAATATTTTACACCCTAAGCCTACAGGCCCACTCACAGGGACCTCACAGAGGCCTACTCCTGTTGGGTTAGCATGCTGTCTTCATCTTATAGTTATTATTGCACATTTGCTGCAGATTTATACAGCTTCACAGACTTGGAAAAGTATATAACCTGTAGACAGTTCAAATCTGACCCTACAGCAAACATGAGTTCAGTGCATCTAACAGCAGGAAGACAACTTTACTATGCAAAATGTCATAAACAGTAATAAGTAGATTATAGGCTTAAGGCAGCAATTCTCAAGCAAACTTACCCGCAAACTTGGGTATTTCGACCTGCTGTTGCGCTCCAGCCGCGAAAACGCACAGCAGCGTGAGGAGACTTCTGAGAGTCTCCATTATAAAATTGCAAACAAAACTACCCTGGAAACCAAATCATACGATACTCTAATCCACAGAAAGATCAATACTGAACCGCCTGGGCCACCCCGAGTCCGACACCACTACGCAAATTCAGAAGATCCAGCGCTCTTTAGGAGATCCAGCGCTCCGCCGCAGTTTGTCCGAGGCGAGATCCAGAGCGCGCAGAGGAGGACCAGAGCGCAGGGCGAGGGAGGAGGAGAAGGAGGAGTTCATAGGAGAGCTCCGAAGATGATGGTGAGTCGCGTTACACAAGAGCGCGCAAGGGCCAAAAGTTTACACTGAATCCTATATGCGTGCACTTCCTTAAATTTGGGAGGGGAAAGTGGGAGAGATAACAAACTGCTGATTGCGTTGGAGGCTCCGAGAGAACAGATATCTTTTTTTATATAATAAAGTATGTGCGTGTAGAAATTGGTCTTAGTTTAATGGTTTCAGAACATGTATAGTGAGAGGACACAGATAATGTTTCCCTTTTCCCTCGTGCAGGACAGGTATAAGCCCCTTCCTCACATGCGGCATGCAGAAATGCAACCCCTAATAGATGCATGCTAAAGTGATTTAATCAGGCTTAATGAGAAGCAGCTGAGGAACATCTTGGAAGCATTTTGTACTCCGTTTCTGGAGAAAACATCTCGTTTCTGTGGAGGATAAGAGTGGGTGGAGTTTTCATACATCTGGTTCACTTTGCAGTCTAGATCTGACCTGAACATGAAAGCAAAAAAGCAAGTGGAGGAGGGTGTAGGGCAAGGTTTTTTTTCTCCTCTTTTTCCAACTCCTTTAAACTGGAAAGCAAGAAGAGAAACAGTGCCATCTACTGCTCTTTGTGTTTTAATATTGGACATCACTCTGGAAAAAATTATGGGAGAGTGTGGGAAGGGGGCAGAGAAGCGTGGGGTGTTTACTTGGCAAGATGTCGATGGGGGTGGATGCTGCATGGTTGCTGTGGATATACGTGAGTGTGTGTGTGTGTGTGTGTGTGGGGGGGGGGGGGGGGGGGGGGGGGGGCACGCGCGTATGCAAAGTGTGGAACGGCAAGGAAGGTCTGGCTTGGACTCAGATTTTCCACTGAGATCACCAACTGAGGGAGGGAAGGAGAGAAAAGAAGGAGGGATGAGGATGAGAGAAATGGGGACATCTGGTAATGATCTGTATTTATTTGCAGGCTCTCATAGTAAATCTGTCTGATTTTTAGCAGCTGTAGGGCTCTGTATATGGTGTGATGCATTCATTTTGTCTCAATACCCACCTTCATCAGGAAACTATTATTTCATTAAAACCACCAGGAATTAATTAGCGCAGCGGCTGAGTTTGTTTTCAGATACTTTTATGACTTTCTTAAGAACTGACCCCCAAAGGACTTTTAAAGTGTTGGAGGTTTGACTCAACTCAATCAAAACTGTCATTACAAGCTCAAGATGTACATATACAGGCACACACAGAGTGCACACATGCTCCCTGCAGCTGAGAGGCTCAACATCTTTCCAGATGTTATCATTTACAATACCTGCTTTCCGCTTTCCAGAAACTATTTAGAAGTGACTCTGCACGAGTGCAGGGGAGACCATTAATTTCTCTTTTCCAGCGAAACCATGTTTCTCCTCACACATGGAAAAGATGAATCCAATGTGCTTGTTCTTGTGACTCAATACCTCATTTGTCAAAAGTTCCAAGTTAGCAACTGCGGTATAGGAACAGATTTGGTCCCAATTAACTCTTTTAGTTAGCTAAAGCGGGCTACAGTTGGGATGAGAAAAGATAAAATGGGGAGAATTCCCTTATCAGTTCTTTGTAGGCGCCAGTCGAAACATGAGGACATTGCAAGTTAATCAAGATTGCTAACTATGCCAAGGAAGCAAGGAGTAAATTACAGGAAATGGGGCAGATTAACCTCTGCAGCAACCGCAGAGCATTGAGAAATGTTTGAGCAGACTACAGATTGATGGCGAATGCTGCAAAGTAAATGTTTGATTAAATAAGCACTGCTCAACAGGTCAAGTTCAGCAGGAAGTGGGGAAAAAAGTTACCTACTGCCACCTAGTGCAACCATTTCATCCCAACTCCAAACCTGAACACTGTTCACCATGGGTCTTAGAACTTATAGTGATGGGGGGGAAAAAAGTAACCAAGCTAATTCAATTTTTAATCTCACAAACCTTGCAAACCAAAGTGTATGTGTTATAAAAGGCCAACAGGAAAGAAATAAAGAAATGTCACGTAGAAGTAAAGGTCATCAACAATTCCAATGTGCACTCTCAGCATTTGTCGCCCGCCATGCTTACAAAGAGACCCAGCGTTCATCTCTGTGTCTTTCAAAGTCTCTCTAAAAAAAATATACTTTCATCAGTATTTTAGCTTATGAACATACAGCAGGTCAACCAAATAAGACAGTGGGCCTTACATCTCAGAGGAGAAATCCTTTCTGGGCTACATTTGAGCTCACTCATAACATTTCTGCATGACCCTAAATCCACAGGAAGTGGTGGTGTTATGCTCCACATCACAATGTACTGCCAACACCACAAAAAGAGAGATGATGGTAGACTTCATAAGGGGGAACTCCAACAGGATCCAGCAACAGGCTGGGGATGGGAGGGGGGGGGGGGTCATTATGCACCTCAGCCTTTTTCTTTGGAAAAGAGGAAATGCTGGAGTGGAATGCAAAAGCAGTTCAATAAAGTGTTCCCTTCTGCGACGCTTTGGGAGTTCCAAAAAACAGTCCTCTGTCTGCCATCCAAATGTTTCCATGTGTTAGAAACTAATGTACAGGAAAAAAAAAGAAGCACACACTCAAACCCTGGTGGGGAATGAGGGAAGAGAACTATTTGTGCTGGTTCCTATAATCCTTCAAAAACATTTTACATTGCAAAGAAGAGCAACTCTTCAGCTCAATCTACACAACATTCATACAGCATCATTCATTATTCTGTATTGCAGATTTAGTTGGCCCATTAAACTCTTAGTACCCAGTTTTTAGCAAGTGCAGCGTTTCAGTATGTCTAGTTCAGTTATCAGCGTTGGCCCCAGTTTGCCTTCAGGCGGGATTCAGTTCATGTTGGAGTGACTCTTCAGGTGCCTCCGCAGGTGGTTCAGACAGGTGTACGTCTTGGGGCAGATCTGGCAGTGGTACGGTCTCACCCCTGAGTGGTTCAGCATGTGCTGCTTCAGCACACTTCCATCTGAGAAGGCTTTCCCGCACTGAGAGCACACGTACGGCCGCTCTCCCGTGTGCACGCGCATGTGAACTGTTACTTTGTGTGCCATTGTAAAACCTTTGCCACACACCGTGCACTTGAATGGCCTCTCTCCTGTGTGGGTGAGCCTGTGGGTGCGCATTGCGCCCATTTGGGAGAAAGCCTTCCCGCAATCTGGGCAAACGTGCGGCTTCTCGCCCGTATGGACCCTGGTGTGACTGCGCAGTCCTCCTGCTGTGGAGAAACACTGTGAACAGTGAGTGCATTGGTAAGGCCGCTCCCCTGTGTGAGTGCGCATGTGCTGCTTCAAATCGTAGCGGTTCCTGAAGCCGCGACCGCAGACCAGGCAGCTTTCGGGTCTTTCGTCATTGTGCCGCAGCTCGTGATTGGCCAAACACTTTTCGGACAGGAAGCACTTGCCGCACTCCTGACACTGATAGGGTTTCTCATGATCAACTCTCTGATGATACTTGAGCTCACTGATGCCAGGGAAGGTCTCGTCGCAGTATCTGCACCTGAAGCGATGGTTGGGGCTGTACGGAAGCTGATGTTCACTCATCTGGTGGTTCCTGAGCAGATGGGCCATCTTGAAGGTCTTTCCGCAATGAGAACACTCGTATTTTGTCAGCAGCTGCACACACTGGTGTCTGACACGTTCATGCAGAGACCTGAACTGACATCCACACTTGGTGCAAATGTGGGAGGCATTTTTACACTTTCTCTTCCTGTGACCCGACAGATGAGCCTCTGTGCGGAAGGCTTTACCACACTGAGAGCATTTGTAGGGTTTCACTGCAGTGTGGAACCTCTGGTGTTCAAGAAACTCAAAGCGATACTTAAAGCTGCGTCCACACAGCGGACAGTTATGAGTGACTCTTCCTCGTGGGTAGACTGCTTTGACAGATGTCTTCCTGGAGGACAGAGATGTAGAGGAAGTCCGGTGATTTGAGACGCTTTTCCTGTGTTTACCGCCCCTCATTAATTTTGCCGCCTCCATTTCCCCGACCTCCTCATGCCGTTGTTTATGTTTGGCCAGACTCTTTGAGGAGATGAAGCTCTTACCACATTGCTTGCACTGATAAGGCTTGTCATGATCTACCTGCTGATGATACTTCAGGTCACCAATTCCTGAAAAGCCAACACCGCAATGGCTGCACTTGAACAGGCGGCTCTGAACGTGAGTTAGCAGGTGCTCCTTCAGGCTGCTGGACTTTGGAAAGCTCTTCCCGCATTGTCCACAGTCGTAGTTGCGGCCCCTTTTCGGGCAGTGGTGTCGGAACTTATCCAGTGAGGTCGGAAAACTGTTCCCGCATTTGATACAAAGATACGCAGCATTTTTACATTTCCGGAGCCTGTGGCCAGCCAGCAGAGTGGCTGTTCTGAAAGCTCTTCCACACTCAGAGCAGTTGTAGGGCTGCAGCCCGCTGTGGACTCTCCGGTGTTCGATGAGGACAGAGTGATGCTTAAAGCATTTGTCACACTCAGGGCATTTATGGATTCCTGACAGTTGTCTTCTGCGAGGAGATGATGAGATATCAGTTCTTTTGGGCGATTCTGGAAAGTCAGCTGAGGTGGATGGGTTGGTCGACAGCTCTTCATCAAACATGACAATCTGAGGAACGTCATTATTCTCATCATCACAAGCACTTGGGTGGGAAGCGATGGCCACTTCCATGGATGGGGGGAGAGACAGAGATGGAATCAGAAGATCATCAGATTGAAACGGAGCTGCAGGGAGAATGAGGGAGGGGGGGGGATAAATGAAAAGCCCCACAAATTTAACTATAAGACTGCACTGTAAATCTTAAATATATACAAACACACCAACGGTGGTCTTTGCGAGTTTTCCATGGCACTGTTTGCTCTGGAGAAGAAATTTAAGGTCGTCTCCGTTTGAGACACACTGCATGTACTCCTCTAACACAGCAGGGGCGGCACTGATCCAGGAAGCAGTCTGTTGAGGGCGAAAAGAAACAAAAGACAAAGTGGAATTGTTGTAAATTAAGCTGAAAGTGGCCCTACACATTTTCTCCGTAATCCTGTAATGACACTCTCTTGCCTGTTTGAAATCTGGTATAGGCAGCAGCTCCTCTAGTCTGGTGAAGAACTCACAGACTAAAGTCTCTAATGCCGTGTCAAAGTCAGGGCCATATTCCACAGGAAACACATTCTGTTGGAGAAAAGAAAAGGGTGTTATCCTCATCAATATACAGACTACTCATACATGGAGAAGCAGCAATAAAGAATGATTTTAAATATTTAAAATGTCTCAGGATTTAAACTCTGCAGGTGAAGAGATGGGAGCTTTAGTGGCGCTTCTGTTACAATAAACTCGACCGTGTGCGACGCTCATTTTAGATGAGAGGATTATGTACCTGGGGATTTTCATAGAGTTACAGATGGGATAAAGCTGGCAGATTTGTATGAGACTGATAGCAAATAGCAGATTACTCCGTACAGCGGCTTATATTGTACGTCTCTTTCGGGCATCAGGCTGCCAAGACACCGTTGTACACGATGGAAGGACCGATGGTGACGGAGTGCTGATATAAAGCCTGACCGTGAAGCTAAAAATACACCGTGCCAGACAGCTGTGGCATGACATATGACGCACACAAACACCAGCACCGATAGGAGATGTCGCGCTACAAGCCCGCACCTGACCACACAAACCGAAATATCTGTTGAGTAAAAAATTATTCAATCAGAGATTTTATGTCTCGAAAGCAGCAGAACTTGCATAGATGGCGGACTGCCAGTCCTGGGTTGTTTTTTTTTTAACTGAATGTCTGTTCCCACATTTACTTTACTGACAACTGGCTTTGTTGTTTGAGAAAGTCACATGTTTTTTCAAAAGCATAGTTTTTCCAAAGTGTTTCAACAACAAGGCCAAATCCCATAATGGTAGGGTAGGGTGAAGTGGTCAGGCCATGGGGCGGAACTGGGATGGGGCCAAAGTTGTGGAGGTTTTTAACCTCCAAGTTACACTTTTGTGTTGTTTTTACCTTTAGAAAGTGTTCCCTGCCGTCAGTGTCTTCAATGAGGCCTTGCACCAACTTCATGAAGTTTGCCTCCGGGGCTTCAATCACAGGATCATTTGTCTGGGTGGAAAGACACCACTCAGATGACATCAGACTGATTTATATGATCAAATATCCTTTAAGGCCCGCAACTAATTATTTTTTGAACATTGATTGTCTTATCGAATTAATCTATTTGGCATTCTATTGTTGTATAAAATGTTAGAAAATGGTGAAAACTATCCATAACAATTTACTAATTCAAGATAAAGAGAGAAAATCCAACAACTTAAGATGTTGGAATCTGTTCATGTGTCAGCCTTTTTGTTGAAAAAAAACTTTTCAGTTGATCAAAAAGTTAACAGCATCCCTCACCTCCTCAATGCATGAAGTTCGGATTCTGTTAAGATGAGTCTCGACTGCTTTGAGATCTTCAGGGTGTTCCGAGCGCAGCAGTTCGAGAGTTGTCTGGAAGAAAGGTAATTGGTAAAATTAATGTTTTCCCTAACGTCCTCTTTGGGGGAGGGGGGTTCTTATTTGAACACTTCTCCTCTTATTAATGAAGAATTCACACATTTCCACTTACCCTTGCTCTCAGGCCCAGGGAGAGCAGTCTCCCCTCTCTTTTACTCATCAGTTCAGGAACTGCATCTGTTACCATGGATACAAACTCCTCCAGCTTCCCATAGTGCTTTATGTTCCGCTGCCTTACCACTTCCCACATAACTGCTGACATTAATCGAAGCGGTGGGACCAGGAGTGCCAGCGAAGACAAGGGAACACTGAATTCTTCAGAGACAAAAGTATACTTGAATTATCCAAACTGAAAAGCAGGATGAGAACACTGTAACTACCGAACCCTTAAGTTTTATCTACAACATTTCATGAGCTAATTTTTAGACAATGAAAAGAAGAAGAAGAAATTTCCTTTAGGTCACTTTTAAGTCTAGTTTTCGCGTGCTCGCGCATTAAATCATATACGAGCAGTGCTGACTGGAAGCTGGAAATGCGTACGCTCAGGTCCAGCTCCTGAAGTCAGCACTGGGTTTACTTCTTCGACTGCGTTACACTAATTCCAAATGTATCAGACTGTGTAGTAAATGATGAGCACCGGATTTGCACACAGGTTCTGGACCTTCATACATTCTCTGGGTGTACATTAAACACACCGAAACACATAGAAGGGTTGTGAGCTGCCAACTTGATGATTAGACATTACCAATTCAAACTGCAGACCGCTAACTATTTACGAAACGTCAAGAATTTAAATTAAAAATAAGCTGCATCTTTTTGACTGGTAGATAAAGGACTTAAACTGCACAGCTTTTGAAAAGTGGAATAATTTGAAAAGCTTTTTAATCACAAGGTATTGTAAGTTTGTGCCCACTGCAAGACGTTAGCTGATGCTAACATGTTAGCCACAAGGCCGCTATTGCTGCTTAGCAAAGGCAGCTTATTTTTTTAGGGATAAAAACAATTCTTGTTCCAGGGAATAGTCGAGGCCTGCTGAGCCTCGGCTAATCCCTCTCTGCAGCAATTCGGCTACACGCAAAAGACGCAAAAATACACAATGTGGCCGAGTTTCACAACATAATACATACCCATGTCGTTCATTTTGGGAGTCTTTAACAACGCCGGAGAAACACTCAATAAAAAAGACTATCTTTCATCGTTTCGGTTAGCTTGCTAGCAACCAGAATATGGAGCTTCAGGCGCCAACTTCTTCCTGAAACACGCTACTCACGAGAGGGAGCATTGGACCAGTCAGTGTCCGTTTTGAATAGTGTAGTTCGTTTTGCTATACGGGGCAGCCCGCATATTCCGATTCCAATTCGTTCTGTAGTGTCAAAATCACAAGCACCGCATCACCGGATAATGGAAGATTGAACCTTACGCACTATGTTATAGTAGATAATATCTGTATTTTCTTAACATAAATTAAATGTTTGAAATTAATCTACATCAATTTAAAAATGGAGATTTTTTTATTACGTAAAAGCTATGCTTGAAGTTTATTGCCATATCTAATTATGAAGAATAAAAAGAAAAAGAGGTGTAAAAGGCTGAATTTGTTTTCAGATAATTTATCAAAAATCAAAAACAAACAAGTATTAACATTTTGCAAGACCACTGTAGCATATTGGGTCTTGGACTGACGTTTTGCTGATGAGGAGCCATAACTTTCTTGCAGATTATTCAAGAATTACAATACTGTGTTATAAAACAAACTCATACCGATAGAAATGAAGACTTAACTGGCAATATACGTTGGCATAAATTAATAACATTTTCAAAAGTTTTCTTCAAGATGACTTTAACATACATTTTTGGAATTAAGAGAGCAAAAGGCAAGACACTTAAGGTCCAAAAGCTGCACACAAAGTTTAAATACTGAGGTTTGCAATTAAAACGCACCAAAAAAAAAGGAAGGCCAAGATCTGAGTCAGTAAAGACGAGCATTTCAACAACATAGTTCTACAAGAAAGGATCTCTTACAGCATCACACAGTCTATAAAGCCAACACAATCAGTACAAACTGGCTAAATGAGGAAATCCATTTGTAAAATGATAACAACACGACATACAAATCAGAGAGTCTGGGTCTGGATTATGCTATGAGTTTTGAGGTGCCGCTTGAGGTGATTCAGGCATATGTAAGCCTTTGCACACAGCTGGCAAGTGTAGGGTCGAACCCCTGTATGTTTCATGGTGTGTTTTTTCAGTTCACTGGCACGGGAAAAACCTTTCCCACATTCAGAGCATGCATACGGGCGTTCTCCGGTGTGAACGCGCTTATGAAGCGTCACCTTGCTTGCCATGGTGAATCCTTTCCCACACACCGGGCACTTGTAGGGCCTTTCACCCGTGTGCGTGCGTCTGTGTATCTGCAGCTCGCTGGCTGAGATGAAAGCCTTGCCGCAGTCGGAGCACAGATACGGCTTCTCTCCAGTGTGAATTCTTACGTGTATGTTCAAATTTCCGGACACAGAGAAGCGCTTCCCACAATATGTACACTGAAATGGCCTCTCGCCTGTGTGACTACGCATGTGAAGGTTCAAGTCTTGTTTGTTTTTGAAGGCTTTGCCACAAAGTGCACAAATCTGTGTCTTTTGCTGCGTGTGGCGGAGCTCGTGAGCGGCCAAATTCGCCATCGAGCTGAAAAATTTGCCGCACTGCTTGCACCGATTGGACAGCTCTGGAGGATGAATCTTCTGATGAAACTTCAGCTCACTCATGCTGGGGTACACCTCCCCGCACTGCTTGCATGTGAACACACGGCTCTGCTTGTGAGTCAGCTCATGCTTACCCAGCAGGCACTTCCTTTTGAAGCTTTTCCCGCACTGAGAACAGTCAAACATTTGGACACTACGAACACACTGGTGTTTAAATTTGTCCCGCACAGATTGAAAGCTTTTCCCACATTTGATGCAAATATAATCTGCTTTCCTGCACTGTGTCCTCCTGTGGCTTGATAGGTCTGAGGCCCTCCTAAAGGCTTTCCCGCACTGAGAGCACTTGTAAGGGTTCTCTCCAGTGTGCAGCCGCTGATGATCCAAAAGTTCATAGCGGTAAATATAGCACTTCCCACACTGAGGACATCTGTGAGCAACTCTCTTCCTTGGGGGAGCAATCATAAAGCTGGAAGTTACAGGACTCTGAGCAGATGTGCAAGGAGCATGGGAGGTGGTTGTGCTTTGGTCACCGTACTCCTCAACGATAAGAACATCAAGAATACCGTCGGTGTGTGTCCCTACCGTTACATGTTCAGCTTTGTTGCCGTTCAGAATGTTTGGCTCCATCTCAGATGGCCATTTAGTATCCTGTATGTCAAATGTGACTTCTTGAAGAATAGCGGCCTCAGATTTTCTCTGGCTGTCAAATGTTTGTATGTTAGAGTTCAAATTTTTGGCGCTGGTGTCTCTCACTGAGACAGGAAAAGACAAGGATGTGAGGAGGTGCTGCTCTGAGACAGAAGGCACTAATGGAAGAGAGACAGAGAGAAAAAGAAAGAGTTATGAATCAGTTTGTTCATTTAAGGATGTGTCTTTTCTAACCAATTAATATTTCAAGTACACCCCACTAATTTTGCTTCTTTATTCTTTGAATTAGCCATTTCCTGACCTTTGTTTTTTTCTGAGGCAATAATACTTATGATTATATACGAGCTATCCAGAAGACTTACTTTGGGGACAGACAGCATTTTACTGCAATATCACTTTCCACCACTAGATGGAACACAAGTCACCCTATTGTCTAGTGTGCCCTGGAGCCAATGGAAGAGGAAGAACAAAAGAATGAAGCAGTAGTATAAGAACACATTTGTGGGAACCATGAAAGCGACTATCTCTTACATTTGTTTATTTTTGAACAAAGATTATCAAATGCATTCTGAATGTGGCAACAAATGTCCACAAAGAGTGAACAATATCATATTATTCACAGTTTCCTTTGGGTTTTGTTTTCTGAAACATATAACAAATATTTATTTTCAAATAGAGGGAAACATTAGACTTCTTACTTAACAATTTCTGACTCATTACTCACACTGTGCAGATCACTTTAGCACTACCCTACAGCAATAAAGTTGGCTCATATTTCAGGCACACAGACTTACCACTGGAATCCATTTTGGCCATTTGACCACGGCACATTTTGCTTCTGAGCAATAGTTTGAGGTCATCATTTTTGGTTTCACACAGCATGTACTCCTCTAGCACTGAAGGTGAATCACAAATCCACTCTGCTGTCTTTACAAAAAAAAAATACATTTTTAAATGTCCTGAAACCAAATCAACAACCTCTGGAAAAATGCAGTATAAAAAGTTATTTTTCATAACAAATGTTGGTCTCTCGACCTGCTTATAGTCGGGTATAAAGATGAGCTCTTCCAGTTTGGTGAGGAATTCACAAAGCAGTGTTTCCAGCGCTGCATCAAAGTCTGGTCCATACTCCACCGGACACACATTCTGTCAGAAGAGTGGATGTTTAAAATCAACCAACAAACAGCACCTTTTAGTATCTAAACTGATACAGACCTTAAGGAAGAGTTCTCTTTCTTTTGCGTCTTCCAGGAGTCTTTGAACAAGTTTGACAAAGTTGGCTTCGAGAGCTTCAGATCCTCCATGAACCTGTCAAGTTTAATGTTCATGTTTTGAATAGGCAGAAAGCTTCTCAAGCAGCCAGTATCCAGGGTCCATGAATGTAAAGTCTCACACACCTGTTCTGAGCAGGTGTGTAGCAGGCTGTCCAAGTGTGTTTTCACCCCTCCAAGGTCATCTGATGGTTCCAAACTTAACAACTGCAACAACATCTGCAAAAGCATTTAGCAGAAACAGTGAAGCTCCAACTGCCTCCTCCTCGTCCAAACTACTTCCTTCATACGCACTGAACTGAGGATGTTAGAGACAGTAATAAATTGAATTCAAACACCACAGCACTGATTTTCCTTTTTCAAGGATTAGCAAATGCTCTGTCATCTTCCTTTGCGGCTTTTCTAAAAATGATCATCTTCTTACACTGAATATATAAGTTGGATGTGTGAGTCACCTTTGCTTTTAAGCCCAGTGTTAGCAGCCTCATCTGTCTGTGTGTCAGGATGTCAGGAATGGCTTCAGTTACCATGGACACAAACTCCTCCACTTTCCCATAATGCTCGACGTTTCTCAGATGAACCACCCTCCACATCAGAGCCGACATCACACGCAGAGGGGGAACCAGGAGCTGCAGCGATGACGGCGGCAGAGGACCCTCTGGAAGGAGTTAGTTATTTTTTGTAAACATGAGAATTACTAATCATTCTTTAATCAACCGTTTAGTGACATAAAAATTTATCAAATCACTGGGCCCTCTCAGAGGAGGTAGACTAAGGTCGAAATCTGAATTATGCAAGAGATATGATGTCATCAAAATAAGCCCCAAGTGGAGAATATCAATGGCATTTTTCTTAATTTCTTTATTGTTTAAGTGTCGACACATTACGGGCTCTCTTTTAAAAAATGTTCCATTAAACGATCATATTTTCCTCCTTTATTTTCGACTGAGGTGTGATCTGTGTCATTTCTCTTTTGAGAGGCACTAACAGCAAATTATTTCCACAAGTGTGTTGTAGTTATTTTAAAAGAAACTTGGAAGCTAGGAAATGCACACTAAAAAACTGTTACATGGTAATACCAAGAATGTGGAAATTTTGGAACACATTTTGAGGATAAGCCAGCAATAGAAAACGCAGCTTTGTTGTCTCCACAGTAAAATACCTCCCAGATAAATAACGACTATTTTCACGTTAGCAGGCAAGCTAACACTGGTTAAACCGATACGAACTCCACAAAAAATCCTTACCCATTTTTAATCTCCGGAATGATTGCGATGTCAGAATGTGGATTCAGCAGTCTTTTCTAATGGAAAATATTTTCCTTTACAATAGTGTAGCTCTTGGTTCAACAATGTCTGTTTGTGTATCACTCAAGTGGAGGAATACTTCCGGCCTCGTCTTCTTCGTGTCATATATTTAGGTTGACACCCTTTTGCTCCACACACAGCTGTAACATTTCTGTTCGTGCTCATAGCTTGTTGTCTGTCCAACATGATCTTTTTCACTAAAACTGCTCACTCTTCAAAGAGATCTGTAGATTCATTAATAACCGAGTGGTGGCAGTGATGGATATGAAACAGTCGAGAGGGGTCTGGCCAGACACTCTTGAAACAGTCACAACCAAGCAAATACTTCAGAAACACACGATCTATGGGAGAAGTAATTAGATAGTGCTTCAACAGGCCATCTGGGCATTGTTAGCCACCATGACTAAGTAAGTCCCTGCAGTGAACGCCGACTGAAAGCAGCACTTGCAGCTAAAAGGTTGTTTCCTCTTTCATTATTTTTAAATTTCCTATCTCTTTGACAGGGTCAGGCTTAAGAATTTGTGACCACATCTAACAGGCTAACTTTAACTTGTAATTTCAATATTATTGAGTTATGTTATGCAGTTAAAAGGCCCTCTAAGTTTGTAAGACAAAGACAAAATCTGTTTCAGTAAAAATCTGTATTAGTGACCAAATATTAAGATTTTTTTAAGATTTGCTGCATCGGTATAGCCCTCAGTTGAATACTCGCAGTACTTCTGATTCTGACTTGATAGGGTACTGACAGTCAAGTAACAAGAATTACTTCTTAATCTGCCAATACTGTGAGCATACACCTTCCAGCCATTAAAAAAAAACTATTTACAACATAGTCGCTGCTGGCTGGCTCACCCAACATCAAAAATCATTTTCTGTAATTGTGTACAGATATATGTCTAATTCCACTCCTGCAATGAAAAGATGTAAAGACAAAAAACAAAGTACATATTAGAAAATAAATCTTCATGGGCTAATAACGGACACAGAGTGTGACTCATGACATTCATTTAACTCAGTGTTATTTGAATATATAACACAAAATGAACAAGCAATTCATTAAATGCATTTTCTATTAGCATTGTCACAGTATATATGCAGGCAATTTGCACTGCATTCCATTAACATTGCCATGTTTTGCTGTGTGCTGGTGCATTCTGTAATTAGATATAGTGCCTTTTTAATCTTTTTAAAAAGTGTTCTTTCCCTCAGATGAAGCTTTAATCTCCACCACATGTCCAAACGCTTAAAAATCAGATCAATTACCAAGTCACATTCACTCAAGTCGCATTTTCCTGGCACCTCACGCACAAACCCAAATTTAATTCAGTGTAATTATGAGGATGGATGGCAAACGTTAAGTGAGCGTGCGATAGATGCGTTAATGCATGTAAGTGCTCATGTGTGCTCTGTGGGTGGGTGTGTGTGTGCGTGTGGGACAGTGAGAGGGAAAGAGCGAGAGAAAGTATGTGCGTGTGTAATTAAAACAAGTGATTTTTTTTTTTTTTAACACACAGATTATCCCTCTATCCCAGCTGGTCAGAGTTGGATTTAACCACCCAGACAACCAGAGAGAGGAAATCTCTTTGGGGATAAATCCAAATTGGCACCCTCGATGATTTTTTTTTTTTCCCAAACCAAAAAACGTGGGAGCCCTCAAGTGAACATGAATTTAACTCTAATCGCTAAGAATTATTTCAGCAGAACAAGTTAGCAAAATCTTGAGGAGCTTCTTTCTAAAGGTCAAGTCCTAAAGACAGAAAATGCCAGAATGCTTTATGCCCGGTTTCTTTGGTTTTATTATTTTCCCGGCCTCAAACTTTATTAGAAAATTTTCCATGAACAGTGGTTAATCTCACAGCAGTGTCTATGTGTGTGTGTGTGAGCCTCCATTTCGACACAATAACATTTAAGCTATGATGTTAAGGGAGGTTTTATGTGATTGTGCTGCATTTGCAGAGGCATTATAAACAAATTTAAGCTTTAAAGGGCAACACACTCACAAGGGCAGATAGATCACCATGGAGATGCAGAGGTCTGTGCACATCTGTCCTGTTTTTTTTTTTTTCGTACACATGGGCTAAGAGGGAGAGAGAGAGATTTAACACTACCCTGACTTGTAATGGGGTCAAATCAGCTAACTGGCTTCTGATGTAAAGATGGAGACCCTGGAGTATTGAGTTTTCTTTTCATTTTCTGTTTGGTACATTCAAAGATAATACACGTAAATATTAACATCAGCTCGAGTCACTGTAAACTGTACTGACAGTTGGGAGGCTGACAAATATGGAAAAGAGTTTTATTACCATTCAATAAAACAATCCATGAACTGTTACACCTAATTGCAATGCAGATAATCATGTTCAGGAGGAAAGACTTTTATAAAAAAAAAAATGAACATGTTATATTTATATGATTTGATCATACCTTGTTATGGCCATCACGAGAGTCACTGAAACGGCCTTTCAATATAAATATTTTACAAAAAAATTGGTAAAAATCAGCTTTATATACATTACAACCTCAAAGCTTTTTACACACTTATCAAAAAAATGAGCTTTTGGTGCGTTCATGCCCCCCCCCCCCCCCCCCCCCCCCATCCATCAGATCAAAATTAGATTTCCTAGAGAGGTTCAGAGAGGTGTGCAGACAAAAACTGAAATCAGGCACATGAATCAGGTATTATTAGTACACACAGCCCTTCTTTGTAACTGACACGCAAGTTAAACTCGTAATGTGTTAGATGTGACAGGGTAACGGTAAATAGTGCTTTTTCACTAGAAAAACATCCTTCATTTTAGCAGCGGTTTAATACTGAATAATGACAAGAACGGTGCTTCTCCTCACAAGTATGTGTTTTAAAATGAATAGGCTACATTTCAGCAGTGTATTGTATATAATATACGCTGTACACATAGATATCCTTTTATTTGTTGGAGGTTCGTATAGAAGGATAACGTGATTGATCACTTTGCTCAGTAAGAATAGTTTTAAAGCATCAAAATACTGATCAGGTCATGATTTCAGCTGACACTTAGTTTACTGTTTGCCTTTAAATTCAGACACCTTAATTTTATGAGCAAATATTGGCTTCAGTTTTAATCAGATGCCACAGTCAATGTTAGTAATACATAGCCTGCTAACATAAGAAAATTACCTTAAATGCATCTGTGCATTTGGAGAAAATATTGACATGTATGTGCAGGAAAAAAAGAACACACTCTGAGCTAAAATAGATAGTTTTGTTACAAAGGTTCATGATACAGGTTCTTTTATCTGCTTGTATGAACTGCTCTTGGCTTTAGTAAAGAAACGCTAAAAACATATAGCAGCATTAGCTTGTAGTTAGCAAAGTTTAATGACTAACAAAAAATGATTTTTGTTCGTTAAATTTGTCTTTTAAGTTTCTTTCCTTTCTGTGACCGAGAGGCGAGATATTTGGCCTCAGATGCATATTTCTTTGTACATGTGCTCAAAGGTTTTTGCAGCACAAATATACATCATTGTCAGTCAGTGTAGAAAATCATTTCAATGAATGTAACTATTTAGCAAATCCTCTTCTTTGCTTTCTTGCTAACGACACCCAATCTGGATTGAAACTGGACAATAACCACAGAGCCAAGAAGACATTTACAAAGAGAACAACAGTTATTTGCTATAATTTATACTTTGGAGTTGTCATATTTGTGCAAAAATAAAGACAATTCAAAAATGGCTGAAAAACTGATTGAGAAGCACCACTGTATGTTGAAATTGAGTACCAAAGTTTTGTGATAACATATCTGATATTGATATTTTTTTGGTTATAATTTCCAAAATGAGTATTCATTGTGGGAAAGATGTTGTGAGAACAAGTTTCACCTGATAGCTCTCCATCTGCTCTCTTGAAGATAATGACTACGTAAGCTACTCTACATCTGAGTTACTCCACTGAAACAGAGGCTGTTAGCTACTTAAAAATATTGCACATTTCTGCTGCATCTTCTAGAATAAAAATAATCAATCTGTTTGACCATGAGGTGCTATCATCACTATTCTCAGCTGTAAACAAAACAGACTAAGTACATTAAATCCCTCGCTTTGTAACTGAGTCTCAAAGAAAAGTTTCATCATAGCCTTCACCAGGTTTCCCAACCCCAGGGCCTCTAGATATTGATCTGAAAGCATCAGAGGGGCTCAGAGAGGCTGCCCTGGTCACACTATCATAAGATTGTTGCGAAGACATTAGTGTGTCCTCTGTTATCTGTACTGCTGTGACCCCAATAGAACCATAGTGCTGTATCATGGAGGCTATTAGCCCCTCTGTTTCTGGAGCATTCTCCACATCCACTACAGTCTCACACTTGATTTGTCTGTAAAGGTAGGATGCCTGCTTCATTTGCCGGCGCATCAGATGCCTCCTATAACACCTCTGAATTATGACTACAGACACTTCCTCCAATTTGCGGCGCAGTGTGGAGGTGATGGGCTCATGAGAAATTTTGGAGGGGTTGGCCATCATGAACTTTTCCTCCATTTGCTCTTTCAAGGTGTCCATTTCACCCGACTCTCCCAGTACACGCTTTGTGAAGGCAAACAAGATGTCCAGGCAGTGGATCCTATCCCCACTGACCATGGGAAGGTCCATGGAGATCAGCTTGATCTTGTTGGGCTTTGCTATACGCAGCGGCTCCGACAGAGCGTCAGCAAATTTTGAAAGCATTGAGAACTCAATGAACTGTGTGGCCTCAGAATCAAACTTCTCCCAAACCTCATAAAACATTTCAAAGTCATCCTCACTCAGTGGCTCTGTGCTCTCCTCTGTGGCAACACTGAAATTCTCCAGAATGATAGCTATATACATATTTACAACAATAAGGAAAGAGATTATAATGTAACTGACAAAGAAAGCTATGCCCACTGAGGGATTGCCACAGTTTCCTCGGGTGTTAGTGCCAGTATTGACAAAAGTACTGTCGCACTCCTCTGGAGGGCTTGACATTATAGGACTCAGGAGGTTGTCCCAGCCTGCTGAAGTGCTGATCTGAAAAAGGCAGATAATACTGTTCCCAAAGGTCTCAAAGTTAAACATGTCATCGACCCCATCTTGTTTTTTCACATAGGCGAAGTTCGCCATACCGAAGATAGCATAGATGAACATGACGAGGAAGAGTAGGAGGCCAATGTTGAACAGTGCTGGCATGGACATCATTAAGGCAAACAGTAAAGTTCTTATTCCTTTGGCTGCACGTATAAGTCGAAGTACACGTCCTATCCTTGCCAGTCTAATAACTCGAAACAAGGTTGGAGATACAAAGTACTTCTCAATGATGTCAGCGAGAACAATCCCTGAAATCAGAGAGAAAAAGAAATTTGTCACATTTGAAAATATGAACTTTAATCCACTTAGAGCTGCACATGTCAAAAATGAATACAATTACTATATCTATTGTGTAAGGGAACATTGCATTGATGAACCCATAAAAATATTTCACTTGGATGAAGTTTACTCAAGCTTGAGTGTGTGATCGATCTTATGGTTTAGATTCATATTAGTAGCCAGGCTTCCATTTTTTAAATGTGTTTAGAGGATGTGAAAAAGAAAAAGGTGAACCAAACAATTAAAAAAAAGAAAGTTCCACCAATGCTTTTGTTAAAAGCATCAGACGAAGTGGAAATAACATTGCAAATTGCATTTTGACCTGGTAAAGATTAAAATACCCTGGATGTCATGCTCCCAGATATGATATGATATCCTAAATATTCCCAGAGATTTTCCTGAAAGCCAGCTGACTCCATTTTCCTCATGTGGATGTCCACTTCTGTTGTTGTTGTTTTTTTTCCTTTGACCACGATTGCTTTTGAATTCCAACCACTGGCATTGTAACCTGTATTTCCACCTTCTAGCGACACTTTTGTGGCTTTTCAAAAGGATGCTTCTGATTTTCTTAGCAAGTAAATGAGAACCCAGCTACGGTTGTAGAAAATTTAGGTTTATCCCACAGATTACTACCTGTCCATCAAATGGTGGACAAAGTTATCTTGACTTTAATAGAGTGGAGGCAACTCTCTCCCGACTGTGGCCAAAAATATTAATGTAGATATCGTACTTTGTGAGTTCTCTCAATTATTTTCAGTGTTGATAACACAATAACTGAATGAATGAAAATGGGGAAATAAAGAAGTGAATATTTCTCTTTTTTTTATTCCGTGTGTCAGTTCTTACCGGTAATAGAGAGAATTATCACTACAAAGTCAAAAATGTTCCATGCAACTGTGAAGAAGTAACATCGGAGGGCAAAAAGCTTGATCAGGCATTCAGTGGTGAAAAACACAATGAAGACCAGGTTGATCTTGTTGAGAACGGACTCCTTTGGCTCGGACTGCTCATCGGTTTCCACCATCATGGTCACCATATTGACAATAATGAGCATCATGATCATGATGTCGAAGGCTTGCTTGGAGACCAGATCAAAGAAGAAGGCTTGGAGAGTGTTCTAAGATGGGGAAATAAAAGCAGTCGTTAATAGATAAAAAGCAATCCTCATGCAAGATTTTATGAATGCTCACAAGTCGATATATTGCATTAATAGTCATATAAGTAATGGATGCATTTTACACGCATGTTCATTATTAAACATCAGCTTACTGAAATGTTACATAATGCATTAGTGTCTCTGAAATAAATTCCATTTGTGACTTGTGTTTTAACTATACCGCAGGCCTTGGTATTGGCTTTTGAGGTTTTTTAGATCCCAACTTCTTCATAGCACTATAGTACTTCTTCTGTTCTTCAGTCATGAAGATATCCTGTCCACCTAAGTACAAAATAAAAAAAAAATCTCACATTATTTTATTTTTATTTTACAGAGATCTAACATTTTTTTTAAATCAAATTTCAAACATAAAGTTAAAGCCAAGTTATTTCCCCACCAGTTGTGTTACTTGGTATTAGCAGTCCCTTCTAATCACTAGAGGGTTTTTTTTTCTTCTTAAAGTAATGGAACCAGAATTGGTGATACCTTAAAATACTAAGAACTACTTGCAAACATCAAGTAATCCACATCTGACAGCGGTGCTAATACTTATCTTTCTTTTCTGCTGATTAAAATTGTCAATGATGACACCTATGAAGAGGTTGAGGGTGAAGAAGGAACCAAATATGATGAAGACAACAAAGTAGAGGTACATGTAGAGGTTGATTTCTCTGCTGGGTTGTTCCTCCACCTGAAAAAAAAAGGGGTTTATAAGTCACCTGGTGACTTCTGAAGACATTTATAATGTAGATCCTGAAAAAACTGGACATACTTACTCCTCTTGAATCAACAGCGGCATTCATTATTTCCATCCATCCTTTAAATGTTGCCTATAACACGATACAACACAACCTTACTGTTCAGTCACGACACTTTTTTGCGAGACCTTAAGTTAAATCTGTCGAAAACAGACACTGCAATGTCTTTCTGAGCTGTTAGAATAACTACATAAAAACTTTGAGATTTCATGAAACAACAACCAAAACACAAGATAAAACTTATGTGAATTCATTCAAAGCTGTCTGTTGATATGTTAGTAGAATTCAAGATGTTTCAGCGGGATAGGAACAAAGTTGTGAGGAATTATTCATGCTGGAGAAGCTCTTGTTAAAGTTAACATGTTTCTTGCCCAGCTGATGACTTTTCAGGTTGGATTGATGAAAAAAAAAGAATGTTTGCAGAAGGAGGAAACTCACCACTTGCAGAAGGGAAAGGTAGCCGAGTCCCACATTGTCAAAGTTGACCTTGACTGTTGTCCAGTAAAACTGGGTGTCATTCATAGCGAGACAATCAGACTTGTTGTTGATTATAGAAATGTTGTGGATAAAGCCTGTTCTGTTCACACATTTTCCAAACTTGCCGGCGAACAGGTTGACTCCCATGATGCTGAAGATGAGCCAGAAGATGAGACACACAAGGAGCACGTTCATAATTGAGGGGATGGCTCCTATAAGGGCATTCACAACGACCTGATGAGAAACAGCCAAGAAACAGGTCATTAGTGTTGTTCGTTCACATCTCTGATTAGTTAGGTGACACATCAGTCTGACACACAAACTTGTTTTATGTGTAAGCCTTGTAAAAAGTGGGATACATGAATAATAATAATAAGAGAACCGATTTCTGTTGATTTAGGTGTAGGTTTTCATGACTGTAAATACATCCTAAAGACATCACCCTAAAGTCTAAAAAAAAAAAAAACCTGTCAAATAGAAAAAATACTTAAACGTTTGCATTTACATTCCTGTTTTCATGATTTTTCCCTTAAAAATGTGTAGCCCTTAACAATATGTACCTTTCTAAGCATAGTGTCTATTGATAACCTCTTAACAGACCACGTAGAATAATTCTACCCCTGACTTTTTACTCGTAACCCCAACTATTGGCAGGTGAAAGTGAAGTAGAAAAGTAAGGAACAGTGAGTGGGACGGAAGGTAGATAAAGGAGAGGACCGTAGAAATGAATGCGCAGGACTAGTGTCGCACTGGCAGTTTGTTGCACGGAGAGTCAGTACAGTACAGTACAGTAAACCTCTGTCATACACCCCTTTTCCACCATATAAGCAAGATAATAAAAAGTGAGTGGTGTGTGTACATTGAAGTGTAGCTGGCAGTGTTGTTCCTGAATCCATTCTGCTAATATTGCCATGTTCCCAAAAATTTCATGAGAATCTTTTTTCAGCCCTAATTATTCAGTTTTCACACAGCATAAATTAAATGAAAATATAACCTTGTTATCAGAGGTACTGATCCTAAGATTAATTAGCATATTAGCAGTCAACAAGATCAGGATTGCCAGGGACAGTACAGAGGCTGTGCAGATGTTGAAGCTCCTCAACACAGCTGCCTTGATTTGGAGTCCAAGCCTGGGGACCCTTTGCTGCATGTCATCCCCTCTTCGTAACCCCATTTCCTGTCAAGCAACTTTCCAAAAAGGGCCACTTGGGAAAAAAAAATCTCCCTCCAAAAAAAAAAAAGGATTGCTAAGGATATAGGAAAACAAACAACTGGACCCTTACCCTCATGCCTTCAAATCTGGACAGAGCTCTGAGAGGTCTCAAAGCCCGGAGGGTCCTCAGAGACTTAATGGCAGCAAAGTCAGAATATCCCAGTGAGTTTGCTACCAGGCTTATCAAGGACACCTGTAGGGAGTACAGAATGAACAATGAGACACATACAATACATACGTTTTTGTTTGTGTTTACACCTCTGTGAAAAGTATTGGACAAAGCAATATTAACAGAACCAAGTTTAGAAAGAAAAAGAAAGGAAAAAAGCAAGTAAAGACCCATTTAAACATTTTATTTGTATTTGTTTTGATTAATTTATTTTTGGTGGTGCATTTTGGGACATTCCACAGTTAGGAACCCACCTAATGAATTCTGAAGTTTGGATTTGGTTTTTGTATCCTCTTTTAGCAAATTTGGACTTCAGCAAATTTTGGACCACTCTATTCTACATCCAAAACAGACAAAACAAAATGGTATTCCGCTGTTGAATGACCCTTAGATGACATTTATGAATGAAAATGGCATGGTAAAAATGAAAGAAACAGAAAGTTCATGTCATGATTGGTGATGGCAAAACACAGGCAAGTAGGCACACATGGACAAATTATATCCATGCATGCATACTCAGCTATATATGCATATAAATATGTATATATATAAAATAGAGTGAGTTTTATAAAGAATTTTTGTCAGTCTTTGCCAAATTTGTCTCCCAATTTGTATCCAATTGATCTAATATATTACTTAAAAACAATTAAAGGCTTATAAGAGCCCAATATCCTCAATTTCTTTATAAAAGTCTATGTATAGATGTGTTTGTTCAATATATCTAAAGAAGATACTCAAAATCAATTTGTTGGAACAACAGATGTCTTTGGCTCCACGAGAGTACAGAAAAAAAAACATTTACAGAGTCAAAAAAATGGGCAAAAAAAGGCATTTTTCTGTATAAACAGAGGAGGAGAAATAGGTAATTGCAACGATTAACAGTATTTGTACTTTCTTCAAACAAACATAACAAAGGACATTCAGTACAGGATTTAGACATAACAGATTAGACATAAATTCAACTGGTGCATTTCTAAAGTGAAAGTAGAATTGTCTGTTCTGCAGCATTTGTTAGGTGTACTTTTCATAGTACACCAGATCTTCTGTAGATAGTCCTCAGAGAACATGGCTTTGCAATTGTTTTTGATACAAAAGCCAAGGTCCTGTTGTAACCAATTCAAAAAAGGACTGCCGAGTAGTTTTGTTGGACAAGACATACAGTTTGTCTGTCTCGTCCAGTGTATTTGTTTGGAAACAAGACGGTGGCTTTTGATATCGCAACAGAAAGGACTTACAAGTGAAGAAACACAAGCTTTTGTGATGCAGATGCAAGTGTCCAATCCCAGGGTTTATACTCACCTGGGACCTGCTAACTACAACTTACCCTAACAATAGTGCGGTCTGTGGCGATCTGTGTAACAGCAGGTGAAATCAGAGGAAGTCAAGTCAGGCCTCGGGCTGGACGCCTCGGCCGCTTTGGATTTCTACACACTCCAAAGCCGCATCCATTTACTCTAAACATGTTTGAAGCTCACAAAGCTTAACGTAAGTCCTAGCACTGGAAAAACCCTTTTAAAAAGGGAAAAATCCAGCCAAATCCTGACATAAGAACAACTGCAAAACTATACAATGTTTCAGTGTGTGTTTTTAGGAATCTGTCATCTCATTAACTGCTTCAGGTCCTGATAAATTTGAGTTTATTCGTCTTTTGTTGTTTTAATTGGAGTAACACAGGATAGAATTAGTACATTTTCACAAACTTGAAATAGAAATGAACTGTCAGGAGCTTTTCTGAGATATATAATGCATTCGCTAATATATACACTACACATACAGGAGCCATGCTCTGCTACAGGGAGAGGAAATCCCAGTTTGCCACAGTTTGACCTGAGATCTCAACAATAACAGCATCCGTTCACTAAAGTACGACAAAAACAAGAAAGGTAACAAAATGTTCACTCACATCCACAATAAGAAAGTCAAGCCAGCACCAGTAGTTGGTGAAATATTTCTTGAAGCCGTATGCAATCCACTTGAGGAACATCTCCAACACGAAGATATAGGAGAAGACTTTGTCAGCACACTCTAAAATCACCTTTATAACTTTTCTCTTCTCGATGTAGATATCTTCAAACGCCTGCAGTAGAAAATGACTCAGTTCATCATGCAAACAAACATGCTGTTGTTTCATTCAACAAGCGCATTTTTTGGAGTGTAGCAGCCTTACCAGAGCCCCGCTGCTGAGCAGGATCATGAAGATGATGAAAGTCTCGAACCAGCTATGCTCCACAATCTGGAAGCAGGTCTTCCTCAGCCTCCACCAGGCTTCGCCCAGACCACGGCTGGTGTCGATGTCACAGCACTGACAATGCCTCAGGCATACTGACGTCATTGTGAGAACAAACCAAGATATTGACATGAAGTAAAGTAAGTTAAAACATACACCTTGCAAGCAGTTTTTGTTGGGTTATAACTCTTAGCTCTATTAAAATGCTACACTTACACTCAGGAAAGCAATCGTCTGGCTCCATATTGTCTTCATCAAGCTCTGATAAGTAATCTTCCTCTTCTCCAGGCTTCCTTAGATCCACAGTGCTGCCCTCTGACAGGCTGATCTTCTCCTGAGATATGAGGAGTCACAGTATTACTAAACAGTTCTCCACTTAATAGATCCATACTGGACTGCTTACAGGACTATATTCATGTACAGAATATAGATCTACATGACATAACACTGTTGTAACAATTATAACTGGGGTGTTTGCATGACTGGGTTATGTACGCTTATAAGTTTCAGCGCAAACAGAGCAGTGAGCCAATAGCCAGTGAGATAAAGGCCAGCTCACCTAGATGCATGGCCTTGCTTTTAAATCTCCTCTGAGCTTTAATACGGTTCTGATGAGATTTTCTTGTTTTGTAAAGGCCACGTATTTCACATGATTTGTAGGACAAAAGCGCAGGTTTAAGCCAATAAAATGGTATGAAGTCTTATCCAGCATTAACAAGCAACTACAGGACAGGAGACAAGATTACCAGCATTACCAGTCTTAGCGTTTAAAGACAGAGCAGAAACAATATGTGCTGACATATTGTGTCATATCAACAGGATCAGAGGTGATTTACAGTATGCATCCTTTACAGCGAAATTGATGAAAATAAAAAACAATTCTAAAACAATAATCTCAGCATTTCTGTGTGTTTAAAGCTCTACACATGTAAATATATATCCTTATTTAACAGTGAGCAGCTGCTGATGCCCAGTTAAGCTGATGGAGGGTTGAAGGAGGGCTGTGTGGGATGGAGTGTGGGACGGAAAGAGGAAGAGAAAGTGATAGACAGCAGGCTGCTCATCTCAGCCTGGCCTTGCTCAGCTGTGGTAGTTTAATCTGTTCTACAGGGCCTGACTCCACATCTGGCCTGCTCCTGTCTGACTGCCAGACAGGACAGGAGCAACACAACCTCCACCTCAGCAAACATCTGACCCATAGGTTGCTCCGTACACATCAGTGCAGCACACAACCCCTTCTAAACCCAAGATGTGTTACATTTTTTCCTATTGATTAAACAAGAAATTATATGCTGTGTCAATTACTGTGCTTTAGAGGTAGGCCAACTTGGCATTTAGTAAAGTCAAACTTGAAGTGTTGCCCTGTTTTCTGATTTAAATGGACCTGAAAGTTGCTTTACTTTTTACTTGTAGCAAGAACCCTGAGTTGGATTAAGCGGGTATAGAAAATGGATGGAGGATCTGGAGCTCTGTAAGCATACAAATAATGCAACAAAAAATTGACCAAATTTGGTTCACCAGTTTGTGTGTCTCATTTGTCTCTGTGTGGCCCTGTGATGGACCTGTTCAGGATGTACCCTGCCTCTTGCCTAATGACAGCTGGGATAGGCTCCAGCCCGACCATGACCCTGAACTGGATTGAGCGGGTATAGAAATGGATGACTGGATGGTTTAATAGTCCTAGTGATTGCTTAGCAGCTTCTGTCAGATCAAGTATGCTCAGCATCATTGTCCCAAACTGCCAAATAAAATCAGTAAATAACACTTTTTTTTTTTGGTTTCACGCCTGATTGAGAGTCAATTTGGATGTCTCCCGAACATTCCTGTTAAATTTCTCTCCACTGTTAAGGCAGGATAAATAACACTTTAGCATAACTCCACATCAATTCCAGTCGGGGTCTTATCTAAAGTTATAAGTGCTCACCATCTTTGTGGGTGTGGAGAACTTTTGAGTATTGGTACAGTCAATAAGATTATAAGCCTTTCCCTCAGCAGACTTGTGAGATCAGGAAAAAAACAACCAGTTTTCATACACTGGCAAAGCAAATCTGAAGAGGTCGTCTATAAAGACCTTCTCTAGGGATATCTGGAATATCATATGATATACCTGGGATGACACCAGTTATTCACATGAGTATTTATTGTGGGTTCAGACTGGAAACAGCTGATGAATCACCTCCTTTTTTCATTGTTACCTGGTCAGACAGGATTTTTAAAGTTGTTTGTTGTTCCTGGGAAGCGCATCAAGTTTTTTTTCAAAACAGGCAAAAACCACCACAACAACAACACAAGATGTTTTCACATCTTCTGAATGTGATGCCTGATGACTCTGTTCTACCCCAAGCTTTCATAAAGCCATGAAAACACGACACTCAGACAGCATTCAATAGCAAGGCCATGAAACCTATGAGTAAATATTAATTTAGCTACATACACATAAAGGCCTTTTTTTCTGCTCTTAATATGTCAAAAATCAATGATTTGAAAGGGTCTTGTAATGAGACATTTTTCAGGTCAATGGAAATGATTAAATATCAAAAAAACAAAAAGCATACCAATATCAATAAATTGGTAAAAGCATACCAATAAGCTCTCTCAGAAAGCTTCTACCAGATGCTAACTGCATGATGTCAGACGTTTGGAACTCATAACTCCAATAAATCATATTTCTATTTGTTTACATTTAGGTGCACTTTATGTTTTTCAGCCCACTCCCAAGTCTAAAATCTTCCTGTCCAATATCTCATCAAGTTGAGTAAAGGCCCAGTTTAGAGAGAACATGAAACCATCCAAAAAGGGTTAATTGATTCTACAAATTAGCATAATTCCAATTGATTGGTGAAGTAACCCTCCAAGTCTTTGATTTGAGAGCAGATCATGCCAACTGAAGGTTTTTAACTTCAGCACATTGGTAAGGACGTGATCTGGAATTTATGCGTCGCAGGGAATAAGCTGTAACTTTATAGAACTGAGGTGTGAGACTACTAACTGTGTTTACATTTGCAACAACATAATATTGAAATAATAGTTGTGATTTATTTTGTTTGTCGTTAACATCGGATGCTGCAGTGTATCTAATATTAATCCAGTGCTCAGGTCTCTGCACTGGTTTCCTGTCGCTCAGAGAATAGACTTTAAAACAGCTCTGCTCGTGTACAAGTCACCGCATGGTCTAGCACCAAAGTACATCTCTGACATGTTAGAGCTATATGAACCAACTCGGACTCTGAGAACCTCAGGGAGAGGTCTCCTGCAGGTTCCCAGAGTCAGGACTAAACAAGGTGAGGCTGCATTTCAGTTTTATGCACCTTAAATCTGGAACAGTCTTCCAGAAGATGTGAGACAGGCCTCAACTCAACAAATGTTTGTTTTAGCTGTGCATATGGCAACTGAAAGTATTTTATCTGCACCCTTCGATTTTAATTTAATTAATTAATGATTATTTTTGCCTTTTTGTGATTTTATGTAGCTGTAAAGCACTTTGAATTGCCCTGTGTACGAATTGAGCTCTGCTCCAATAAACTAGCCTTGCCTACGTGTTACAAGCAGGGAAGATAAAGTTAAGTTGTGTCACATCATCAGACAGATCTACAGCAGATTAGACTGAAAAAAACAAACCAAACTAAAAACATAATAACCCCCCCCCCCCCCCCAAAAAAAAACAAATGTTTTATAGTTTAGGTTTTTAAAGTGGGTTTTTTAAAAATTTTGTGGTTCAATTTTCTGAAAATGTCAAATTCTTTTGTTTATCAGTTTCTCTGCTTTTTTCTCTATTGTTGTTGTGTTGTCTGAAATACCTTCTAAAATTCTGTGGTCATAAATGTGTTCAGGGCCACTAATCAAATCATCTGCAATAAAGCATTTATCCGAATGGATAATTGAGCAAATAAGAGGATTAGATTTTTGTTAAAAACTGTATTGGTGGATAATGACGTCATAGTCCATGAGTATTAAAACAGTATATCGTGATGTATTTGCATCTGACAAACTTACTGGTTTGTCGTCTTCATCATCTGAAGACTCAGAAATCTCCTCTTCCTCAAGAAACTCCACATCAGACTCCCCAGGTGCGATTGGAACAATGACAGTCAGGTTCGGGTTGGTCATATAGCTGTCCTCCTCTGGTACGGTGTACTTCTCTCCATAGCCTGTGAAAACTCCCCCATTGCTTTCGACATGATTTGCAACCAGTATGACAGCCTGACTGGCTTCTTTGGCCTTCTCATTTTGATTCTTCAAGTCATGGCTGCAGAGGTCGACGACACTCGTGACAAGCCATGAGACACCGCTGTTGATGCGGGCCATGGCGATTTGAATGTTATTCAAATCGCCGTCTTCTTCGGGAGCAGAGAGGTTGTCAGAGCTGAAGGAGCTGAGCAACAGGGCAAGAAAGAGATTCAGCACCTAATGACAGAAAAAAATGAAGTCATCGGTAAGAAAAATGATCAAAACCCTTGCACCATCTCATGAATGTACACCCGTAATAAAGTAGGAAACACTGCATCTACATTGTGGTCTTGTCATCATTTCTTTTTTTTTAACAGGATACTATAGTTTTAAGCTAAAGGATAAGTAAACCTGAAGCCAGACATAATGTCTCATATATTTTGTCAACATTGGCAAATCCTGCCTTGTAATTCACAAGGATATTCTACAAAGATATGCTTAACACATATGAATCTGCTGTTCCAGCCACCCTGAAGTCAAGGTTCAAAACATGCGATTCCCGAGTAATCTGTTTGTTCGGTTGGAAAGTAGCAGCATCACGCATATCTCTGCATACAAGTGTATGTGGTCTTTTTGCGCCCACATTTCCTGTGTACGTGGGTGATGTGCACAGTTGGTAAGGATCATCTTTAGCCTCTGAGCCAGTCAGAGAAGGGGAGCATGACCAGATGATTAGTGATGAATGCCCTCAAACCTTCCTGCCCCTAAGCATCCTGGATAATCCCTTAGATAAACAGCTGTCCCACAATTCATGTGCAGACAAGGTTTCTGTGATAAAGTCCATAAGGAGCAACGCTGTGATCAGGTCTCGGCTCTAATCACTGATAAGGTCTGTTTATGGAAAGTGTCATTCAAGAGAAACAGCTGGAGTAATGTAAAACATTATATTATATTTCTATCACATTGAGTTCTCTCCAGGTACTCCGGCTTCCTCCCACCGTCCAAAAACATGTATGTTAGGTTAATTGCTGACTCTAAATTGCCCCTAGGAGAGTGTAAGTATGCATGGTTGTGGCCATAGAAATCTTTAAAGCTACCTGTTCCAGGTAAAAATGAGCATCTTCGCCAGCTAATGAGGCATGTAAATCAGTGACTCTAAGGTGGATCTAAGAATAGGGCTGTGATTCTCCTGTCTTATGAGTTCAAGGTGCTCCCATTTGGCTATAAATTCACTCTGCTGAAATACGGGACAAATAATATAAAAAAACTGTGAGGTTCAAGCTGGCTCTTTTTTTTCAAATAACTAAGTAATTATCCTTATTTTGTCTTGACTATTTGTCATTGTTTGTTGATTATGGGTTCTCAACGATGTTCTCCTTCAGGAAATGAGGACATCTGTGACCGTAATGTATAAATGGTTGTCATTGCTTGTGTATTTATACAGGATTGTGCGTGAGATCTGCAAAAATGTTAAGTTTCGATATATTGTGACATGATCACCATGACGCAATAACTTTTTTAAAACAGGTTAACCTGGCAAGTTAAATCAGGCATCGCACATTTTACATTGTCACATTAACAAGAAAACTCCTTTTCCTTCTAATAAATGCAGTGACCTCAGTAAATAGTTTTTCATACCTACATGCTTACACAACATATCTGTTAAAACTGGATAATCAATGTTCCCTCATTAGGAACTAATAATATTCAGGAAACTGCTTTAAAACCTTTTCTGATCATCTATTAGATTTTCAATATCTCTGGTCTAAGACTGAACGACTCTTGGTGTGAAATGTTTGATTATGACTTTCTGCTTGTGGATACAATACAAAAATACAGTACATACGTACGTAATTATATTTCAGTTTACAAGTAAACATGACAGATATTTAAAAATTCTCAAGAATGGTTTTTAAAACATTACTAACAGACAGATATGCTTCAGAGAGTAGGATTAAATGATAGACAAATAAAAATTTAATGGCAGAGGACATGTTGGAAACAGGTGTTGAACCACATCCAAGATGGACTACACCAACGCATGGCCTCAATCCACTTATTCTCTCTGTATAAAAAAAAAACTTGAAATAGTTTGCTGACAGAACTAAATACATTTATTTTGTAGATGATGCTGATATCACATTGTATATGCTAATATGTGTTAAACAGGAGACAAAAAAAACATTCCCTGGTAGCACATATGCTGCTTTTAGTTTGATTTACTGGATTTGCTGGACTTACATCCTGCTAATTTATACGTGGAATCAAAAAGCTAAACTTAGGACATGTATAGATAGAAAAAAAGATTGCATTAACAGTATTATATAATCTATAATGTACGGGTGCAGGAATGTTTTTAAGACAAGCAGAATTGATGATATGAATCCCTCACAAATTGTCTATTAGCTTGTACAGGATTTTATTTTGATCTTTTCTCATTAATGTTAGCTCACAGGAAACAGCTGGACTACAAGTCACCATATGGGTGGACCAATGAATGTTGCATACATCCATGCTGTGGCACTGAGCGACAGCAGTTGTGTACAAACAGTACTGTGAAGCAGATTAACCATTTATTCAAGGAAGCAGCTGCATGCGGCGGCAGGAATGTCAGGGAGAACACTGTGGCCCTCATTGATCCTTTGTACAGTACTTAGGTCCCAGTTCATTACCAGTGGATAAAACTATCATCAGCCTGCAGTAAAGCTGCAGAGTTTGTCTCTTGTGGCTCCTGTTTGTACAACATGTCCAGAAATTCTAGTATTACTTAGAATGGTAATATTGGGTTTATATGTTGGGCAGACATGACTGTTTTAGGAGTCTACCAATGCTAATGTAAGAAACAGGTAGCACAACATTGTGAAACACTTCCATAGTGATGAGTGAGTTTTGAAAAGCTGTTAATCGAATAAAATCAATGACTATGATGACATGACTGACCTAAAACATGCCCTATCTCCATAAATGCAATCAGCTATCCTCACTGTTGATTGCATAATCCTAGATTATTTGTGACATCATCATTTGGATTTGACAGCAGTTAGAGTTTATTCTACTGAAGAACAACGGGATCCCCCTTTAGTTATCACACACTGTTAAAGGGTTCCTCTGGCAATGAATCAGAATGCCAAAATCAATAATGTGTTTCAAAAGTTTTTTTTACATGTCATGTTATCGTAGGTTTGATTGCTTTTTTGTGCATGTAAGAGGACTACAATGTCATAAAACACGTCTATGCTATTGTTTCATCACAGAAAACTCTTTTCTTGTACTGCCTGAAACTTTCTTTATGGACTTAAAAACATCACCATGAAGAACTGCTCAGTGGCCAGCTTTTCACACTCTTAAAGAATAAATGAGTGGCTGTGTTACACGCCATCACTTTTTATCAATCAGCTGACCAACTATAGCAGAATGGACCTCCTGGGAGGTGTCCTTAAAGAGACAGGAGCTTAAACTGGAGCATTTCAGATAGAGAGTGACAAGGGATTCTACAGCATTGTCCAGTATGACAGAAATAATGTGTGGTAATGTGATGTGACAATTAAGACATGTAAACCTATTCTGATGGATTCCAAAATAAAATGTTTACCGGTAGTCTGTAAGTAGGGATCATTTGGACTCTATAAACCATGTTTCAATACTTTCTCAGCACAAGACTCTGCCGTTTATTACTATGTATTTGGTTCTCTAGTGTGTATTCACAACACCAATATAATTCACGTGGAAACATATTACCCTGTGCTACGCTGTGGCTGGAAACGCTCAATAGTTTTTGTACAAACAAGCTCGATGGAACAGAGGAGATGGATATATCAGCCAAATCCTTGCTGGGTCTTTTTGTGAGATTCACCAATGTTATAAATACACAATATCAGCTGATTTTAAATTAAAGATGCAGAATTATATTCAACAACTTACCACCAGGTTTCCTATGACCATGACCAACATGAACACCAGGATGCAGAGAGGCTGCCCAGCCACCTCCATACAGTCCCACATGGTCTCGATCCACTCGCCGCACAACACTCTGAACACAATCAGGAAGGAGTGGAAGAAGTCCTTCATGTGCCAGCGAGGCAGCTGACAGTCAAAGGAGATCTTACACACACAGTCTTGGTAGTTCTTGCCAAATAGCTGCATGCCCACCACAGCGAATATGAAGACAATGATGGCCAGCACCAGTGTCAGGTTTCCCAGGGCTCCCACAGAGTTGCCGATGATCTTGATGAGAGTGTTGAGCGTCGGCCAGGACTTTGCCAACTTGAATACTCGTAACTAATGATAGGAACAATGTGAAGACAGAAAATAAAGTGAAATTAAATAACCTTTTCTAGAACTTCTGCACTGACTTCTTTAATTATACTTGAGAAATGTAAAAACAACTGGAAACCCAGACATTCTGTATGTTCATATATATATTTTCTGTGTTTTGCTTAAATCTCTTTACTCCCTCTATATAAAAAAAAAGCAAGGGTGATTTGGTGTATTTATATTAAGACAAAATTAGCAAGAAAAGTAGCTGAATAAAGAGAGTTTGAGATTTCCGTTACCAGTCTGAAAGATCGCAGGACAGACAGTCCATCTACGTTTGAGAGGCCCAACTCCATCAGACTGAGGCAGACAATGACGCCATCAAAGATGTTCCATCCCTGCTGAAAGTAGTAATAGGGGTCCAAGGCAATCAGTTTCAGTACCATCTCAGCAGTGAAGATCACTGTGAACACCTGAGAGAGAAAAACAAACAGAAATAATGAAAAAACTATGGTATTAGTTAAAAACAGAATCAAAACTGTTTATTTGAGTTAAGTTTAGATTATTTCATTCTTAAACTGAACTCAACAGTGCATTTATCTTTCATTAAATTGTTGGTTTTGAGGCTCCCATAAACAGTCCATCACCATTTTTTTTGTTTGTTTAATCTGCAGCTGTGCCCAGAGAATAAGAATAATTGGACATCAGGAAAAGTAAGACTAACCCTACTAGAATGTTGTGCCTATGAGCTTAGAGCCAGTTATTTATGTTAAGGACTTGGTAACGGGAGATGGAGACAAACAGAACTTCTTCAGAGGGTAGAGCCATACCTGCAAATGAACACTAATTATTAGTATTTTTAGATTACTGAGTTAAGTATAAAGATGTAGAAAGATGAATTTATCTTTGCAGCTACTCAAGTATCAAAAACTCCTCTAAATCTAAGAGAAAATACAAAAAAAAAAAAACTTATCAAAATGTCTTGTAGCAATGTGTAAAATGACAACTTTCCAGCAGGGGGATGTTCACTAAAAACTCCAAACCCCTCCAAAAGCACAACCTTTGACACAGCATAATCATTGCACCTCTAAAAAGAAAAAGAAAAAATACCCAGTGAAGAAATATATTGTCTGAATGAATGCCATTCTTGCTTCCTCTTCTGGGCACTCTCCAGTTCTCATCTACCACTCAAAGGCTCTTGGGAGAAGGAGTGTGAAACACGGGAAACTTTCCGACTCCTATCATTTAAAAGCTTCTTACCAGATTGCCCACTGAGAGCATGGTGTTGAACTCATCAGTCATGGGGTAGTGCTCCAGAGCCATGAAGAGGGTGTTCAGCACAATGCATATGGTGATACCTAGATCCAGGAAAGGATCCATCACCATTAACTTGACGTACTCCTTCAGCTTCAGCCACCAGGGGCTGCGGTCCCATATCAGATACTTCTTCGCAAAAGAGTACCAGCAAGGATGGCACTTTTGCCTTGATTCCTCCAGCTCTGAGAAGAGAAGCAAGAGAAACCAAAGTGAAATACTCATCTGCATGAGTTTCAAGAAAGCCCCTTTTGCTTGCCTTTTTCTCTTTTTTTTCCTGAAGCCCATAAATGTTCAAGTGTTTTATGCTAGTTTCAAACTAAAATGATTTAAAAGAGCAACATTTTAAGTAATAGTTTCAACAAACAGAAAATCAAATAAGGAGATGGATACCATTCTCATGTCTGTATGGCTAACTTTAAGCTACACCCAATTGCATAGGTTAGCAAAAAATGTGTAGATAGGAGAGGAGACCTTGCTCTTTCTCAATGTGACAACATCAGCTTACCAGGACTGCCAAATTAACTCATTTGTGTGTAAAAATGTATCTATTTAACTTGTCAAAAAGAGAACAAAACCACAGTGTAAAAACAAGCTTTCTTTTTAGGGAGATTTAAAGTTTGGGTGGCTCAAACTTTAGATATAACCAAGTAAGCCACATCGAGTCTTTGTGCTGAGCTGAAATAACTTCCTGTCGGTTAAAGGTTTTTGAAGTGGCCTTTTGGTAAATACATATGAGCAGTCAGCATCTCGCCTGCTGCACAGTTGTCAGAGCGCTCTCAGTTTGGAGAAGCAGGGAGAAATTCTGACTGGATGCTAAGCTAACTACTAAGACTGGGGTCGACAGAGAAGCAAAACTTTTGCATCAGACACTTGCTCACTTTGTAATTTTCTCAGTGGAGTAACATCTGTTGCACTGTGTTGTTGCATGCACAGTAGCTGCACAGCATGTCTTGCAGCTGATCAGCTGAGTTAATTATCTGAGTATTATCAGATTTGTGGTGGCCCCCCTTGTGAGTAGCTCCCCTGTCAGAAATGCTTCCTGCTTCTCCAAACTGAGAGTGCTCTTACTGTTGTTTACTGCAGGCACTGACACTGACTACCATCTTTAAAAAAATCACAAGGTTTAGCATTTAATAGATAAATATGAAAGTGGAGATTTTCTTGTTTTTAAACTCAAAAACAAAGAAAAAGAAAAAAACGATTTGCCAGAATTCGAAATATTTTTCCAGCTATTCTTTTAGATATCAAATGAACTCACCATCCATGGCATCACTAAGAAAGCTGACAGAGCTTAGGCCTCTTTTCCTGTGCACTAAAGAATGCTCCGTTGCAGTGGGGGAAGGTTGGAGAAGAGATCTGGGAGCTGTGTCCTCGGTAATGCTGGGCTTCTGGTACACAGAAAGTACCTAAAGAATCAAATACAATGCTGCATTTGTTTTTTTCATTTGTAAGGCTGATAATCAAAATCAAGTTTTTCTCCACCCTAATAAACAGATACATATATAATATATAATTTGCTTATTCAGGATGGTGTAATCTGACAAGTCGCACTCACTGTGTCCTCCCTGACTCTTTCCATGCTGTGAGCTGGCATGGATGTAGGGGTGAGCAGACCCATGGTGGTGACTCCATTCTGGTCCAGGGAGATGTTCAGTCGACCGTTGATATTGAGGCTGGGTGTGAAGACTTGGGAGCAATGGCTCCTAACACTACCCGTCCTCCTCTTCCAGGGCGTAGCCATTGAACTGGTGCGACTCCTGAAGACATCTCCATGAAAGCTGTACTCATCATCCCCAAACTCAGCTTCTGAGTTGTTACGAACACGGAAAGAGCTGAAGATACTGTTCTGGCTTCCTCTCCTGGTGCTGAGGGGGTGAGAAGAGAGCGTAGCCAGCAGAGGGTGGACTGGCAGGGGGGACAAAGGAGGCTACAGAAGGACACAAAGGTTGCATTAGCTGCTATGACCTATAGCATCAATTACGCTCTAGATTGTGTTTGCTGTACTGTACCACAGTATCATCCACAGGGTCCAGTTTCTCCTCAGCAGCTTCCCCTGGTGTTTCCTCAGACAGAGTCCTGTGGGATCTTCTTCTTCTGCTGCTATTGCGCCGTATGCTTTCTGTCTTTAGACAGAATGGAGACAGCTCTGGGGACAGAACTGAGTCTGTCTCCTGTGCTTGTCTTTTGGCTGCCAACTTTACACAAAAGGAAATCGTGTTACAGAAGATTAGTGTTATGTTTTGTCTTTAACTCGTAAGCATATACACAAATGTGAAAATCCTGCACATACTCTTTGCTCTCGTCTGAGATGCTCCAAGGCAAGCTGAAATTCCCTCTCTTTCTGCCAGGCCTCTGCAATGGTTGCCTGATTCTGCTCCTCGTAGGCCATGGCCACTACAGCCAGGATCAGGTTGACCAGGTAGAAGGAACCAAGGAAGATTACCAGCACAAAGAAAACCATATAGGTCTTCCCTGCTGAGCGCAGAGTCTGAGGAAAGCATGACATGAATCAGTGATAACAAATTCCCATCTTAAAAAAAACCTTCTCTAACAGCCAGAATTTGTATGGTTAGGAATGGCTATAACCAACAACAGAAAACCACATTAAATCCCTAGTTTTTCCATGAAATCATGGGAAAAGTAAATGAAATCCAATTTCGATTCTTAGATTTTACTTTAAAAAATTATTAAATAAAAAAAGATTTGGTCCTTAACAGCCCTTAGATGCAACCTCAGTTGAACAACAACACATGACATATTACACAGTGTCATTGTTTATTTCACTAAAACTAAGTCAAAATCAGCCAAGCGTTAGCTGTCAGACGGATGGCTTTGTGTGAAGTGACTCTAGAATACTTTGGTATACAGAGGAGTTCATGGTTGACTCAGTGGCTGCAAAGTGGCTGAATCCCATGGCTGCAGAACAAGCCCAAATCATCAGCCCTCCACCACCGTGCTGGACAATTGATGTGAGGTGTTTGTGCTGATATGCTGTGTTTAGTTTTTTTACCAAATGCGGTGCTGTGAATTATAATCAAACATCTCTACTTTGGTCTAAACAATCCAAAGGAAATTTGTTCTAGAAGTCTTGTGGTTTGTTCAGATGTAACTTTACAATCCTAAGCAATGCTGCCATGTTCTTTTCAGAAAGAGAATAGGCTTTGTTCTTCAGCCCTTCCAAACAAGCCATCTGAGCATTGAACAGTCTGACCTTCGGGTGAGCTTACTGGGACGTCCACTCCTGGGAAGATTGGCTTCTGCCTTGAATGTTTTCCACTTGTGAATAATCTTTTTCTTTGTAGAATGATGGATAAATAGTTTGGGAATGGCCTTATCACCCTCTGCAGATTGATGGGAAGCAACAATTGCATCTATGATTATTCTGGTGTCTTTCCTCCTTGGCATTGTGTTACCATACACCAGAATACTTCAGACCAGCAAACTGACCAAATTTCTGCTTTGATAGAGGTGCTCACACTGATGATGATCAGTTAATAATATGTACTTGATTAGCAGCACCTGACCACTACAGTACTTCCACTCTAATTTCCTTTCGAAGCAATAAGTATATACTTAGTTTCCCATTCTCTGCATTTTACTTGTTTTTTGTTGAATAAATATTGACACAGTGGACTACGTCATGCGTAGTTGTTTATCTTAGTTTGTGTTTACCTAATTTTAAGACCTAATAAGGACTGATATGTTAAACTTTAGAGTTGAAAAGCATACTTTCTTTTTCATATGACTCTATATAAAAATGTATTGAGTTTGACAACTATATAATGGTACCTGAAATATCAGTTAGATTCACTCATGGTCAAATGCATTTTAGAAAGTTGTGAGAATATAGAGGGTTTAAAAATATAACTATGAAGTTTGAGTAAAAAGTATGAATGAACTGCATTTATATAAAATATAGGCATATGATATGCAACCTAAACCGTGAGTGATTACAATAACTAAAATAGAGTGTCTTATAACCTGTTTAACTGTTAATATTGCTTAAGTTTAATATAACGTATTTGAGCTAAGTTGACTATGTAAAGAAAACTGGGATTGGGCCCAAATCTCTGAGGTTAAAATTGCACAGTATTGGTGGATAAAAACTAACATTCTAAAATTTCACCTGGTGAAACAGCTCTTCCCAGTAGTCTTGGGTCATCAGACGGAAAAGTGCCAGAAAGGCCCAGCCGAAGGTGTCAAAACTGGTGTAGCCATAGTTGGGATTCCTTCCTACTTTTAGGCAGTCAAATCCATCTGGACACTTCCTGTAATGCACATTGATTTAAGAGGCAGAAGACAGATTTTTGGACAACTGGACTGAATAATAAAGGCTGAGGACAGCTACATCAAGAGCAGCCAAGATAGATATAGCTTGTGCTAGCGTGCAAGCTCTTTTAAAAACGTCTCCAATATCTACATGTGGCCCTGCAGCTTTTGACCTTACAGAAGCAGATGAGACTGTAAATGTATGCACTGCTATCATCACCACTATTTCAACCGAAGAGGGCACTTGAAATATATCTCAGTGACAAGCACTAAAATACACCGCAGCAAAAGGGATTACGCTGAGCCAGATGGATGTCAAACTGCAGTACAAAAAATTTTCGGCAGGATGCCTTCATCCATGATCTTCATTGTGCGCATAGTGGCATTACAGAAAATATTTAAGTACAGCAGATGAGAACAAGCTGGACTGCCATGTCAATCAGAGTGTGGAATAATTTCATAATGGCTGGCAAACATCTGGGCGGGAGAGCACTGCTGTGAGAACAGCTGCGGATCTTACCACCCATCTGAGCAGGAATTCTGACTGATATCCAGCAGGGAGGACAGTGGAGGCTGCATGCAGCCAGAGACATCTTCCTGTCAGGCTGTCCCACTGCTTCACAGCTGCACCTGTCACTGATCTGATCACCTCTTTTATTCAATGACCAAACATACAGGATGATGATATGACACAATAGTTTGCACATTCAGTTTAGATCGATAGATAGATTACCTTTGTTGTTGGTGACCATTTGACCTTATTTATTGAACTTACCCACTATTTATAAAACAACGTCTTAGTTTTCAGTATTTCCTGTTGTTTTCAAAGGAATATCTGTCCATATGTGATATCTAAATAATGTGTAGATTAATCGATAATAAAAGCAACCTCTGCGCCTCTTTTCATTTCTATATAACGGCATAGCCTATCTATGGAAAACAGTGCCAACGTGAAAGGTATGAATTTCATTGCTGCTCATCAGTAGGCCTTTTAGCTTTGAGCAAATGAAAAAAAAAGCCCTATGGTCTGCTCTGGTCTGCTTCTTAGCTTTGCATCAGTTCTGCTAGTGTTTTCTTCAATTTCACATATAAGAGACAGAGAATAAAAAGAAAGCACGTCATTGGACAAAAAATGAGCGAAACCCCCCCCAGAGCAAAGGACAAGTCTTTTTCAGTATGTTGAAACTCTTTCATTTTGGCTGTGACAAACTGAAAGGCGCCGTTAAGACAACCAAAGAAATACAGATTTGTTGACAACGTTCGGATAGTTCACAACATAAAAATGTTTGAACAAAAAAAGGTGCTTTAAAGTTTGTAGTCTTGTTAAAGGCACCTATATCCTCATTTTCAGCAATCTGACATATTTTGCAACAATTGTGTGACAATATTGGCAAAATTCTCTCAAGTTGGTCGAGGTTTGTTTGGGAAAATCCAAAATCACAATGTATCCCAGCTAAAGACTGGTTGTTACTCAGATAACCTTTGCAACATTCTGTACAGGTTGATGATACCTCAGGGTGACATCAGGTATTTCTTTAAAAAAGGAAAACTGGGGAGGTGGTTGCACTTTAAGTCGGGAAGGCTGAAATGCATGTTAAAAACTTATAGGGACCACACTCCTCAGCTTCCCAGGGACAGAACACAGCTTGAGAAATTCCATGGATAGATGACTTTAGTTGATGTACACAAAGCACAAACCACATATATTGTTGTAATTTCTTCACGCACTGTTGCCTTTAAACAGCTACATTATTATGACATGAGACTCCTTTTGCAATTAGATGCTGTTGTAAAAACAAGGAACCTGTGTGAGTAATGTCCTCCAGGTTTCTATAGCAACTGAAGCCTGCCTTTGTATAAAGTCATCCAGAGTTAGTGCTCCTCAAGGAGTGTTGCTGTGAAACACATTCGCACGCACATTCAAATCACTTTACTTACTTACTTTACCTCATCCCAACCATTCTTTACACACATGGGAAGTGATTTCACATTGCCTGAAAATGAGTGGGAATCTGTGGCTTCCTGAAATAAAAACATTTGCGAACAATCAAAATGTGAGATACACGTTTGCAAGTCATCTTATGTAACCAAAGCAACGCTGCATTAAAGCTCTTTGCAACATGTTTGCATTTTTAAAATAATTATCTTTGTGGGCAAAACTTCAATTTCCTGCAGTTTGGACACAGAGCAGCAGAGGGACAGCTGCCTTTTCTTTTTCCTGACTAAGGCTAAAGCGATGGGTTTCCACGCTTGCATCAGTCAAGGGCAAAAATTGAAAACATCTATACAATCAGTAATAATCCTTAATGCACAGTGGCTTTAAGATGTGAGAGGATAAGCGTTTTTGCCTGAACTCTACAGTAGAAGCGATGAAAAACAGCCTGGACCTTTGAGCAAATCGTTTATCACAAACTTGTTGACGGGGCTGAAAATATCATTTGAATATGCATGGGTGTGTGCATGCGTGCCCTGTTGCATCTGTGTGTGTTTGTGTGTCTGTGTGCAACAGCGTGTGTCATCATAACGTACCCAAAGCTTTAATTTGGAAATCTACTCAGGGATTACTTGTTGGAATACACTCAAAAGATTAAGCATCCTCTATGTTTTACGTCCTCCATCCTGACCTGCTTAGTATCTTGCCCGTCTCCACAGCAAGCCTCAGAAAGTTTCATATAAAAAAGTTAAAAGTCTGCTTCAATCATTGCAAACAAACACATACGCTTCCTTATGGCAACCTTAAGGTATGACCTGGCAACCATGTCACTTGATGTCAATTGATGTCACTCTTCATTTGGCAACAGTAAAAAAGATTAAATGCAATAAACACCATATTAGTAGTGATGATGCAGCAATGTTGAAATCAAAAGCAGACAACTGGATTAATTCTCTGTCATTTTTCAAAGAGCTCATTAGACAATGTAAAGGGTTAAACACAAGGAGAATTGAGAGAATTGACAATGAGGTCTTTAAGCTCCAAAAATAGCTGAAAAACTAAAGTTCAGCTGCAGGTGGAACAGCTGCACAGGTCATAAAAGTAATCTGATCTTACTAACCTACTATATAGAGGAGTATATGACATCACTTCCTCCTGAACGCCCTCAAATGTATCCTCTTTTCACTCTGACTTTATCACAAATTACTGGCTCAGATTTGACTTCTTGAGAGATTAAGTTCCTGTGTTTTTGGAGGAGAGGTTACTGAATGGGATTAAAAACTACAGAGCGGCTGCTCTCCGATGGATGACTGTGACTGACTGGCTCCATCTTGTATGTACAAGAAAAAAAAAAGAAGAAAAAAACAATTTGGTTTGTCCCTTGGCTGGTCTGTCTGTGGAAAAGACAGCTGTGGCAGCCATGTCATCCTTTTCTATTAAACATCAACAACAAAACCTACCCACACACACACATATTTCTTGTTTCTTTTATCACTAAAACAGGATTACTACGATTGCCTTTTTTAAGAGAAAAACAATACTGTGAATTCTTGTAATGGCAAAATAAAGTAGCATATTCAGCACCACACACTCCACAAATGTACAATGACCTCTCTGCTGTCTGCAGAGGAAAATTATGTCTGCAGAGAGGGAGGGGACACCAAGCTTTCCTGCACACACATAATATCATCACAAACTTTCTTTTTTTCATCCATTACCATGTCATATTAATAAGAGCACCTAATAGATGTCATTTGTTGAAGCTGCAGGATTTCAGATTCACACAGATGTGCTTTTGGCTCGTACTGTTGTGCTTGTTTCGAAAGCATTTGGATTTACAGGATTATTCCGTGCATAGTAGCAATATTTTGATGTTTTCACACTGTATATTTGATTAGGAGCAAAGCCCATCACTTCACTAGAAATACATCATCTATGCATCAACATATACACTAACTGACATCTCATCTGGGACAGCAACTGTAGAACTGCTAAGACTTAAGACTGGCTGTTTGGTTTATTTCAAATGAGTTCCACCTTGTAAGACAAAAGCAGGTTGATCAATAGTTGTGGCTTGAAGGCACCACTCAAGTATCTCATCTAAACAATGACAGAAATTCCGTCAAAATGGACCTGGTAGATGCAAGTTAACCTAATCATGTCATAGAGCTTTTCAGACGATGAAATCTCCAAAGACCCCACTCTCCAGCTGGCAACTCAGCATTTCTGAGTAAAAGGTTCCAGTGGAGCTCGAGTGATAATCCTCACCACATGACATCTTGTAGCCTCTCTCACACTACACCCGTTCCTCTGATAAGATCATTCCTCAATACATCCCTCTGAAGTGTCACGCTGAATATTTAAAGCAGACAGGAGATCATTTGTTGCTGTGTGTTTTTTGTACAGAGACTGGCGTTAAAACTTGCCTATCCTATTGTACACTTGACATGTATGGGATCAAAAGCCATTAAATGGTACACATTTAGATGTCATGTAATATCCTGCAGCCGATAAACAAGTGGAGCAAACATTCACTTACCCTGCATCATTTCCGTATCCACATATTAAGGCATCCTTTGCTCCTTCAACTTTGTAAAAATTATCTAAAGAAAGAGGAGCAACAAGTTTAAGTCTAAGCTTATTAGATCACGTAGATGTTATAATATTCAGAGCACTGCACATGTGTGAAATGCTTTCTCAACAGCTGTTTCATCTGACCTTCATTACTCAGGAAGTCTGCAGGTGAGCTCCAGGTTCTGTTGTTGCAGATGAAGGATGTGTTGGGGCTATACGAGGAGTTGATGCAGTGCCCGAGGCTGCGGACACACTTCTGTCGCAGGAGCCCCATGAAGAGTTGCAGGCCAATCAGGGCAAATACACTGAGACAGAAAACGGTCAGGATCATCACGTCGGCCAGCTTCTTCACGGACTGGATCAGAGCGCCGACAATGGTCTTCAGGCCTTGATGGAGCAGGAAAAAAATGAATGCATTCATTTGTATTCCATTTCGACATAACTGGAAACAAGACAGGAAACAGAGAAATGACCCAGTGGTTGTTTTACCTGGAATAACTGAGATGGTTTTCAGTGCTCGCAGTACTCTGAAGGTTCTTAACGCAGAGACATTTCCAAGATCAACAAATTCTGTGACATAGCTGGAATTTGGTACAAAAAGCAGGGAGATTTTTCTGTCAGAAGGTTAAAGGTCAAAGGTTCAAAGGTTACATGAATACATACTTGAAGGTACACTCATCATGTTGTCGGACAGAAATTTAATAATGTCATAGTATTCCAAAGAAAATTTATTTCATAGCTTCCTTGTTTCATCACCCGTACATATGTACAACAGTGAGTAAAAGTATTGTAAAATTAAATACTTAGGTCCCAGAGAACGTGTCAAGGACAATACTTTACTCTGAATATAGATAAATGAACGAATAAGTACATTTTTAGCCACTTAGGACTACAATTGAAAATCACTGGAATATCATTATCACCATTCTGGTTATGATTCTTCATATTGATTCCGATTCTAATTGGTTCTTACTTCCTCTTTTAGCTTTGATTTTGGTCTGCGAAAAATGTAGCTTTAGCTGCTCATCCAGTTTTTACCAGTGAGTCATAAACTTTGTCTGCCTGCTGTTTCAGGATGGGACATAGAGTTTTATCTCAAAGCATTTTTGGTGAAATCTTCTTCCTTATTGCTTCCCAAAGTAATGTTACAGCCATCGGTGAACCAAAACTGTCTATTTTCAGCTTAGATTTGGTTGATCATTTTCTGTGGCTTCTTCACCTCTCACCTACAAAGAGCAACATGATTTAGTGACAACAAAACAATGTGTTTGGTACCTGTTGGATGAAATGACAAATGACTTACCTGACTGAACTATAATTAATCAAAAATCAATTAATCGAGGAGAGTTATGACTGCTTTTATTGTGTCTATGTCTGGTTAAAGCAGTTTTGTCTTGCTGTTTTCAAACAAAGTGAACGTTCCATCAGGTTGATTGTCTCAGACAATCCAACAGCATGGAGAGGTCATCCATCTAATCTGCCACCTGCACCACACCTACTGAGTCATTTCACACAGCTCTGTAGCCTTTACTAAAGGCTTGCTGCTCACAGCTATTCAAATAACCACAAAACATTTATCTTTTGTATTCATCTTTACTGGTAACAACGGGTTCATGGTGACGATGACATAACTGAGAAATTTCTCAGGATTTTCTCTTTTATGCTATCAGTACAGGCTGCACATAAACAGCCTTCAAGACAGACAGCAAATTCTGAAATATGGTGACATTCTTTTTTCAGCTGTTTCTCTGGGTATTTCCAAGCACACACAACATTGCAACGTAGCCTCACCTGGGGTTAAAAGACTGCAAAAGAGACAGATTATGGATTATGAATGATATTGCTACTCACGCCATGACAATGACAATGAAGTCCAGCCAGTTCCACGGGTCTCTCAAGAATGTGAACGGCACGATGCAGAATCCTCTCGCAAATATCTTTATTACCGACTCAAAAGTGTAAATGCCAGTGAATGTGTACCTGGAAAATATCGATGACAGAATGTGCAGCTTTAGCTCTGAATTTGATGTTGCACAGGAACAAAGCTTAGCTTTAAAATGAATCACAACAGTAACAGCAAGGCCTGATGTAAAATTACAAAATGATTTGCAGAAATATAACAATGGGGGACTGATGCACTCGCAGATTACGTGCAAAATATGGAGTGACATGTTGAAGCAGTTTGAGACAACAAAGATCCAAGTGTAAGCAAAGCTACCCCCAGGAGCCACTTTTCTTTTCAGTCTTCAAGCTAAGCTGAGTCATTTAGGATGCTGCCTAAAATGCTGTAGAAGATTGGAGCTCAGGAGGTGAGGTGGTTGCTCTTCAACTGCAGGACTGCTGTTGCAATCCCCAACTGCTCTAGTCAACAAGTATCCTCAAGCCCATGATGCATCCCAATGTTTTTATTGCTTTGAAGTCAATAAGTTGATTGGAAAAAAAAAAGCGTATGCTACATGAATGCGAAGTAATTCTTGTATTTAGGGTTAAGATGGATCTTGGAAGTGTAACAGTGACATGGCGGTTAGTACTGTCCCTGCAAAGCAAGAAAGTCCAAGGTTTGAATCGTATTTCTTTGTGGAATTTGCATGTTTGCCTTGTTCCTGCATGGGTTGTCTACTTGTACTCTGGTTTTCATCCCACAGTCCAAAAACATGCATATGAAGCTAATTGACTGTAGATATGAGCGTGCATGGCCCGTCTTGACCTGGTGAACTGTTTAGGTTATACCTTGTCTCTCAACCTGTGACTGCTTTAACCCCCCTAACGCCTGTAGCTCCAGAAGTAGAGTGGTCATCCCTCGAATTTTGTCTTCAACTGATTATATTGTTAAAATTATTTAAAAAAATCAATACTATCTATTTCTATTTACATCCTGAGCAAGAAGCATTTTCATTCATCAGAAGTGAATTACACAAGCTGCAAAAAGAAAATTACAAAAGCCTCTGTGTCTGCAGACAGAATATTGCATGCTAGTGAGACCCACTGATGCCGAACATCATGCACAGAACGAAACTTCTCAAGATGTTTTAAATGCTTTTTTTTCCATTCCACAGCACATTTTTTTCTGCAGCATGCAAAGTGGCGTTTCATGTGCCGTAAACATCACATGCATTATATACTTACATGTCAACTACTTCTTCAGTAGTCACTAATAAAGCAACAAACCCCAGCAAACTCCATATTAGAACACATGTACCACAGTTTAGGATCCGATAACAGCTTAAGAACTGCGAAAAGGTATTTACTTACTCCAGATATTTGGTCCACGTTGGCGGATCAGACATGGCCATGAAGAAACAGTTTGTCAGTATAGTGAACATTATGAAATAGCTGAACAATGTGGAAAGGGTTAAGGAAAGTACAATGCAACAATTTTACTGTCAAATAACTTGTACTTATGATATAATCCCTTGAAATACGGCCAATAGGCTCAACATTGACCAAATAACCTCACGTTACTATAGTAAATACAAATGAAGCAAATGAGCAAACCCTATTTTTTAGAAAGTGTGTAAAATGTAACTAAAAACAAATGCAATGATCTATAAATCCCACAAGATAATGATTTATTCCCAACAGAACACAGAAAACATCAAATGTTCAAAGTGAGGCAAATTTTACTACTTCATGAAAAATGTCCCTTCTCTTGGACAACATTCCTTTAAAATAGGCTGAGGCAAAGCAGAAAACTTTCCTGTGGTCAGAGCAATTGATATATAAAACTATTTTGGAAATCATGCACACAAAGAAGGAGGAAAATCATCCAGCTTGTTATCGGCGCTTAGTTGAAAAGCTTGCGTCTTTGATGGCATGGGGATGCTAAAGAAGTGAAAACGTGCACACGAGCAGCTAGAATCCTGTATCATAGAAGAATGGAGCAACATTCCTCTCCCAAAGGTCAGACAGCTGGTCTCCTCAGTTCCCAGGTGTTTACAGACTGTTGTTAGAAAGAAGAGAAGCTGCTACACAGTGGTAAACATGACCATGTCCAATTATCTCGTATTTTTCATGAGCTCGTCAAAAGTCTCCCTCTCAGCATTTTATGTTTTCTGTGTTCTGTTGTGAATACAATATTGGTATATAAGATTTGCAAATCATTGCATTATTTTTCCATTTACACTTTACACAACATCTTTAACATTTTTGGAAAATTCTGAATACGGTTAAGAACTGTTTTGAAAAAGTGCTTGAATGTTGGAAATATTCGATAAAGATGTATGCTATTGATCAATATTCCAAATCTGACTGTATTACATGTAAGGAATGAAATCTAAACTTTTCATCTTATGAAGCTGAAATAACGGCAGGAACTTCTAGTCCCTCTAAAGACAACTGATTCACAATTTAAACTTCATATCATCTCAGACTTAAAAACTGTTCAAAAATATCTGACTGTCTTAATATAACTGTTTAAAAAATTGTATTATGTCTACTCCAGGATAAATATAGAGTGCATACATAAACACAATACCATCTTTCAACAAACTAAACAAAGGCTTGTTTGACACTCGGTAATCAAAAAGGATATGAATGGACTAAAATTTTAATGGAAATTGATCTGATGAAGTGAAATGGACTCAGTATGTAAAGTGCAGATGTGGCACTGAATCTGAAGATGGCCTTCCCTTTGTTAAGTACTATAAAAGTCTGCAAAGGAAACAGAAACAAAAACATTGATTATCGTAAAGAAATATCACATCACACTATATAAATACATTCCTCTGTTATGTAAAGATACTTTTTTTTTCTGTCCTGCAGGGAAACTCAACAGCAGCTCTGAGCAGATGTTCGGCTGTTTCTTTACTAAGCAGGGATGACAATATAGCTGCAGTGTTGAGTCAGTCTCTCTGTTTGCCATCTGTGTTAACTTCCACTTCCAGCTAGGGAGGCCAGTTGAGATAATGGAGGCAACTCCAAAGCAGGCTGACTGTTTCCACAACAGATGTGGCATTTATTTAAATATTTTTTCCGTCTTTGGATAATCCTCCCATCCAGCAGAGCATCACATGCCAAAACAAAGAGACCCTGAGAATGGCTGCCATGTCCTTTTTTTATCTCTCCGTTAATGGGCGGCAGCCTGATCTACCAGCTCTGCAAATCAAAACTTGTTAATCCTATTTCTGCATCCACTAGAGAGCTAAAGAGATGCATTCGCACGGCCCATGTCTCAGCAAGCGGCTCCAAACAACCGCTTAGGACATTCAATGACAACTTCAGCTAATTTGGAGGATCACTATCATATAATGTTCACAAGTCCAAAGAAAAGTTGTATGTATATCATTCAACATGTCGGAAAAAAGAAAAAATAACAACAACAATCAAGCTGTATAATAGCAACCTCAACAGTTTTTAGATGCAGTTCTTTAAATGTGGGTAAAATGATTTGTCGGAACTATACATCAAAGCTTACTTGATGCTTTTCTGTAAACACTAACGCTCAAAGTAATCCATTATCTTGAATTATTTTTAAAATGATAACAAATTAAATTAATTTTTTAATTTAATTTAATTTAATTTTTTATGTTAGTTAAACAAGGTAATGTTCGTGTAAAGGAGATAATAGGAGAGTATTCATCAGGTTTATGTGAGCATTATCAGGCTGACACATGCAATCCTGGATTGTAATAAGTCTGATCAAGGAAGACTGAGGCAATACTTTGTGTTTAATAGCAAAGGCTGTGGACATTTGCTTAAATATCAAGCATGTTCTGTCATGTTATGTAGCTGTGAGTTTGTTCGATATGAAACAATCAGCCCAGTCTTACAAGAATTTGCATTACAGATGTGTTTGTACAAAATGCAGCAGTGTCACAAGTTTTTCTTTTCCTGTTTTTTATGTAAAGGTTAAAGGGCATCAATAAATTTCCTTTCCATTACATGTTGTGAAGACATAAAAACACACACCAACACCATTTAAGCTATTCCGCAAGTTCTGTCTCCCACACAAAAGCTCTCACCCTCTGGTTCTTGTAGTAAAATGGATCAATGTCTTCCAGAGGCACCCCAACAAGCTCTGTAGGGATGTCGCCAAAGATGCGTGGCAGCTGCTTGCCTGCCTCCAGGTCGATCCTGGGTTTGGGTGGCTCTTGGTTCCTCTGAGCCTCGTGGCCATCCTTGGAGCTCTTGGCCTGCTCCTCCGCAATCCGCCGCTCCATGGCAGCCAGGGATTCGCGAGTGAACCGCCGCAAGCCATCAGGACCCGTTGGTAACAGCATGGCTGCCATCTTTTCATCCTGATTGTTCTGTACTAGAATTTACTCACAGCTGCGGGGGGGAGACAGAAGTGGATGCGGTGAAAAGGGAAAGATGGAATAAGGTGAGAAAATTCATGAAAATAAATGGTGAGTTCAAGCTTGCACACTTGTGAAAATCAGGGATGTAGATTCTTGGATTTCTTCTGTCAAATTACCAACCAGCTCAACTTTGACCAACATCTTGTTTGCATCAGTTGTTGGCATGACTGATTTCAAAGCCCTCTGCTTTTGTCCACAATTTAGATTAACAGTGGATTGATGTCAACCAGTGGAGCAAAGTGTTTACAAGGACAAAGCTGGCCTGAGCTCATGTGGATGTAATGTAGAGCTACTTTGCTTTCGGCACAAATTTGATTGTGGTTGATGTTACCAGACTTTAGCCGGGGACACTGGGGTTCGTCTGGTGTCAGTACAGTACTTTTTTAGATGGCGGTCTAAAGAAATACTGTTGTTCAGCTGGGTTTAAGCAACAAAGCTACTTAGCAAAGTCCAGAACAATGATTCTGAATTTTGGGAAAGTGACCCCCAAGGGAGTCGGAGGTTTATGTTGTTGGGGTTCGACAGATGGTTGTAGACAAAAGACTAGATAGAATAAAGATAAGTTATTTTACACTGGGGAATGGATTATACATTACATCACTGTTTTCAGTGATGCACTTTGAGTCAGAATAGATTTTATTCAATGTTTCAGTGTAAAAGTGAGCATGTACATGTCTCTGATATGTGGGGTTCTGGACCAATAACCTAACTCAAAGGGGGCTTGTGTGTTTCAAAAAGTTGAGAACCACTAGTCTGGGAAAGGATTGTTGTTTGGGCTCACACTAACAATTTCAAAACATCCAGCACATCATAGAAAGGTTCCCCTTACATCCACCGTTGTTGCCTGGGAGACAAGCCCCCATGTGTTTAAAGCTTCTGTGAGAATTTGGCCAATTCTGACTCCAGCATTCATGATTCAAGCAAATAGTAGCTGATTTTAGTCTGAGAGACTGAAAGAAAAACTGATACGGTCTCATTTTCAAGAAACAAAAAGGAATGCAAAGTAGTGTCAGAGTGATTTAATTCTGAATGTACTGACTTCCACCAGTACATGAAGGAGTTTCTGTGGAAATTTAGAATAATGCATATTGTAATAATCAATAATGCACTGATCAAGTTCAGTGACACCATTAGAATTCATCAACACAGCAATCAAGAAATAGAAATAAAAGCCAAACAATCCTATCAAGAATGAATTAATATAGTGTTTATCAAGGAACTGCATGTATCTCCATGTGAGATTTTTTTTTCTTTTTTCTAAATACTCGAGTCAAATGTTTGATTGCCTCTTAGTTTTTTTAACGGAGACTGTGCTGAAGGGGGCTCCAGAGGCAAATCTAAACCAAATGGCTCAGTCAAACTGAACTCTGAGTTAGATGGATTTAAGTCAGAGGTTTTTTACCAGCTCTACTTTAATAATGGCACACTTCATGCTCCTGAAAAGAGGGAATCTTGGACAACCAGCTACCGATGGTCACAGTGTTTCCTAGAAGCCAAAATGACCTTCTGATGTTAATGGAATGTGTTCATGGGGACACAGAATGAAGCTCCTTTCTGTCCAAACATTACTCGATGCCAGTTTGTCCCTCCAAATTCTAATGCTTTCTAATCAAGGCCACATTCACTCATTCAATCTAACCTGTGCTCACCACTGTCACTAGAAATAAAAATGCTTGTCAAGTGAAGTTTGATGCGGCATCTTCAATTACTCAGATATTAATTGTGACCACTAGCTGAGTATAAACAAAATATAAGTGTTTACAGCCTAATTTCCACATTCTAATACCACAAATGGTACTACCTCCAGTAGGGGTCCTTAAGCAAGACCCCCTTACCTGTAAGTTGCAGTGTTTCCTAAAAAAAGAAATGGGATGTCCCTTGAGTTCATATGCGTGTAAAGGCAGATGAGCAAATACTCTTGGCAATAGTGTATTTTTTAGAAAAGAAACAATATCTAAAGTGATCTACTGATTATATAGTGGAATATGACCTACTGATGAAAGTAACGTGGAATCAAGATTTTAATAAATTCCTTTTTTGCTGTTGTAATAATTTCCATTATTCTTCCACACTGGTTACACTGTGTCTCTAAAACTGAATTAGAGCTTGAGTTTCCAGTACTGTGACCAGTTTTTAGTGATTCCAGTTTTTAGTGTTTCACTTCACTGCATCAAAGAATGACAGATTATTTGTGATAGAGAAGTATTATTACATTTTGAGCTGACAGAATTACAAAGTGTGTTCAATCCAAAGTCTAAATATGGCACATCTGCATCATTCTCATAGGTAAACTCTATGGATGGACTTTTAAGGCAATTTGCTCAAGAGGAAGAGGAAGTGCAAAAGAACTATACATACATTTCAAACCACTTAAAACTTTCTATTGGATGTGTAAAAATCTCAAGTCTACGATAAGCACATCTGCTTTTGTTGTTATTGCTTTTGTTGTTACATTTCTATGGACTAAGCTTAAAACAGTTTGCATGTCATCTGTTCACACACCAAAGCGACTATCTAATCTCAATAAAGACAAAACTAAAGGGCTTTCTGCTAACAAAAATTCACTCCCTTATTTGATCCAGTGACAGTGTAATATTTTAAAACTCGGAGAGCTTTCCAAAAAGAGGATTACATTTCCATGTTCCCCCTTTGACAGAGAACTACCACTGCATCCTTTAAATATCACCTCATTCTGAGTCTTCCATCTCCTCCTGTCCTGAAATGCATTGATCCCTTCACACATCCAGCTAGACGCTAGTTATCTGCTTTCTCTTGATCTGCTTGTTTGGCCCTCGTCAATCTCAGATCAGCTCGTCTGATACAATAAACCCATTGCTTTCCAATTTGCAGTCACAATGAGGTTGAGGCTTGCATGCAAAGTCATAAAGCAGATAAACCAGGTTCAGAGCAATGTCATATCTCTGTCAAAACAATCTGAGAAACACGGCATTTCTTTTATAAAAGGAGTGATACATATACTAAAAGCTTTTGTAATGACCCAGTCTGTTGACTACACAACTGAACTGTAAAATTAATCTACATTTAAATGCATGGAGAGAAAATCTGCCCGAATGCACAGGGCTGTTTTGCATGCCAGCTCACTTGCAGGAGGAAATAACAGGAAAAAAAGGTACTTTAGTTCAAATTTAATTCCCATAACAGCCAGATGTGACATGATCATCAGCACCACAAATAATGAAGATGATTAGAATGAAAGTAGAGCAGAGCTCATGATCTGCACATGCATGAGCAGCCACACACAATGTGATAAGGGTTCTGTAATGTGACTAGTTTATATGATCAGAACTGAAAACTGAAATGTAAGTATGCTAGTTACTGATAAGAAATTAGCTTAGCAGTATTCAGTTATTTCTCGTCAGATATCATTTTACAGTGTACGGTGCAGACAACAGTAAACTGTGCAGCTGTGGTTCAGGAGGAGGACAGTGGTTCGATTCCCGGCCCCCAGACCAGTTGTTCAAGTGTCCGTCGGCAAAACTCTGATCCTCATGTTGACTCCAGTGTGTTGGATTTTGAATGTGTGCCACTGAGAAAAAAGCACTGAGTAGTCAGTAATACCGTAGACCAAAAGAAGGAGGAAGTGTTAATGCAGGATATCATTTAAAATGATGATTTGTTGCAATTTTTTACTTTAACATCAATGATATACAAGTTTACTGATCTGCTTTTGATGGAGATTAACAAGTCCTGAAGAGTAAACCAGCAGTTTAGTTACTTTAGAATCACCAGGCGTTTATCTATATACAAAAAATAAACCTCATTGTTGGTTACATAACTAAAGTTTGATTCATACAACGCTGTTGCTTGATGATTTAAAGCTTTAATGTTTTAAATGCACATGAAAATCTGTTACATTCAAGCCCACTCTGAACAAGAACCCACAACACGGACTCATTCTGTCAGCCTCAGGTAATGTGTAATGGCACATGATGCGTTCTTCATCAGCCACTAATGACTGGAGCTTAAGAGGGGAGGGCTACAGCAAGACCGACGAGGGAAAAACCCAGGAGGCACCTGAGAAAGATTTCTGGTGCTCCAGATAAGAAGGGAAAAGATGTCACTGAGAAGAAACTCATGGACATGAGGACAAACTTTATGAACATTTCTCAGCCTTGTTTTGTTTACTATGATCAAACGTACAGCCAGAAAGCTCCACAATGACAGTCATGATACTTATTGGGGTCTCACTCTGATACAAAAGTAATAAGGAGAACATAACCCAGAACTCTCATTACTGAATGAAAGATCTGCCTCCATAACTATGATAACTTTTAAAGAAAACTAAAAAATCCCTGACAAATAATACAAGATCTATGAGTAAACTCAACAAAGTGAAATACAAAAACTGTTGTTTGGTACCAAATGGTGATTAATAGTGTCTTCTGACCCTCATATACAGCACAGGTAGGAACTACAATAAGTCCTTAAATAAATATTAGAAGAGATAACCGATCCTTCAGTCAAAAAAGGAGCCTCTCTCTTTGTTATTTGGGATGTTGAAAACTGTTATCTGGGATATTTACATCTTGGACTCTGATGCTTCTGAAAAGCAAAAATGTTGATATTTTCCTTGAAAAGAGGAGATTTCTGATTATGAATAAGTCGGCTAGAAAGTTTTTCAATTTCTGTGGTTGGTATTATATTCATAGATACATAAAAAACACATCTAAACAAGATGACTACATAGATACTGAAATGCTTGAGATAAAGTTTAAGGTGGAAATGACACTAAGACTTTGACAAAAGACAACACTTCACTGAAATAAAAACAGTTCTTAAAAGTTTATCTGTTTTGCAGTAATGGTGGCAGAAATTTCTGGGAGAAGTTACAACAGACAGCGAAATATCACGGAATGAGAGGAGCTATGAACTGGACTGCTCTCAGAGCTCTGGTCTCATGTGCCCTGGAAGGATGCATCTCGCCCCCTTCCCACTCAAACAGTTTCCACACAGTTTATCTAACACGGAGCAGGTTTGATAAGCAACAACACTGAGGCACTTCTGTAAACAATCAAGATGGCTGCTGGTAATGGCTAATGTTCTGGATATCATACTTTCACACATCACTGCAGTCTCTACAGATTTTTTCATCCCTCAGTGCTGCGTCGCACATTTCACTGCTCTGAGCGACGCATTAGTATTAAAAATAAAAAAGAGATCTTCTAAGAGTTTTAGGCCTGTGGACTGGATTTCTGGTCTATTCTGCTGGAGGTGCAGCATTTAGCATTTACCAAAGACAAGAGGCAGGCGTAATCCAAACTCACGTTTTTTCTTTTTGTCATCCTCAGACACCATATGCCCACTGATAAATTCAAATTAGACTAAAAAAGAATATATGATCACATAAAGCACTAGGCCATTCTATCATCCAGCGCACCCCCCCCCCCCCCCCCCGTAAACCCTTTGATTTGATTGATAATAAGGTGGTACAGCTCTGTGTTTCTGTTATGTTGCCATTTTCTATCTCTGAAACATTAAATGTTTGTATTATGTGGACAACAGACTATGCTTTTGCTCTGTATTTACAGTCACCATCCATTAAAGACAACTTTGTCTGCCATTTCATTCCTGACCCTGAATCCATGAAAGATTCTCCTTATGACATCACAAATCAAACTCCATCATTTTCTCCGGGACCTCCTGCCCTGAATGTCTTAGCTGTTTCCTTGCTCCAGCCCACATGACTCAAATAAATGGCTCGTCAACCTTGCCATCAAGTTCAGCAGAAGCCAAATATCGGCCCCTTGGTTTAATTCTGGTGTTAGACTGCTTGCAGGAACATCACACTAAATATAGAGTATATATAATCTTAGTGTGCACCTGAAACTATGCACAGCCCAGCAACCAACAACTGCAAGCTGTATTAATACATTAGAGAAGAAGAAGTTGCATCACTTGTCAGAGGTCAGCTTGAGCCTTTTTTCTCTTCTTTGGGATTGTGTTACGTGTTCTTCGCCCTCTCACAGCGTCATTCTGTGATCCTATCGCACTGGAACTGAACTGATGACCTACTTCTTTGGCACAAACCTTTCAATGTAATCACTGTGGGTTATAGAAGGTATAGAGCTACAAATTCTCTGGCATGTTGAAGTTATTACAGTGACAAAGGTAATGAACTGATTGACAATCAGTTTTAGTCAGAGAAGATTATTTGAAGGATCTTAAATGTCACACTGCATTTGGATGATGCAGATACGCTGTACATATCATAATATAATGTGCCATTAATCATATTTCATACTCATGGTAGCCAGCAAACAAGATTTTGCCACATTAAGAACTCATGACAATAAATGACCAAATTGGGAACAGGGGTTGTTTTGATTTACAGATTAAATCTGTCTTTAACAAAATAATTTTAAATTTTTTTTTTATAAGATGGAGTTCTCCTTTAAGGATGGAGTTCTCCTTTAACCCTCTAAAAGTACAAACCAAGTCATCAACAAATAGTCCTAAATCAGCCATTTAGGAAACTCATTCTGTCTATGCAGACACACACTTTTTGCAAGCAACATGAATCCTTACAGTAACTGATACTTACATATGAAACTCTGAGATTAACAGCATCATTTCCAGAGTTAAATTCTTCGGGTTTCAGTAGAAGCATCAGCCAAACCCTCCGTGCGAAATCCATGTCCTCAATTCAAGGCTTACTTCGCTTCATCACGAACCCAAACTCCAATCAACAGAACAGGCAACTGTCAGCAGAATCCAAAGTTTCAACGGTCAAGACTGTTCTCTAAGCAAACACCAGAGGTCTAATCACCCTGTGCTGGACATTTTTAAAGCTCTTAGGGGTGCAATGTACAACTTTTCCTCTTCCTTGCCATTTATGGGGCTCTTCTGTACACATCCCACAGCAAGAAAGTCCCGAGCTGCGGAGCTTGGAGAGGATGCTGCGCTGTTCTCAGCAGCAGTGCGCAGCGGCGGCAGAGGCGCACCTCAATTTGCCCTTGAGCAAAGAGTGCATGAGGGAGGGAAGATGCAGCTGGACCACAGAGGATTACCACTTCAATGGGCGCTTCATGCCACGTTCAAACATGGCAAACAGGGACACTGACCTGCTGAGGAGGGGAGCTGACATTGTTAGAGCCTATCACCAAGTAGTGTTGGGACGCGCAATTGAATTTTAGGCGCTGTTCTGTGCGGTGAAAACGGAACGGAACCTGACCACATCGTCCACAAAAGGCTGTTTTATGTAATCTGATCTAATCCCATCATTACATCTTTTTTTATATAAACAAATAGGTCTAAGCCAAAATCTTTTGGCGGTTTGCCATGTTTTATTTTCTGAGCGTAAACGTTTGATAAGGGTTTTGAACGCAAGAATAAAAGTTCAAACTATTAATGGTGCACTTCTACATGGTGATCAGAAACAGAAAACAACGTGATTTTAAAATGTATTCAACTACCAAAAAAGGATATTTATATTGTTTCAATGGCCCCTAAATTTACGTTTCACACAATTAGTCTTCAGCATTTTATCGCGGGTTTAAAGCTTAATGAAGAGAGTGCGTGTGCGTGGGAGTGTCCTTGTGCTTGGAGGTGTGGTTCGGCTTTGGATGACCTTGTCCCACAGACTATCCAACGCCGGCGGGGTGTTTGGCGCCCCCTAGTGGTTTAGATCTTAAAGACATGGCAGCAACAACAGACTCATTTCTCTTGGATGATTCTTGATTGTTTTAATTGAAATAAAATACAATTAATTAAAAAAAAAAAAACAGACATGACAGAAGACTGTTTTTTTAGCAATTGAGCGTCATTGCGTCATTGCTCAAGTGTTGTAATTTTTGGTAAACTTTTTTTTTAATCTTATAATCCTTTAAATCTTTTTTTCAAAGTGTATTTTCCAAAGTTTAAAGAGTCTGCTGGTAAATTGAATAGTTTTGTGTCATATTTCCAATTTTCTTTCAACCAGATAAAACCAAAGAATGGACATCCTCCAAGAGCGATAGGAGTAATGATTTCATTTTCTAAATATTTAATTTTATCCTATGTGTGTTGGGCTGTGCTGTCACTGCGGTGAACCCTGTTCAAAACTGGTTCCCATACGTCGTACAGGTCCCCGGCTCAAAAGTAATTTTTATTGATAACAACAACAATAATAATAATAATGATAATAACCTTACAACTTTTTCTCCCAGTGGCTGATAAGCGGGTATGGAAAATAGAAAGATAATTGTAAGTGAAGGACTGTGGTAAAACTACATTACCCATGAAGCCCAGGTGTGCATGCTTTCTTTTTTCTTTTTTCCCCGGATATAGCATCACATGAATTGACTGTCAACATGTAAGATGGCCACGCATCACAGGCAAAATGCTGCTGGGCGGAGGAAAGTACAGGTAAATATTGAGAGCTGCATCGCTGATAAGTCTGTGGCAACAGTGAAATTAAAGTTTTTAGCTTAAAGAGGTGCATCACAATTACTCGACTGCCAGAAAAAATCACCAGCAAAACCAGCGCTGCTGTTATGACTCATGGCACAAGCCGGCTAACCTAGCTGGCTTAGCTTAGCTGAGCTATTAGCGTCTTCTGCTAACGGGTGCGCCTAAATGACAACATGCTTTTGTTGTCATTTAGACGCACTTGTCTCACAAGTGCGTGTGAGATAACGTAGAAGATTAGAAACTCGAACAAAATTCTGCCATAAGGCATGTATAATTTTAAGTACCGCAGTTTGATGCTGTCACGGTGTTCATGGTAGCTAGGCTACATTGCATCTCGGCTCCGTCTAATTGCTGGTAAAACGTAGCTGCATCAGTGGTTCTGTCGTGCTCCCAGTTCGCTACCACACGAACGTTCGTTCTGTGTGCTGAACGTTCTAAATCATGGAGCGAAAATGCGTTGTCCGTCTGCGTCCGTGTAAGAATTTTAAAGCTAATTTTAATGTTGATTTGGTTACTTTTACTTTTTTACTGTTACTTTTACTTACAAGAGAAGTGCGCGAGCCGTGTTGCAGCTTGACAGTAGATGTTTTTTTTTAGTTACATTAGGGGTTGTCCGGGTAGGAGTCTGACCTTTGATATACATCTATACATCTTTGTGTCACAGGTGTCCTACGTCATTAGAGATGAAGTGGAAAAGTACAATCGAAATGGGGTAAACGCACTCCAGTTAGACCCTGCCCTGAACCGGCTCTTCACTGCTGGGAGGGACTCCATCATCCGGATATGGAGCGTCTATCAGCACAAAGTAAAGTTCATGATCCTCTTAAGCTATATCGGGATAGTAAATTATTTCACACTTAAACATTTTTTTACATGCATCGCTGTCTCTTAAATCTTAGTAGAGAAACGGTTTAAATGTTGCCTCTTTGTCATTGCAGCAGGACCCGTACATTGCATCTATGGAGCATCATACAGATTGGGTTAATGACATAGTCCTCTGCTGCAACGGGAAAACATGTGAGTTGTAATCACTGCCAGCAGTTTTGTTTAGGATTTTGGCCTTGTGCATTTTAGCTTCTGGGGCTTCGTTTTTGTTTGGGTTTTTTTCTCCTCTGTTCTGACAGTCAGGTCTCTCTTTATAGTGATATCTGCCTCATCGGATACAACAGTCAAAGTATGGAATGCACACAAAGGATTTTGTATGTCTACGTTACGAACACACAAGGACTATGTAAAAGCTTTGGCTTACGCAAAGGACAAGGAGCTCGTGGCGTCGGCAGGTCTGGATCGACAGATCTTTCTTTGGGACGTGAACACACTAACGGCTCTCACCGCTTCCAACAACACTGTCACTAGTGAGTAATGACTTAACCCCCTGTGACAGTCTCTGTGGAAGATAGTTTGCAGCCCACCTTTGGACTCACCATCGTTTGTTTCTCAACAGCTTCGTCACTGAGCGGGAACAAGGACTCAATCTACAGTCTGGCCATGAACCAGATGGGTACAGTTATTGTTTCTGGATCCACTGAAAAGGTTTGGGTTTGAGTCGCGCACACACACACACAAAGATGGGAAACTTGAATAAAACTATTCTGTGATTAGTTTACCTTTCATGTTGTCATCTTATTATAGGATATTTATTCATCTGTAGCCTGAAGCTTGATTGAAAATCCACTTAAATCACAGATACACGTTCAGAGCTTTTGAATTTGTGTGAGGCTTTTGGGCTTCAGCGGTATCAGCTGCATCTACAAGCTTTAATGGAACTGAAAGCTTATTTGCTGTGTTTTGGATTCCTTATTCCCTTCTTTTTTTTTTTCTTCTGCAGGTCCTAAGAGTGTGGGATCCTCGAACATGTGCAAAACTGATGAAGCTAAAAGGCCACACAGATAACGTGAAGTCACTACTGCTGAATCGAGACGGCACTCAGGTGACCTGCTTAAAGATGTTGAAAACGTTGCAACGTTTGGAGAAAGAGGGAAATTTGTATTATTTTTATTTATTTTTTAAATCTGAGCTTGCTGACTCCTCCCTTACAGTGCCTGTCGGGCAGCTCAGACGGGACCATCCGGCTCTGGTCACTCGGGCAGCAGAGGTGTATCGCCACCTACCGGGTGCACGACGAAGGGGTGTGGGCCCTGCAGGTCAATGAGGCATTTACACATGTCTATTCTGGAGGAAGAGACAAAAAGATCTACTGCACGGACCTGCGTAACCCGGACATCCGCGTGCTCATCTGTGAGGAGAAGGCCCCGGTGCTTAAGGTAAGAAGTCAAAGCACCGCGAGCACAGCTCAATGCCCTCGTTTTAGCTAACACGGCTGAAAGGAAATAATCTTTTAGTAAGTTTTTATTTGGAAATTCCATTATTGAGGACCGGGTGTTGGTCTTGTCTGTTGTCAGGCTTTCAAATGTGTTTATGTAACTTCTGGTATTTGAAGTCCTTGTGCAGACATGCGATTAGCTAGTTTTATTTTATTATATTTACTGCTCCATGCTCCTTTTGGAATCGCTCAACCTTTCTGTCTTTTTCTTTTACTCAGATGGAACTGGATAGATCTGCTGACCCACCCCCAGCTATTTGGGTTTCCACCACCAAGTCATCCGTTAATAAATGGGTAAGCATGCCTGACACCTCTGAGATCACCGTACGACTGTCAAACTTTAAATCATCTACGTGAAGATGAATTTATATTAATCAGAGTCACAGCTCTGCGATTCTTAAAATCCAGGTTGATCTTTAATGAGTTTGGCTGTTCTCTGTGAGTGTGTATGTTTAATTTATTGTATTTTCTCTTTGCTTGTGTAGTCTCTAAAAGGAATGCACAACTTCAGATCATCAGGGGAGTATGACAACGACTGCAGCACACCTCTGACTCCACTGTGTACTCAGCCAGAACAAGTCATTAAGGGTAAAGTTGTTTGTTTGTTTGTTTTAAAACTTCTCCAAATCCCCTTTTCTGGTATTTCATGCAATTAAAGGAGAAAATCTCTCTTGCTTTCGCAGGAGGTGCCAGTATTATCCAGTGCCACATTCTGAATGACAAGAGGCACATACTCACCAAAGACACCAACAACAATGTGGCATTTTGGGATGTACTAAAGGTAAACCACACGCCGTTGTTTTGATATTCTAGATGTATTGATTGCCTCGCTATGTCAAGGAAGGATCCTTAAGGGCCACCTTTCCTTTCTGGTCCAATCCTGCTGAAGCAGCGTTCTGACACAGAAGATCCTGTGCAGTACTAAAGCTTACTGAAACCATCGTTACGCTGGCGTTAGTCTTCCACTCAGCAGGTGTCGTGGTACAGTCTGCGCTCATCAAACATGTTGCAGCCATGTTCCTCGGACGCGTGCCTCACAGTCTGGCTGTTAGTGGCCTTTATATGACTGCACCTGCCACAAGCTCGCTTCTGTGTAACCTGAATCTCCTAAAAGCGCCCATAATCCTTTGCTCATGTCGAAGATTGCGCAGAAGTGCGGCTCGACATCCGTGCAATACGAATATATATATTTTTTAAACGAGTTTGGGTGGTTATGTGCCAAAGGTTAATCGTTTATAGTTGCTCTGCCACATCGATTTTTCTCTGCACATTTTGAGCAAATTTGCCCGAAAACAAGTTTTACGTGACTGCCCTCCTGCTGATATGTGGATGAAATTGACCTTGTGGGGGGGGGGGTTTTGTTGCTTTTTTTAACTTTCAGGCTTGCAAGGGTGAAGACTTAGGGAAAGTGGAATTTGATGAGGAGATTAAAAAGCGCTTCAAGATGGTCTACGTGCCAAATTGGTTCTCTGTTGATCTGAAAACTGGGGTGAGTTTCAAGCGTGGCTTTGGCAGCTGTTACCTTTTCCAACTCGCGTGTTCACCCGTACGCTGCTTGTGTTCATCTGCTCCACCCTGAATAGATGCTCACGATCACTCTGGACGAGAGCGACTGCTTCGCTGCCTGGGTGTCTGCAAAGGATGCAGGATTTTCAAGTTCTGATGGCTCTGACCCAAAGTGTAGGCAATCATTGATACATAAATATATGTTAAATAAACGCAGTGCCGAAGCTCTAATGTCACCCCGTGGAAACGTTCTCATTGCTCCCCACAGTGAACTTGGGTGGGCTGTTGCTCCAGGCTCTGCTGGAGTTCTGGCCCAGAACTCGCATCAACCCCATGGACGAGGAAGAGAACGAGGTGAACCACGGTGAGCGGATTGTTTCTAAACTCCCTCAATGCTTTTTCTAAAACTGAACCGATCGAAAGGCGCCGACGTTTACCCAAAGTGCCGCCTCGTTTCTTATTCTAGCCTTTTCCGTTGTTGTTCCCACAGTGAACGGAGAGCAGGAGAACAGGGTCCAGAAAGGAAACGGATACTTCCAGGTTCCACCACACACACCCGTCATCTTTGGAGAAGCAGGAGGCCGAACTCTTTTTAGGTACTGCTTGAGTCACAAACCCATAATAAGTGAATGAGGGTAGGATGCAGACCCAGGTAGTGGTTCATAGGCAAGTGTCTGATTCCACCTCCGTGTTGCTTCTGCTGCAGGTTGTTATGTAGAGATTCAGGTGGCGAGACTGAGTCCATGCTGCTGAATGAGACAGTCCCACAGTGGGTTATTGATATCACTGTAGATGTGAGTATTGATGCTGCTTTGTTTTTGCACACTTAAATATATTACCTCCATTTTTTTTTCCTTTACATGTCTCTATGTCAGTTTCTTCTTTCTTTCCTCTCACCTCTGTGGTGGAAATTTAGTAATGCACAGAGTCAGTTATCTTCTTCTGAGGAGATAAGATGCTTTTATAATAATATCTTGCAAGAGAGAACAACACAGTACAGAATACAGAGTTGCTCTGACCACTGAGGCAAAAACGCACAGTTATATTGCCCTCTTATCACATCATCTCTCTTTGGGTGTAGTTTATTGTTCTTCTATCTTTCCCTCCAACCATCAGTTGAGGTTAACCAGACACAGTCGTAAATACCAGCCTCAGCCCTGTCCCCCCTAAAGTGCAGCTATCTCATTATAACAAGCCCACCATTGTAAAGAGGAATTTCAGAAAAACAGGGCAGGCTGGTACCTTGAAGCTTGGTCATTTGGAGGTTATACACAGTAACACTCAATACATGCATATAAGAATTAATTTTCCATTACACCTCCTTTCTGTTAGTTCATGTCCCTCCTTTCCTTGTTTTTCACTCGTCTTCCATCACTGCTCCTCTTACTTTGATTACTGCAACATCATGTTTAAAGTGAGACATTCTGTTTCTACTTAGTGAAAAACATTAGTTCATTGTGAGTTTGATGGCAGCAACAACATCCCCCAGAATCCTTTCCTGCGAAGTCATGCAGCTGTCACAGATGTGCTTTTGCGTTTCTTTCTGAAATATGTAAGACCCTCCCCTAAAACCTGTACAAACCTTCCAACACCGATCATTTCCAAAGAGAATTTCAAATTTGTCTGACAGAACAGGTTTCTGCTTCGCCTCAGTCAGTTTAAATGAGCTTCGGCTCAGAGATGGCAGCAGCCTTTCTGGGTCATGTTCACATCTGGCTTCCTTCTTTGCATAAAGGAGCTTTAACCTGCTGTGGGTGGCGTGGTGAACTGTGGCTGACTTTAATGCGGTGCTGCCGTGTGTTGATTTTAGCTCATCTGGGTGAACTTTTGCCCATCTTTACTTCTCAGGACTCTGCTTCTCTAAGGTGCTCTTTTTCTACTCATTCATATTACTGACCCGTTGATGATTTGCCTAATTAGGTGCAACATGCAACTTTTTTTAGACGTGCTGCTGCCAAATTCCAATGTGTTTTTATATATATATATTTTTTTATAAACGGTAAAATGTCTCGCATTCAACACAGTCATCACTTTTTATCAGACATGATATTTGTAAATCATTGCATTCTGTTCTGTTCTGTTCATTTACATTTTATACACTATCCCAGCCTCCTTTTGGCAATTTGTGGGGGAAGGCAGGGAAAGCCACACAAAAAAAAAGTAAAAATCCTACAGCTAAAGTTAGCTGTTTGCCTTGTCAGCAACTAGCACAAATTATTTAATATTATTAGCTTCATAATTTGATATTATTAGCTTCATACGGTGCATTTTCATGTGATATTTAAATCAGCTTTTATATCAGAATTCAGACGGTTTTAGTGTTTTCTGAGCTGGGAGTTTACATCGACTTCGACGTTTTGCTTCCGCCGTCACTAACATGCGTCGCCCTTCTCCTTCTGTTCCAGAAAAATATGCCCAAGTTCAACAAAATCCCGTTCTACCTCCAGCCGCATTCTTCCTCTGGTGCAAAAACTCTAAAAAAGTGAGTTTGGAACGTCACGTTGCAGAAAACCAAACGGCCCGTGCAGACGGCAACCTTTGCAAGGTGCGCTGCAGCCCACCCGCAGAACCCCATTTATGCCTTCTTTGTGTCGCGCAGGGACCGTCTTTCTGCCAGCGACATGCTCCAGGTCAGAAAGGTGATGGAGCACGTTTATGAGAAGATCATAAACCTGGACAATGAATCGCAGACCACCAGCTCCTCAGCCAACGATAAACCCGGGGAGCAGGAGAAGGAAGAGGACATGGCCATGCTCGCTGAGGAGAAGATCGAGCTTATGTGTCAAGACCAGGCATGTTGACTCCTTATTTCTTTAAAACATGTTCATGTTTATCTGTTGCACGCTGCCTTCAGTATTCAGTAATCGCAGCCGTGTGGTTCATTTAAGTGACGTCTTTGTTTTTGTCCTTCAACCAGGTTCTCGACCCCAACATGGACCTGCGAACAGTTAAACATTTTATCTGGAAGAGCGGAGGGGACTTGACACTTCACTATAGGCAGAAGTCCACGTGAAAGTCGCCGTTTTTACAAGCAGAACTCTTTCTCATTTGCCAATCACCACCCACCTCTGATATGTAGTACCCTAAACCCCAGTGTGGTCAAGAGTCGCAGTATGAGAATCCAGTAAATTTGCGAGGGCGTGATTCACGGTGTATCATAGGGAAGTGACCCGAGCAGTCCGACGCCGCCAACACACTCCTGGGGGGGGGGGGTTCTTTAAAAGATTGAGGAATGGACTTTTTCCAGGTTTCAGCAACTTCTTTTCTCTTAGATTTTGTTTCTTCTCTTCCCCTTTCCTTTCGATTGGCATTTAATTTAAAGCGAGTGAAGTTACGGTTTGTATTCGTGTCTGTGTGTGTGTGCGTGCGTGTGTGTGTGTGTGTGTGTGTAGGCACATGGATGTAGTAGACTGTTTTGCTCTAGTACATTCCAGAACCTGTTGCTGTTCTACAAACACTGCACCCGTCTCAGCAGAATCAGCAGTGCAGGAGTACACCTGGTCTCTGGGTAGCATCACAGCCCCCCCTCCCCCCCCAAAGCGATCCTCATCCGCGCCGTTGTCGACATCGACCACCTTAACTTGAATTGACCCTTTACTCAGACATCTAACTATCGCCGAGCTTGAACCTCACTGACGGAAGCACTTGTGTTTGTCTTTATTTTTAGCTGTGCTATTCTTCATGGAATGAATGTTCTTTTTGTAAATATACATGCAACATTTTTTGATTTAAATGACTGTTTTGGTTTTGCAGCATTTTATTTTTTTTTTTTTCCTCTTGTACAGTTTCAACAGTTGTTTTTCCAAATCCCTAGAGCACATTCATGATTATGAAGGTAATGTGATTTGGATGTTAAGAATTGCATTTGTTGTATTCACTGCAACACAGAAATTCAAGTTTACTCTGAAAATAGTTGTTTCAAGTCATCTTAGCAATTGGAAAATTATGTATAAGGTATATATCCTACAATAACTCGTAATTACATGCTGTGTTTGGCTCATGAGCGGTGACTCTGGTGACATGGAGGGCTGTTCCTAGTGTAGATTTCATTTAGATTTAATGACAGTAAAATAAACCTCGACGGGGGAATTTCATCCAAGAGTTTATGAGCATCCAGCCACTGTGGGAGGTTCACCAAAGTGAAATAAACGCTAACTTTTGCGTCTCTCTTTGCGTCGCCGAGCAGGGCAGCGGATACTTTCACTGGAGTTAATTTTTGCCACAATGAGTGTGTAACGCCATAACGGAGGACGCGTCGGGTGAGCTCTAAATTGGCCAAAAACAGGATGTGTACCACAATTAGGCCATAACACTGCAATATTCCTTGTTGTAATAATTTGTGAAATATGTATATTTTAGGCATTCAAAGAAATAAATTGGAATGGTTTAACAATGACGGACCTGTGGGGAGTATAAATGGATGTTGTGACGTGTTCCAGCTGGTGAGCGTGAAATAAAAACAAGACACTTTTTTTTTTTCAAAATCAAGTGATATGATTGTTTAACAATCAAACGTTTCACCCGTTACATTCATCAAAAGCCTCTGTGCTCATTCCTAACAACAAACACAATCCATTAATAAAATCTGCAAAAATACTTCCTTATTTTACACACTTGCACCTACTTTGACAAATAATAAAAAGCCCCATAAAGAGAACAGAAGAAAACTAACGCTCATCTGAAGAACTCCCATGATGCCGGACTAAAGGTTTCACCTCTATAGGAAATACCCAACATATATGCTGCCTGTATACGCTAAATTAACTTTGCATAGATCATGTGAATTACATGTAAAAATTCCAAATAAACATGGGGGGGGGGGGTTACAAATGACTGGCTGTACAGTTGTAAAAATCTGATACGAAACTTCTCACAAGCTACGAGGCTAAAAAAAAAATAAAATAATTACCACCATAATTAAAAAAAGACAGCGTTTAAAACAAACTGACCTCCTGGTGTTAGAACATGCACCCAGTATATTCACTTCATTACAACAGGACTCATTATGGTACAGCTAAAGCCCTTTAAAATCCAGTACAGGGGGACGTAGACTCAAAGTGTCCAGCTTCGTGTGATTTAAAGCTCCGATTGATGTAAACGATGCTTCTTTAGAACATCTTAAAGAGATTTAACAGTGCGTCTCTGACTGCCAGTGTCGTACTTTCAAAGACCGTGATAGTGTTACAGATGTGAAGGTGCAGCTGAGCTGTGCAGTAGTGAAATGTGTTTATCTTTGGAAGCATTCAAGTATTTATCGCTTTGATGTTTCAGAAGCAAAAGTATCGTTACCCGTGTCATCTGAAAATGTTAAAAATCACAACCCTTTTGGCTTAAAGTAACTCAACTCTCACATATAAAACAAACAGGATATTATTGCAGTAACTGTAGATATTTTCCTGCCATGTTAATGCTGTAGGTTTTTCGTGTAGTGTACCAGTCAGTTAATGATGCAGCCATACTCATGTAGACAGGAAAGAGAAAATTAGAGCGGGCACATTTTTTGCTCAGTCTAACCTGTGTCTCCCATATATGCTAAAAAAAAAAAATTAAGATTGTCAACTCCGTGTTAAATATGTGTTCTCTCTGTACAGCCTGATGGCAGCTTACTCTTAGTGCGACTCCTCTGGTTCCTCCTCACCGTGCTCATGGCTGCACTCAGCAGCAGGAGTCACATTCACAGGCTCTGCAGACTCATACGTCGGCTCTTGTGTATCTGCGATGGCCTGAGCAGGAGAATCGACTCCAGTGGACTCATTGCCAGCGGAGGTCGAGGTGAGGTCGACGGGAGACGGGCAGGGAGAGTCTGCGGGGACCGAAGGCTCCTCTGGAAGGGACAGCACGCCGATGGGAGGACTCGGGCTGGACTCGATGAGCAAGCTCTGTTGGTCAGCGGACTCCGGGAGCAGGTGAGATGTTTCAGCAAGCGGGATGCCTGAATCAGACAAAGTGTCGGTGGAAGCGAGAGAAGCAGAGAGGTCCAGGGCTCCCTGGGAACTGAGCTCTAGTGGCTCACTCTGGTTCTCTGTCGATGATGAAATTAGGGCGCTGTCGTCCAGCTCCTCTGCACAACAAAAAAATGTCAAGCACAGTCTGGTTTAGCAGCCATATCTTTATGGAAAAGCTCCTGGACGCAGCTATGAACAACAGCGATGTTCACTCACCAACACCAGACAGTTCACCGTCCTTCTCCTCGTGCATAGCCAGTGAGGTGTTGGTCATGTCAATGGATGACATGGACAGATCCAGCTTGTCCACCAAGTCCGCAGGGTCAGGGTTCATCGCTGCCACTTCAGAGTCAGAAAAGCCTGGAAAGAACAGCAACATTTATGCAACTATTTCATTAACCTGATGGCCACAGTCACGGAGTGCATCTTGATCCTCTTAAATCACTGCAGACAGGATCTGTGCTGACCAGGGTCCATGACTCTCTGAATGGGTGGAGGTAGCGGAGCTTCCTGGAGGGTGACCTGATCCATGCTCAACAATTCTTCACTGTGGCCTGAAGGAGCCATCAGAGGTGCCTGGAAACAAGCAGATAATAAGGACAGAGTCAAACGTGAAGACTTTGTTGTTGTGTGATTGTGAAGAGATCATCTAGGGCCTCTGGAAGGTTTCCATTTTAAAATAAATACTTACTGTTACTTGTGAAATTATTGGACGATTAAGGCTATTAGTTGAGACATTTTTGGGAAGATATACCTCTGTGTATCCATGTGTTTGCGGCTGTGGGGAGGGGTTCTCCTCTGGAACAGGGGAAGAAGGCGGCTTCACTGTCGACACATCAGGATTTGCAGGGATGCGGTGCAGGTAGCCATAGCCGATGCCACAACCCAAACTAAGGGCAAACATGTTTAAAATCAGCAAGAACAATCACAGCACCAATTACTGAACAAACTGCACACTTTGGAGTAAAATAAAGCTGAAAAACTTGAGTACATTAGACACCAAGTGATTTAGTGTAGCCTTAGCGATTACTGGCGGATTTATTTGAATAAACTCACAAAAAATACAGGTCATAGTTTATAAAGAACAGAATACATCTGCATGTACCTTCTCTTCATGTAGCAGTGAACCTTAGTGATGCCAAACATGAGCATTATTTTCCCCAATACAAACTCCCACGTATGAGCCTATGAGAGGGGAAATGTTTGGTTTCATCCCGTAAGATTTCCTGGTTTTTCCTCTGACTCATACCTGCCCTCTCCTCCCCAAGCTCCGTTGGGTGTGACCACCACCTCTCTGCAGGCCTCTGTTTGCGTGTTGTACACCAGCAGCTTCAGGGGCTTTCCCTCATGTGCCTCGATCAGCGAGAAGAAGTCCTCTGACTGTAAACCAAGAAGCTTGAATTAACCACAGATGGTCTTTTACAGGCACACTCACGGCAGGAACGTTTTCAAAGTTTATCAGGTAACGTGCAAGGAACACATCACATTCAGAACTGTGTGAAAGTCTTGAGCCACCCTTCATTTCTTAATATTTTGCATCCAAGCAGTCAAACTTTCTTGTAATCTTTTTAAGTGGTTTTGAGCAATAGTTCTCCAGACTTTCTGAGGGTCTTTCAAAGGTTTTCTTTGGACATTGGCTGCTGTTTCCCTTATTTTCAGTCTAGTCCTGGTACCTGACCCTTTCCAGAGGTATCTTTTTTTTAATTTATTGTTAAGTAACTCAGCATTGACCTATGAATCAAAGGGAAAAAAAAACTTTCAGTCTGTTGAGAAGACACATAATGTGTTCCAGTTTCTTTAGTTGCACCAATGGAAAATACCTCAGATAGCACGGTTTCACAAACACAGATCAGTAGTTTTGCATTAACAAGGTGATTGCCGAAGAGCTATTAGCTGAAAACTTGACATTTCTCAGCATGGTGTGCAGTGTGTCCTCAGAAAATCTGATGAAACTGGAGAAGGGAAGGAAAAAAGAGGAAGTGGCAACTCTGTACAGCAGATTAATAGTATCTGAAAGAGATGTCCTTCAGAAAATAAATAAATAAATAAATAACAAATCCAGCAAAGACCTGACACAGGACCTGAGAGATGCATCTGGACCTTCAGCTGATCCATCTACTGTTCACTGAAGCCTCATCAGAAATGGTCTCCATGGAAGGGTGGCTGTCAAGAAGCCATTCTTAAGGAAGGGGAACGGGGAGAAAAAGCTGAGGTCTGCCAAATGACACAAGAAGTGGACTGAAAATCAGTGGCAACAGGTCTTATGGAGGGATGAATCCTCCCCAGAGCCCGGACCTCAACATTATTGAAGCAGTGGGATCATGTTGACAGAGAACGGAACAAAAGGCAGACGACATCCAAAGAAGAGCTTTGGGATGTCCTTCAAGAAGTCTGGAGAACTATTCCTGAAGACTACTTAAAGAAATTACCAAAAAGTTTGTCTAAGTGGGTTCAGGCTATACTGGAGAATAAAGTGCTCAGATCAAATATTGACTTTCGAGCTTTAAAGAATTGCATTGTTTTTGCCTTATATACATATATGCATTTCCATTAATGTTTGCACATATCAATAAATCAGACTTTTTCACAGTTCTGTATGATCAAACCTAAACTGAAAAATGTACTGAACATAAGTGGAGATGTGTGATCTTATGAGTCTTACATCCTGCAACACCTGATCTGCTCCAACTATGTAGTCACTGTGGGGCTGAAGCCCTGCCAGTGCTGCAGGTGAACTGGGTTCCACGTCCTATGAAAAAGCAGTTTTAGTTAGGACCAAATGGAACGAAAAACTGTAAAGGATTCGTGCATCTTTTGGGACAATATCACAGTAAGGTCAGTGGGTTTTCAAAGCTCAAAGCTCTCACCAGCACGTGCCAAACATTCTCACTGGCTCCTTGGTAGCTGCAGAAGCGAACACTGGCACCCAGCAGACCCTGGCCTCCCCACATGTTACTCGGAACCACATCCAACTCACGGACCCTTGTGGTTTTAGAGCTGTACACCTCCATTTTCACTGCTTTCTCCATGCTGGCTTTCAGGAGCTCCTTTAACTGGTCATTTTCCTCATTCTGGCCAATGAGCAAGAACAAAAATTGAGGGAAAAAAAGGGCAGGATTAGATTTATAGCAACAAAACGTGTTGATTAACTGTTTACATGTTCTTCTACTTCTCTTATTAGAGATCTGTGACTAATGTACATTTGTATCTGCATACTTACAAGTCTTCTGTTGTCCAAAGACAGAATGAAGTCAAAGAAGGGCTGCAGCCCAGCCTTTTCTGCAGGGGAACTAGGCTGCACCTGCCAAAGCCAACACAGGAAACTTCATATAACTAATGGAGCTTCACCTCTGCATAAAGTTATACAATTCCTTTAAAAGTTCAAATGAATAAATACTATGTTAGTCTAATAAAAATCTCCCGCAACTACTCCTTAATAATTATTACTACTGAGACTCATTAATTAATCATTTATAACAACTAGAAGAACTCTAAATTCATCTAATTTATACAACCTGTCCAAAACTTACATCTAAATTGATTTATCACTTATTTGAATGATCATTTCGGCAGCACTGTAATAAAACTTAGAACTACACCCTATTAGCTGTGACTTGTAAACATTTCTCCTCTTTTAGGAGATTAGTCTTCGTACTGAAAATGATCAAATCATAACACACATGAGCAACCACTCAATGTTAGGACACTTCGAAAGTTAATTTGTGAGATTCAAGATAATTTCTCGCAAATGCAGAAAAACAACAAACGTTATGTCAGTTTTTTCTATGAGTTTACCACAACAGGTAAGCAGTGCCACCTCATCAGGTTTGACACCGCAACCATTAAGCTAGCTCCCTGCTAGCATACAGTAACGTTTCACGATAAGCTGCAGCCCGCGCTGCTTCGGTTTAAAAACTAAGGAGTTCTGTTAGACTTACGGCGTGTACGTGATAACCGTACGTCCCTCCTTCCGATACTTCTGAGCTCTGGGATAACCCCATTTTAGTTGGATATAATTAAATACTGTTATCGTCAGAAAAATAACCTTATAATTGCTACAGCTGACACTTCGCGACCATCTTGTTAGCAGCCCACAACAATCGAGCATCGCTGCTGTCGAGCAGAAGCGCACATACGCATGCGTACACTGACGACACAAACCTAGTATTATATAGTTTGAAATTCCTCAAGCAATTAAGTGTTTATATTACTATTAATTTCAAACTACATGTTTTAATATGGCCTCTATAGAAATGAAGATAAGAATAGAACAATGATTCAATAGCGGCAGCACATTAAACAAGGATAAGTTTATCACAGGACACCTTCTGATACACTTCAAAGAAAGTACAGGTATGATTTGCAGCACTAATATTCACCACATTCAATAGGTGTATGAGTTTTGGTAATGTCCACACACACTGGAAGGTTTAGGTGTGTATGGTCAATGCTAATGTGCTTTTCTAGCAACAAGGAATAAAAAAGGCTGCTGTCAAAAATCAGATACTGTATGCACACTTGGACTTTGCAGTACTTTCAGTGTCACTGGTGCAAGTTAAAAACTGGCAACAGAAGTGAATCTATTAATAATTGTTGTGGATGATAACAGAAGCCAAAGAGAAACTCTTAGCCCACAAATCACTCAAACTGCTGTCATTAAATTACCAGTTAATACACATTGCTTCAGCTACTGGAATTTGCCCAGTCTCCATTTATTCAAGATTCCACAGAGCAAATAATTACCATTTTTTTAAACGAATGTGAAATAAATAAAGATGTTTTATTTTATTTTAACTCCAGTACAGAGATTCTCTGGACAGAATGTTCAAGACATGAGGGATAATTCACAGTGAGCACACTGTGAAAATCATTCCCGTAATGTATCAACTCCATCTAATAAAATCAATATAAAATCTGATATTTTTGGTGTTCATGGTAAAAAAAAAGAAAATAAAAATAAAAATAATTAACAAATACAACAGAAATAATTAAGTTTAGGAATAAAAAAAACAAGACATACTAATTCTTCAAGTGTGCAGTTAAGGCAGTAGAAAAAAATTGTGCAGTTAGGAAAAATAGGTTATCAATCATTCTTTGTACATTTAAATATAATTACAAATAGATAAAAGCAGTGCTCTTTACAGTTCATTCACTCAGGCAGGTTCTTGCTATATATTGCGAGATTTTTCAAATCAACTATAAAAACATCTTTACAGTAGCTGCTCTGTTCTCGATTACGTCAGGCCTATCAGAGATTCCAGGAGGTGAGTGCTCGACTCGTACTGTGGTAAATTAACAGAGCTAAACAGCTGGAGGGGCTGAAAACTGCCTGAATGCCTGTGTTCTTTGAAAGAGCTGCACAGTGGTCCGGATGGGTAGTCACTGTCGAAGAACTCCAGGTCGGAGTCAGAGGAGAGGCTCAGGTCCACGTATCTGCCTAAGGAATAGTCCACAGTGGGGGAGGGGGTGTTGGGGAAGTCCTCAAGAGAGTCGTTATCGAAGAATTCTCTGGACTGATTGGCGTTCTCATCAAGATAGGTCCTGCTTATGTTGTCTGTGAACGTCATGGTTGTCTCTGGTCCTATGCTGTCAGCGGGCGTGTTATTAGTGGCAGAGCTGCTGCCGTGCTGCGTGAGTGGTTGTTTTTTGTGCCTCAGCTGGCTGCATGAAGGGTTGTTATTTTCAGAGTCAAGACGACTAAGAGCAGAGGTGAGCCTTCCATCACCTTCAGGAGGACTCTGACTCCCACTCAGGAATCCTCCTGCGTCAGAGTCAGAGGAGGAGCAAGAGGATTCCGTCATGTCGCTGCTGCAGCTGTTCTCTTCGACCACCAGCCGCTCTGGGGTGAAATGGAAGGATGGTGTAACGGGCATGGTGAGAGGAAGGCCATCCTCCTCCAAGGTGAACCCGAAGGGACACCTCTTATCCTGCACCGGATGAGTCTCGTCCTCGTCTTCATACTTAAGCTCCTCCGGAAGCCCTGTCTGGTCCTCTGGGCTAAGTGTTTCAGCTTGCAGACGCCTCTCCAGTTCCAGTCTCATGACAGTGTGGATGTAATGGGTTTGCACATGCCTGGCGTCAAACTGGATGCACCCCTGGGTGTTTCCACAGTTGTCCTTTGTGCATCCACAAGGGAAGTTGAAGCGGTCCACCTGTGAGTCAAAGAAAGCAGGGAGAGAAAAAGGGTCACACTGTCACTGTGAGACATTGTGGATAAATCAAGTTCATATTCATCCTTACACTGTATGCTGGCTCCCTGGTTATAGTATTTACATATATGTAGTGAGCGAGTGGTGTACCTGGCATCTGATGCCTGCCAGATTGCATGCACAGGTCTCAGGCTCGCAGAAGCCCCGACAGTCACATCCACATTTTTGTCTGGAAAGCCGCAGGGCGTGAAGCTGCCTCTTCTCCTCCCTGTCAATGAACTTCACCTCTGCTGCCTGGAGGATGGCTTGCCGCTGTTTGGAGGAGAATGGCTGAAGGAAACTTCCATCCTCCTGCTCAGTGTCACTCACGAGAACCTCAGTGTCTTCATCTATGACTTGATCCATAGAGAGCCTGTCTGCTTCATGTTGGTCAACAGATCCACTCACGATCAGCTGGAATCAGCAAAATAGATATAGTAAGTGGACGTTTGTGCTGAGGAGCAGTGAAAGTAGAATAAATCAAGTACACTTACTTTGTGTTTTAATGCCTCAAACCTCTCCTGTCTCAGTTTTTCTCGGCGTCTCTGTGTGCGCTTGTGCCGTTGCTCCAGTGCATGCTCTGCCACTGAGTACCTTTGGAGGGCGCTGTGTTTCTGCACCATGCCCAGGGTGGCACCTCCACGACTGGGCACACCGGTGAAGCCCTGGCAGCGTGGGAAACTGAACACTGTCACCTGATCAAAGCGCACGTTCCTCTGTCCTTTTGTAAGCTTGGGCTTCTTCAGGATGGACCGAACTGGTTGTGTTAGAAAAACAAACACCAGAAACATCAGCTAAAGTTTTAACAAGGGAATCTGATACTTTTACAGAATATACGGTAAAATCAACTGTATGCTCTTGATCTTTATTCTCCCAAACTTTATTTTACTGAAATCATTAATATAAAAACATACAGAAACATGAAAGCGCTATTTGTCTTCATGAAAACACCACATTCACGACATTAGATTTTTAGCGTACTCTATAGTTCTCCTTACTGAAAGAAAGTAGAAGAACCTTCACACAAAGACAGTATGACAAATGCAACTGTGAAGTACTCTAAGAGTGTTTGTTTTTTAGCCCAATTATATGAAGTAATTCTTGATGCTTGGTAAAAACTGCCCTTAAACTCTTTCATACGCTTCACGAAAATAATTAGGGTCAGTAGTCGAACACACGCATGGAAAGACAACGCCTGGATTGCAACAATGACAGATCAATAGAGGTGAAAAATGTAAGCCAGTTTCGGACTTCTCTTACTTATAAGTTTACCAGGATATAACTGACTATTTCAGTCTAATGTCTGAAAACACCTCTTAAACCCTCTATTTGCTGGCACATAAGCGTCCTGCTCCCTTTGTACCTTTTTTCCTCATCTATGTCCTCCGGTTTTCCTCCAGCTGGAGATCTAGTTATATCTCATCCAAGACATTATGGATCTGGATTTTCGTCTTTTGGAGCAGACTTTCTCTCCTCCTGTGTCATTTTCTCTTGCTTTGTGTCTATTTGTTTGCTTTGTAGCAGCACCAGGAAGTACCTTGAAATCCACTTGGAGCTGCCCGTCATTATCAATATGAATCTATCTGTAACTGCGTCAGCCCCATCGTGGACATTCACACATCATCTGTTGGATGTCTGTCCATCCTGGAAGATGTACCTCCTGTGCTGCTTTCTCTGAACTTTTCCTAATCTGATCCGGGGGTCTCGGCACAGAAGGTGTCACAGACAAAGGGTTTATGGCTCTACGGCAGTGACTGTCTTATCACCTTTTATCAGTACAAGTGATGAGTGACAGCATGTTAAGTTTCATTATGTCTAAATAAAGCCATTTGATATGACTTGTATAAAGCGATCCTGCTATTCAAATCGATTCGACAACTTCCTATTGCTCAGGCAAATGATCCTCTACACCACAGATGCGAGACACTCTCTGCGTGTTATCTGGAGCGGCCCCGAGGCTGGCGTTTTCATATCAGTCAGTCATAACTGCTGCTGCGAGGTGATAAGAAACACTCCTATAAAACGCTGATGGGAAAAGGGGCAGATAAGGGAGAGGTTTGCATTATTTGAAAGAAGGGGGAAAAATAAACAGTCGTGCCGAGCTGGGATACTTACTGGACAAAGTGCTGGGTGCAGCAGGACTGTCAGGTGTGAAATCTTGGTCCACAGAGGAGCTGCTCTCCCCATCGGACTCCCACTCTGAGGAGGCAGGGGAGGAGAGGGAGGATGGAGACGAGGAGGAAGATGGGTAGCAGGGGTTTGTCTCTACCGCTGCAAACTTTCTCTTCAGGATGCCTCTCATTGTTTGGCAGTGATGTTTGATGCACAATCTGCACAAACACAAAGGAAATATGGACATTGGTTGGAACAACTAATATTCTGTGTTAATCAATGCTTGGATTAATAATGTAAGAAACTAAAGTGATTCCTTATGTGGTTTCAACCAAAGAGCGGCACTTATTTGACCAATCCAGCAAGATATCTATCAGAAGATATCTATGAATCATTCATGGCGTTCACGATGAACGCAAAATGTCGCAACACCGCAACACAAAACAATGATGTGTTCGCACATCTGTCTGAGGCACCAAACGCTCACACCACCTTTTGAAAGTGACAGTCTTTCCTGCTGAGTACTGCACTGTTGCTGGTCGAGCTGGTCTCGGCTTGATGTCATTTTGACAGAGAATATCCTACAAGCTTATGTTTCAGAGGCATACTCATGGGAACTGAAATTCTTCTCTTTAATTACAACCAGCTGTGTGTTTGAGAGATAAAGAAAAGAAGAAAACAACAACAATAACAGCTCATCTTCTATTCCCCGCACAGCAATAAACATTCCAGTGATTCTTCGAGTTTTTTTGGGAGAAATACGTGCAAACGATGGTATGCTAAGCATGTAATGGATCGAGCGGCTGCTATTTTTGGATGTGAACATGGAAAGTAAATCCAAATGAGAGTAATTTCAGGGCAACAATCCACAGCAAAGGTTTAAGTCGGTTTAAGGTATCAAAAAATTCAGAACATAAAAAAAAAAAGAGGAAGGATGTCACCAACAACAGGTAATAGCTTTGACTGCCAAGTTCTCGACTGACTTTGTGCTGAATTCTTTTCATCTGTCAAGCAATACTATGAAATCCTTCAGCTTGCACCCACAAAAAAAGCCAAAATAACCAAAAAAAAACACCAGACAAGTTCGACTTTTCAGATGTATAATTTTACTTGGACAACTCCGAAACTGAAAAATGTTCAGCTTGATGACACCGAACAAATGAACTTTTTTTTTTTTTTGCAAATATTTCAGCTCAAGTTTGGTTTGATTCTTTTCTCAAGGGAAAACTTGTGATACAAAAGATCAAATATGAACACTATAAGTTAGAATTTATAGAGTGGGGCATTTAATAGTATTAGGAATCCAACTGGCAACAGCTGCACACCAAAGAGAGGTAACGCTTAACACAAGCTACCCTAAAAAGCTCCAGCATCATGGCAGCATGAACACATCAGGTGAAACAGCGACATGTCTTCTTGTTAGAAGCATTGTGTAACTTTGTCTGCACTAACAGCCATTATCCCGCACTAACACACAGTCAGTCACGGTCCACTAGACAAAGGACTACTGATTGTCTGCAGCAAGCAAATACCAACCAAATAAACCGGTGCGTGCGTGTCTTTGTGTCTGTGTGCACAGAGACTAACTTCCTGGATTTATTGCAAATAAGAGGTGAAACAAGACACAGCTCAGCGAGTATTTTGAGCAGTTACAATGCATGAATGGTGCTTCATAGATGACTCTTATCAATGTAGCAAAACAATGTTTTCCTGCAAACACAATTACTTTCCATGCAATTCCAATTAATACTGCAATGCAGTGCTGCTGTAGCTGTCTCATGGCCCAGTTACATCACTTTTATTACACATCTGACAGAGTAGAGACTTCACTGTACATCTAGGTATCCACTGAGAGGACATCAATTATTTAAAAGATTCAAAGCAACAGCAGCAGCAGAGTGTGCACGGGCGCGCTCACGTGTATATGGAGAGGGACTGTGACGGGGTTAATACACTTAAGAAATAAAGGACAGACTGCAGACGTTTCACTATGATATCATTGGAAAACCAAAGTCCCTCGATGCACGGTTAGTGTACAGCCGTTTCACTTTTGTCCTCGCGCACACTTTAAAACCCCTTCAGGAATGTTACGCAGATGTCACACGGGGTTTTCACTGGAGGAGTACAGGAGTCGTTTCCTGTTTGGCATAATAACAGTCGTTAGGCGGCTGACCTCTTCACCCCTTTCGGAGGGAGACACACACGGTGGTCCTGTCAGCTACAATGACAACACTGTTCCCCGCTGTCCGCGCGCTCTCTGCACGGGCACAAACACTTGCGGGCACAGCCTCCATTTAAACTGAACCGTATTAACGCAAATGTCCACTGGCGCTCCACAGCACCAGAGTTAACACATTCTGCAGTTTGTTTGGGGTATTAAAAAAAAAAAGTATTTATGACTCCAAAACCGTGAAGAAGCTCATTTGAAACCAAGCAACAGTATAATTAGTACAGTAATTAGCCTTACGTTACCATCTTATTATAGACGTTATGCTTCATAAACATAATGCGAAGTGGTACATTAAAAAAAAATACAACAGCAACTTTCAATTCACTTTTAAGTACAATTAACACCAAAAACCCTATGAAATATTATAGCATGGTGAATTAATGTTTGGTTACTCACCACAAAGTAAAAGACAGCATACTAATAAGGAGGGCTGAAGTGGACAAAAAGTTATGGGTCTTGTCAACGGTCCAGCCAGCTGAGCATTTTGTGTCCGCCTGTGTTTATGTGAAGCTACACAGTAGTGCCCAATGTGAATATGAGAGCACTGGCTGGGAGCTCCCGAAGAGACACAGTGTTAGAGCAAGAGAGTTCCCTGTCTTTGAACCGGCTGAGGCCTCGCACCTGCGCACTACTGCGTGCAACATGTTGGAATAGCTGGCTAGTGATTGGTTTAATTAGTCATTAAACAGAAAAACCGAACGTGCACTTTTAAAAGCTCAAGCAAAACCAGATAATAATTCCAACTTTTAGCCTCGACTGAAACATTTTCCATACATAAACATAGCATAACATTCACCAAATATGGATATTAGCATTTTTCAATCAAGACGCCATGTTAAACAAAGCCGGAAATGCTAGGGATTTTATCCTCTTGTGTTACTTACTTTGTCTCTGTGTCCTCTCTGTCTGTCTTGACGCAGACGGTGACACATGCAGAGGCGGGAGACTCACTGCAGCCCACAGATTCCTGTCTGTTTTGTTCACACTTTGCTGTTACCACCAGTGACGAGCTGGTAAATAGCGAACCTTTAAACCTCCAGCTCGAGATAGTAATCGGAAGGTAAACAGCTGCGTGTTTGTTTTCACTCCAGCTGGATGCGAATTGGTTTCAAACTTTGATCATTTTCAGTGAAAAGAAACTCAGTGACATTAAGAGACAATGGCAAAGTAATGGGAAGATTCCAAATTGACTAAAATAGGATAAAGTTCAATGACGTTCACATGTTCCTCACAGTTGCAATTTTCCCTTTCACCTACGGCGTGTATTTTTATATGCCTTCAGGCCTGTCATGGAAATGGTGATTAGGCATTTGTAAAAGGTGACACCTTCTCGTTGCATTCGTGTTGTTTTACTGAATTAGGACTCCTGTAATATCGGTGTTCCACAAACTCCAAAGCTGTTGATAGAAATAGGATTATGGATCTTGGTGTTGGGGAGTAAAGCCCGACTTTTCCTCTTCAAGAAATCCCCTTCCCTGCTTCTATCCCAAACAGACATTGTCATAAATGAAAGTTTATATGTGCACATTTATACACAGATTAATTTTGAAATATCTAAAATGAGTTTTTATGAGGATTTTTTTCACAACAAGATTTCTGTAAGTAGAGATAATTAGAGGATTAACATTCCAGCGGCTCTACTTTTAAAGATAATCATAGGCTACTCTGCGTACCCGACTAGGAGGAAAATGAAGCTGAGCTCTCACGGAGACAGACAGCGCACCAGATTAACAGATGGACGGACAGATGAACGCAAAGACTAAAGCACTTCTTAACTCAACTTTTGACCCTCACGTTGTTACACGTCAGTTTGATGAGTTAAACAAAAACTGCACTAATGCCGAATATGTGGGGTCCAAATGGGCAGCTTCTCGACCTCAGCGTAAGTGTGTTATGAGAGTGTGACCCACTTTGGCTTTCACTTCTCCACTGACCTGCGTGGGAGTAAACACCAGCGACAAAGCAGCGAGAACAAGCTTAGTGCAACAAAACAACACGAAACAATTACCAAAGACCTGATTTCTGTTGTTGTTGTTGTTGTTTTTATTTATTGTGTACTAAAACTATACTTCCAGCATCACTGAAGGCACGTCCAGCCTGTGCACCATCTCTGATATCTTATTGGGACTTACTCATAGCACATGATGGAAGTACTCCGTGAGGCTTTGTGGCTATTAATAGCACAGTTGCGCAGCCCAGACAAAAATACATCTGTGAACTACAGTTGGAGTTTCCTGTTCCTTTTGCAGCCTCTCACCACGCACACTGTGACTTGTAAGTGTCTAAAATGTGTCAGGAGGAGGCCGATCCTGTTTAGTCAGCGCCAGTATGTCACGTACAAACCTGAGTTGAGTCGCGTAGCAAAATTAATTTTTCACGTAAGCAGCACTGCAACAGTCAGTTTTAGACCAGTTGTGACTCTAAACGCAGCCATTCTTCCACAATTTACTGGTAGACCTACCCCTACTGCAATCAGCGTGTAAACCGACCTTAAATTTCTATCAGATTTAATTGCCTCTCACGTTTCACGTGAATCACAAAGAAGAATCAATAATTCAGTGCTGCTCAACACTGTCACGTACTCGCATTATGTCTCTAACAGGTTACCCTTTCTCCATTCTACAGTCAGAGAACAGTGAGAAGAAATCACTTGTGGACTTTTTGGTGTACTGTCCATGTTACACAATCTATAGCCTAGTTAACCTACATTCTGACAGCCTCTCAGGTTGCTGCCACCGGCTGTGGTGGCCCGGTTTTCTCAGTCGAGCTGTGGCGGCGATGGCCCACATGCAGCAATACCATGACAGAGTCTGACAAACGCTGCCCCGGTTCATCCTTGCCTCCTGTGGACACTTTCTCAGGGACCTATAGTATTTTGGAGACAGTTTCAGCTCAGCACAGGAAGCTTGAAATTGTTGATATACTGACTACCTACCAGAGCAACATGCCTCCTGGAAGTTGTTTTGTCTGCAAAACGTCTTCCTCAATCAAACAGCAACTAACTAACTAACTAACTAACTAGATAGATAGATAGATAGATAGATAGATAGATAGATAGATAGATAGATAGATAGATAGATAGATAGATAGATAGATAGATAGATAGATAGATAGATGGTGTCTTCTTCTCTACAAATGTCACATGTACTCATAAGTTGGCACTTTTATACATAGCATCTGATGTCATATTTTGACAGTGATCACCATGGGTGCAAGACAAAATATAGCCCAAGTGTTTCTATTTCCGAGGACAGTGAGTCATTACTCCTCCTTTCATCAGCAGCACGGTTGCCATCATCATCAACAGTCAGCACCTTTCAAATCATTAGCATAATTTTCTTAAGTAAGTTTGATGACATTTCTTTTCTGACTTTAGTTCACTCATTTTTGTGAATTTAGCTTTTTTTTTCTTTCTGTCTTCTGAGTCTTAAGGTTTGACATTAAACACCCAGTTTAAAATGTTAAGCAATTCCCAATTAACTCAACTGATCACAAGAGACTAAGCGCAAAGCCAAAGTCTGTAAGAAGAAAAATGTGAGCAGTTGTTTAGAAAGGGCGTTTGGGTGTAGTTAGATCAGTTTTTATTAATCACTAAAACCCACCCATAGGGTTGCGCAGGATTCCCTCTGCTGCATAATCTGGTCAAACAGCCCATATTCTGATGCAAAATCTGTTAAGATAAAATAAATCAAGGGTGACTCTATGTGTTGAAAAGTTGAAAAAAAAATGTAAGTAAGAATAAAAATATATTTAAAAAAAACAATTTTAAACAGCCTTCAAGAAGTCAATTGAAAGTTATATTTGGGGTATCATCTGTGTATATACAAGGATATGACAACGTCAGAAATACAAAAACACTTGGCATAGATGGCACAACAAAGTCCACCACACAAGTAAAACTCTTGACACCTACAGCTGCAACACCATCTGAATCGAACCAGACCTTTTTCACATCTACTGAAGAAAGCACCAGCACATGTCAGTCAGCCCTGCCACAACAATGTCAAATTCCACTGCCCTGAAGTAGGAAAAAAAATGAAAACCTCCTGAACATTGATTATAAGATATAATGTCTGAGCTGGTAAATCCACCCTTTCTATAGATGTTTGGTTATTGGTTCCTTGTTGTTCTGGAGTTGTTGTTGCTGTAGAGAAAGAGAGAGTTCATCAGTCTTCAGTTATCAGCCTGATAATACTAAAAACATGACTAATCATGAGTCATTTAATCTTACTTTTACTGCAAATAGTGAATCAGAAATGCTCGAGAGAATGATGTCTCCATAAAACGAGCAGATAATATGGACAGTAGTGATTCTGACAGACTGGACATGTGTAATGGTAAATCATGGTCAGGCTTCAAATCTCCTGTCAGAAGTTCCCTAAAGATAACCAAAATAATGTTAGCAGATGATATCATTGCTATTGTTTGCAGTAAAAAGGTCATGTTTCCAGGGCCTTTAAACTAAACTTAGTAAAAAAAAACAAAAAAACTCAGAGTACCTACTTTAGTAGTAATGTCATCAGATAAAAATGTAGGTAAAATTTCCCCCTAGTGACACCTTGAGTGATGTGACACTATCTTCACTATCACCTCAGGGAGAATGGTACTAAAGAGCTTCCTGTGTTTCTATAATGCCACAGTCTGGACCTGTGCCAAGTGTAACGTATCTCTGGCAGAGTTACAACATGTCAGAGCCCATGAGTGCTCGCCGTCTAACATGTAGGCTCAATTATTAATATAAAAGACATCTATGCTAATATGCAGCTGGGGCAGCAGCTCACTTGTAATGTAAAACACATTCCATGTATCACAATGCTGCAAAAACAAGAACCTGTACAGCTGCAGCCACAGTACAAAGTAGGTTACACAACTACAATCCAACAGAAGTGATCTTATCTCCAGCTGCATGTGAGCAACTCAAGCTTTAAGCAGATGTATGATTGGGTTTGACATTCCCTCTTGTACAATGAGCCTCTTGTCAACAAGAGAGCTGTGGTGACCTTCCTTACAAATTTACAGGCTCGCCTGTGTGATGCTACATGGACACACAAGGCGTTTTGCATCAGGGAACGAAACTAAAATGCATCACTGAGCAGAGATTCATTTCTTAATGTCTCTCCTGTGGCAGTTTTATCATGCACTGTGAGTGTGAGTGCATAAAGTCTGTGCGTGTTCTTGTTCTCATGCTGCCACGGCTGACTGAGTCTGGCTGTCAGCCCTACACTGGGAGCTCCTGAACCCTTCGAGTTCCAGCACAGTGTGCTCTGCTGTTGGTGGTGGCTGTCACATGTGTCTCCATGTGAGGCTTTTGCAGGAGCGTGTAGCAGCAGGAGGAAGGAGACCTGCTCTGTTCTCAGCTGTTCAGACCAGTGCTGACTGCTCTGTACTGAAACCGTGTGGGTGAGTCCTTTGTGACTCCCCCCCTCCTTCCCCTACACGTTCACTGCCTCTCTCCTCTTTCACTGCAGCTGGCAAAACACATGCATTAAAGCCTGACAACACAACTGTTAGACACAGGATGGGCCTCTCACTTTTCTCAGGGATTTCCGAAGCCCAATGTTTCTTATCATGCGCTTGTACGAAGAGTTGTGTCACGATACATTAAGGGTGAGTTTGAAGTAAGTACACGTGTCCCATTGTGTATATACATGGTATTGAAAACAGATGTGACGTGTACATGTGCACATGTGCACATGGCAAAATATAAAGCAATCACAACAGAGTTCTGTCAACAAGCAAAAAGTTAGAATGCCCTTTAACCACATTTATTATGGGTGGAGCCACGTTGCTCTGGCGCCATCTCCTGGATTTTCCTTTTTTCCTTTTTACATTCTCTCTCTCTCATTCTTTACAAGTAATTGCCCATGAGACAATGCATGAACCACTCTTCCCACTGCAGATCAACCACAGGGTTAATTCCTTCCTGTTGTCTTTAACTGTACCAGATTCACACTGGTGTAATTTACTTCTGTGTAAACTGTAACTTCCTGTAAGACGTCTCAATATACAGTTTTTTAAAAAGCTGGTGTTACGTAACTATAGTGTGAATGCAACCAGAGAAAAAGCTCTTGAAGATTTGTACTCCTTCATGTAGCTCCCCTTTACAGAAATAGGTTTCATTTAAAAATGTTGATACTGAATTTGTCCAGAATTTTAATAACTGACTTACCCCGCCTCTCGCCTCCAGACCCAAAAACCTTTTTAAATGCAATATTTGCTCAGTTTTTGCTAAGTTTAACTTCCTAAGAAAAATATCTTAGTCTTGGTCTGAGTGGTTTGACCATGTTCACCAGCAGGTTGCTGGCTCTGTTTGCATTTTATTGCTTTCAAACAAATGATAATGACAACTTAATGTTACTTCAAAAACATATAAAAACCACAAGCAAAGATAGGCATAGTTAGCCTAATTTAACTGATTTCCTATTATGAATTATAAGCTAAGTATGAAAGACATAAGACCGTTTTAACCGGAGCAACTCTCTGGTTGCGCTGTGATATATGAAACTTTATGACATGTTGTTTGTGAGATATAAAGATGAATGTGTCAACACTTTGGTGGCATTGTAATTACACATTTTGAGCTGCAGTGGATTCCTGGTGCTACGGTTGTGTTCTGTGTCAGCAAAATTTCTGAAGCATCTTCACACATTATCATCTGTTTCAGCACATTGAAGAATAAATGGCATGCAAGATGAATGAATGTGGCTCCTGCTGCAGAAATAAAGGGACAAGGTATGCATGTGACACAGATAACATGCTACTGATCTGAGTCTTGGCACGAGCTACAGTAAGAGAGCAGCTATGTCAGGCATTTCAACACCCCAACATCTGACTGGACCAGCTGTCACAGAAGCAAACTCATAGGTCTGTTCTGTGGTTTCTTATAGTTTCAATTCCTCACACTCTCAGCATTGCAATAACAGACTGTAAATTTCTAATTTTATGTTTGAATGGACGGATAAATGAATAAATAAATGTATTCACATCACATGCTTTGCACACTCAGAATGAAATATATCATTTGTCAAACGGAGCCATCAGTTTCTGCATACACTACTCGATTTAAAAAAAAAAATCCCTGTCTCGTGTTTTATTGCTCTATAAAAGACTAATTTGTCAAGTGATATTATGGTGGCAAATGTCATATCCGGAAGGCTCGAATCACAAGTTCTTAAAGGACTTTGGCCACTAGAAATTGCTGTGTCTTGTGAGAGATGCCCCAAAACCACAAGTAAAGCAGAAAGACTGGTGATGCACAGGTGATTCCTTCTTCTTCTCCTCCTCAGGTATGCAGCTTTCACTTGATTTGTCAGAAGAAAAAGAAAAAAACAGCAATATTTTTTTAAATAACACTGCAAAAAGGTTATGATTTAAAGCTACTAGAAGTGCTTATATTTTATATGACCTTTCTAAAGTGTAGATTTAAAGACAGGTTTCCGTTAAAAAATCTAAGGAGATGCAACTTCTTCTTTAAAGCTTCCTCTTTTTTTGTTATCAGTGAATGACTTTTAGCAATAATATAATCATTTACTGATTCTGCAGTGGCCCGCTCTTCCCATTGAATACACTGGGATTTGCTGTGGAACTGCTGAAGTTCATAAACATTAACAGAGTCATATGACTGTCGGTGTTATGCAACAACTCCAAGAAAGCTTAATCCCAAACTTTATGATTGCATTTTCAAGTGTTTTAACTTCACGTTAGAATGAGGAATTTTTAAATAAGTATTTGTTGCTCTGATATGCTCTGCTCTAAGTATGCACTGTTGGAAACTCCAAGCTTAGAGGACAGTAAAAAGTTGGCTATCATGTGATTTTATGGGCACAAATCTTCCTTCCTTATTGTAGCTTGTTCTTAAAAAGAGTGCAATGGAGCCATTTGGCCTGAGGAGGACTCAGTCCTTAAGGAGCCTGTCTGGGGTTCAAGAAAGGTCATGGGTCATGCCAGCTTCAACAAACTGGAACAGAAAGTCTGTCTCTCAGTTGGTTCAGCAGTAAGTTATTTAAAACACAGCCATTCAGTTTGCATGTACACGTGCATACGTATGCATACAGAGCTTCTCAGTGCTGCCCAGCTGATGTAAGTCTTCAGGGCAAAGCTAATCTTTTTGTCAATAATTCTGCTCTAATAGTTACCAAAGTTCTACTGACCTGAGGAGTTCTGAAAAAGATGAGCAAAAACTTGAGGTAATTGCCCTTCTATCATACTACTTTGATTTAATGACAATCAAAACCAAGAAACACATTTTAAAAAGAAACAGCTGCTGTCTACAGGCCTCAGAAAGCTGTGCGGACGGTCGCTCGTGGAGGCCAGACAGCAAGAAGAATGTGGCTCTCTATGGATCAGGAGGAAGCGGTATTCTGTCCAAGAGCCGCTCCATGGACTTCCTCCCCCAAAAAGAGACTTCTGGTACCAGAGCTTTGTGCGCCCTGTTTGAGTCCAAGGCCACCCTGGAGCAGGCTTTCAACAGCAGCCCGGGGCTCAACACTGTGTCTACAGCTGGCAATAAAACAAGGAGAGACTGCCCTCATCAGGACAGGACAAGTCATAACACTCCTCTGAAGGACGCATCAATTCAGGTGAGTGAAAGTACCTAAAGTACAGAACTGTTTCCTAACAAGAAATCATGATGGATATCAGAGCAACCAAGCCAATCCAGAAACCAAATCAGTGACGCATGAAATAGCATTTCATGAACATTATATAAACACTTACCACTGCTCTGTCCGGCCTATGTTTTGTTTATTGGCATCAGGCCTGTATACTGGTGCTGGTTCTGGTATGCAGAGTGTCAGCAAGCAGTTATCAAACATCCTGAATTTTTGAAGGAAAAGTTTGACCATCGCTGTGCTAAGGCCCTGAGCCAGTCCTCATTTCATTATATATTATGAGGAAAACATATTGTTAGAAATACAGTATATAAGGTATAAACAGAGTTGTACAAGTCTACAGAAGTTGAAATTAATACTTGGTATGAGCTCCTTTATTCTTCAACGCAGCCTGAACGCTCTGAAACAAGATTTCTTGTCATTTCTTTAAGTAGTCTTCAGAAATAGTTCTCCAGGCTTCTTGAAGGACATCCCAAAGCTCTTCTTTGGATGTCGGCTGCCTTTTGTTCCGTTCTCTGTCAACATGATCCCACGCTGCTTCAAAAATGTTGAGGTCCGGCCTCTGGGGAGGATTCATCCCTCCATAAAACCTGTTGCCACTGAGTTTCAGCCCACTTCTTATGTCACTTGGCATAGCTCAGCCTTCTCTCCCCGTTTCCCTTCCTTAAGAATGGCTCCTTGACAGCCACCCTTCCATGGAGACCATTTCTGATGAGGCTTCAGTGAACAGTAGATGGATCAAGTGAAGGTCCAGATGCATCTCTCAGGTCCTGTGTCAGGTCTTTGCTGGATTTTTTCCTGTTTCTGAATGACATTCCTTTCAGATACTGTTCATCTGCTGTAGATAGCTTTTCAGGTCTGCCACTTCTGTTTTTGTCCTCCACTTGTCCAGTTACCTCAAATTCTCAAGGGACAGAATGCATACAATGATGAGAAATGTCCCAATTTCAGCAAAGAGCTCTTAGGGAATCACCTTATTGTTGCAAAAATACCATTTTATATTTGTCAAACTGCATGATTGATTTATTTATTTATATTTTTTGCAGATGCAGCAAAATAAATTGAAAGTGCATGTCTCTGTTGACAGACTGTTAATAACAACATGTCTAAAGATACCATTTAAAATGGGTTCTTAGCTAAGTTATGTGACACAACACTGGTTTGTCCCTTGAGTTATTTGCCTCTTTTATGCTTAAATGATTCATAGATCGATGTTAAGTGGTTAAACGAAGAAAAAGACACAAGGCACAAGGACTAGACTGTAAATTAGTAAAAAATAAATAAAAGAAGCCACTGTCCAAATGAAAACTGTGAAAGACTTTCAAAAAGTTTGGAGAACTATTGCTCAAGACTCCTTCAAAAGATTACAAGAGAGAGAGGCTGGTTGGCAGCAAAAGACAAAGAAATGAGGGATGGCTTAGAACTCTGGCACTGTCCTGTATATCCTTAGTCCTCAGGTATAAAGGCTGTTTTCTCTAAAAAGTTTGAATATGCCTATTAGAAACTTCTATGCTCATTAATTTTTACAGACGTGAGATTTTGCTTTCTCATTCAACTCTTGTCAAGCAACCAAATACATGCACCCCCCTAAAATGTCAAACTATTCCTTTTAGTTCTTTTTATTTCAACTCTTGACAGGCCCACTTGACCAGTTGAGAAGGGACACAGTAAGCAACGACACTAGATGCACCAAAAACATTGTATCGTAACTCTTCAATATACAATTTCTTGTTGATCCACAGATAACAACCCAGGTGGATGGAGCAAAGGTTATGAATGGGCTCCCGGGGTGTTACGGCAGAGCATCCGGACACACTCACGGTAAGCAGAGGGATTTAATTTCATGTTTATACTCTAAGACATCCAAGACGGCAGATGGGATCAGTACTTGAGGTCACTCAAAGCTTTGATTTATGGGCATATAAATTTTGGTGTTGCAGCTTGTAACCAGCTGTCCTTGCTTTAAAAGACAAATCATGTGTCTGTTTCTGTCAGACAACAGTGCTGAAACATCCAGAAATATCCAGCATATCAGATGAATCTATGTGAAGTTCCATAGCAAACATGTCAGTATCAAGGTCTGTAATATTTCAAGAGTCACTGTGCAAATCCCAAAAGAGTTGGTGAGCAGTAACCCATGTGCTGTTTCATGGGGAGGGAAAATAGCCAAATAAAGACAAGGATGAAGTGGTGTAAAAGCATAACTATGTGTTCGGCACATATGCTTAAGATAGGATTGAGGCTGTCGCTGTTCTGATCATGACGCAGACCTTGGCCTTCTGAGTCATCCCTCTAAGAGTTTTGGAACTGATATTGCTGCGGCATACAAATGTTTTGACCCTGCGGTGTGAGTAAGAGAACGAAAGTGTGAGTGTGAGTAGGCATCCACAGGCATAGGGCAGTTTCCGAAAACAATGCATATATAGACATATATGTTTAATTTCAGTTGGTGAAACTACCTTACAGCCAACCAGAAGAATATATGTGACACAATAAAGACTTTCTAGATTATACCACTTTGCCAAAATAAGATCTTTCATGTGTTACTCAGTGTTATTTTATTACTCAGCGACCACTGACACACATACTATCAGTCCCACCCAGCGCCCGTTATAGTGGGTGACAATGTAGCTATGGGAAAGGGGGGTGGCTGGGTGTCCCAGGCTTTTGGTGACCAACAGGGGTGATTGACTCAGGCCTGTTGCAGCAGCCAGCCCACCATCCCAAAATAGCGAAAGTCCTCCTCTTGGACAGTGGGCCCAGATAAAAATCAGCTGTCACTGAGGCCACAGGACTAGAAAGAGTTCAGCCACAGCGAGCTGGAAGAGAAGAGACAGGTTGTGGCACACATCACAGGGGCCTCGAGAGTCTGTTGTTCAACTTGGCAGAGTCACGAAGGGAAGTAACCGGGCGAACGACGCTGGACTGTATTTTAGTAAGTGAGTGTACATCAAATCTGTTCTACTGAGGGAAATTATAGGAATATGTCGGTGCCAGTGCCAGTGCACAACAACGATTTTGAAAGACACTTTGTAACGTACAACTGAAACAGTTTTTGTTTAACATCATGCCAGTGCTCAAGTGATAAATTGTTAAGTATAAAAGGATGTGTAATGCATGTGATGCTTATGTGTATGTGTGGATGGATGCTTTGGTACTTTCTGAGTGATATCAGTGCTATAAATCGCACAACCTGGAAGCATCGCCGTTAACCTTAAGCAGAAACACAATTTCAGTCTCATATCTTAACAAAAAATACTGACTGGGAACTCCTTAGAGCGATGATAGCTACAAGTAAGGATTAGCATTTCTGCCATTAAAGCATCCAGGACAGCAAAACATGGCTGTTGTTGTTGTTGGGTGTGTGTGCTGTCTGGGGTATCTGAAGCCCTCCAGTAGGAGATGTCTTTTGGGATTCTGGTTTTCTTTACAGTCTGTGAATGTGGCTACAATCGGCAACAGCTGATGGCGGCGAAGGTGGTGAGGAACAAATACCAACTGCATTTCATCACCATTTGCACAGCTGCCAGCAGCCAAAAACACCCGCCCATTACTGCGCCGCTAATAGCTCCTCTTCATTCCTGGAGAATTAACCCAGATCAAAGACATGTCAGCACAATTCTCTCTTAAAGTGTGGGAATCATAGAGAAAGCAATCAGACTACTGGAAGCCAAAGAATGTTGAGTTTAAATTGGCAACAGCCAGGTTTTACAAATCAGTATTTTAGCAGATAGGTTTGTGTGAGCATGCGGGCGATGACAAGTGACCTCTTAGTTTAGTGGGTGAGGACTTTAACAGAACACGCAGGGCCCTTGGTTGCTTCATTCTGTCTGCTCATCCATCTATGAAAATGCTTTAAATCCAGACTCGTGAGAGGCGCCAGCTCGCTGGTCCGTCCTTTTGTCCCATGAGGGCTTAGTGGGCGAAAAGGGGAGGTTTGTTTCAATCTGGCCATTAGTTACAGATGGATGGTCTGGACAACATACATTGTTGACCTCCAAACTTACTGTATTGTACACAATACCGTTGATGACTTTGTTTTTTGGTTGTTTTTTTTTATTCCAAATTCCTATTTCAAATTAGTCAATTGATCAATCTTTTTTCCACCTGACACAATACAAACTGAGAGGATCTGTTGTTTTTTAACCAAACAAACAGACTAAAACAACTTCTGGTTAAATAATGCAGTTGAGATCATTTCCATGGTTTTTACAGGGTCAGGCAGTTGCATTCCTCAGGTCAGGTGTTGATGGTTTGGTGGCACAGAGCTACTACAAACAATGTGCAAACAATCTGTGTCACTCCAGCTGAGCTAGCAGTTGCTGTTTTCTTTTCCTCCTGGGCGTCACAGTCATTCCATGGTATGCTGTCTGGTGAGTGACCCAGCCAGCAGGCAAGCAGTGTGTGGGCCTATTTATCTGTCAGCTACCAGGATCAAACCCTTCAAAAGTTGGCATTGTTGTAAATGAAGCATCATTTCACGTAATTACGTAAATGTAGAAGGTGCCACAGGTTAACAGGGAGCTACAGGGGGGTAAAACATAAATACATCCACTCTGAGCAACTAAAAATACACAATCACGCTGTTATCATTAAACTTGTGGCTGACACTAGACACAATCTGTTACACCTATTTTAGGATACAATGATATCCTTCCTTTACAAGTGTCTGCTATCAAATGTGAATTAAGAATAGTGTTCCCTTTCCCAGAACTGTTCTACTTCACTGTTGGTATATTGAACATATTCTAAAAAATAAAAAACTGAGGTAAATTTGAAATGCATATATTTTTTCTCCTTTCTTTTACAGATGACAAATATAGTCCATCACTGAATAAGGGGGGCACCCTGACAAGACTAACCAGAGACAGGATATCTACTCCCCCCTCAGTGAGAGACAGATCGGCTCTCTATCTGTCAAGAGCGGCACCCATTGACTCCACAGGAGGCTCAAAACAGCCAGTGAGTTCCTGACATGCTTTTCATTCCTCCCCACACACTGAGGTGGAGAGCTTCCGCAGGGAATAACCACTGTGCTCTGACACAATGAGAGCAACTCATTTAGAGTACTCTCTAAATATGCGTAGTACAGTGAATGTGAACAGAATTACAGATGTAATGCCTGTCATCCAAGCTGACTTTAATACTCCCTTTTTCCTGTTTTCGGATAGGAATTCATCGGAGCTCCAAGACCGAGAGCTAAAATCAATAAGGTATCATGTAGTTCTCTTAGCATCTATTATAACAGAATGTGGTGTCTTATCATTGTGTGCTGTGTTCAGTCTTTGCTTGCATGACACATTAAACATAAGTTCTTATGAATTAACAAAAAAGCACAATACAATTGCAGCTAGAATTAGATGACAAAGGCAAAACCAAATTTTGTCAAATGAAACAGTCTTGTTGAGAAAAACAATACTCTTACCCAAAAAAGTAAAGTACAGGGCCATCAACAGGGCAGAAGTTGTGTTGATGTAGTGTTTCAGAGGGTCGAAACACACCAAGAGCTGACAACTCTAAGCTTTAGAAATTGAAAATCTAAAGTGAGAATCTCAATGGGCTTTACCAGACAAAGTGAAAAAAAAGATGTGATCTCATGACAGATCATGAAACTGGAGCTATTTTCCCTCATCACTACAGCCCTGATATTTTCAAGAGTGACAACATAGGACAACATGTGACAACATAAATGTTGGCACGAGATGTTTTGGAATCTCTGTGGAGTTTCATCAGAGAGCGCGCTCGAGCAGAGTCCGGAGTATGTAGGTCCAGATCTGAATATTAGGCCCATCTCCGAAGTTCATGTGTCAAAACAACATATAGTTGGAGTGTTTGAGTCGTCTGCCAACTAACAGCTGTGAAGTGTTTAGTTAACCTTGGTGTGACAGAGGATGGTTTGCTGTGAAAAACAACACAAGCACAGAGGAAGGTAAAGCACGCTTTTTTTCACTACATGCATGCTTCTCTATATTCTAATTGATACAGTTTTCGATAAGTAGATCCTTATACTGTTACTCCTATCTTTTTTTTTATTTCAAGATGGCTGATGCAGCCAGCAAAATCACAGTTTCACAACCACTTCATGATGAAGATGACCTGCCTCTCCCTCCACCCCCTCCTGTACCTCCAAGACCCCTAGACTATGAAGGATCTATGGCATTAAGTAGCCTCCCTGCGCCTCCACCTAAAGAGACCTTCTCCATGTTCTATCAGCAACGGCAGAAGAGTGAGCTGAGGAGGCTCTTCAAACACATCCACCCTGAATTACGGGCAAGTCTTGATGATGTAGTGGATGAAGAGATAATGAAAGCCATACAGGCAGAGAGCACTCAGGCAGGCGACGCAGCTTATCAGGGTGAAGTGCAGTCCATGAGGTGGATCTTTGAGAACTGGACTCTGGACAATATTGGAGATCCTCATGAAACCAAAAAGTTGCTGGATGATGAGGAGTTAAAAGGTGGAAATGTCAGAGGCACCTCCTCCATGTTTGAGCACACTGACAGCACCCAATATAGGTCTGCTGAAAGACAGACTTCTGTCAGAGGGGATGTGAGAACATCAGCATGGTTGTTTGAGACTCAGCCACTGGATTCTCTCAACAAATCTAAAGATGAAGAGGGTGAACTTGTTGAGGCAGTTCTAAAAGAACCTATCCATTCTGGTGATGTCCGAGGGACTCGGCTGCTTTTTGAGTCTAAACCACTAGGTGACTTGGGACGCTGCAATTCCATTGAAGACCATAGCTTCCTGAAACTGAAATCTGAGCTTCAGGAGCAAAAAGGAAACGTCCAGAAGACTTTGAAACTGTTCCAGACAGAACCTGGCTGTGCCATCAGAGACAACAGCGGTAATATCCATGAGATTAAATCCATATGCAGGGAGGAGATCAACAGTGGCAAAATCAGCTCTGCCCGTTGGCTTTTTGAAACCCAACCTCTGGACCTGATTAATAAGGGAAGTGATGGAGTGAAAATAATTCGTGGTATATCTCTGGAGGAGGGGCACAGAGCAGGAGTTGACCAAAAGAGATGGATGTTTGAAACCCAGTCATTTGACACGATACAAGAGGTGGTGGGAGTAGAGAAGTTTGAAGGAAGTGTGGCTGACTACACAGGAGAGGCTGATGTCATCAACAAAAGGAAGCTTTTTGAGATAAAACCCTTGGCAACTCTAAAAGGAAATGCAGTGGAGAAGTCTCTGGAAAAGGAGGCTATAATTGGGGGAGATGTCAAAACTTCTCTGTGGCTATTTGAAACTCAGCCCATGGAGACACTGAGTGATAGCTATGAAGTTGGACGCCTGCAGAAAATTGCCATCTCAGCCGATGAACAAGGAGAAGTAAAAGGCAAAAAACAAATATTTGAGAGCTGCAGTGTTGAAAAGAATATCTCATTAAGTGAGCAAGAGATTGAGAAGGGGGATGTGAAGGGATTCAAACAACTTTTTGAAACAATTCCTTTGAGCAAAATTGCTCGCTCTGATGAGGAGATTTATGAGAAGGAAAATGCCATTGCAGGTGGAAATGTTAAAGGTAACATGGCAATGTTTGAGACATCACCTTTATATGCAATTAAGGACAGCTCTGGAAGCCTCCATGAGGTTACAACTGTCAGCCGAGAGGAATTCATCAAAGGGAAAGTCAAAAACTACAAGTGGATGTTTGAGACCAAGCCTTTAGATCAGCTGGCAGATAGAAAAGGAAGTGTTGAGGTGATCAAAGGAATCACCAGACAAGAGGACACCACAGGTGATGTCAAGATGGCAAAGTGGCTTTTTGAAACCCAGACAATCGATGGGATCCATTGCAAGTTCAATCAGACAGAGCAAGCTCCTTCTGTGGAAGAAAAACCTTGTAAAGGTGATGTCAAGACCTGTAAATGGTTATTTGAAACACAACCGATGGATATTTTGTATGACAAGTCAGAAAAAGCAAAAGATAAAGACTCAATTGATAACACCAATGTTAAGTCTTTTACTTGGCTTTTTGAGTCTCAGCCTTTAGACAGCATCAAAGACGGTGAACCGTACAGTTTGAAGCTTTGCAGCACCATACAGGATTCTGTCAAATCCGAAGTTGCTGTCCAAACTGTGAAACATCTCTTTGAAACAGAAACCTTGGATAGAATCAGCAAAAATTCAGATTCAGAAGTAGATCTGAGATGTATCAGCCAGGTCGACTTTCAGTCAGGAGATGTCTCACGAGTCAAAGAACTTTTTGAGTCCCAATCACTGGATGAAATAGGATCCGAAATTGTGACAACTTCTGAGGGGGAGAACCAAGACGAAAAAATTGAAAAGGGTTCGGTGAACAAATTTACATGGATGTTTGAGAATTGCCCCATGAACCAGATCAATAAGGACTGTGCTGACGCAAATATGCAGAGAGTTGAGGTTCTTGAGAGTGGTGACGTACAGAATAAGAAGTTCATATTTGAAACCTCCTCACTGGATAAGATCCATGAGGAACCCCTAGAGCAAAGCTCAGTATGGGTGGAAGAGCCTGTGAGCAATGTTGATGTGAAGTCAAGCACCATGTTGTTTGAGTCCCTACCACTGTATGCCATCAGAGACAAAGAGGGACAGTTTTACGAGGTGACAACTGTAAAGAAAGAAGAGGTCATGACTGGTCACGTAAGAGGAGCGAGGTGGATGTTTGAGACAAAGCCTCTCGATGCCATCAAGGCAGAGAATGAAGTGTATGTGATCCGAGCTGTCACCCAAGAAGATGTCAAGACAGGGGACGTCAAATCAGCCAGATGGAAGTTTGAGACACAACCTCTGGATTCTCTTACCAATCGAGATGAGCCCTCTGTCAGGGTTACTGAAGACTTTGGAAGCAGCAATGTGCAGCAAAGTAAAAAGATATTCGAATCCGACCAGTCAAGCAACAAGTTTGTGAGAATGGTTAGTGTCACTGACGTCCAGTGTGGGGATGTCAGGACCTCCACCTGGCTCTTTGAGAATCAGACAATGGACAGTCTGAAAGGAGAACCTCAGGAGCAGAGTCCTGTAAAAACAGTCCACAGGGAAGACAGCCAAAAGGGAGATGTGAAACGCTGCACCTGGTTGTTTGAATCGCAGCCGCTGGACAAGATCAAAGAGCCCGAAGATGCCTCAGTACAAGGTGTTGAGGACATACCAAAAGCTGATGTGAAGTGCACCACCTGGCTCTTTGAGACCACTCCACTGGACAAAATCACTGCCACCAGCGTGGCAGACACACTTTTACACTTGGATGAAATGAATTTTGTTCACTCAAGTGGTATTATAATAGAAGCAAATGAGAGCAGGGATGTCACTATGGCAAAATATCAGCTTGAAAGCAATGAGGGCGCGCAGATTCAGAAAGAGGACATTGTTAAGGGCAACATCAGGAACATCATGTTGCAACTCCTGCTCAAGCCGACACTCAAGCCACAAGTTACTCTTCTGAGAGAGGTCGAAAGGGGTCAATTTAACACAACGGTAATGGAGCTTCCAGTTTTTGAGTCAACCACAACTATCAGCATCGAGAGTGATCAAAGAATACGAAACATCGCCCAAACAATTGATGAGATGCTGATTTACGATAAGAATTTGAAAAAGGGAATCATAATGCAGGAGACTGGAGCAGGACAAGCAGAAATGTCAGTTTATTCACTTATCAGCAATCATGAAATCAAAACTGAGAGTCGTGTTACAGAGAGAGGGGATGTTAAGTCTGCAATTGGAAATCTCTTGGCTACTGCCAATAGTCAGAGAACTGCAGCATCGTGTAGAGTGGATGAAAATGAGAAGGGAAATGTGAACTTGTACAAAAGTTGCATTGAGAAAGGAGATCTACAGTACCTGAAGAGTCTTCATACAGAAGAATCGGAATGTGAAGCTGATTTCAACCTTTTGGCCAAAGAGCCATTTGAAACAATTCAGGGGGGTGTGAAGGAGGCAAAGAAGAGCCTGTGCCAGCAAAAGGAGCAGGTTGAGAGAACCATTTGTGATGTTTTGCCAGGGGACGTAAAGAGCACCAAAAAGGTTTTTTCATCTGAGTGCTCTGTCAGCGTTGATAGCTGTACGCCAAAGGAAGAAATAATCCCAGGAGACATCTCAACTGCAAAGCAACAACTTACTGTAAAGCCACCAATCATTGTGGACAAAGAGGAAATTGTACCTGGTGACATCAAGGCAACAATGGAGTCATTAGAGCGTGCAAAGCAGCAAAGCATGTGTGTGGAGCGGGAAATCATTAAACCTGGAACGATCTATGACATGGACTTGTCAGTCCAAGATCCTGTGGAGGAAGGAAATCAATCACAAAAAGAGGTTATTATATCCGGAGATGTGAAAGCAGCTAAAAAGTCTCTTGAAATGGCCAAGCAGCAAAGCACGCACATGGAGCGGGAGGTCATTGTCCCTGGAAAAATATACAACTTGAGCACGTCAGCACAAGCGGAAAGCTCTTCAACAGTAGCACAGTCTACATGTTCATCCTCCTCCAGATGCCAGCAAATCAGGAGTCATCCAAAGGTCAGTGATGCAGAGAAGGACCAGGGAAGCTATGTTTCCTTTGAGGCTTGTCAACAAAGTGCAGTTCTAGTCAGTAACAGTGCCCAGGAATCACTGCCACCTTATAAAGGCTGTGATTTTAATGGTCAAACAACTGAGGATGAGACAGAGGAAGTTGTTAGAGGAGATGTGAAAGCAGCTATTAGATCTCTGCAGGGTGCAGCAATAGAGCAGAAGTTCCTAGATAAAGAAAATATTGTGAGGGGAAATGTGCAATCGGCTCTGGAATCTCTTGAAAAGTCTAGTGTAAATGTATCCAAAGGAGATTATAAAGCTGCAATGATATACAGGAATTCAGGCAGGAGTTGTTCAGGGAGGAGCAAGACTGTTCACAATCAGTGTGTTGTGGTGTCTGTGCCTCCATCTGACACAAAATTATCTCCTTCAATTTCAGTAACCTGTGAACGACAGCCAACCATCACAACACAGAATTCAACCCCCAGCCCTGTAGCATACGGAAACTCTAAATCAACCAGCTCTGAAAGACTAACTCCACCTCCACTTCCAGAAAAGAATGAGAAACTGAAGGAGCAGAAGCCAGCTTTACCACCAAAGCCACAGTGGATGAAATCTGTTGCTGTGGAAGGACCAAATATCTCACTAACTCTTGCTCCCAAAGTAATCTGCTGTGTTGAAGACAACATAACAAATGCAGTGGTTCCTCCAAAACAAAGCCTACAGTTTCCTACACACTCAACGGATAAGCAACGAGAAATTACAGCACATGGAAAAATCAGTAAAGAGAGCCTACGTGAAACACATCCAAACCCAAGCAATGAACAGGAAAATGAGCAGAAAACTAAAACGGCACAACTTACTGAGAGAAAATCAGACTGTTATCAACAGTCTGATTTTCAAAGCAAAGAAGTGGAAATAGAGAGAAATGTGATCCAGAAAATTAATGCTGCTGAGGAGATACAGATGTGTATGAAGAATTATGCAGAAGAAGGAAAGCATGAGATGAACATGAGTTTGCAGACTGCTCTACAGAACTTTGAAAGAAAGGACAGAGAGGTTTTGGACAGAGGAGCACTGCTGTCAAAGAAGGTAAAAGGCATTAACAATAATGTTAGTGACAATGAACAACTCAAATGTCATCCTAACCCTTCCCAAAACCAACCAAAGACTGAAATGCAAATATCACAGGCCAACAGTACAGTTGAAGCCAGCCATCTGCAGCTAAATGAGCTCAACCAAAAGAGACAGGAACTTGGGGATAAAGTTGTTCTAAGAGAGAAGAAAGTAAGGGAGACAGAGGATGAAAGACGACAAAGGCTTTCTATCCACAAGGAGGAGATTATGAAAGGAAATGTGAATGCAGCCATGGAAATCTTTGAAAATTTAAGGAAACGAGAGGAGCTCAAAGGAATCCTGTCCCAGGTGGAGGAGATACAGGGAGAGGCCTGCAGCGTAGATACAAGCTCCTCGGATACATTATACATGAATGTCCCTGCTTGGATGGTTAAACCAAGTAGAAATGCTAAGCAAAGTAAAATGGAGGAAAAGAAAGTTGAAGTAGAAACACAGGATGAGGATATTGAAAGCATCTCCTCAGTTGAGATGGCATTTGAAGATCTAGAGAAGGCAAGCAAGGAAATAATGAAGCTGAAGGAACAGACATTAGCAAAACTTCTTGACATTGAAGAAACTATTAAAAAGGCTTTGTACTCGGTGTCCAATCTGAAATCTGAGGCTGACATTGCAGGTTTGTCAGGACTGTTTGATGAATCTCTGAAATCTGACCAAAATCTTCTACCTACCAATAATGTCAGGAAGATAAGTATCGTGTCAAGAAAGACAGAATCAGGTAACATGAAAGAGACAACAGATTTGGATTCAAGTCTTTCCAAGAAAAAAGTGCCCAAACAAGTACACAGTAAGCCACTTATTCGACAATCCTCTCAGTCTTCACCATCATTTATCTCAATTCACTCTGCAAGAAAGCCTACTGAACACCCAAAGCCAACCATGTCAACATTCAAACCAAACAATGTCGACCAAAACCAAAAATCAAAAACAGAGGCAACTTCTCATAGTGGAAATAATGCAAATCATGATTTGGACTCGGCTGCTCCTGAGACCTCAAAGAATGGTTTAGGTCCACAACGCAAGGTCAGTCTTCTTGAGGTAAAAGCAGTTCCAGAGCAACCCACAGGAATAATAGGTACCAAAACAATCAGTGAGACATACGAGGAGAGCGATGGCTTTGGCAATGTGTTCGTTTCTTCTACGACTTCGACATTCGTCACTAATCACTCTGACAGTAAAACATCTGCTCTGTTTGAAGTAGTTGGGAGTCCAACAAGATACGAAGTTATGGCATCCCCTGTACTGAGAAGATCAGGGCGTCCTTTTAAAGATAAAGTGTTGAGCAACGCCAAGGAGGAGGGGACGGTCTTTGTAACATTTAGTCAATCAAAAGAAAAGCACTAAAATATCCCTGTGATTGCAGTCCTTTAAACTTTAGAGAGACAGTTATTTCTTTTGTGTATTTATCCTATTATGTTTTAATGAAAGGGTTTTGTTTGTCATAAACGGATCTTATGCTGAAAATGTTAACTTTAAATTGCAAAACATTTGTCTTATAGATTTTATACTGTAACCATCTGATAAAGTGTTAAGTTCTTGTGCTAAAGCTAAAAATACAGTTAACACTGTATGTTCTGTTGCGTAAACTGCCAAATAAATGACTGTTTTAAAGATGTAAATTCCTTTTTAAGCTCTGTGCTTGCCCTCCATTATCATTCCAACAAACACATGCATTGATGGTCAGAGAGGTTAACTGTGTTGCAGACAGACTAACTGCCTCTCACAAAATTTACAAAGATCACTTATCCTATTTACAAGTTTATTTATTCTAGAAAATAGAAATTAAATTAGTTTCCCTCAAAGTACAGTTTAACATTGTGAAAAATATACTTGGTCATAAGTTAGAGAAGAAGAAGAAAAAATATAGCTCATCCAGTTGCTAGTTAGCTTAGCCTATCCCAACAGTCCGAAAACAGGTTAAAGGGCTATTCAGGAAAAGTCTGACAACGACATGGATGGCTGGCTGACTTGGAAAAACAGAGGCCCCCTGGGAAAAACATTCTTTGGAGGGCCTTTGCCTGCAGCTAAGACCAACAGAGCAAGACTATATTAACTGTAGAAAAGAGGTTTCCAGTGTCTCTTTAGTGGAATTGTAGAGTGACTGGATTGATCTGATTCTGGTTTATGAGCTTTCACTGAGCTTTCATCCTAAAAATATTAAAATACTACAAGAGAGAAATGAAGCCAGACATTCCAAATCAACACTGTTGGTTATTTTTAAAGAACAAATTTACACAAATTCATCAAAGGTTAAGTAGCTCCTCAAGTAAGCTTAACTGTGGCTGTCTTTACATAGTTTAAGTGGCTAGTTTCCTTTACATCTGCCAGTCATCTTCACAAAGACCCTTCAGCAAGTTGAAGGATGTTTTTTTTTTCCAGAGCTGTTCTTTTTATGTTTTTAAAACGTACCTGTTGGTTTAAGTAGCTCTACTATAAGGTTTTCCTGTTGTTGGAAGAGAATTGAACAAAATCATAAGAAAATCACAAGTTCATCATTGACAAATTCCTGCAGAAATATGAACATGACAGGTGGTTGCTGGTAAATCAAATGTGCAACATAAAGTCACCATAAACTGAATTTGTTTTCATCATCTCAGTTCCAGTCACCTGCCAAGGAAATGTGTTCTGCTTGTTTAACACCCGTCTATCCAATGGAAAAAATGGTGGCCAATAAACTGACATTGCACTACAACTGTTTCTGCTGTAAATACTGTAAGAAGAAGCTCAGGTGAGGCACAATATTCAATTAAATTCCACCCCCAAAAGGAAATTCAATTGCTACTGCATAATTTGATTATAAAAATCATTATAAAACGTAATTTAATAAAATCTAATAATGATATATAGATAATAATGATGTGTGTGTGTGAGAAAAAAGCACAACATAGTAATAAATGGAAAATAATCACAGAAATTAAAAGGGTTCAAACAATCTTTATCTTACGTTAAATAATTAGTGATAATCTCCTATCTCTGATTCACTTAAATTGGTCACAACAACGGATCACACAATTAACAATCACAGTATATGAATAATTCAACAATTTCTCATTTTTCATTTCCTTGCAGTACCCACAACTATTCATCTCTTTACGGAGAGTTCTACTGCATTTCTCACTACCAACAGCTTTTTAAAAGAAAAGGAAACTATGATGAAGGATTTGGACGCAAGCAACATAAAGACCGCTGGCTTAGTAAGGATAAAGGCATAGATGAGCCTGATGCCAGGTCCACTCCCAAAAAGACAAAAAACAACTTAGGTACTCTTGCTGACACCGTTGTAACAAAATCATCTTCAAGAGAGCTGCAAAGTGTTGCCGATCCTATGGGTAAACTGAAAATAAGCTGGCCACCAGAGGAGAAGAAGACTACTGGGGTTAATCCAACACAGCGAGCACATGTACCAGCGCTGAAAAATAAGATATCTGACATCGGCAAAGCAGCTACAGTTACAATGAGCCTTTCAGAGCAGTGGAAAAGCAACAGACTTAGCCATGGAGGGGAAATGAGAGACAAGGGAGTCAAGGAACAATATAGGACAACAGGTTTTATCTCAGTTGAAAAGTTGCCCTCAAACAAACCGATTCATGTGAATAATCCAACCAAAGTAGACAATTTCCAAGTCAACATCTCCCCAACAACATCAAATCTTTCTTTTCCCCGCTTCGAAAGGGCTACTTCTGTTAAAAATCAAAAAACAGTTCAGACAAAAGTGGCACCAATCTCAAAACCTAACAAGAATCCAACATCTACTAGAAAGGAGGCTAAAGTTCAGAAAACTGTGCGGTTTGCTCCAACTGTTAAGGTTGCTCAGTGTGAGGAGACCTGTCAGCTGAGCCCGGGAACCAAAAATGAAATGCTCTCAGATCAGTCTGAACAGGGTCAGATGAATAAGTTCAATGATGTGAAAAACATCAGTGAGAATACTAAGAGTGAACAGCTCAGCCAAGAACACAAAGAAAGTGAGGTGTACCTTGAAATTCCTGAATATAAGAGCCAAGGTGAAACAATCAACAAGCCAGACCAAGAGAGTGATGTTAAAGAGCAGAACAGTCAAGAGATTCCACAAAATGATATTACAGCTCTGACTGGAGCAGTGGAGGAGGTTAATGACTCGCTAGACTCTCAAAGTCTCTCAGAAACTCTCAGTTCAACTGAAGATGACACAAAACAACAAGATCCACCTGAGAGACTGGATGTTATTCCAAGAGATCCAGTCAGTACATCTGATTCAGATAATCCAACAGCTCCACAAAGTCCTGCAGGACAAGTGAATGGAGAGGAGGTCAGTCCTGAAAGAAATGAAAACTCATTGGAAAAAACTGATTCAACCAATGACCAAGACAACAGTAGTAATCAGAAGAAGCCTGTTGCAAGAACAAATGCAAGAACTAAACTGGGATCATGGTCCAAAGGAAAGAGTCCTCTGTCAAAGCTGTTCACATCGAGTGGAAGTGACAAAAGCAACAAGGCTGAGCCAAAGGATGCCAAGAAACCAGATGTCAAACCTAGTGGTGGACTTCTTGGTAGACTGTTGCAGTCACCCTCTGATGTTACAAAATTGCCTGCACAAGATGAGAAAATGACCAAAACACACACTGATGAGAAGAATGCAGAGAAAGAAAAAGAGGCTGTGACAAAAGACAAGCAAGAGGAGAGAGACTTACCTGAAGCTGCACCTCTGGATCCAGATGTTGAAAACCATATCAAGTCAGAGTCTTCTGAGCCCAGTGTAGATAGTACTTGCACGTCTACAGAGACATCCAGCCTACCAGGAAGGTGTATTGATGTCACAGGTGAAGACCTAACAGCTCCAGCACTGTCTGAGAAAAATCCAGCTGATGATCAACAATCAGAATCCCAGAGCAGTGAGGCTGCAGGCCTGTCTGCCAGTGACCCTGCAAGAGACTCCAAAGGAGATCCCTCTGCTGTGCATTCACTGAATACTATGCATGAGGAGTCAGCCATGAAGTTAATACCAGAGAGAAGTAATGATGACATTTCAAATCATCTATTTAATGAGGATATTATTGGAGAAAGTGTCAGTTCAGCACTTTTTGGCGAAGCGACCACTCAGATGAATACAGATGAATCTGCACCGAAGCTGGACTTGCTCCCCGATGCATCGGAGGAAGGGACCGGAAACTTGATCAGTGATGCGCTTTTTGATCTCGGCAGTGAACCTCCACAACATTCCTCCACATTTTCTGACTCACCTGACACCCACAGTCATACATTTTCCTCTTCCCCGAGTGACACAGCTGTGTCTGCAGCTGCTTCTGCACAAGGTTTGAGCCTGATTGACTCAGAGCCAATGTTGGCTGAGATTGAAGAGGTTGCTGTCATGGCAGATCAACCTATTCTTCATGACTTGGCATCCATAAAGCAAGTCGACACCTCCGATTTTTTCGGGGCAGTTAACATAACAGGTGAGCAGAATACTGACTTTGATATCTTCAGCTCAAACGACAGCCAGTTTAAACAGCCTCCTGCTGTTAATGTTCCTGATCAAGGAGGGGCCGAGGCTTCCAAAGCTCTCTTATCAGCCTTTCCTGATGACATCTTTGGAGCTGGTGAAATCTCAAGCGGTGCGGATGTGTTTCATGTGCTATCAAGTAGTTCAGCTACTTCTGATTCACTGAATGACTTACTTGGATCTTCCCCATCTTTTGTCTCTGCTCATCCAGCTCAGATAGATCTTTTCTCTGATGGTATCTATAAGTCCAGTGATGTGAAAAACATCAGTGACAATACTAAGAGTGAACAGCTCAGCCAAGAACACAAAGAAAGTGAGGTGTACCTTGAAATTCTTGAATATAAGAGCCAAGGTGAAACAATCAACAAGCCAGACCAAGAGAGTTATGTTAAAGAGCAGAACAGTCAAGAGATTCCACAAAATGATATTACAGCTCTGACTGGAGCAGTGGAGGAGGTTAATGACTCGCTAGACTCTCAAAGTCTCTCAGAAACTCTCAGTTCAACTGAAGATGATACAAAACAACAAGATCCACCTGAGAGACTGGACGTTATTCCAAGAGATCCAGTCAGTACATCTGATTCAGATAATCCAACAGCTCCACAAAGTCCTGGAGGACAAGTGAATGGAGAGGAGGTCAGTCCTGAAAGAAATGAAAACTCATTGGAAAGAACTGATTCAACCAATGACCAAGACAACAGTAGTAATCAGAAGAAGCCTGTTGCAAGAACAAATGCAAGAACTAAACTGGGATCATGGTCCAAAGGAAAGAGTCCTCTGTCAAAGCTGTTCACATCGAGTGGAAGTGACAAAAGCAACAAGGCTGAGCCAAAGGATGCCAAGAAACCAGATGTCACACCTAGTGGTGGACTTCTTGGTAGACTGTTGCAGTCACCCTCTGATGTTACAAAATTGCCTGCACTAGATGAAAAAATGACCAAAACACACACTGATGAGAAGAATGCAGAGAAAGAAAAAGAGGCTGTGACAAAAGACAAGCAAGAGGAGGGAGACCTACCTGAAGCTGCACCTCTGGATCCAGATGTTGAAAACCATATCAAGTCAGAGTCTTCTGAGCCCAGTGTAGATAGTACTTGCACGTCTACAGAGACATCCAGCCTACCAGGAAGGTGTATTGATGTCACAGGTGAAGACCTAACAGCTCCAGCACTGTCTGAGAAAAATCCAGCTGATGATCAACAATCAGAATCCCAGAGCAGTGAGGCTGCAGGCCTGTCTGCCAGTGACCCTGCAAGAGACTCCAAAGGAGATCCCTCTGCTGTGCATTCACTGAATACTGTGCATGAGGAGTCAGCCATGAAGTTAATACCAGAGAGAAGTGATGATGACATTTCAAATCATCTATTTAATGAGGATATTATTGGAGAAAGTGTCAGTCCAGCACTTTTTGGCGAAGCGACCACTCAGATGAATACAGATGAATCTGCACCGAAGCTGGACTTGCTCCCCGATGCATCGGAGGAAGGGACCGGAAACTTGATCAGTGATGCGCTTTTTGATCTCGGCAGTGAACCTCCACAACATTCCTCCACATTTTCTGACTCACCTGACACCCACAGTCATACATTCTCCTCTTCCCCGAGTGACACAGCTGTGTCTGCAGCTGCTTCTGCACAAGGTTTGAGCCTGATTGACTCAGAGCCAATGTCAGCTGAGATTGAACAGGTTGCTGTCATGGCAGATCAATTTATTCTTCATGACTTGGCATCCATAAAGCAGAGAAACTGCCCCGATTTGTTCGGGGCAGTTAACATAACAGGTGAGCAGAATACTGACTTTGATATCTTCAGCTCAAACGACAGCCAGTTTGAACAGCCTCCTGCTGTTAATGTTCCTGATCAAGGAGGGGCCGAGGCTTCCAAAGCTCTCTTATCAGCCTTTCCTGATGACATTTTTGGAGCTGGTGAAATCTCAAGCGGTGCGGATGTGTTTAATGTGCTATCAAGTAGTTCAGCTACTTCTGATTCACTGAATGACTTACTTGGATCTGCCCCATCTTTTGTCTCTGCTCATCCAGCTCAGATAGATCTTTTCTCTGATGGTATCTTTTCTACGGATACACAATTACTGCCAGTGTCTGAGCCAGGTAATGAAACTGTGTTCATGGACAGTCTGTTGGTGTCTGAAAACATCAATACTGAGCAGAAATCAGAGAACAGCAGCTGGATGGATGATTTACTTGGATAATATAATGCTTTGTTTTAAAGATGAACTGCTGCGTGTGAAATCCTTTTCTAAAATCCACAGATATATATATATATATATAAAAAAAGAACATGAAACCTTAATCAGTTATCAGAAAAACATGTTGTTTTTTTTTCCCCATAGCATTCACACACAACGTGTAATATTAATATGATTTCAAGTTATTAGCAGATATATTAATGAACATTATTAAATGGATACGAACAATCACGAAACACTGCTTTTGTACGTTTGAGATTGTATTTAAATAAAGGGATAGTACAGAAATTTACCATGTACAAAGTCTTCAACATACTGAAATGACAATTATTTGCTCTAAATGTAATCATCAGTGATTTATGTTTAATAAAATTTCAACAATAAGAACTGAGGTAGTTTATGGTTGATTGCTGCCCCTAAACAAAACCCTTAATTTAACAGGGAGCTTTTCTTATAAGACTTAAAGAGAACAGATGATGGAACAATCGCTTTTTTTCTGTGACTGAGATCATATATTTGGGTGTCTAAAGTCCCTGCCAACTCAAAAGCTCAGAAATAACACAAGCCTGGCCTTATGCCCCATATATCAAAAGAGTGAGCCGTATAGTGAGCCGTTTAGATTTGCAGTGAAAAGTTAGTCACACTACAAGTTTAACCTGCCTTCTTCTTTTTTACCTTAACCTAACTTCAGCTTCTGTACTAGAAAGCTTAATTTAATTTGCTCTTGCTTTTTGCTTTGCTTTTAATGTCGGAGTTGATCATCAGTGTCATATCTTATTTAGGAAATGAATTAGTTATAATGCTCTACCAGTACCTTTAATGTTTTATATCTCAACAAGGATATTTGTGTTCTAATATAATATTTCTAATTTTTTTTTTTTTAAATTAGAGGGCCAAAGCTTCCAAAGATCTGTGACAAAATTTGACCAAATGATTTCACAGACATGTCATTAAGGTGCCTGGGACCTGTGTGAAGTGGTGGAAAAGGAGTATAATTGTTCTCCTTTAACCAAACAGTCTTAGACTTATTAGTCTAGACTCTCCCACTTGACATTCGGGCATGCAGCGCCATCCAATCTCCATACGCAGACTTTGTCACCAATAAATCCAACGCAATTAATGAATCTATGCTCCTGCTTCACACGTCTCACTTGCTGTAAGGCTGGGTTGATGCAAAATCTTTTTCATTTTGAGCACGTTATTAAAAGAAGTAAAAATAGCTAATGACATCATAGATTTGGGTGGAAAAAGATGTATTTACTCAGTGTTTAATCAGTACAGTTTCATCTTTTTTTAATCTAAATTCTGTTGGAGCCAGAGATGTTTTGGAACCAACACCTAGTGGTCACCATGTGTACTGCCCTTTAAAGCGTTTGCACAATGGCTTTGAGGCTGACAGCAGACAACTTTGTTCATCTGATAGTCGCAGCCAGTGTTCATACAACAGTGTAGTTATGGACAATCTGTAACTTTGGCACATTCATCACATCTGAATTTGAAACAATAACATCACCACGGCAGGAAGAGGAGCTCCTGTGCCGGCAGAACTACAAGAAAAAGAAAGTCAATAGATAAATGAATGTATAAATTTGTGTCGTTGCAGACCTTCATTTTTTTTTAATGATGAATGACAAATCTATGGATTGTATTTGTACTGGAAATTGAATTCCATTACGTTGTTTTAGTCCTGATTGATGCAGTTTGTTTGGGTGACATGTTGACATCCAAACTTAAAGTAATTCAGATGATGTTATTTTGATTTTCATGAAAAAAAAAAACTAAATCTTAAACGGTTGACTCAACCTGTGAATCTGTTTTTCTGAAATGACTTATTATTCTGACGGAACACAGGGAAAGTGAAATCAACGATATTTCCAGTCAGTGTGTACCTCTCTAATCCGTCTTTTCATTTCAAAGTTGGTGAATGTATTTCTGAAATCTACTAATTTCTTGTAACTTGCAAATTGCAGATTTTGTATGTGACATGAAAACATTCCTCTGGAAAAGCAGCTGTGGTGCAAACCAAGAATTGCATAAGGTGTTCAGCTGGAACTCACTCATACAAGTTATTAGTTTCTGGGCTATCAAACCCAAAACTTTTTGTAATATTGATGAGCTGGTTTTACAGCCACATTGAAATTTAGGATCACAATTCGTCTTCATGTTTGTATTCTTCCGTATGGTCCTGGATACAGTACTATGTTAGAGGCAGCCTTTTAAAGACAGAATAAAGTTTTTGGAAACACAAACACAGAAGCTATATTGACATCTATGTCTGCTTGTCTATGCCCACCACTTAGACCTGTGACTATGGTGGCTTCATCCAACATATGTACACCAACCCATTAAGGCTTAAGCCATTAAGCCGTATAGCCTTTGCTCCCTGATGGCCGGTGGTGTAAAGAAGCCTGGAGAGCTTGTACACCTTTAATTTTCATGTTTTTTTTCTCCCGATTATTTACTAATTACTTATTCATTCTTTCTTCTAGTTATTCATCTATTTATTCTTAAGCATCTTGTCAAGCAAAAAAATAAACATTGAAATATAATGACCACTTTGCCATAGTCAGTGTAGTATGGTAATGCTGTGGTACACGGTAGACTCGTGTATACCCTTCACAGCACTGCTGATGGCGCTGATGTGCACAGGGACAAACATCCTCCTCCCTGAGCGGAGTCATGTTCAGCAGCTGCTCTGGATCTGATTGGATAAAAAGAAAGCTAGCTACCACGGAAGCCTAAGTGAAAATTGGAAAGAAAAGTGCACACAGAGGGAACTGCTGGATTAACCCAAATTCTCCAAAGTCTGCCATGTTGATATCAGATTTCTCTTTTCTATAAAGATGGAGATGAATCTCAGACAGTAAATACTAATGTTTAACCATTATCTTAAAACAGATAACACACTTAATTAGATGACTTTCCCCTGAGGAGCACTAAAACCTAATAATCTTACAGAGGCCTTTTGAAGAATATATTTCCCAACAGATGTGAAATTGTTCTTATCTAACCTGAATTCCAGTGTGTTATTACTATCAGCACAGTCATATAAAACCATTTCGAATTTTCATATTTCTCCAAAAGCCTGTTGGTTTCACATCAACATTTAGCAAAAATCAGATTTTTTTTAAAGAGAAATCTGCAGCATATTGGGATCGGTAATAACTGTGGAAAAAAGGTCAAATGTTAAGAGTGTTATAACCCTAAAGTGTTATCATGAAAAAGCGTTTTAGTTCCACCAACACAAAGCTGGGGCACTGTGCTTTCAAAACTCGATTTAATAGCGACCTTTGAGATTAATTACAGCTTACTATAGCTATGAAATGGATTACACTAAACACGAGATATATTCAGAAGGATGAAAGACGTTTAGCTGGGAGTTCAGTGACACAAATAGAAAAAGTGTGTAAATAGCTTTAAAACCAATAAAAGCAGTTTTACAGCTTATTTTCCTCACTGGGTTACGTGAGGGTTTTCTTGCTGTAGCTGCTGATAAAGAAAATGGCTACACAGAAAGCACAGTGGTGCCTGTGCTTTCTGCGTAGCCATTGTTCAGTGGGGAGTTGTCGCCTCACACAATGTCTTTATTGTTATCTGTCACAGAAAATTTAAATGTGTGTTTACATCTTCGAATCCCAATAAAAAACTATAAATTCAACTACAAAAGAACTACATTAACTTTAAAGGGTAACTTACCCACATATATTTTACTGTCTTGGTGTAATCAGGTAGAATTAAAGCCTGCCACAACTCACGAGTGACCAATAAAGAATTAGTTAAAGTGTAACTAGTGAAAGAAAATGGTTTGGTTCAGTTCTTGTCCAAAGAAATGTGAGACCCACAAGATCTTGCTATATATAAGTTTATATCAGTTATCTGTGTTTGGGAAACTTTAGGGAGATATTTTACAATATTTTTAAAGCTACACATTTTGAAATGTAAGTTTTCTTAATAATATAAGAAAATTCATTTTGAGGCAATGATTCACACTGAAAAAAAGGCCATATTGGCAATCTTGTTTAATATAAGACATGCAGGAGAGATAAACCTACTTACTTGACAAAGAGACAAACAACCATGCCTGCACACATCCACATCCATTTCACATCCATTGAGAAGATCAGCAACAAATTAAAGAAAATTAAAGAAAGACTACAGGGACCAAAAAAAGGACCTTGTTGAAACGGCAACAGGCGACCAAGGAAGAACCCCCACTTTGATATTCTGTACTCGGTCCTCGGCGATAGACTGGCAAATAACGCCACCGGAGCCTTGTACCGAGCCTGACGTATACAGTGGCGTAATGACGTGGCTCCCCTTAGCACCCCGAGCTATGGGAAAGTAAACTGGTTCTCAGCTGGTTCGCAAGTTGAACGAGTTGTAAACCAGCACCAGCACTGGCCCCGAACCAGCCCTGGAACTGATTTGGTGGAAAAGGGGTATTTTTGGTTAGCTCCTTCAGACTGCAGAGCTGCACTTCTGGGTCTTTAGCTACTTGTCTGCTGTTGCACCACCACCTCTGTAGAATTTAGACTTTATGTTATGTTTATTTTTTTGCTTTGTAAATCTTTGGTTAATCTAAAGTATTTTCCTGTGTTCTTTCCTTTTTGTTTGACCAGACTGGACTTGAAGGGGGGAGCTGCCATTCTTGTTTGTTGTTAAAACCCATGTTTTTCTGTTTATCTTGAAGACAGGTTGTTCCTGTTGAAAGTTTTTATCGTTTTCACTTTTTCTTTTCTGTGGTTATGTTGGTAGTACTTTTTATTTCTATTTAGAATGGCTTTGTTTGTTGGGTTTGGCCATCCCTAAAGTGAAAGTGCCTTTCTGTTTGGATTACTGTTTAAAAACAACATATATATCTATACAACTGAAGGATAAACTGCCAAGATTTTTCTTCTAATTTTCCTTTTCTAGAGGTAAGTTTCTCCAGTCTTCTCTGAGACCAGCCTGGAAACGACACAACAACAGATAATTAACAAATATCATTCTATTGTGCCTAGTGGGTTGTAATAAGTTACATTAGAAGCAAAATTTTAAAGAAATGACAGAAATATATGTTTTAATGAATATCGTCTTTTCTGCATCTTTTCTCTGCGATGCCTTTCGTTTCAACAAACAGTGCTCATCTGGCGTAATTCGCACACAACAATAAGATTTTTTTTTTTTAGAAGTCTGGTAAACGTGTTTTAGAAAAAAAAAACTTCCCAAAGAATTGTTTAAATTTGTACATTGAACACACTGCTGTCGATGTAAAGTAGGTCAGCATTAGATAAATAATCGCGTAAAACAAAAGAAAAGGGCCATGGGACACATTGTATTGAAGGAATGCAACTGCTCTCAATCCTGGATGTCCTACAATCTCTAGGACATCCAGGATTTTTTTTTTTTAAAAGTGTTTATATTTATGTTGAGACAACTACCATAAACCAAAGTACACCAAAAATACAATTGGCAATTATACCATTAATCCGTGAATTGGTTGTTTAGTTTAATTTGTGGAGGCATGTTTGACAGCTACTGACTGCTGTGTGCCTAAAAGAATGTGCATTCTGCCTGAAGACTAATAGCATCTGCTATTATTAACAGTTTGAAATGGTGCAAATCAAAGTACTATGTAACTTGAGGGAGGTAGAAGATTTAAAGCCTCTAAAATGTACTTAGATTCTCTCCAAGGTCTTGTGTCATCAAAAGTTCTGTTAACTTTCAGCATCCTTGGTAACATTTAGAGCAATCGCCTCCCTATTATTTTGAGTTAAACTAAACAATGATCCCTCCCGAAAAAAAAAGAACTATTCAGACTACAGCCTGGTTGATATGTTTTCCGGTTTGATTGATTCACTTTGATTCTTCAATGTGCTCTTGTTTCTGTGGGTAAAAAAGGAATAGAGATGTTTATGGAATAGAAAAGTAAATTATATGAATATCCAGTAAATACTTAAAGAATATGCAATTGATATGCAGCCTGCTTACTTGATGCCCTCAGCCTCATCGGTTGAATCTGGGAGCTCTTTCCGTCTGGTCTCAGGAAGCAGAAAGCTGAGAACTCCACTAATGACTGTAAGGGTGCTGAAAACTATGGTTGGAATTGTCCAGTGGTACACGGCCAACATGTTGAGCAGCGGTGAGACTAACCCACCAGCTCGGCTCGCAATAGAGCCCAGACCAGAGGCTGTTTGTCTGGAACAAGAATGTAAATCGTTGTCTATACTAAACTCTTTCATGTCTGTACTGAGAAAAAAAAAGCCAAACCATTTTTACATGTCTTGGGGAAATGATAATCAGAATCAATCTTAAACAGTAGAGACTCAGCTTACCGGATAGATGTTGGAAACAGCTCCTGAATATACACATTGCATATGGATCCAGCCCAGTTAATGAAAAATCGACCACCAATTGCCAATGTGGTGACAGCAACAGCATTATCTTGAACAGAACATCAGAATGTGGAATAATATGGAATATGGAAATGTGAAAGAAATGAGAAAGGAACAGAGATTGAAAAAGACGAGTCTTCTAGAGTTTGCTTTTGGGATTTAGACTAGCGGTTCCAAAATGTTCCAAATTGTGACCTACAACAGTGGCAGAGAATTATGACTCCAAATATTACTGCTTGAAGAATAAAAACATCGCTAATAAGCCAATTAAAATGAGGGCATAATGACAGTCAGCCTCCAACAACAAAACAACTATTTTCATGAATTTATGACCATACATTAAAAATACAAAGTTTAAAATGCAAACAAGACGTCGACATTGGGGAAATTGTTTTTAATGTTGTCTGATCTGAAAGTCGGGGAATCACCGAAGTATTCAAAGATGTAAGGTTTCCACACAACAGCCACCTAACCTGCTAAGTCTATTTTGGTGGCTGGAAATGGAGAAATATGAAGGTCTTTACCTTGAGGAACAGCAAGGATTAAGAAGCACAATAATCCCCCAATCAGAAGTGTTGACATCAGTGACACTTTTCTCCCCACAGTTTCTAACAGCCAAATGCACATGATATGAGCCGGTAGTTCACTCAGGCCAAACATGGCCTGCGTCAGGAAAATGTCCAAGCCAAAGTTTCCCACGTTGAATGAAAGGCTGAAGTAGGTGACATTCAGTGAAAACCTGTGAAAAACAAAGAGAATCAGCTTCATTTAAAAATAAATAAATAAAAATGACTGCCGAATTCATGTGTTCATGTTTTTTTGGGTCTGATTTATAGGCTGCGGGCAGTTAATTTGTGTATCATGAAATATAACTTACCATGCCAATATTACCGTAAGGAAATACTTCCTAAGAACAGGTGATTTGAAAAGAACTATTACGCCATCTTTTTTCTCTGTTTGTTTAATTTCAATCTGTAATGCACAGGGGGAAACACAGCATGATGTTAACATTTGCTCCCCTTCGCGAATCATATCATGAAACTGCTGCAGTCTGGTGCTATCCCACTTTAACCTTAAAAGTTCAGCAGAAATCTCTCTGACAGTTCAATTTCGACTGGACGTGAGCACCGTACACTTTAAGCTGGCGAAATTCTCTCACGAAACAGATTTGCACATTAGACTACACACGGTGTCTACAGTTTTTTCATGTTCCTTTTATTATTTCCCCATTCGTGTTTTCATACAATCGCTGAAAAAAAGTGACGACGGGTACCTTTTCCAGCAGAGAGTCTGGAACTGTGCGTTTGTTGATGGCTGCCACTTTGGTGATCAGCTTTTTAGCCTCCTCTGTTTGCCCTCTGTCCAACAACCACCTGGCTGACTCTGGAATGAACCTGTCCGAAAACAAGTCAATGACACCTCTCACCAATCTGTTGCTCACATGTAGCTTGAATCAGGAGCGTGTTCGTGCATACCATATGTAAACAGTGACGACTGCAAACGGAATTGCTGTGACTAGTTGAGCCAGTCTCCAGTCTCTGATAAAGTAGATCATACTAGCAAGGATACTCTGTCCAATTGCACCAAATAGCTGAGTCACACATGCTCCCCATGATCGTCTGGACACCCCAATCCATTCAGTGGCTGGAAACAGGAAGCCAACTGTTAACATGTCATTAAAGGTACAGTATCTGATTCTCTTTAATTGCTCTTTTGGTCAGATTTGTTGACGTTCTCTCCCCATCTCGAAAGCGATCAATGAATTAGATTGAAAAAGGAAGAGAGAGTAAAATAATGTGTTTTGTAGGTCTGTCATAGGCCTGTAAAAAAGGTAAGCTGTGGAGGGGGCGTGGTGCATCAGCTGCAGGAGAGAGCTGTGGAGAGAGCTCTGGGGAGCAGGACTAGGTGAGTGATTAGTACACCGGCAGTCACTTGTCTAATCACTCTCCTCTTTTAAAAACTCAGTAGCGTGCTGGAGCTGGGAGGAGAATTGAAGTGGAGTCGGTAGCACGAACCGGGAGGGAAGGAAGGCCTGCGAACGACTCCACATTTGTGAAAAAGAGTTAAATAAACTATACGTTGAACCGTCCGCTGTCTCTGAGTCTCTCTGAGAGAACCTGCAACAGGCAACAGGCCGCCACATAAGCATTTTGTACGAATGCATTGATTGGATGGTCTATCACTTCAGCTCACGGTTTGCTCTCTCCTGGGCACTCTGAGCATTATTTTTTATTATACTGATTAGCTGACAGCCCGACTATGAATACATACATATATATATATTTATATATAACCCTGCATACAGCAATAGAAATCAAGTCAAATAAGGTTATTTTCCTTTTTACTCCTAACTATTTGATTATTTAGTTATTAAGAAAGACTAGTTACAAGGCTTATTCTCATTGTGGTTCCTGATGAGGACATGAGATTCATGCTGGGCTAATTTATGGCTTTAATTTGGCTTAAATGCCAACATCCTGATGTTGAACACAAGTGATGCTGGTTCGAAATCTTTGTTTGTTGGTGTTTGCAGCTATTTATGAACACCAGAGATTCAACAAGTAGGTTTCAACAAAAAGTGAACACCAGCCTTTGTGAAGTCACGATTGCAAGGCTATTGTCTTAGACTATTAAAAATTGTTACAACCTTATTTACAAGAAAAGTTGTGACATTGTGAGAAAAGCAAAAAAAAAATCCATTAATCTGGAAACCAGTTAAAGGAGGCCTACATTTAAACTGGTACTCAGAGTATCAAACACAAGTCTTATAATAACAATTAATAATACTTTAAATTGAGGAGATCTTGTAGTTTTGAACAAGCTCCAGTATTTTATCAGATTTACAAATGTGGCTTTTATTACACCAACTTTTATTTTAGACGGCATCAAATCATTTTATTGGGTGACAGCTCTGGAGTGCAGGCAGAGCAGGCGGGCACCTGGACTTCTTCACTTCAGAGCCGTGCTTTTGTAACATGCACAGAATGTGGTTTAGCTAGCAGAAATAAGACAGGTCTTCTTTAAAAAAGGTAACACTATGTGCTACTTCATCACCTCTGCTGTTCAAAGAAAATCACCTTTTAGTTGACAAGTAACACCTTTTCTTATTTTGATTAAAAAACAAGTATCCATAGTAAGTTTTTTATTTATAATTTATTATTTGATGTAAATCTTTGGGCAAATTCACACATAAATCAGTATAATAATCATCAGTGAAGGAACATATTCATATGCTTATTTAAATAATAGAATAACAGTTGTGAGAAGAACGCACTGATACTTTCAGTCAGCGCAGTTGTTCAGTGTGAAAAGATTCAGCTTTACAAAAGTTTATGAATTTTAGTTGTTATTTGTTGATGGATTTATAACATATTATGAAGAGATTTTTTTAGACTTATTTGTAAAGTAAAAAGTAAAAAAAAAAGTATCTTGTATTGATGTATCTTGAAGTTTTAAAAGATATTAATAAAACAAAAACAAAAACTGGGAATATCCCGAGCAAACACGGATGGTCTTGTGTGTGAATGCTAAACGCTGCTGCTGTTTTCTCTCTTGATCTTTTCGCTTTTGTATTTTCGCAGATGTTTTGGCGTCATGAATTTTTTGAAGCGCCTCCACAATGAGATCACTTCTGGGCTTTCTTCTTTGGGGGTTTCAGCGCGAAAAGGGGTTACAATTGGAATAAATTCCTGTGTTTCCACAGCTATTATGTCGACATCTTCTTGTTTTGGTTCTTGTTCTTGTTCTTGAGGCATGTCTTCGACATTTAAATGGTCTGGTGGTTGGGAGTCCTCTAAATGTTCAGAGACTGGTTCCATTCTGATGACAATGGTAATTTCTTCTTGAATCTCTTTTGGAAGTATTTCAGTTTCTTTTTCCTCTGCGGGTACAGAAATCTTCTCAATAGGTGGAGACATTTCCTCGATGTCTTGAGGTTCCTGGATGACTTCAGGCTGGTTGTTTTTTGCTGTAGGTTCTTCTATATTTTTATTCTATATTCTGTGTTGCCTGCGCTTCAACATTTGCAATATAACCATTTGTTCTTTAATATTGATGAGCTCCAACTGCAAATACAGCTGCTCCACCTCGGTTGCCATTGTTTAGTGTTGTTAACGGTGAAACTAGGCTTAAGAGAGCCAGAGCAGTCTCCAGAGTAAAGACAGAGTAACATTAATGCTCCACTATTATGAAGTTAAACATTAAATATGCTTTGCCTGGCTATAAGCATACATCGCATACTTTAAGAGTGCGAATGTTGGGGTTGAATACACAAACAAATATCTTTATGTAGTCAGACACTATGTGAGGGTTGTAAGCTACTCTCTGGCTCGCTCAATCACTCAGATTGTCTCACACTGTGTGTTAGATGGGTGTTTAGAAAGATACACATTTGTCCCTTTTAACACTTTTCCATGGAAGATTATTCACATTAAAGGTGATTGTTTTTTCAGAGTTATGGTAAGATAATTGGCTGGTTTGACCATATTGTACCATGTCAATCATATCGTTGTGTAACTATTTGAAAGCAACTTGAAAAAGATTCGGTACAGTTTTTTAAATAAAGATAGTTAGGTTGATTTCAGCTCCTTGGTGTTTGTATTTGTTTGCTTATCTTTGCAGTGCTTTTTGATTATTTTATCAAGACATTTCATTATACAGAGATATAATATGGGTCAACAAAAGAGGTGGATGAACAGGAATCTTCATTTGTTTTACTTACAGGTCTATTTGAGGGGTGCCTATGGTTTGTATGTTCTACATTTTATCATGAGTGTGTCATGCACTGTGGGATACTGGTCTGGTCTTGTCTCGGTCTCGACCCCTCAAAGTCTTGCTCTTGTCTTGGTCTGGATACACTGTGGTCTTGGTCTTGTCTTGGTTTGGTTTGGTTTAGGTGGTCTTGACTACAACACTGCCAGTTACGTTACTGATCATGACAGCAGCTTAACTATAAATTCACAATTAAACACCATATCAAAAATAAAAGGATCAGAGGAAAACTGGTGGAGTATAATACTGTACCCAGTATAACGCCATTAAGCCGATAACCTCCGTAGCCAATTCCCACAATGAACTGGGATGCCAAATATAAGTAGAAGTTGGGACATAATCCAGTTGCTATGGTAAATACGAGCATCAACACCACCGGAATCTGAGTTGCTCGTTTGCGACCAAACCTGGAACAAATAAGATTCCTCTTGTCAGTTTGGTTACTCCTGGATGAATTATGTATCATATTACATACTTATCTTAAGTGAACAAATGTACAATTACATATTATAATTAGGCATGTATCAACCAATATTCAACTTGCACTCAGCCTATCGGCAAATAGGATAACCTCAACTGATGGCCATGGCCACTGTTTATCTGAGATGTCCTGGTTGTGTGGAATTTACTTTGATCTGAAACTTACAAGATGTGTTTACACTTAATTTTGTATGGCACAAAAAAAAAATTTGCTGGGCCGTGTGAGCACTGAAAAGTCGTTGAGTTGGCAATGGTTTAACAGTCTAAACAAATCTTCCATCATTTTTCCAAAGGATCTTTTGTTTATGAGAAAGTGTGTGATACATTTTTCTTTTTAGACGCATTTGTATGAATAAACTGCACATTCAAAGACTGCATGAAGAGCTGAAATGCTTTAAAACTGTTCTTTTTTTTTCTATCATAGAGCATATGTCATCATTTCCCTGGCATGAAAAAGACTATTTGTGTCAATTAATTAATTTGTGTCAGCTATTGACCAAAATATCATGTTTAACATTGATTTCGGCTCAGAATGTCACAACTGGAGCATCCCTAAATATAATATAATATGAAACATAAGAAATAAACTAAATGTGGCTTGTACAAGACTTTGGGCTTACGATTCGGCAAAAGGACCAAGTAGGAGACATCCGACCAGGATACCAGCCATTAACACAGCTTGGGCCACTTCCAACAAATAAGACTGGTCACAAACAAGGCCAAACTGGGAAAAATTATAATAATAACACACTCTGTCAGTAAAAGAGAGATATTAAAAAAAAAAATTTCAATCCAAATGACTAAGATAAGTGTATCACTCACGTCGGTAACTATGGTGGTCTTATACAGCATGTTGCCATACACCCATCCATTCAGGCACCTGGTGGTATCATTAAGTCCATATTCCCTGATGGCATCGATGTCCCAGTCCACAGGGACAAACATCCGACACCTGCTGAAGGTCCCATCCTCCTCCCTGGGCAGAGTCAGGTTCAGCTGCTCATCTTTGGTGAGGTTAGGAGCAGTGGTGAGGATCCAGTCTGTGTTACAGTGTCGCTCCGGATCAGACTGGACAAAAAACACACTGCTAAAGTGAAAAGGCAGAAAGAAATTCGGGAAGCAAAGAACAAACAGGATGGTCTTCTGAAATAGTCCAAACTCTCCAATATTCCGTAGAATTTCTCCAAAATCAGCCATGTTCGGGGGTACAGGATTCCGCTTCCAGAGATGCTGCCAGAGAATGACCTTTAATCAAAGCCCATTAATGTTTAAACCCAGGACCGTATACTTGAGGAAGGTTGACGCAGCACTTCAGCTGCTGTTTTATTTTGTAGAAGGAGACGCTCATGTGATTATTTAACCAGATGTAACACATTTGTAGTTTTCATTGTGTAACACTCTTATAACATGTTTGTGCTTTGAACTGCAGTCCAAAGTTAAATTTGACTCTAGAGCGACCTTTTACAGGTGTATGACAACAAAACTAATAGAAATGTCCTGGATAAAGAAAAAGATATGTTGCCGTTTCCAGCACAGGCAATAAAACATGCACCGTGAGAAAGCACTGAGTCCCGTTCTTTCCTTATCTCTCTTTTGAAGTTCTGTTGATATTTCACTTTTACAGTTTGCTGACTTAGTATTACTCGAAAACCTGCTGCATAACATGGACTTTTACAACCTCAGAACAAGAAAAGTTAGGACAGTGTTTTGTGCGCTGTCTGCTCAAAAACACTGCATTTTGCATTATAATGTTTAATCCCATCTACTTTTGAATATCAGGCCTAAGACTCATTCCGAAAAAAAAAAACTTGGGACCTCAAGCTTTGACCATTGTCAACTAAAAAAATGTGGACACTATTCCAGCGGTAAAATAGCATCATATCTTTTAACATCAGTGGAGGTGCTGCCAGATTGGCACAAGTCATTTTTTCTTATTTGTTTTCCTATATGATGATTTACACCTGATATTTTGGTCATATGATAGAAGCGTACGCCCAGTTTTTAGGCAGATGTCTCATTATACTTATAAGATATAATAAGAACTGTGCGTATGGCTGTTTGCTGATCAGCTGACTTGTCAGGTGAACAGTTTTGCTTTATACTTGTACGAGGCGCCCTCTGTGTTCTTTCGTCTGAAGTGTGTTCACACTCGACCTGCCACTCTGTGAGTTGGCTATTTAAATGGTTTCCTTTGGAGCAGTGATGCTAGTGTGTGAAAATGATGTCCTTATTTAATCATTTATTGCTCCACCCAAGTTGCCTCTGAGCCCAGAGCCGTTGGCACCACCTCTGAACATGGTTAACATAAGGCTTCTTTTTTTTTTTTTTTTTTTTGCAGTAAAGTTTTGGTGGCTTTAGTGTTATGTAACTCTGGATTGTCGTCCTTGAGGGTTTTTCACAGTAATCCCACGTCCCTGCGGTTTTATCAGCTATGTATGAAAGAGAGTGGAGATCATGGCTAACCTGCTTCTGCTTGCACCTCTGCCCTTTAAAGACAGAAATTCCCTCATATTCCTTGAATCCTTTAATAATATTATGCATCTTATCCTTCTTTTTTTTAAGGACGTTGTTTTTAAACAAATTTGCTGAAAACCTGTTCAACTAAAAAAAAAAAAAATAATAATTCAGATTCGTGGATACTTCTTTTGTACCAGACAGTGAAAATGATCATGTTAACTTCACATGAGTTTTTTTTCTTTAATGTGAAATGCAAAAATGGAAGCATATTAAAATGTGAAATGAAGCTGACAAAGCATGTACTATCTTGGGTATATAATGTCTGCTAGGAGGTCAAAGTCAAACTCTCTTGCTTGCATTTTTTTATTTCAGTCCAGCTTTTTCAGCCACACGAGTGATTTGGTTGAATTCAGCTGCACAACATCAGTGCAGACGAGGGTCGTCTGACGTATCGAGCAGCTTTTAAGAGCACGTCATGTATGGAGAATTTCAGTGTCATGTGGGAACCTATCAGCTGCTAAAACCTCTTCAGACCTGTTCAAAAACATGTTTGAATAACACTTGAAATAAGAAATTAAAAAAGAAACAGATAAGCCATTTTCCACTCTTTATTTGCCTTTCAGGGTTTCCATAACTGTCTGCTGTTCACCAAATACAGCGTCTTTAATATGTGTCTCGTTCATTCCTTCGTGGGACCACCATCCAGCACTCTGCAGCGTGTTCATCTATTACACCAAATGCATCACTGCTGACGGGAGCTCACCAACTGCTGAGAGACTTTTAAATTAAAAGATATTTGTTACACTTTGTCACAAGCAAGCCAGGAGTACCATCTATTTCTGTAACACAACAGCAGTGGCAGCGCTATCAGAGTGCAACAAGAAATGATCTTCGAGTCGATGTACAGTTAAAATGGGACCTAGGAGAAGCTAGAGTTTGGTGGATTTTCTCTTGTCGTCTTCAGTCTTCTTGTAATCACTTCCAGTCTTCTTGTGGGTCGTGATCCTACGGGGACAAGGGAACACCCAGAGGTTTAAGCAATAAAGATCACAAAGAGTAGAAAACACTCAACAACAGGCAGCCAATGACTGGCCTGCAGTGACTGGACACGTGACCTTTTAACATGTCTTTGCATATTTAACCTGCGTGAATTACACTTTCCATTCATATTAAAAAGTAGACAGTTTGAAAGTTTTTAGCTTTAAAGTTTGTATTAATGTTGACCCGGTGTAGGGCTGCTGCATACAGAAATAAATGATGCTTACAGAGTTGAACTAACCTGTCCTGAAGATTTATCTATGACCAAAGGAAAGGTAAAGAACAGAGGAAACTAGCACAGTATAAGAAAAAAGAAAAGGCTCTTGAAATTGTCTCTATATACAAGACATATGTGCCTGTGTTTTTCTTGGCTGGTGGTAGCGGATTCTTAGAGAAAATCCTTGTACTATTTCATGTTCGTGACCCCATGTAAAAGCCAAGAGGCCTGGATGATATTTGCTTACCCATTGGTCTTGGTATCACCAGTTGACTCGGGCAACTCTTTTCTGCTGGTTTCGGGAAGCAAGAAGACAAGAGCGCCACTGACCACGGCCAGACTGCTGAAGACTATGATGGGTATAGAGTGATGATACACGGCCAACATGTTGAGCAATGGAGACAGCAAGCCTGCTACTCTAAAGGCGATAGAGCCCAAGCCGACAGCAGTTTGCCTAAACCAGTGGAGCACAGAATGAACTTTCAAATATCCAGTGAAGATGGATGGAATTATAAAATATAAGCATATTTTGATAGTTTTGCCTTCCAAACCTGACAGAAGTGGGAAACAACTCTTGAATGTAGACCATACAAACTGAACCGGCCCAGTTCAAAAAGAATTTCCCCGTAGTTACAAGAACTGTGACAACAACCGCGCTGTCTGGAATGCAGATGTCAGAGAAATGAACAGCTGTAAATGCTTTCACAGGGACAGACTCAGCATTTCTTCTTGGCATGAAGGGAGTTCACCTTGAGGAAAAGCCAGGGTTAAGAGGCAAACAAATCCACCTATGAGAAGTGTTGATATCAGGGACTTCTTTCTCCCCAACAACTCCAGACCCCAGATACAGAGGAGATGAGCGGGTGCCTCAGAAATCCCAAAAAGGAACTGAACCAGGAAGATGTTCAGACCAAACTTTCCCACATTCAAAACAAGGCTGAAGTAGCCCAGGTTTAACGAAAACCTTAAAAAAAAACAAAGTGGAATTAAATAGAATAGAATTAAATATATAAATGAATAAATTATAACTGCAGTTGGTTCAAATCTAAAGGAGAAGTGCATTCAATGTGCTTTGCTTACCAGGCGAAAGATATAATGAAGAAGTATTTTGCCAGGACTGCTGAGGTGAAAATTGTTTTGATTCCTCCACTTTGGACTTTCTGTTCACTGATTACCTGATGCATGAATGCATGACTTTATTACAGAGAACAGCTGCAATTTTCCAGCATTAAATAACTGACATTGAAAAAAAAAGAATACAAGTCATTGAAGATGATGTAAATCTATGACGTTTTCTTCCATCCTCCATCTCGACTACCTCAGTCTTACAGATCTGACAACAGTATTTGGCTTTGATCCATTTATTTTGTTGATAGTTGTCTCTAAAACTTCATGCATTCCTTTGATCTAGTTATTTGGTTTCATTAATTCAAAAATGAATGTAAGATAATTGGCCTACTGCGATCCTGTTTTTAAAAAAGCTGGGATGCCGTGTCAAATGTTATTAAAGAATAGGAAAGTCCAAACCGCTCTAATCTGTATCCATGTTCATTTCGTTCTGTTTTTTTTTTCCTCAACTGTTGCTGTTGGTTTGAAAGTCAAACTTTACGTGTTGCGCTGTATCAATTTAATCAAGCATCCAAACATTTTCGAAGGAAATTAGATTGTAGCAAGTTGTGAAATCTAAAAGGCACTTCCATGCTCCAGAAGTTTAAGATATTTGTTTCAAGGACCCTTAATCTAGAAAGATGCGAGTTCAAATCTTGGGTTGATGAGCAAATTCCTTAAAAATGAATTACAGTCCCATGTGTTCCAATGTGAATTTGATGCCAATAAACTCATTTAAGCACACTCACATCCAGTCATTTGAAAAAGGAAAAAAAAAGGCCCTCATTCAGCTCTGAGGTTTCACTTATCAGGAGATAATATGTATATATATATATAATATATATATATGAATCTGGTCCTTAATAGGTCTTGAAATGAGGTAAATACAACCTAAGATGAGCAACAACACACAGTGTAGTGGACCGTGTCATTACTTATTTAGCCAAACGCAAAAGAAGGGTGTGGAAAAAAGTACATCCTTAAGTAGTCCGGTGCTGATATTAAAATATCTTTTATCAATTCATCATCATCATCATCATCAGGGTGAGCACCTCTACAACAGCAGAACAGCACTTTGCTGGTCTGGAGCATTCAGGTGTGTGTTAACACAATGTCAAGGAGGAAAGACATCAGCAATGACCTTGAGAAGCAATTGTTGCTGCCCAGCAATCTGGGAAGAGTTATAAGGCCATTTCCAAACTATTTGGAGTCCATCATTCTACAGAGAGAAAGATTATTCACAAGTGGAAAACATTCAAGACGATTGTCTATTTTCCCAGGAGTGGACGTCCCAGCAAGTTCCCCCCCAATGTCAGACTGCTCAGAAAAACTGCAATAAAAACCCAGGAGATACATCTCAGACTCTCCAGGCCTCAGTTAGCTTGTTAAATGATAAAGTTCATGACAGTACGGTTAGAAACAGACTGAACAAGTATGGCTTGTTTGGAAGGGCTGCAGGAGAAAGCCTCTTCTCTCTGAAAGAACATGGCAGCACAGCTTAGGTTTGCAAAGTTAGATCTGAACAAACCACAAGACTTCTGGAACAATGTCCTTTGGACAGAGCAGACCAAAGTGGAGATGTTTGGTTATAATGCACAGCAGCACGTTTGGAGAAAACCAAACACAGCATATCAGCACAAACACCTCATACCAACTGTCAAGCATAGTGGTGGAGGAGGGCAGATGATTTGGGCTTGTTCTGCAGTCACAGGACCTGGACACCTTGCAGTCATTGAGTCCACCACAAACTCCTCTGTGTACCAAAGTATTCAGAATCAAATGTGAGGCCACCTGTCTGACAGATAAAGCTTGGCTGAAACTGGGTCATCAACAGGACAATGATCCCAAACACAGCAGCAAATCTACAACAGAATGTCTGAAAATGAAAAGAATCAAAGTGTCGCAGTGACCCAGTCAGAGTCCAGGCCTCAGTCTGACTGAGTTTGGCTTGTGTTGTGTTGTTGTTCATCAGAGTTTGTTTCCCTAATCCTAAGACCTGGGAAGGTTCAGATGATTTTTCTATTTTGCCCAAGACATAAACTCTTGGAACTGGAATAGGGTCTCTTTGTCCTTCCTTCCCTAAAGTCCAGTTTTAAAAAGGGAGCAATCGTAGTCTAACGTGATCTAATGCAACAACAGCTGAATCAGACTGACCTCATCCAGCAGATTCTCTGGGATTTCTTTTTTATTGATTGCTGCCACTTTTCGTATCAATATCTTGGCTTCATCAGTTCTTCCCTGTCCCAACAGCCACCTCGCCGATTCAGGAATCCACCTTAAATAGACCGCAAACCAAATGTGAGTTTTAAGAAACTGTAACAATTGCATCCAAACCAGTTTTTTCCGGATATTAATCGACACAAAACGTGTCAATGTCCAAACGCTGCCTTGTTAATAGTTGATCAAGGCTTTGAAAGGAGACTCTACAATCAGCACCCACCAAATGTATAAGCACACAGAGGCCTGCGCTCCTGCCATGATATACTGTGCTTTTCTCCAATCACGAATAACATAGACCAGCCCAGCCATTGCACACTGCCCGAGACCTCCGAACAACTGGCTCATACAGGAAGCCATGGACCTCCTGGTGATCCCAATCCACTCTGTAGCTGCAAAGAGAGTTTAAGCACCAAAATAACTGCTGAGCTAGAATGAGAAGGTTTTTTTTTTTTATTCCCCCTTAAGAACACAGATGAGAGCAGGGTACAACAGACTGAATAAAGGACACGTTGGACGTCTTTAACAGAAGTCATACCTAACACAATAGAGTTGATTCTGTATCCTCCAAGTGCAGCTCCAACAATGAACTGTGACACAAAGTAAACGTGGACATTTGGAGACGCACCAGCTGCTATGACGAACGTTAACAAGAGGACGACGGGTAACTGGGTGGTTCTCCTGCGCCCGAACCTGAAGTTTAAAACAGCCAAAGACGGTTTCGCGTTTAGTTTGAGCATCGTGTTCCTGAGCATATGCAGAAACTCTGACCTTTTGCGTAATCTTTTACAAGGCACTTACGAGTCCGCCACGGGTCCGAAGACGAATGATCCAGCAAGTAAACCCATCATGAGGACGGTCTGTGCAACTTCAGCCATTTTAGACTTTTCACAGACGAGATCAAACTGCAAGACAACACTGGAAAAAATCAGCAGGGTCGTGAACACAGACGGTATCCAGGAGAAAATGAAAAACCACGCGTCGTATTCTACTTACATCTGTGACTATGGTGGTCTCGTACAGCATGTTGCCGTACACCCATCCATGCAGGCACTTTGTGGTGTCATTGAGTCCGTATTTTCTGATGGTGCCAATGTCCCAGACCACAGGGACAAACATCAGACACCTGCTGAAGGTCCCATCCGCCGCCCTGGGCAGAGTCAGGTTCAGCTGCTCGTCGGCGGTCAGGTTCGGAGCAGCCCTCAGGATCCAGTCTGTGTTACAGTGTCGCTCCGGATCGGACTCGATAAAAAGAAAGCTACTGAAGAAAACCGGGAGCAAGAAACCGGGGAAGGCTAACCCAAGAATGATAAGCTTTTGGAAGAGGCCAAAGTCCCCGACTGTCTGCAGAATCTCTCCAAAATCCACCATTTTCACACAGCAAATGATCTGAAAAGAGTCCGGCAGACTGGCTTATGATGACTCAGCTGAAAATCAATCTGTAACCGTCTGTAAACTGTAACTCAGCACGTGGCAAAGCTTCAAACTTTCTTCACTACTGGTTTACCTGTTAAAGAACATTAGGAGTAAGGAGCTGTGTGAATAAAAGATGCCTCCACTCATTGGTTTCCATCATGTGACTTTATTCAAATACTAAAAATCAGTTTGTATGCGCTGAACAATGCAGATCATCGGTCGAGGAATCTCCTTTACATCTTATACCAAATATTCTGCTTCAAATTAGGTACGTTTGGGCATACACATTTTACAATTGGGCGTCATTTTTAAAATATCTGATATGCAAAAAAGAAAATAGAAACATGTACTTGCCAATCAAAATCAATACTCATCATTCAGTGACCTCCTGAAGAGGCAGAAGGAGTTTTCTCTGGAACAATAAAATAGATGCACAAAAAGTCTGGGTGACTCTCTTTGATCTATCACTCCATCGGCAAATCTCACACTCTCGCGCACACACACACGCACGCACACACACACGCACACACACGCACGCGCACACACACGCACGCGCACACACAGGCACGCGCACACACAGGCAGAGGCAGAGTAACGTAACTGTGCCAATGACCATCAGCCATGGACCGGTTTCAGTGAGAAAAACAATATGACTAACAGGAGAGCGTGCGACTACAAGCTCTGTATAGTTTCAAATGACGCATGTTAACATATGAATAAGGTGCCAAATGAACTAAGAATGTGTGCATGATTAGTAACACTCTGACAAAAGCCGAGAGTGGGAAACACAACAAAACAAATCAAACGCCGAGTTCTGAGCAAGAGGAGTCTTGAATCTGCTTGCCTCGATCGATATTTACAGGGAAATGTTCCTTTAATCTGACATGTACACTTACACAGTCAATGCATCTACATTATTACAGATAAACCTCATGATGTTTGTGTGACAGTGCACGGAGTTGCCATCTTATGTACATTTACAACATCTTTACAGAGACCATTTACACCAGTACCTGAACTGGGGCTATACGGCAGCCCTTTGCACGTGGCACACGACAACCAGACAGCTACAGCCGGAGTGACGACAGTGATTCGTTGGTGAGTGTTTAAAAAGCAAAGAAACTACAGTACTGTCAAGAAACCCCGCCTAGTGACAAAAAGCAAAAAAAAAGAAAGAAATTAACTAAAGCACTCACTGGCTGCTGCGGACATTTCGAGGGTTACTTCACTCAACGTTCGAAAGATTTAAATCGAGCGGAAATCCAGCCACGCAGACGAGCTTTGGGTTCGTTTGAAACTCCTGCTGCCTCTCAAGAGTAAAGCTGCGCGTTCGTGCTGACAAAGTCAAACCAAGCAGAGGCATTTTCATGCAACAATCTGAAATTTGGTGGTGGCCCGAGGGGAGAGTCCAAGGATCAGAAATCTGCATCTTTTTGAGGAAACTGAACGTCTTTTACCAAACTTCCCGTCGGTTGTAAATATTTTAACAGCAAACCAATAAAAATGTAAACTAACTGGTGGTGCTAGAAAAAAAAAGGGTGTCATTTTAGTCTAAAATCACATCTGTTCAAACACTTGAGTCAATCAAGCACACGTTGAAATATTCCACAGATAAATTGAGACACCGTCTCTCGGTGGCTTTACAGCAGATTTCATGGCACTCAAACCACCAGCCGCCATGAATATTCATCCTCACAGCGCTGGGGTGGCGGCTGCGTCTCAGGGACGTAAAGCAACGCTTCCACCAAAAGTATCGGCATGGCTGGTGACAAATCTGAACCAAAAATCGAGTGAACTGCCCCTTTAAGCTTTATTTCGCTTTGGAAGAACATTTTGGAGCTTTTGAGCAGTTCACCGGCACTCGGCCTGTAACAGAAGCCTCCTGAGGCTCGACACTCGTCACCAGCATTCAGGATACTTCCCCCAGCTGTTCGCTCAGCCATCAAAAGGCCAAACCATCTCTGACACAAGGGATCACAGAAAAGAAGCAATCATTACCCGCATCTGACTGTTGGCGCGTTAGCTTTTCAGTATTGGAACTTGCAACCTACTCCTTTCGCTGGTTGACACCTTATGAGCTCCTTTTGCGGTGCACGCACAGGAAGCCGTTTCGTGCAACACAAAAGCAGTCAGAACAGCAACCAGTGATCACATACGGTGAAATTAGCATTACCATTGCATAGTAAAGGAATATCAGGCAGGTCTCAGCGAGAGAAAACACAGGAGCTCATTTTAGAATGATTTCACTCCTTTTTTTAGGTTTTTCCTCAGAAGAACCACACCGACGAGGTGGAGGAGTACATTTTCCACACTGCTCAGGCTGCCTTATGCGGAATCTTTTTAGTAAATATGTCAAATTAAAATAAATGCATATGATTTCATAGATTCACAACACAAAAAATATGCTACTGTGTGTAAATCTTAAGGGACATTTTTTAGATTTTGTTTTTTTGGGGGGGGGGGGGTACAAAGAATACGCCAAATATTTACACACCGATCCAATTTTTCACCGAAGACACCGGCAGTCTGGTAACTAAGGCTGAACTTACACTTTTCAATTTCAGTGTAGCAATAAGGTGCCGTGTAAAGGCGGCACGACACGCACAAGTTTTGTGGCACGACTGATTTTTTTTTTTTTTTTTAAAGAAAGAAAAAAAGGCAAGAATTTTCCAGTACCGGCAGGAGATGGTCTGGATTGTGCTTGTGTATGAGGAGCAAGAAGAAAGAAAAAGAAACCGGGAACTGATGTAGTTGATTGCATTTCTTCTCCCATTTACTGTATAAGCGCACTGTAAACATTTCAAGTGTGATTCCTGTGATGAACTGAACCCCTCAATGTGGTCCTCATGCATCCTGCAGTAGTGTCCGCACTCCTGCCAGCCTCACACCTCCTCATCACCTCCCTCGTGCATCTCCTCTCTTTGGCAGTAGTGGTTTCTCGGAGTTGACTACAATGCAGCTATGCGATACCATTTGTTTCTGTCCTTTGTTTTCGGCTCTGCTTGACTTAACTGATGCTGAGCTGCGCAAATCCAATGAGTTTAATATCGTCAGGAATCTCAGACTCCTCCAAACCAGATGCCTGGGAGGGGGGTAAAAACGAGTCAAAAAAAATGTTTTACCAAAAGAAGTCATTATAAACTCAGAGCGTCTGTGAAAACTTACCAGTTTAAAGGTCACATTTTTGTTACTATGAGGATCGTCGACGATCTTTTGCAAATTGGCAGCAACTAGGTAGAGAACGAAAGGAAACAAGAGGACCACATCAAATGATAAAGCAATAAAAATGGGAGAAACTTCAAAGATTTAACAGCGTATAACTAACTAATAACCAGCTACTCTGATTACAGATCAGAGGGCCGCAAAGCAACTACAAATTGATTCTTGCGGCATCGTAATGTCCTGAAATATATTTGCTAAATATATTTAGCTAAATATATTTGCTAAATATATTTCATGAATAAGAACCGCTGCAAAAAGAAAAGTGGGCCTGTAGCAGCATACTGAATGAAGGTATTCTGACTCCCAGACGAGAAGTGACACAACCTGTTCTCTACAATGAGCAACATAATCGCACATTCACTCCCCGGCTGCCGATCTTCTCGGGCAACATACAGTTATGGTGACACAGGATTCTGTGGGGATCACATTTTAGAGCCACCTGGTTACCTGGTTTTGGAAAAATGTCATTCATAACTTTGGTTTTGATCTCTTTGCACAGGGTGGGGGATCACCGTGTGAACAAAATGTCTTTGAGATGGCTTAAAAGAGCGTAAAATATCACAGAAGCCCTGGTTCTGAGGCTGAATACGGACCCAACGCCTTGGCAATAAGAGGTTTAAAAGTTGCTTGAGCTTTTCCGGAAGGAGTTGGAAGCTTTCATGCTGCTGTGTTGGATGGTGCTCTGGTTTAGAGAAACTAAAATGCTTAATTTCCTCTTTACCAAGTCCCTCCTTTAGCATTCCATCAACGTTACCTCATCAATCAACTATTGGAAAATCTATTTTTGACATTTACGAAACAATTTTGAATTTCCCGTGTCTGATTCTTAATGCATCAAAGACTTGATTGCCCCCCCCCCCCATGAATAAATATACATGATTAAATGATGGAAGTCCATTCAGATCATTTAACACCAACAACACTTTTATATGAAAGCTGTACTCTGACACAATCATCTCAATAATACTGGTAACGTACCGATGACCAAGTCCCTCCCATCAACGAGACCAGCTGAGACCAACTCCTGAGAAACTCCATCAGCCGAGTCTGAGGACAGAAAAGGCAAAGACGTGAGCGTGGAGAGCAACGGCATGGGGGGGGGGGGGGGGTAAATAAAACCTGTGTTTCCCACCTCTGCCCTGCATGAACTCGAATCGGATGTCATTGAGCTCTTTCTTGGGGTTCCTCAATCTCAGGACGAGGCTGATGGGAATACTGGACGAAGTGGCCGGATCCTGCAAACAAAATGACACACGACAAAGAAAATGACTTATAAAAACGGACAAGCTCAAAGAGTTTTGGGACTCTCTTTTCTTTAAAGATCAGACTTAAAGATGCCCTCTTTAAAAAATAAAAAGCTTTTATTTCTATTAATATACTTGTTTTTGGTCCATTAATGAGTTAAATCAATGTTTTTTTGCCATTTCTGTCAATATTTACTATCTGCAAACTTTGTGTTTCACATGCAGGCTTTGGTCTTTTCAGGCCTTTGTGTTTTCACCTCGACAGCAGGTCCATGCGAGGGGCTCGCTGGCTGAGGAGCAGCCGGAGGTGCTGCATCCTCCGCTCTCGGACCCACACCGGCGGCTCTCTCGTGCGCTCCAGCAGGTGGCTGCAGGTGCGCTGTGGAGCCATCTGCTGGTGGGAAAAGCTAACGGATACAAATTTGAACAGACATTTGACCAGATCAGTTTGGCATGAATAAACTTAAAAGAAAAAATAACAATAATAATAATGATAATAAATAGAAGACAAACATATAACAGTCATGCAGATCACTCTGTCTTAGCATTATGCTAAAAAAATTTTTTTTTTAAAATAAAAGTCAAAATTTTCAGGTCATGTCCACTACAAAGTGACTCACCTCCATATTCTGGGACCCGTCCTTCACTCTGGGTGACTGCAGAATGGACATGACAAGATTGTCAGGATTATTTACATGCAATTTCCCTTTTATCCCCTCAGTGTCTGGACTGATGGAGTATTGTAGGATTGAAGAAATTTGACACAGAGGAGGTGGCACGTTAAACTGATATCACAGATAAGACAGAGAAGAGTAGAACCCACACCCAGAGAACAATTGAGTGTAAACACACACTGGAAAGTGATTTGAGCAATTGGTTTGGGCCCGTTGGGAGGTAGTCTTTTTTTTCTTTCCCTTGGGCATGAGTCTTAATCGTTAAAGGTGTTAAATGTCAGTGTGATTATTTTTTTTTTTTTTTTTTTTATTTTTTTTTAAAACCCAATTAAGCTTTACAGTTGCCAAAAAGCTGCAGCAGCATGTAAGTGCTGTTCAGGAGAAATTTTGAAATTGTTTTCTTTCTTTTTTTTCCACCCCAGTGACTTTGACTTCAGCAAAACACATTCCAGCCTGACTGAAATTGTTCGGACCAACAACTCAGCAACACCATCTGCTGTCCCACTGAAAGTGAGCACAGAGAAACGGCCTCGTAATGTAAACCGCACCGCCTGTCAGACGACGCAGGCGTGCGGGCTCTCACCCGCAGAGCCGCCACAGCAGCTTTCCCCTCCTCGCTCTCCTCGTCCAGCTCATCGTCGCTCCACTCCCACCCGCCGTCTTCTGTCTTGTGGAGGCGGCCGCTTGAACCAGGCACGCGACGCACCTACACAAGGCATTCAAAAAGGTCGCACTCAATACAGGCTCATCAATCACCTGTTTGACTCTTTACATGCATCTCCCAGCACGCCTCAGGCAGAAATCTGGGAAACTGGGACACACCCTGGGCAAGAAACACACCTTACCTGCCCTTAGCACCGTGATACAGCAGCTTACAAACACAATCTTCAGAAATTCAGTGTGATTGCAACAAGTGTCAAACCTTTTTGGATCGATCTGATATTGTTGGACCTTTATGTAGGAGCCTCTCGTGCAAGTAGTCCTTAGTCTGGATCGGAAAGAAAAACGTGCCATTCAGCATCTATAAATATTTGTTTTGAAACGTGCAAAAGTCCCTTCGGTTTATTTTCCCAACAGTGACACATGGCTCTCACCTTGGCTTTTGTGAAGAATTTGTGCTTCAGTAACTCAGCAGCAGTTGGCCTAGATAGCAACGAGACACAGGGCTCTTCATTATATTCATTACACAGCTGGAATATCGGATGGAAAGCAAAAGCAAAACAAAGCCGAATGTAATCTGAGAGGCGACGAAGAGAAGAGAAGTGTTGGGCCTAACTGACCTTTTTTCAGGATCTTTCTGTAAACACAAAGAGATCATCTTCCTGAAAGACTTCCCGTACTTCTTCACCATTTCCTTATCCGTGATACCCGTCTCCAGACAGGGAGGGTCGTTCTGCAAAGTCAGCATCAGCACCTACACACAGGCAAAAAATTCACCCTCAGTTAGCAAAAAAAACTAAGAAAATCTCTCTGAGCTGTCAATAACTAGAACAGCCCACATGACTCTAACTCTGAGAGTCATACATGTTCACCTTCATCGGCGGGTATTTGTGATACGGTGCAGCCCCAGTGGCCAGTTCAATGGCTGTTATCCCAAAACTCCAGATGTCTGCTTTGAAGTCGTAGCCACGGACCTGCAGATCAAAATTAGCACATCGCTCAAAGTCATTCTACTTGTATCTCAGCTAAAGCATTACAGAGAAAACTGAGGGAGATGAAGACTCGCACCTGCTCCATGACCTCCGGGGCCATCCAACACGGCGTCCCCACAAAGGTCTTTCGAACCTTGTTCCTCGTCATGTCTCCTCCGGCCGCTAAGAAGGCACTCACGCCAAAGTCTGTGGTGTGTAATTGTAAATGTAGGACAGGTTAAAGTCTGCACAGAATCCGTTATTCCAACCTGATCATACTGGATTATTAAACATCTCAGAGTGTAATATTTCTTCTTGATATGAGCAAACAAAGAAGAAAAACATGGTACCAGCAATTTGCACGGAGCCATCGTCTCCTAGAAGAATGTTTCCGGCCTTCAGATCCCTGTTCATGTAGAAAAGGCTAATTACATCACAATGACTGTGCCGAAACACATATGACTCAGCTTCACAAAAGAATAATCACTCTACTTTTATACACAAAAAAATGTTAAAGAGACCTTTGATCCACTCCTCCTTAATCCTCCTGATTTGTGTTTGCACACTACACACTGAGTGCACACTGTGCACAAAGAACTAGAATGGCTTAAGCTGGCCCCAACTGCTCCCGCCCCATCTTAACTGATTAGGTGTAAGTGAGTTAGTCACATCATCTGAGCTCAATCAGCAGCTGCTCTGTCTGTCAGCTGAGAAGCTGACAACGGCGCTCAGAAATGCATAAAAAAATACCAGCTAATCATATGACTATCTCACATTTTTGACAAAAAAAAGGAAACTGTTTTTTTTTTTTAACAAACAGAAAGTCGGTTAATTTGAAACGATCACACTTGTCACACACAGATGCACAGAGGATACAGAGAGGCCTTTATTCTCAGTGGTGGTTCACAGTGTTCCTGGGAGGAACTTTTATGTAACACAAACCTCCTCAATTATGCATTTTCTCTGTATTAAATATTGAAAGAGTGCGGTCTAGTTCAAACCTCACACTCTTGTCACACTGTCGTCAGACAGCAGTGCATTCTGGGACGCACTAACTAGGTGACATGTCGTTACAGCTTACCGATGAATTTGCCCGTTTTTGTGAAGGTACTCCAGTCCCTCCAAGACTTCTTTCAGGATGGAAGCGATGCTGGCCTCGTCCAACACTCCAGTTTTGTGCTCGCCGCGAGAGATGATATGTTTGATGATGTCCAACACGGAGCCTGAGAGAGAGGCAGAGGCTTGAAACAAGACATGCCGACAGTGGATGGACCTCCTAAACCTCTTAACTTACAGATGAGGTGATGCTTTTAATGTTGCTGTTTAATGTCTTTTGTCTGTCTCTGATAATACCGTTTAACTATCAGAACTCCTTGCAGGTAGACAAACAGAGGCAGACACTTCTCCCAAAGCACAGAAAACAGCAATTTACCAATTCAATAAATTCAAGAAGGCAAACATGAAGTTAGATTCATTGAAATTACAGAGCTGAAAGAGCAACAATAGAGCATTAACATGTAGCTCAATTTAACTGGTCTTCCAAAAGCTTTCTTGAGATAAAAGAAGGCAGACATGACAAAGAAAATGAAGACTTAGCAAAGAGTAAGGCAATTAAGAACCATGTCTCCTTAGTATTACAGCACTTACCACCACTTAGCAGCTTCATCACCAACCACAGTTCATCCTTCACCACAAAGGAGGTATAATAAGACACAATGTTTGGATGGTGGCACTGGCTCATAGCCTGAATCTCTTTCTGCACACAGAGGGGAAAAAAGTGCAGGAAATGGTCACTCATTGAGCAGAAAAAGTGTCACACCGAGCCAAATACGGACTCATATCAAACATTCAGGGATAAACCAAATCCCAGTCAATAAATTAAACTTTTTAATTCTGGCTTTATTTATCAAGAACTTACAGCAAGTGTGGCTTAAATTAAACCATCTAATTCCTGCTATCTTTGCCTTTACTTCCCTCCAAGTCAAACACTCCCTGTTAAAATAGCTCCATTTTGAACCAGGTGTACACACTTCATAAACCAAGAGCAGACAAGAAACAGTGGAGTAACTGCCATAACTGAGCCACAAGTCAAAGACATTTACAATGTAAAAACACAGACGTCGGGGGAGTCAGGACTTTGGTGCGTAAAATAAGCTATTGTAGGGTGAAAGCCTTGGAAGACGGGGCTTTCAATGTTCACGTCAGATAGCATACTTTGTAATGCTGGTATTTGGCACTGCTTGAAAAGCAGTCTAAGCCCAAGATGAGAAGGAAATTAATGACGCAGAACAAAGTGATCTCGGACGCTCTACTTTAATATGCTATGCACAGCTCAAAAAACTTAGATTATAAGGTCAGGAGTACTTCTAAAGCCCCTTTAGAGTCTCTTATTGTATTATCACACATAGCAATGCAATAATTTAAAGTGTTTAATTCAGCTCAGACAATTGTTCTGATTAACCACAAGACTTTTTTTTTTTTTTTTTTTTTTTTTTTAAAAGAAGCTGCACATAAGGGAGTAAGAACATTGCACTGTGTAAGAAACCTGCACGTTCAATGTACAAAATAGGATCCCCATAAAATGTTGCTGTGGCTTTCTGTTGCACCCACTGGACACTGCTCTGACAGCTGAAATATTGGCTGTACTCTAACAGTGATAACGTGTCGTAAACCAGCATTAATCACACCGAGTCTGTCATGACTAAGTATGACAATAAAGAGATAATGTGAAGAATACTTTAGTACTGATGACAAAAATAATAATAAAAAAAAAAACACATTTGACCTGTTCAGATATACCTACACAGAACTATTTGCTTCATTCATTGCACTGAGCTCTAGTATTTAGCAGTTGATGTGGGGTTGTGTTTTTGATCTGTCCTTGGCTGATATGACCCCACCAATTCAAACCACTCCCAGCTCAACAAACAGACACACTGAAATATATATAGAAAAATACTGGACAACAGATGTCGGCCTAATGTTTGCAATTGTTTCTTACCAGTAGTTCATCCATGCTAGTTTGACATTTTTCCAAGTTGATGCGTTTGATGGCCACCTTCTCATTTCTCGGCTTGCAGAAAGCTGCCTGGACAACTGCAGTGGCTCCACTGCCTGATTATATCATTAGCAACAAAAAGAACCATTAGTCAGAATATGACGACTCAATTGGGCAACTTCAAGTACGTTTTAGTACAGAAAAGTTGGTCAAACAGGTTTCTGAACAGATGCAATTTACAAGTCCATCCGCATTGTAATCAAATTAATGCAGTTGACGGTGACGAAAACATGTTTTTCCCCGTCATAAGTCACGTTATCTGGATTTGTCTTGAGGTTGGCTTTCTACAAGTTGTATCATCCTTTTGGCAAAGAGCAACCTCTCTCTAACAACGATTCTTTACGAATTGCCGGTTAAATTGCTTCAGCTAGCCCTTTAGCTTCATGGTGGTTGGCTAATGGACAGTTTCACTTTAGCTTTCCAACTAGCAAGAACAGTTGGCCTTGCCAAAGGGAAACTACCGGGCTGCTGACTATACTGTAGTGTGGCTACGGGTTGTGACTTGACTTCGGTTAGGTTCAGACATGTAATGCTAATAGGCTACTAGCAGTCGGCAGCCAACACTGTACTACAGGCAGGGGAGGCTAACATGCTAACATTAGCAAGCTAAGCTACTCACCTATCACCTCGTTGAGTTCATAGTCGTCCCTGTCGATTGACCAGGACTGAGAAGACTGGTCGTCTGCCATGGCCGTTTCTTAAACGATGTGAGCAATGCTTCTTGGCGAAAAAAAGAGACGCAGTCTGAAATTTGAGATTACTCCATTCGGGTCCGATGAAGCTGGCTGCTACTGCTGCTGCTACCGCTGCTGTTCCGCTGACAACTCCTGCCAACCCTGTCAACACAACTTCACGCGCGACTGACGCAGCCTATTACGTACAAACTGAGGAGGAGGAACCAAGATGTCGCCATCTTCAATGTACCAAATGTTTAAGATATCATTTGAAAAGCAGAACAACATGCATGGATGGGGTCTAGAGAAATTAGAAACGGTTAATCTACGATGATATTTGTTTTAAATGTTGAAGTAGTACCGCTACCATTTGCATTCACACTTCTAAAATGTTTCCAGCAAGCCCAGCAGGGGGCGCTAATGTCTCTGAGACGCGTGCGCCATGAGCTTTGTATTGACATAAAAAAAAATTCCAGTCACATTTGTCTTAAACAAAACACGAGGGTTCAAAGTTGTTACAGGATACTTTCTGGTTTGAAGTGTTACTCTGAAGAGGTTACAGTTCTCCAGGCATTAAAGAAAAGTTGAAGGAGCTAAACTAAAGATGCATGTTTCCATTTCTTTTGCTCATTATACTTGAATACAGTATAGCCTAACATGTCATAAAATACCCAGCAAATGCAGCTTATAGCTTATAGAGTGCTACTTCTATAACTGGTTGAGGTAGCACTTATTTCAGCGATTTATGTGATGCATAATCCACGATGATGCAATCTGCAAAACTCAAAGTGCTTTAAATGTAGGCATACGTACGTATTGTTTTGTGAAGTTATTTTCGCACAAAAGAATAAAGTATGGGACTTGCTGTAGACCGACCTTGAAACAATCCACTGTCTGGTGTTCACACTCTTTGAAATATGTTTTATGAAAACCAGATGGAGATTCCACTGTGCTAAAAACTATACATACTTAAGGATGAACAATTCAAGCAAACTGACTGAAGATTTTGTTGCGGGTAAGGCCTCGGACGCTTGTTGGAAAGTGTGTCTTTCTTTCAGTTTCTACATGCTTGCATGCTTCATGCTTTGGAAACACCAGCAATCACATGATCTGTTTCTGTGAGTTTTCATCTGTCTGAGAGAAATGCAGAACAGCTATGGATGGCATTAGTGGTATGTGAGGGAACAGCTGGGCCTGTTCTTGCTTGTTTTACGAGCCCAGACTCAAAGCAAATACAGACTTCTATCACACAAAAGAAGACTCTTAAAACTTCTGCTTCCAGGCTGGGGTCTCTCATGTTGTCTTTTATTTGGCATTTCAATCAACCGATTGAAAGGGTTGTTTTAGTTAGTTCCATTTGTGCTATAAAACGCATTTTTACCACTTTTAAAGTGCTTTTAGGATATGTAAGATAGAGAATGCTGCATTCAGGGTTCTTGCATGAACCCTGTCGATTTATTTTTTTTTTGGGGGGGGGTGCTCTGCGCTTTACCGAAGCTCTCCCTCTGGTGTATGCATTAAAGCTCAGTCATCCTGATGCTGACAGTGCGCCGAGGGTAAGCCAGGCCTGAAAGGGAACTGCTGAGGGTCACAGGAGCCCCAACGCACCAGTGACTGCAGTGCTATTATCCTGCAAAGGCTGAGCTGGACATGAAAAGGAAAGTAGAGACTTCATCTGCCCCATTCAATATCACCAATATCCTCAAGCTCAATGTCAACTATGTGGGCTGGAAACAAGCCAGCTGTGGCATTCAGGCCTTCTGATCATGTTTGTCCTGTGTTCAAAGGAAGGAACAGGTGTCCACGTGAAACTGTTTTGTTTGCCAACTGCTTCAACGGGAGTATGTTTTAATTTTGAATTTTCACCTTATAGAATGTCTCCAGGGCTGTAGGTTTTTCTCAGGTGAGCAGCCCCTCCCAGTTTATGCACATAAGTTTCTTGTTATTTTACAACTAGCTAAGAGTGTTTTCACACAACAGGATCACGACAGCACTGTGAGCTTTTTCCCCTGCAGGTGGACAAACAATGATGCAGTGTGCTTTACAATGGTGGTAACAAGGTCATTTTAACCAAGCCACTGCACGATGGCACAAGCAGGCGTAAAGGTGTTGCCTACCCCTTTGTGACATCAGCAGCGCATTGGATGACAGGCTCGTCAAACCGGTGTGGAAGCCTGCAGGCGCGCCTGCGTTCAGATTGCCAGCAGAAACCCACCTGTGTGGCTGCGTCGTCCTCATTCTCAATTCAACAGCCCCAAAAGCTGCTTTTATTTCTAAACTGCGCTCATGGAAGCAAGGAGCAGCTTCACATGAAAGGTTGGTTGAAGTGAAACGAGGTAAAAAGACCCTAACCCCAAAAAAAAAAAAAACGGATCTGACCTGAGTGGGAAAGAAGGAATAGAAACAAGAAGGAATGGAAACGAATGGGATCGAAAGGAAAACGACTGGTGAGATCATTTTGATTTTGTGTTCAGTTGTGCGAATTAAAGTGCGTTCAGCATCTATTGGGTGGTGCTACTTCCAGAACTGTCTTAACAGCGGGTAACCTTAGATCAAGGCATGTGAACACAATCTGAGAAGCTTTTAATATTATTTCTTATCATAGCCTAATAATTTTTAAAAAATGTTTTGCTCCAGCCACCCACTTCGTTCTACTTATCGCAGATATTATTGCTGCTGAAGCAAACTATGGTCATCTGTGCTCATTTGTTAAAATTAGACTATGCCGAAAGGTGTGGCCCCTTCCATCCACTTTGGTTTCACCTTGTTGCAAACACAAGCAAGCGTTGCCAAACCAAAACATTGCTTGGTGTCTGGTAAAACACTCAAAGCCTGTGTCTCAAGGGCTGCTACGGAGAGACGGTAGATGAACCACTATTTCGGTTTTGGTGATCTTTGAACTAGACCCGCACTTTTTTTTTTCATATATAACGACTGAAGCCTTTAGTTGCGTAGAGTTAGAATCACAGCACTGGGAAGTACCGCCGTGACACCGGTAGATGGCGCCATAAAATGGGGAATTGTCGAAGATTATAACCATATTCAAGCTGTTTAAGCAGTAAAGTTATTGATTGAAAGCATATTATTTATTAGGTTACAGCGTTGTTTAAACTATACTCTGCTTATTTTTCATGTGTGGTATTTTTTAAAAATTCTTTAATGTATTTTTTTTTTTTTTTTTTTGGCAAAAGTTTGTTTTGACGCTTATTGGCCAGCCACTAATGTAAGCTAGCTATTTGGCGTTTTGTAGCTTTACTGTCTCCTGCCTAAATTACTTTTTCTTAAAGTTAAATCTGGCTTCTTTTTTTTCCTTCTTTTTTTTTTCTTTCGAAATATTCAAGTGTCCTTAAAACATACAATTAGCATAAACCGGCCTGGAGTTTTAAAGTCGCCGGCTGTTGGGCAGCGGTCGAAATGAAAAAGGTGAAGTGGGTGTCAGCCTGGCTATCAGCTGACAGTTTCAAGGAAGTCCTGACAGAGATGAAGTCAACTGTAGGGTTGGTACACGCCCTTCAAACACACACACACACGCCTCGTGAATTCAGTCTGGTAGCGTTTCGGCACCCGGGAGCACCATGGCATGCATACGAAAACAACCTGAACTCAGCAAATCTGAGGAATTACGCCGCCATGCCAGAAGCCAGAAGGTGATACAAATGAACGTAAAGCTTCTAGGTAGGCTGCTCTGCAGTTATCTGATCGATAATCCTGAAGCAGATGGCACTAAAAGGTTATTCAGGGCCAGGCCATAGTGCTTCAATTTCACAGTTTATGATGTCAGCTTATTTGTAATGCCATGGAAATGAAACCTAGCTGAGTTTTGAGCATTCATTCTTTTAACTGAGTTTTCTGACTTTGAGATCAGAATGATGAGGCGGAGGCACCAGAAATGGGCTGGTTTCAATTAACTGTGGCGTGAAGTTGGTGTAAAATGGGAGTCAGCTCAGTGGGTTGGGATGATGTCTCCAGTTTTGGCTCGGGTTGAATTTTTTATTTTTTTTCCCCTGGTTTTACAGGCATGGAGGGCGATCCGGACCTCCAGTTCCTCTTTCAAGGGGGAGACCTCCTCAAGGTGAAGTCCGCGTCTTGGAAGAAGACCCGCTTTTTCAAACTCCAAGAGGACTGCAAGACCATATGGCGCGAATCCAAGAAAGCCTTCAAATCGGAGCAGACCTGTGAGTGTCCTCCCCACATCCCACCTAAACCTCTGGCACACATCAGTCTGGTCAAGCTCCACTCCTCGCCTTTACTTTTTTGCCTGTTATTTTTCTTTAATCATTACTTAGCAGCACACTGACACGCCTTAAATAGCCTGATAACTCTTTGGGTCGATTGGATTTTTCCCACACGGATTATAAAAGTGGAAGACTAATGACAAACTTCTGTCTGAGCGTCCTTGGTATTATCGGACACAACTGGGCTGCTCATGATAAGGGTGATAAGGTTTTACGGTGTGCTCGTTTCTTTTCTATTTTTTTTATACAGTGAGTGAGGAGTGGTTTAAATGGCTCTTGTTGTATTTTCCACTTTAATTACATCCATAAATTGTTGTCATGCGGTCGCAGGTTGATAAGTGCAGTGTGGGGACATCTTTATTGACGTTGCCTTGTGAACTAAGCTGCAACTCTCCAGCAACGGGCTCCTGTTTACCAAGCAGGCTGGGCAGCGATGCCCTCGGATACTAACAGCCGGCTCTTTTATTTAATTTCTGTGTTAGGACACTTGTTTTCTGAGCAGTTAGCATCTGGTAATGTAGCATAAATGGCAAATGGATAATGTTAAAAAACAATTTCTCCTGTCCTCAGTTCCAATAGATGACATCTCAGCCGTGCGGCTCGGCCGTCAGTCGGAGGGCTTGAGGAAGAACACAGAGGAGCAGGTGGAGGGCCGCTGCTTCTGCATCATGTTTAAGGGTCGCCGCAAGAACCTGGACCTCATCGCCAGCTCGGAGGAGGAGGCCAGGCGGTGGGTGAGCAGCCTGGAGAAACTGAAGTCCAACATGAAGAACCTGAACCGTCAGCAGACCACAGAGCAGTATCCTTACGTGGGCGTGGACGTCATCCCCTGAACCGATTCCCTGAATAACCGATTTACTCGAGCAGCTGTTGGTGAACGCTCCTATAAGTCTTAAGAGAGCTTAATCTTTCTTTTTTTCCCTCAAATAAAGTAAGCGTGTAAATAACGTCCCGAGCACGTAGACGGTTGTCAGATCTTCTCCTTACATCACCTACTTCCCAGCTGGATCTTCAACTGCCTGAAGAAAGCGGACAAGAACAAAGATGATAAGCTGAGTCCGTCTGAGCTCAAGAACTTCCTGCGTCTGATTAACATCGAGATGGATGATGACTACGCTGAAATGCTCTTCAAGGTGATGCAGATGTGTAGCTGATCTCCAGAGCTTTGAAACCTTGTTTTGTTGCGATGATTTAAACACCGAATCTTTCCTGATCCGATGGAACCAATAAAATGTGGACTGAAGAGGAAATGATTCTTAGAATTAAAGGCCAAATGTTTGGCTAATTGAATTGGTTTTGAAAAGAAAACATGAACTGATTTCAGTTGAAGGCCAGGCAGGCTCTACAGGCAATAAATCTTCATATAGCCGACAGTTGTTGTGATGCTGCATGGATGGGCATTTTAGCCTAATTTTCAACTGTGGCACAATGAAAATGCTTTGTTTTGTTTCGTGCATGTTGTTCTGTTCGGTAGGTCGTACATAAGGATCTGTTATTCAGATAACGTCTTGTAAACCCTTTTGGTCTTTAGTTTGGACTAACCCTTTGTGTTCTACAATACAGCAAAGTGACAAGTCCAAGTCTGGGTACCTGTCTGGAGAGGAGCTCGAACATTTCTATGACCTGCTGACCCATCGAGAGGAAATTGACGTCATCTACGGGGAGTACGCCAAAACCACAGGCTTCATGAGCCCCGAAAACCTGGTGGACTTCCTGCTGAAGGAGCAGAGAGAGAAAGCCACTCTGGCCGATGCACAAAAAATCATCGAGAAGTGCGAGCCAGACGAACAGGGTCAGTACTTATCAGGAGCGACACGGTTTCACTGGAGGTTATTACCCCAGAGTGGGCGTCAGACTGTGAGCATGACTGATTGAGCGAGGTTAGTGGACACGTACTGGTCCTCAGTCCTGGATGTTTCACCACTCTGACTTACTCTCTGCAGGCTTTTCCACTTTTGCCATTTTCAGCACTGACACACGGTACTATTTGCCTTTTGGAGGCAGGACACTGTGTTGCTGTGTTTTGAAGCCCATTCAAAACACAGCAATAAGTGGAACTTGGTCAAGTATTATCTTCTGTTTTTTGAGCGAATGGGTGTAAAGAGCTTTCTCTTATCTCTTTATCCATTGTGAGCTTTGCAGCATAAATCAGCACGAACAGGAACTCCACGTTAACAAACCAAAGGGAGCTCGGGTTGTTGCTCTGTGCACTGGACATAGATTGGTATCAGTCGTCTGTACTTTGGGGTGAGTCTAGACGAGGCCAAAAGTCCTAATGTGATTTTCAGCAGGTTAATTACGACTCTACCACAGTGAAGATTTGGTTGTGTAGTACTGTTCAATGCCTTACACCATGGTTTGTTTGTTTTTTTGTTTTTCAATCAAAAGGAAATCAGGAAATGGCTGCAATGATTTATTGAAACTTGTACAAACATAAATGAGTTTTTACAATATTAACAAGCTTTAAAGTCAGTATTTGGTGTGAGCTCCTTTGTTCTCCAACACAGCCTGAACCCTCTTAGACAAGCTTTCTGTCTTCAGGAATAGTTCTCCAAGCTTCTTGAAGGACATCCCAAAGCTCTTCTTTGGATGTCGGCTGCCTTTTGATCCGTTCTCTGTCAGATGATCCCACTCTGCTTCAGTAATGTTGAGATCCGGCCTCTGGGGAGGATTCATCCCTCCATAAGACCTGCTGCCACTGATTTTCAGTCCACTTCTTGTCTCATTTGGCATAGCTCAGTCTTCTCTCCCTGTTCCCCTTCCTTAAGAATGGCTTCTTGACAGCCACCCTTCCATGGAGACCATTTCTGATGAGGCTTCAGTAGATGGATCAGCTGAAGGTCCAGATGCATCTCTCTGGTCTTTGCTGGATTTTTCTTCTTTCTTAAGGACATCACTTTAAGATTTTTGGTTTTAACTTCTTCTTTTGTCCTCTACTTGTCCTGTTTCCTCTTTTTCTTTTTTCTTTTTTTTATAGACACTGCACAACACGTTGCGATACATTTTTGGCTAATATCTCTTTGCAAATCACCTCATTGTTACAAAGAGACTATTTAGTTTTTTGGCATTTCTTATAGATGAAACTAAAGAAATGGGGAACAAATAATGCGTCTGTGTGACCGGTTGCTGATAACAAAGTGCCTAAAGATACTAAATGAAGTTGGTTCTCTGATAAGTTGCCTGTTGTCTTGACACCACACCGGCTCACCCCTTGAGTTGGGCTCTTTTTATACTTGGATGAGTCATAGGTCAGTGTCGGGAGGCTTGACCACCAAAAGAAATAAACCTTTTGAAAGACTTTAGTATAGCCTGGAGAACCACTAAAAATGTTCACAAGAAATCCAGGCTCCTCTTCAAAGAAATGAGTGGTGGCTCAGGACTTTAGCACAGTACTGGACACATACCACAGTAGAATTACAACACGTCTACTGTGACTCCATCTTAATTAAGGGTGAAAGAGAGCAAAAAATGATTTAATCATGTGTAGTCTTTTCACTGGGGACGCTTCATCCTGGACTCCAGTGTCAAGTAATCACCTTGTGAATCCTCGCAGGAAGACGTTTTACTGTAAGAGGGAAACACTTTGAGTGGATAAATGACTTCTCTCTCCCTTTCTGCTGTGTTTTTGTGTCATTTCAGTCAAGGCGAAGAAGCTGCTGTCCAAAGATGGCTTCCTCATGCATCTGCATCACCCAGATACTATGATTCTCAATCCAGAACACAAGGTGGTGTACCAGGATATGTACCAGCCCCTCAACCACTACTTCATATCCTCCTCACACAACACCTACCTCATGGAGGATCAGCTCAAAGGGCCCAGCAGCACAGAGGCTTATGTCAGGTGACAAATTCAAGCTTTTTTTTTTTTTCCCTTCGACGTCTTGAACACTTTCCGCTGCTACAACTGTGACGTACAGATTAAAATCACTGCAGTCTGCAGGTATTTATCCGGCCTTTTTGGCTTGGTGTTTGTTAAATAGTGACTCCCCTGCTGTGGGTCACGTGTTGTGCATCTGAAGTTGCAGATTTACAGTGCGATCTCTTGTTCGCTGATGGTGACTGTCACTCTCTCAGGGCTCTGCTGAAGGGCTGTCGCTGCGTGGAGCTGGACTGCTGGGATGGATCAGACAACGAGCCGGTGATCTACCACGGTTACACTCTCACCTCAAAGATCCTCTTCAGAGATGCAATCAAAGCCATCAAGGAGTATGCCTTTAAGGTACGTTTAGCAGTATAAACATCAGGTCGTGTCCTGTGTATCACCGAAAAGCTTTAATGTTGTGGTTTTTTTGTTTGTTTGTTTTTTTCCTGTGTGGTTGCCCCCCCCCCCCAGACATCTGATTACCCAGTCATCCTCTCCTTGGAGAACCACTGCAGTGTGGAGCAGCAGTCAGTCATGGCCCACCACATGAGCTCCATCCTGGGGAGTGCACTCGTCACATCTCCCCTGTGCGACGGCATGCCCACAGACTTCCCATCCCCCGAGGTTGGTATCCACCCCCGCTTGTTACATCAGGATGCTTGTCAAGCTTGAAAACTGTGTTGGAAAATGGGAGATTTTTATCAGTCATTGTTACAGAGGTGTGTGTGTGTGTGTGTGTGTGTGTGTGTGTGTGTGTGTGTGTGTGTGTGCCTTCCTCTAGGAACTGAAAGGGAAGTTCGTGATCAAAGGGAAGCGATTAAACAAACTGGAGGCCATCTTTGCTGATGAGGCAGCAGCAGCTGAGGACACCGACGTGACGGAGGAGGAGGAGTCGAATGACGACGACGATGAAGATGAGCAAAAGGAGAAGAAGAGCAAGGTCGGTGTGACAAGAGCGGTATGTTTTCTAGATTAACACATTAGCAGACGTCTCATTACTCAGGATGTTTAACAGAAAAAGCTGAAATTGGCCAAAGAGCTGTCCGACATGGTGATCTACTGCAAGAGCGTCCACTTCCACGGCTTTGAGGAGGCCAGGAAAGACCTGAGCTTCTACGAGATGTCGTCCTTCAAGGAGGGAAAAGCCATGAAGCTGGTAGAAGAGTCAGGTGAGGAAATGTGCCAGACCGAACGTTTAAGTTAACTGCGCATACTCCAGTATTCAATCAGAAACTTTAATTTTGTCTCTAAATGTCTCGGTTTTGGGTTTTTTTCTCCGCAGCAAATGCCTACATCCGCCACAATGTGGACAAACTGAGCCGCATTTATCCTGCAGGCTCAAGGACTGACTCGTCAAACTACAACCCGGTGCCCCTGTGGAACGCCGGTTGCCAAATTGGTACAAAAACCTGACAAAGTCCTGATGGAAGATGGCTGTTTTTATGTAATTCTTCACATTCCCTTTCATTCTTTCGTTGCTTTTTCAGTGGCCTTGAACTTCCAGACAAACTGCACAGACATGGATGTGAACCAGGGCAAGTTTCTGGTCAACGGTAAGAGCGGCTATGTCCTCAAACCGGCCTTCATGAGAGAAACGGCCACGGAGTTTGACCCCATCACGCTGACCCGAGGTGACTGGCTGAGGCACAAGACACTGCATGTCATGGTGAGGCTACCGACCTGAGGAAGCATTCTGTTTGCAGCCGTTTGCAGCAGCTCACAGTGATGATATTTGTCCATCTGTCACCAGATTGTATCGGGCCAGCAGCTCCCCAAAGTCAACAAGAAGAAATCCTCAATCGTGGACCCGCTGGTCAAAGTGGAAATCTATGGAGTGCCGGCTGATGTTGCAGAGAAAGAGACCGGATCGGTTGATAACAACGGTACCGTTTTGTGTTAAGCTCTGTAAATATTCAGATTTTCAGAGTTGCTGTGAGCTGTTTAGACCGTTGATCTAAAATCATGAAGAATAATCATTATTACAGATCTTAAGGGAGACAGTCGCACACATCAGTGGTGACTTCAGAGCATAATGGCACAGACGATTGTCTGATGAGTCAGCATTAACACATAACACCCAAAGCAGCACAGACGGTGTATCCATGCCCTCTGGGATTCTGGGTCAGAATTCATACTGTAAAACAAGTTAAAAGCTGTTTGTCACCTAAAAACTCCTGAAGCGTGCCGAACATCAGAAATGAAAGACACAGAAAGTGAGAAATGACCTAATTCTGTTTCTCTCTTTAAGGTTTTAACCCCTCCTGGAATGTGAACTTCCAGTTTGATGTGTATGTGCCAGAACTGGCTCTGGTCCGTTTCACCGTTGAGGACCATGACTCCACATCTGGTAATGAGTTTATTGGACAGTACACGCTTCCTTTCAACAGCCTACAAATGGGTGAGTTTGCAGAACTGGCAGTGGATATTTACTAAGTCCCCCCCCCCCACCATAACCCAATGATGTGTAAAACCACTGACAGTCCATTGTTGTCACACTTCATAAATGAACAGCGACTGGAACTATCCCGTCTTTGGTGAAGCATACAGATCTGAATTCAGAGGCTGCACAAAGAGCTCGTGTTATTCCTCCTTTTCCGATCTCTGACAGCAGCCATTCTTTTCTCCCTGACAGGATACAGACACGTGCCGCTGCTCAATAAGAACGGAGACCTTCTCCCCTCGGCTGGACTCTTCGTACACATCATGGTGTTCGACGCTGAATGAGACGTCACGGATCGCTTGTCAGGACACAAGGACCTCCTGCCCAGAGCCATGTTTTAGCTGATCTATATTCAGGAGTCTCTTTTTTTTTTTTTTTTTTTCAACATACTTTTAGCTCAAAATTAACTTATTGGCTTAATTCCAGTGGCCTGAAAAAGCTACTGCAGAAGTCAGGTGAAGACCGCATTCTTGGCAAGGGACAGCATTGCCTTTTATTACATTAGACAGTGTTCAGTTTGTAAGGGTTTAGGTGTCCCAAAGTTTTTTTTTTTGTTTAAACCCTCTTATTCATATTAATATTTTATGAAATCCAGAGAAACGTAAGCCGATATGAATCAATGTTGTCACTTTAGTCATCAGTTTTTGGGTTTTTTCTTCGGTCATGTAACATACTTTTTGTAAAGCTCTAGAAATACATTTAAAGTGCTAAACACAAACAACCTTTTCTCAATGTTGTTTATTTTTTGCTCTCCCAGAACATATTTGGTGACGTATGGCTGCATACAAGCTCTGACAACAAATCCTGCATCCTTCACAAGAAGGAAGCCCGATTGAGGCTAAGCAACCTCTTCTGGAGACTCGATTCATTAACAAGTGACCTTTGAACGAACGCACCCTTAGTACACAGGCACTAAAAAAAAGAAAAGGTCCGGGATGGGATATACAGTAGCAATCAAAAGTGCGGGCGCCCCAGCTTTAAATTTATGTTCAGTGGCTTCAAGAAATTATCTCAAATGGCATAAAAGTTAAAGAACTTTTTTTTTTTTTAAGCAAGATTGTCTGTACTGTGCAGGGTTTAAACTTGAATCTGTCATTTTAATCAACTTGTTAGGCGTCTTGCATGTTCAGTGTTGGAAAGGGCAGATTATAGACATTTCAAAGCTTTACAAAGAACAATTCTGAGCTTGTGCATGTAGCTGCATATCACTCTGTAAAGTTATCGCTTAAACTGTGAACTGCTCATACATTTGATAATGAGGCAAATAAACGTCCTTTTTTTGGAAGGAAGAATGATTTGTTTAATGTTCAAGTTTTCAAAGTCAAAGTGAGGTTTTTTTTTTTTGGGTCACGAGGTGTACTTTAGAAAGAAAACGGGTGCAGATTTTGATGGAAAGACCAGCTCTTAAAGCGTTAAGAGGGACTGTGTTGCAGCCAAAGACACATTTCACTTTGGTCAGCGGTCCGTTAAAAAGAAATCTGACGCATCGACCTCAAGATGTTAAAGAGCGACGCGCCGCCTGCTGTAGAAACTGACACATTTCCACAGAAGAGAACAAGAGGACTCTTTGCTGGCAACAGCAAATGTTTACAAGTCATGTGACTTTTCAAAGGAAACTGTAGCTACTTCCCAAAATTGGTTTCGGCCCAGTTCATTAACAAACTGCAAAATGTGCACAAAAAAAAAAAGGGACATCGAGAAAATGTCATGAATTTTTGCCAAAATCGGGCAGATTTAGTTCAGTTCACAGCAACACCAAGGCAGGCTTTTCCACAGGACAAATCATACATTGTGCTCACATAGCAACGGTTTTGTATGTCAAGTTATTCGGCGCTACATGTGAAATGAAAAATAAAAGATACATTCCCTTTGAAAGAACACCCGATAGCGTGAGAAGATTAAATAAATAAAAAAACCGGGCTCGCCACCACTAACCCACTTATGCTGAACACTCATGTTGTCAATCTGTTAACAAAAGACAAGCAACATTCCATGAGAAAAGGTGCTTTATTGTGACATGTGGAGGGAATTTAAGGGCAAAAATAAATCCATCCGACTGGAAAATATTCTTAACAGAACACGATCGAGTCTCATGACTGTTGGACTGAACACACGACAAAGTACAGAGACGACAAAGCTCAACCACACCCGTCTGAAGTCATGATCTTTGGCCTCAAATAATGTACTGCAGAAGATGTTTGGGGGAGGGGGAGAAAAAAAAAAGAAGACATGACTAAATAGTTTCAATGACGCCTTTATTAAGGAAAGAAAGAAAAACTGATGCTCAGGATGACAAAGCTCTGCCGACACTCAACAAAAACGGACACTTGGGGAACAAAAGACAAAAAAAAAAGGTGAAGAACCCGACCCAAACAGCACAGTGACTTAAACTTAAGTGTTTTAGAACTTTGGTGGTAACCTAATACAAAATGCTCAATGTGTGATTAAGAGTGAGGTGATACACAATGAAAAACTGTAAGGAAGCAGAACACAAACACACTCGTCCCCTGATTGGAAACCCGAGACCTGACAGCGAGTTCTAACCAAAAAAAAAAAAAGGCAAGAGGGGGGGGGACGAAACAGATCTGAGAGAAAAGAACAGAAATCTAGATAAAATGAGTAATATACAGACTTTCAAACCAAATACTGACAAGATGTAGGTAGAAAAATATCACAATGATACAAACAACATTTCCAGAGAAAGGTAATCATTGAGAGGCGGAGAAGAGTCGACCGAATGCTTCGCATTAAAGGACATTGCACTGAAACCATCACGAGCTGAACACTCCCTGCCAACACAAACACGCTTCTGCTGAAGACCCAAAGATGTTCCGATATTTTCATCTGCCTGATGGAGCAGCAGCCTTTAAACTAACAACAACAACACAGAAAAATCAAGAGAAAACGATGAAGTAGTGTAGTTTTCTAACACTATGACTAAAAAAAAAACTCAAAGTAAAGATAGTTTGTTGGGGGATGCAATGTTAACCCGCCTGAACCACAGATGATCTACATATGTGGCTGAGCCGTTTTCACACTCCATTAAGAAATCAAAGCAAACCTGTTAATGTTAGCTCGGAGTTAAAAGGAAACATTGCTTTCCGTCTCCACGGGCAGTAAGGCATCAGTGCCATGACGAGGTTCCTCACAGTCCTTTTTAGGTGCCCCCCCCCCAGGAGTGTTTCATTTCAAGCTGGACCCTTACTGACTGAGGACCCATTTATAGGCTCGCAGGGCATCCTCTCCACGCTCTTCAACAACAAAAGCTGGTAACTATGGCAATGTAGTCGACTTGTCTGGCTGCCGTCAGTGAACTCAACCAAGCAACATTCAAGTTGTTCCAGCACTTTCTAACTTTGAAAGATAAATGCATGTTGAACAGTGGTGCCTCAACCAGTCTTACTTTGAACAAACCTCTACTAGCTTGCTAGTAGCTAGCAAGTGCTCTTAGACATCAGGATCAGACTGCTGGGGTGGAAACACGAGAAGCTTGAAAAAGGCTTATTGCCATGGTAGCCAATGTTGCAGCATTTGGTTTTGCTGGGCTCCTCTCAAAAGTAGGCACTGAGGTGAAGAAGAGAGACAAAAGCAAGAAAAAAGTCTGGGAAGATAAACATCAAATATGGTCTGCACTAGTTTTCCACCAAAGCTGGATAAATCCAAGCCTCGTCCACATGGAAATAAGGAGGATGGTGCGATTTTATGACACTTAATTCTATTCCTTAAATTACACCCATGTCATAAAAAAAAAAAAAAAAAAACACCATGGCACTCGACCAATTAGCTGTAAGATCCCAGACTATTTCCAAAAAAAAGAAAAAAAAGGACACCTTTGCAAATGTGCACCACTTTGGAGAAAGATCATCCCCCTTAAGGGTGAAGTTACAACCCTTAGTGTGTGCCAAAAAGAGAGAAGAGGCTAAAAGCCAGCCGTCTGGTGAGCGCGACAGACACAGAGCTCCAAAGAAAAACTAACGGACACGTTTTACATTGAGAAAGAAAACTAGAATGCTATACTTACTAATAGTTGAACAGTTTTAGCTCAAACCCTGGTAAAGATATGAAGCCTGTTAAAAAAATAATTTCCTTATTTGGCAAATAATAAAAGGAGATAAGGGAAGTAATGTGACAGAGACAGAGTAAATGGCACAGTTTTTATCTGAGATTTCAGAGCAAACAAAGAACTACGGGTACCTGCAGGCCGAGCTTGAGCTCTTAAGCTTGGAGAAAATAAACAAATAACAAAAAAAAAACAAAAAAAACAGCTATTTCTACATATAATGAAAGCAGAAAGAAAGTCACACCTATATAATGGCACAAGCATCCCGAAAAAGAAAAGAAAAAGAATGGTATGAGACAACTGCTCAGTGTGAGCCATGATCCAGAAAATAGTGAAGTAAAACTTTCATATAAAGATACTCGTGTCCATTTTAAAGCATATTGTGGGTGAAAAGACTGAAGTACTCTGGAAATAGACCATGTACAAAATAATTCCCCCATATAAACGACACTCACACAAGGCACTTCATTCAGTAAGAAAAGAGTCACAGTCCTTTCTACTACCAGAAACTGCCTGCATAGCAACAATATGAGGACAAAATCTATTCCAGACTTCTGTGTGGTACCACAAAAGAAGTCTCAGACGGAAAGTGGTGTTTTGTTTTTTTTTGATTGTGTTTTTTTTTTCTTTTGGTTTTAAAATGAGCACTTCACCGAATAGTAAAAGTTTGCCGATTTGAAAATAAAGACCAGAGTTCGTTCCTCTTAGCATTTTGTCCCCAATACCATCAACTACGGATGCTCTGTACACTTTCTGGTGTGGTTTTTCTGTGAGACACAGTGGTCCTGGGATAAGAAGTGTTTTTTTTGTTTTTCTGATGGCACTCAGAAGGCAGCCAGTCGCCAGGAGGAGAGGGCAGAGACGCGGCCGCACGGAGCTTTCCACAGTGAGACTCCTTAGTCGTCCCTTTGTGTCAGACGCGAGAGGGCGCCTGTGGGAGGATCTGCCTGAGTCTGAGAGATGTGGCTGTAGAGAGGGACAGAGATCGACAGAGAGGAGACTGGAGAGCACAGGCAGTGCTGCGGCCTGTCCTGCTACCTGCTTCTGAGATTCTGAAGGACTCCGTAAACCTCTTCTTCTTTGCTGAGTCCCTCGAAGAAAGGCAGCAGGTCCAGGAGCTCCATGTCATTCATATCGTCAAACCAGGACTGAACCGGGACCTGGACAGATTAGTAAACCACCTGCTGTTAAGCTTTTATTTACGCCAACAACAGTCACCACAAAGGACTGAACACCAGTAACTGGAAGTCCAGATTAAATATTAATGGAAACCATTACGAGCAAAGGCTCAGTGAGGTGCTCATCGTCTGTCTCGTGGTCCATCACTTCATAAAGTGTTTACTGTTGAATTCTATGCATTAAAAGCTGCCTTCCCTTTTATACACACTGGATATTCGTAGGAAATTTAAACTTAAAACCCAGAGTGGTGTGTGTGAGTTGAAATGACTGTCAGGACATCTGCTCGTAACTTTTTTTGGTTTTAAATTTTAAAAAAAACCTGCAGTGAAGTAAACATATCATCCATAAAGTAGGACTTATTTTCCAGGAGGGTGCTGAGTTAAAGTTAAAGAGGGGGAGGAGCTCAGGACAGTTGCATAAAAAAAACAGAGTTAAGGCGAGATTCAGTGTCACCGTAACAGCGTGTGTGTGTGTGTGTGTGTGTGCGTGCGTGTGTGCGTGCGTGCGTGTGCTGGTGAGAGTTCTTCCTCACTGCTGACTTCTTTGCTGCTCGCTCCCCATTATTTTGGGTACAAACCCTCATCTGCTAATCCCAAATTGAAAAGAAAACAGTGATTTCCACAGCGCGCTACCGACACCGGTTCCCTCGCACCCCGTAACCCACCCCCCCGCTTTGCATGTCCGGCACATCTCCAGCAGAAAGCCGGTGATGTGCTCGTATGAACAGAGATCAGATCAAACTATCCCCACAGTCTCCGGAACATCTCACACTGTTCATGTGGCTGATTAGGAAGAAAAATAATTGATGAACAATCGGGTTTGCCAATAATCATCTTTGCTGCATTATTAATGAATTTTGGTGGCTTTGGTATGAACCAGACGATTTCCATTAATCCCAAACCGTTGTTTTAATGTAAAGAAAGTGATAGCGAACAATGGAGTTTAGTTGGTGTCCATCTTAAATAAAAAGGTATTCCTTTTTATCAGGGAAGCATTTATCAGCAATTTAATGAGAAAACATGAAAGTTTTGAAATGATGCTCCTGTATATCATTTTTATGCTAAAAAAAGTGCTAAAAAACTAGACCTGAGGCCTGAATATACTTTAAAAAAAAACAACAACTACAAAGTGTTATTCTACATTTTTATCATGTCCTCTTATAAATGTACAATATTACTTGAGAAAACTACATGAAAACATCAGTTAGGGGGTCAACTTACAGCATTTTCTGGATGGAAAATGTAAGAGGCAGGTGAATTGTCAACGATAATAACGTTGCTGAGCTCTCGCCCCAGCCGGCTGAGATCTTTGACGTAGTTCCCTCTGTGAAAGACGCAGGATTCTCTGAAGAGCCGCGCTCGGAAAACGCCCCACTGGTCCAGCAGGTCTGCCACCGGGTCTGCATACTGTTCGGGTCAAACATGCACGGTAAGAGGTCACACGGCCACAAACACAAGCGCTGAAGGCACAGCATGAAGCGATCACTGTTTAGCATTTTGTGAGGATATAATTAACTGAAGGCACACTTTTCAGACCAGATTTTTAAGCAAAAAAAACCAGAAAACATGCTATGCAATTATTCTTACAGGCAGCAAAGCTCGTTGTCTGTCAGTAAGCTTTTAACTAACGAGGATTTATCTCTAAGGACATTCTAGACTAGAAGGACAGCTGACTTTTTACCCAGCAAGAAAAACACTGTCTACTGCAGAAGCATTAGTCACGTTACATAACTATCTCTAGAAAACTTACCCATGTATTACTGGCAAAGATATAAAAGAAACAGGCAGAGAGCAGATCCCCCCCCAGAAAGAGCAGGTGAATGTTCGGAGATGTCCACAAGCCTAACGAGTTGGTAACCATGACAGGTGAGAACAGAGAGCACAACCACATCTTTACTCACCTTGGCAAGACTGGCTGTGAAGAGCACACATTCAAACAACTCTCCCATCTTTTGAAGGAACTCGTCAACGTGTGGCCTTTTCAGCACATACACCTGGAAGACGACACAGAGCTTAGTTTTCATGAACACACACACACATACACACACACACAACAATAACTTACTGATATTACAATCATTCTGCCACAAAAAGAAAGAGCACATCATTATCCCTCCAAGTCTCTGAGTGTTCGCCCAGTAGCTGCCACCCAGTGCAAGTAATCACGAACAGGCCAACCGGGATACACACAGCCTATCCTGGATTACTTGAACGGGATAACAGCCAGTCACTTCGCTTAGGACCGGGAACGAGCCAACCTTCATTTCCATCCCAGGGGAAAAGGTGGGGACCACAGACTACTTTTCCAAGTCTGTGGTCCCCAAGTCCCCAAGTCTGTGGAGAATTCACTCATATCTGTTGGGGCAGCAACATCTGAACCGGAGACTTAGACTTAGAGTAGATCCAGAGCAGCCCCCGGAGGGCGCCGTGCACAGAAGAATGCTTTCAAGTTGATTAACACAGCAGACAACGCTGCATTCCTCTACACAACACAGTGAGGAAACGACAAAGTGTGTTCAAGTCAGAGGCGTCTTCAGCTCCCCTGCAACACAGAACAGTACGTGGAGCTCATTCCTGCCAGCAGCCATTACTGTAAATACGCAACAGCAGCTTATGATGGAGGAGACAAACAACCTACTAAAACATAATGATTCCCTACTGGGATTGATAAAGTACAGGATGTCCCTGAAATTCATCTCATTCAGTGTGTTCACACAAGAAGAAGACTCCCCACCTCCTAAAACAGGTCCGCTTTATTCAAATTTAAAAACAGAAAAGAGTAACGTCTGATTGTGCATGTACAGTACCTGATGAACGGTCCCATCAATCTCCACTGGTACAATGAAATCAGCATTGCTGATGGGCTGTGAGAAGAGAACAACACAAACTTAGTGGCAGCATTCGATTTGTAGGTGTAATATCTTAACTGACAAGCAGAGGTCCTACTAGCATTTAAAAAAAAATAAAAAATACACTAAGAGACTGTCAAATCTCTCAAAGAAAGAAAGAAAAAACTTTCGTTGCCAAAGTAACCCTTATCCTCGTGCCCTCTTTCTGCAACCTGTGCAGTCATCAAACAACACAAACAATGAGGCAGGCGTCTTCAGTCGAGGAGGAACGAGTAGAGGTGATGAATAAATTAATGTAATGAAGACGATCATAAACAAGAGCAGAATCAAGTCATCTAAACTTCCCAAATACTGCACTTAAGAAAACATTTTGATCAGAATTATTCAAGCTAAAGAGCAGACAGTACTAGACTGCAGTTTCAGCCTTTATAAAGGCCCAATCAGAACTCGAGTCCATGCTCCATGTACGGTGCATCCTCCATCACCTGCTCCTCTTATCACCGTTTACAAAGTCATCCAACGGATTCAACAAAGCTTAGACTTCCAGCATATGATTGGCTGAGCTTTGACTATGAAGAAAAAGACAATTCCACAATATGTAGACTTTTCTCTCTGCAAGGCCAGCGTAGATAAGGGTAACTGATTTACAAAATGTACAAAATATGTTTGTTTTTTAATGCGACTGGATGGTTTAAGTTAAGTCATTTGTAGCTACAAACTGATTTGGCAAAGCTTTCAAGATATTGCTAAAAAAGGAAATGTACGAGCAAGCTCGCTCCTAAACACTTACAGCTGAGGAGAAATGTGGTTGAAAAACTGAAACAGTAGGCATCATTATAGGTTTTAGCCTCTTCTTACCTTAAACGAGCTGTGCACGAGTGTTTCATCCAAGTCAATCACCACACACTTTTTACCATAGTCAGAAATTTTCATCTCTGGTAAGAGGTATTTGGCTGGTGGCTGTGGGGAGGATGAGGCACGTACATGTCAGTTAAACAGAGGGAGACAGAGAGATACTTTACATTTAACAAAGTGTGAAGAAAGAAAAAGCCCAAACCGTGTTAGGAGGGTGCAATTTGTATCGATAACAATCAAACAAAAGTCTACAATGATTAGTTAAATGGGCAAAAGCTTGAAATTGAACAGCAGCAGAAGCCCAGAAGTACACAAAGTAATGACGTTTTACAGTCAGGTTCATGACAATTTGGACAGTTCAAAGAATTCTGGAGTTGAAGGGAAGCATTCGAGCTGTGACCCAATCTTTCACTCTTTTTTCTTTTTTTAAAAAACAAAGCACCTCTATTTTTTTTTGGCATCTAGTATTTGGACAATTGACCCATAAGGAAGTCAACTTCCCTGGTAATTCATAAATCTGAGAGGTAAATTTGAAAGAGGTCAAACAAACTGATTATTTGACAGCTCCTCTGTCTCTGCTAACTCTTTGATCAGTCTGGAACATTCCTAAAAAAAGAGGAGATGCACACATAGGGCTCAACAACCTGGAAGACCACAGAGGACAACCAAAGTGAATCAGTGGAGAGAAAAACATCACTTCACGACCTCGAGCTGAGCCAGGAGAACTGTAGAGGACGCCGGCGTATCAGTAGCTGCGTTTAGATACAACAACAAATGGTACTGAAGCAAACTTTTAACATTTCACAGAAAGAGCGAACCAAATAAGTTTGATCGCTGGGGACACTTAGAGGGATAGGAACAAGATCCGTTTGACAGATGAAGTAAACACTTTGTAGTAGAATGATGGGAAGAGAAGCGTGTGACAAGGGAAAAGTCAGGATAATGATCCAAAGAATGCCAAATAAGACCCGGTGGAAGCTGTTGTTATGGCGCAGGACTGACTGCTGAAGGAACTCTGTCAGGAGGGTTTAAATATACTGTGACTGAGGACAAAAGTCACAGGATGATGTCTGAGGTTTATAGAGCCACACTTCCTGCTAAAGTGATGGAATGATGCTTCACTGAACAGAAAGATGATTTACAAAAATGGGGGATGGTTGATACAATGTTTTTGTTAAACCTCTTGAATTCAAGTTGAAAGTCAGATCTTTTTTTTTTTTTTCCAGCTGTTTTGGTTCAAAATATCAAAGTGACTGTCCAAATACTTATGCACATGACTGTAAAGCCAGAAAAAATGTTGTCACTTATGTGGGAATAAAATCAAACTTGGACATATTCTTACAGACAGAGAGCCATGCAAACATTAGTTTGTAAGTTTGAAAATGCCAGTAGCCCCAAAATGTATGTGTGAACATGACAGGATGAAATAAAATGAGAAATGTGCCTCGGTGCAGGAACACAGCTGGATTAGAGCAGATGAATCAGAGAGTTGAGCTACATACAGTCACCGATGGGTAACTTGACCAACTGTTGGCAAGGCCACAGGTAACCAGATCACATCTAAGTCCATCTTTGAGTGGCAGGATCAATTAGTTTCACCTTAGCTGAGGATGCAAACCTAAAGACGAGGAGCTGGTGTGGAGTTCAATTCTCACTCAACATTATTCAACCTCATGAATAAGTAGCACAATGAAGGGATTTACTTCCTGCACGGACGCTCCTGGCTATTGATGAGAAGGTTTTCTACTTAAAATGCTAAACAGTCTGTGTGGCAGTATTTTCAAAAGTATACAACGCCCAAAGTGTCAATCGTGCAGGTGAAGCAGTGAGAAATTTCCAACCGTTAAGTGCACATACACGTTCCAAACAGCGAGGGCTCCGATCGGCTGAAAATGAACCGCGTTAAAAAAAAGGAGCTCTCTGAGGATCACTGGAACCCACACTGAGAGGATGTGACAGCACCAGCCCACTCAGCCTGGCATGCAAAGGAAAAGAAATGAACACTATACATACACTAGGGACAGGGATGACCTCAACCTGGTCACACTACAACACAAGAAAGATTGACGGACAGGGTACAAAAACAGGGTGGAGGGTTAGAAGAATACACACACAAATAAAGTTTAAAAAAAAATAAAAAAGGGTTCATCAACAACAACGAAAACAATACACTATTCACACAAACGTACTGTTTCCAACAGAGAAAATACACTTGCAGATTAAAACCTTTGTTTGGAGTCCAAAAAAATAGCAGTTTTTATTAGCAATTAGCATGTTGAGTGGAGCAGCAGCTCACCTTGGGAGGTGATCCGTTCTCCTCAACGGGGGGAGGCAGGGGGCTGGTGTTGCTGTTAGTGGCTGGTGGCTCCACATTGTAGTTGCGAAAGCAGCAGAAAAATGTGCTAAATATGCTCCGGCTCCTCTGCTTCTTCAGGCTGCTGTTTGACTGGGATGCTGTCAAAAGAACAACAGCGGGTAAGAGGAGGCGAGGGTGAGCAGGTGCATATCTAAATCAACAATGGATAACACAGATGAAGCGGGCCGAGGCTGGAAAGCATGCGTGTTGTGCTTATCAACGTGTCACAGTACACCCTCTGCTTAAAGAACTTTTGAGCGGTCATCACTAAGTGACCACAGTGGTGCGAGTTGCACTCAATAACATTAGCCTTGACAGTGCGATTAAATGGCATTAGAGTTTGTTTTGTCGACTATCCCTGGCAGAACCACTGATCAGAAAATAACCTTGCCGGCCGGGTGACTTCATCACTCACGCACCGTGACAGTTCAGAGCATGCTCTGCTCCAATTGCAAATCGCCTCTCATTCCAGGACTACGAAGTACGGCCTAAAATCAGACACTGAGCTTTTATTAATAGTGACAAGTTAGAAGCTGCACAGTCCTTCCCCCTTTTTTCGCTATGGTGATTCCCATCACATGATTGGCCAGGGGTCTCCATTTTGAAAACTTGCTTAAGTTAAACCCCCCCCCACCCAGTTTCAGCTGGCAGGTGAGTGACTGAAGCAGCCTGGATATGCACAAGAGAGGAAGAGAAGAAGGAGGCGGCAGGAGGCCCTAAAACCCAAAGAGCCTATACAAGGCTGCATTCCACTCCACCCATTAGCCCCCCATGCTCATCCCACCAGAATACTTTTGGAACTGAAGACCACTGAGGAGCAAATAGCATTATGTCATGTCTTTTGGCATCTTAATATACTGATACTTTGCACTCTTGACTGTTAAAAAAAAAAAAAAAAAATGTCCACGTTCTTTTTTCAAAAATTAGAATTCGATGCAATATCTAGTGTTCAAAAAAACCTTGAGATGTGGACAGTACAGCAACACTGAAGCTACATGAAACCCTCTCTGCACCCTCCAGTCATTTCCTGTCACTAGCTTCCAGAAACATTAAATACAGCCTATCAAGTGAACACGTGCTGGGTATTTAGGGCATTTCTTATCAGTGGCACAAGTTCCTTCCCTTCAAGACACGTTAAGCACGACACATGACCAACAACAAGGAAAAAAACATTAAAAGGGCGACTAGATTGAGAAACTTCAAACTGATACACTCAAATTACCATTCAGCTGATTGTTGCGCTCCAAGTGTAAATGACTGATTTCAACAACTGATAAAAATGACAAACTTTTAACACAATTATTGAATGACTTTGTACAACAATTCTGGAACACGCTTATAAGACTTTAACAAGTTGTTCTGTGTGGTGCTGAACAATAGTCGTATTGGCCATTCTAAGCTTTGTTTAATCCCAAAAATAACCCAAATAGTGACACAGCTTCTATTCATTAAACTGGAATCTATCAAAACTCTGCACGGTAAAAGCGTTCAGCTTCCAGAGACTCACCACAAGCCGCCACAGCAGCAATTCATGCACAGAACCTCAGAAGAATCCAAGAACTGCCCGATCACATTGTAGATTGAGTCTCACATCAATCATTTTGTCTAAGGTAGATGGAGGGTCGTAACACACAAATAAGATCTCGGGTATTATTTGGGTCGCAAATCAAGCCGTTTCATGACTGACTGGTAGTGGGTCAATAAGTTCACTTCAATTCTAATCTCTGTTGTTTTACATCAGTGGAAACAGCAGCATTCAATGTAAGTTAATTAGCACATGACTAATTAGCACATCATGGTAGATTTCTATTGGCTGTAGATAAATGTATATAGATTACCTTTTCCTTACGTGTCCAAACCTGTGACTGCTACTGTGCATTTAGCAAGTACTTTGCTCACGAGTAAAATAACTGCAGCTTACCAGTGATACTGAATCAGGGGGAAATGGTCAATTTAGATGTCCCAATTTTACTTAAAATTTTTTTTTTTTTTTTTTAAACGCAATAAACTGCAATGTAACATATCTATGTTTCTAAAATGTTGTAGTCGCTCAAACACAGTTGTTTTAAAACAGCAGCACATTGATGCTGCACTTTGTAGAACTGCCTTCTGTAAAGCCTGTGTAGAAACCATCTTTGCTGCAAAGCATGGATGTACAAAAATAATAAAATGGCATATTCTATGATCACGTGTATGTATGTATGTATATATATATATATATATATATACACACATATACATATACATATATATATATATATACATATACATATACACACACACTTTTTAAAAAAAAAAAAACTTTAAGAAAATAAGAAACAAAGATATTTCGCCTTATTACACGGTCGAGCCACTGAGGTGTAAAGTATATAAATGATATTGATTTTAATCACTGTCATATACTTACGGTGTTTGGTTTGCAGTTGTGCTGCAAGAAAATTCAAGTATCAGGACTGATTAAGATTAAAATCAGATTTATTGTCATGTACATGCAGGGGAATGCATAAAAATTTCTCCTCTGCACTTAACCCATCCAGGTGGGCACCTGTTGAACGCACACATGCACGTGGTCACACACTCATGGTGACAGACGCCATGAACTGGAGCGGTGGGCAGCCATTCACAGCAGCCTCAGAGCATGGGGGTACGGTGCCTTGCTCAAGGGCACCTTGGCCGCAGCAACCCCTCCAGCTGTCAGTTCACCAATCTTTTTGAGTGGCAAGAGTGGGAATCGAACCGCCAATAGGACGACCAACTCTAACCACTGAGCCCCGGCTGCCCCTGAGACTGAGACTCTGTACTGACCCATACTATTTTAAATGACTTGAATTGGTATTATGGACAGAAAAACTTGATTGGAACACATCCATATTGATCACCAGATCTATCAGAGGCCTGAGGGTTTGTTCTATGAAGTTCTTGGCGTTTTTTTAAAACTTCGCTGTTCTGGACAGAGATCTCTGAAGTTGTCCCTTTAATCTGTGGGTCACGGCCCAAAGGGCTCCAATTATCACTAATACCAATGTTACCTTCACCAATGTTATCTTTCGTCTTTCAGTCCTTGGTATTTTTCGAGCTTCTTGTGCCTAACTCTTGATGCTGCTGTCACTTGGAATAACAACATCTATCATAACTGCTGCCTTCTGTAGTTTGAGGACCACCACAACAAAATATGCTTAGCTGTCCCACAGGATCTCAGCTCTGTCATTCTCTACCATCCTTGAAGATGTCTCCCACTTTGACTACGGGAGTCAAACCCATTCTCGGCACATTGTTCCTGTACACTGTACCTGCCGCTTGGTTATGGCATTCACTGTATGCCATATCTGCCTGCATCTTACATCCTGCCACTATGTGCTGGACTGTCTCAAAGGCCTGTCTGGTGTGGTCGACCCTGTCCTCTTTTGCACTTGTGCTCAGGGCCTGTTCTTGTGCTGCCATGATTAGTGCCTCTCTACGGTCTTTCAGACCAACCGTTTGTAGCCAGTGATAAGCCCTTCTCAACATCAGCCACTTCTTCAATCTGTGGTACCTGTGGAGGCACAGGCTTCGTATATAGCTTATATTATATACATATATATATATATATCATTGTCATATTTACAAGTATCACAAGCTGTCTTACTTGGCCTGAAGGTCAGTGGTGCCCAGCCCAACAGGGTGAGTCTAAATATACGCTGCTGCTTGGCAGTCAAACCAGTGAGAAAGGCAGACACATGTCATTAGACGACCAGCAAAGAACATGAAGACCAAAGGTGGTCAAGTTTTGTCCAGACTGTTTGGAGCCTTTTCAAGCAATGGAAGTACCTTTAAAATACCCCCAAGACAGCTGGTGGGATGGGCTACATGTGAAGAGATTTATGACATGATAAGGGACAAACAAAACAATGGCTGATTCTGTAGAACATCCAAGGAATAAAGCTGAAAAAGTTGTGTTACGCTGTCAATGAAAAATATAGTCTTGAATTCTATCTATTACATTAAAAATGCAACATGTTATTGGGGTTCAAGAGGGGTTTTTTTTTTTTTTTTTTTTTAATATATCAGAGCACATCCCTATGCCCCTTTACACTCAAATATTGCTTCTTTCAAAATCTCAAGAAAGCATGGGAGACGGGACAACGTCATGCAATTCCTTTAGTGATGGTAATATTTTACTTTACCCCACGGGAAGAATGCCGTACGACTCACTCTCAGGAAAAAATGAAAGAGGCAGGAAACAAACACCAACATCCCTGCTATACTTTGTCCTGTAACTCAGCTATGTTCCACTTTACACAAACTCTTACTCAGTAAGGTGCTGTTTTCAAACAGCAGCTCAATGCGCAACTGTGAATCCCCACAGTGCGACTGTGTGTAAGGCAACTCAAACACCTCAGTTGGTAAACAAATTAAGACCTGACTTGATGCCCTCAGAGCAGTAAATTGCATCCACTTCCAAAAGCCGGCCTCTAGTCTATAAATGAAACATTTTAAATGAACATTTCCTCGTGCTTGGGCCTGACTTGTGTTAAAAGGCCTGTGACGCGTCTTTAACCTACATAAACTCCCACACAACAAACCTTGACAAATGTGTCACTGCATGCGTGAATTTAAACTGGAAACTTTTCAATCAATAGTGCATTTCTAGACGTATAGATGCATACCAACATTTTTAGAGGTAATAATTATACCCTTTAAAAAGTTTAAAGCGGCTAACAATATATTTTTATACCCGTCACAGTCATGACCACAGTCATGACAATATGTGTTGTGCAATAACGTCAAGCTATTCTTAGACTTTTGTCGGCTGAGGAATCTGCATATCTTACAAAGATATAGGGATATAGTTTAGGCCAACCCCCATATGCAGTGTCACATTTGGCTATTAAGATCATCCCCAGGACACCCACACATGAGTCACAATGATTCTATAGTTGTGACAGGGGGATACGTTTGCACCCTCAGAGAAAAACGCATTGTTGTGTTTGAGAGACTTAAGTTCTCACATAACTAATGGTCCCAGAAGCAAGGTGGTGGCAGAAGATACTGACCCACAACACACAGACAGATCGACCCGGAAAGGGTCACAGAGACCTAGGAATAAGAATCAATGGAAGTAAATACGACATCCAGTGCAGATCATTGTCAGGTAGAATTGGGGGATGAAGAGGTTAACGCTTAAATCATCATAATGAGCTCTCCTAAAACTGATGATAAAACTGAGAAAGCACTCAGCTAACTGGTCGTAGATTTCACTGAATTATACAAAGGTCAGTCACCACAGAATAACTGGCGATAAGACGGCCTCACAGTTTGGGAAATAAACAAAGACATAATCTGGCATCAGTTTAAACCCAATACTGTGCATATCACGAGGTAATCAAAGACAAGGTGTCTGAAAGAGAATGCTGTTCCACTTTCATTTACATAAAGCACTGACAGCACATAGTTCCTGACGATGCCCTAAACCTGGGAATTTAAAATTGTCATTCATATCATGAATCATCTGTCAGATTAGCTGGACCAGTTAAATAAGTGAATCACAAAAAGAAGTACATATTGTAAATGTTTAGCAAAGGCTTGCCATCATTTACCTTATTTTGATATGGACTGCAAGCTACTGTTTGAATATTTAGAATATTTTACCCCGATTTTATCGGAAATATAAGTACGTCAATGTTATTCATATTTAACACTTAGCGAATAAACGATAGACTTATTCGCCGAGAACAAGACACATCCAAATAAACTTGTTGCTTGCAAAATATATTTTACCCGTTTTGATTAGGACCATTTCACACTAGCAACCAGTGCCTCCATCTACTGCAACAGCTAGCGAGCGCGAATAAAAGCTAACGTCAATTTTAAAAAGTAGTTAGCCCGCTAGCATTAGTTCGTTGTCGTTAGTTTTTCCACTTACCTTTTTCTTGGTTAAAGGATATTATTTCCTCCTCCTTAGGATTGGAAACTTGGGTTATTATGGACATGTGGTCCATTGAGACGGGTGGTTATTCCTGTTTCGTTTCCCACAATGTTGCTCGTACTAGCGCGCTTGCTTCGTTTGCTAGCTACTGTAAGCTAGCAGTTTAAGATGAGGGCGACCAGCTTGCCCACAAAGCGAGGAAACCGTCCGAGGCGAAGTGTTGTGGCAGCGGTGGTAGCCAGCCAGCTAGCACGGTGGTGAATGGAGGCCAGCGAATAGCTGTCATCTATGGCTTTCCGAAAAATATCATTGCTACAAACAAGTGTTTGTGAGCAACACCGACAACGCGTGTCTAAAAAATATATATATAAAAAACGACGTTGAATTGCTAACCAACTTTGGTTAGCAAGCAGCTTGGGTTAGCGAGCTAGCGCTGAAGCTCCGATCATCCAAAATATGAGGCCGTGTAGGAAACAACGCTGAAAACACTTGGAAGCCCGTCGGAGGGTTGCTGTCGTCCAAAAACACACAGCAAGTACACTCAAGTTGCCCAACGTTAAAGAAGGCATACAGTTTAAAGAAATGGTTCACATCTGCTGGCCCTACAGTCCCTGTGCAACATGGAGGCTTTATGTATTTTGAGTTGCATCTGAAGCGGGGGCGCTCGGGGTGGGAGGGGGCGGTTTGTTTCTGTGATGAATTCTTTCAGGCAGGCAGCACAAACTCCCCGCACTATATTGCTCAACCCATGCAGCTGGCAGGACGCTACCTTCTCAAGCTTACTTTCCTCTGTCATTACTGTCGGTCACACGCTGCAAATCATACCTCTCGATTAATTACACTTAGAGATTTACCCAAACAAATTACACTTCATGTAACCTTGAAAGCTCAAAACAAGCTGATTAAACATGTTCCCAACAGGTAAACAACAGCCCGTCTAACAGACAGAGCTAAAAGTTTATGATGATCCATAAACCACGGAGTGTGAAGTCGTCTTTTGTGGAGTTTTAAAGATCCTGGAGCGCCACCTAACGCGTAAATTAGGAAAATGTTTGAGTTACTACACCAGGTGTTGTGCCAAAAAGTAATCGACCGCAAGGGACTGATCTAACTCCGCGGGAGCGCGCGTAAGCTGTCTGAGATACTTTATCGTTCTTTGGACAAGAACAAAACTGAATCAGCGGTTTGTAATGCCCATTTGAAGACATTTTAGGTGGTGCAATTGATTACATAGGCCATTATCTGTTAGTTATATCCCTCTTCAATTATATCAAGTCAATTCAAGGCAGAAATAATTTGTTAGTCGCACGCTATGAGCTGATCTGGCCTTTTTGAGATGTTTCTAAGAGTACAAATGCTTGGGTGGGCTATTATTTCTAAAAAGTTCAATTAAGTAATTTTCGAGTGGTCATGTCATTTTCATGTCAAGCTAGGGATCATAAACACTTTTTTGTAAAATAAAAAAGGAATTAATCAGCTACGTGGTCATATCACCTTAAAGGTATTTCGTTGAATTAAACTGATTACATGGGCTTCATTCTTCATTCATTCTATATCAATAATTAATTTTGATTTAATCAAGTTATTCAAAGGCAGAAAAAACAATTCAGTCAAAAGGCAGAGCCATAATAACTTTTTGACAGGTTGAAAAAAGGCATTTAGGCTTTGTAATGCCCAATTCAAGGTGCAACGGATTGGATGAGCTATGAAATCAAGTCATTTTATGGCTGTGGCAACATTTTAGACACAAGTTATTAGCTTTAAGCTTCTTTTTTTTTGGTAAGAGGAAAATGTACATGTTTGAAATTACAGTAAAATTTGATCAACAGGCTTTCTGCTATGAAATACTCAAACATTGAAAATGATCGCCTCTAATCTACTGTACAGTGCAGGTTAATAAAGCAATCCCATTGATTGTACCCACATATATTTATTCAGTGTAGTTACAGTATAGGTTCTGAATATTAATGACGTGAACAGCCTAAACACTGTAAAATAATGGTCCATATCAATACTGCTACATCTCTAACAATCTACGCTCCCAAGGAGGCAGGTCAGTTTTTGGCAGATGATTATTTTCTGCCACAACACCACTACTTTAAAAGTTCAGCCTGCATTTGTAGGCTAATCAGTCTTAGCAGTTGTAGTTAGGATTTTGGACTGGGCGTTTTCTATCTAATTACCTTTTATGTGCTCGGTTTGTTTGATAGTTTGCAAAATCATATATTTTTGCATGAAAATTTCACCAGTGGTGAGGAATGACCTCACATAAAACTTCTTCATTTCTTGTCGGTCCAGATTTTTAGAAAATTAAATTTTTTTTAAAATGTAATCCTTGGTAAAGTTGTACTGACACAGACTTGTGTTTATTGTGTTTGTCCTAAGCATTATTGAACAGGAGAGACATTTTTGGTCTGACATGAGCCACTTTTGTCACCTATATGGTACAATAAGTTTATACCAACAAGTAATGTGAGGGTTAAACATGGCCCAATTCAATGAAATTCAATTTTATTTATATAGCACCATATTACAAGAAATGTCATCTCAAGCCACTTCAAAGATACAATCCAATTCAATCCAGTTACAATCCAATTCATTGTAATACAATCATAATCCAATCAAATTAGTCCCATTCATACATGAAGAAAGTAGTCTAGTTAAGGAACCAACAGATTGCACCAACACTTCTCTTAGATACAATCTTCCATCCTCAGCATGCATGAGGCCACTGTGGAAAGAAAAAACTCCCTTTTAACAGGACACCATAACACCAGACTGGGGATACCTGCTGAGAAAGATAAACACAAGTCAAGGGCAAAATAAAATGTTGTATGTACATAGAGAGAAAAAAAAAGATAACAGAGTGTGGAAAGGTACATCATGGGAGATACCCCAGCAGTCTAGGCCTATATCAGCATAACTATGGGATGTTTCAGGGTCACCTGAGCCAAACCTGCAGTTTGGGAGTGAAGTTAGGAAAATTTTGCACTATGAGATCTTTAAGATATGATGGAGCTCGGTCATTAAAAGCTTTATATGTGAGGAGAAGAATTTTAAAGTATTTTCTGAATTTGACAGCAAGCCAATAAAGAAGCTAAACCTGGAGAAATATGATCTCTCCTGTTAGTTCTCATCAGAACTTTGGCTGCAGCATTTTGGATCAGCTGGAGGCTTTTCAGGGTTTTTTTTGGACAGCCCAATAACAAAGAATTACAGTACTCCAATCTAGAAGTAACAAACACTTTTTCACAAGTTTTTCTGCATCACTCTGAGACAGGATGTTCCTAATTTTGGAAATATTACGAAGGTGAAAGAAGGCAGTCCTAGAAACCTGTTTATATGTGCGTCAAAGGATAGATTCTGGTCAAAAATAACTCCAAGGTTCCTCCCTATAGTGCTAAAAGGCAAGGAAATACCATCTTAAGTAATTATATAAGAAGACAGTTTCTCCCTGAAGTGCTCAGGTCCAAACATAACAACTTCAGTTTTGTCTGAATTTAGGAGCAGGAAATTCTGAGTTATCCAGCTCTTTATGTCTTTAAGACATGCTTGTAGTGTGACCAACGGATTGGTTTAATCTGTTTTTATAGATAAGTACAGCTGAGTATCATCAGCATAGCAATGGGAATTTATGTAATGCTGTCTAATAAGTTACCTAATGGAAGCATGTACAGAGTAAAATAATTGGTCTAAGCACAGAACCCTGTGGAACCCCACAACTTACTCTGATGTGTGAGGAAGATTCTTGGTTTACAAGAACAAACTAGAATCGATCAGATAAATATCACTTAAACCAGCCTAATGCAGTTCCTTTAATCCCAATAATATGTTCAAGTCTCTGTAATAAAATGCCACGATCGATCGTATCAAATGCAGCAGTGAGATCCAAGAGGACAAGCACAGACATAAATCTACTATCAGAGGCTAAGAGGAGATCATCGGTTACTTTCACCAGTGCTGTTTCAATGCTGTGATGCACTCTGAATCCTGACTGAAACTCTTCAAACGGATTATCTCTGTGTAAATTATCAAAAAGTTGAGCTGCAGCAATTTTCTCAAGAACTTTAGAAATAAAAGGGAAATTGGATATAGGTCGATAATTTCCTAACACTCCTGGATCAAGAGTAGGTTTTTTAAATAAAGGTTTAATTACGGCAACCTTAAAAGTCTGAGGTACATATCCTGTCAACAAAGACCGATTGATCAAATCTAATATGGAAGTGTCAATTAAGGGGAAAATCTCCTTGAACAGTTTAGTTGAGATTGGGTCTGAAAGACAAGTTGATGGTTTAGAAAAGACTATTGTTGTAAGCTCAGAGACTTTGACTGGACAGAAAAAGTCTAAACATACAAATCAGGTTCTAAAGATTCTTCTAAAGCTGCTGTACTTGATGATACATCAGTGATAATAGTGGGAAGGATTCCATGAATCTTCTTTCTAACAGAAACTATTTTATTGGTAAAGAAGTTCCCTCTCTCACTACAGAGAGTAAAAGGAATACATGGCACAACAGAGGTCAGACTCTTTGTCAGCCTGACCACGTTGCTGAAAAGAAAGGTCAAAGGTCATGGCTATGTTCAGTGGATCTAGGGCATAGTTTAAGCAGCAACATTCATTCTGAGTCAACGCCATCAATCAAGGCCAAAAGTGGTCTATAAGTAAACTGCAGATGTGGACCATATTTAGGCCAAACATTCTAGGGCTCAGGGCCCCCACTAGTTTTATCATGTAACATAAGACTATACATAAGGCTATATTCCACAAAGAAGCACAAAACAGCCAAAATGAGACACATAAAACAACTAAAGAAATCCTATAACCAACAGTAGTCCAAAACAAACATGAAGGAACACAACATAAGGTGACAGGAGGACCATAATAGATGTAGATAAAATACTTTGAGACACAATTTGCAATAAAAGGCACAAAATAAGATTTTAAAAAGAACCATAGAAACATGCAACATTTCCCACAGAGTCACCGCATGGTTCAAAGAAGATGCAAAAACAGACAGAAGAACGCTTGTGGCTCAGGTTTAGATAAACTCACGTTTACTTTAGAAGCTTTTGACTTCTTTTATCTCATGCCTAATCCGTTTTTAATTCTATCTCACAAAAAAATAAAATAAAAAAATGTCTGGTGAGCTGATGATGCGGCTACTGAGCGATGCAACTGCTACCATGCTTTTCCTCTCCGATGAGATGCGATGGGCTCGGTGTGGACCACCCCTCACTGCGGTACTGTAGTGAAGGATAAATATATCCCCCACCTCCACCTACTCCTCCTCCCCCTCCTTTCGCTCAGTCCGCAACATCCTGACTGACTGAGGCTGGTGATCGCTGGCAGCCTGCACAAGACGGATTAATTAAACCTGCCGTAGCCGCCGCTCGTTGTTCTTCTATATCTTTATTGAGGAGTCTTTCTCTAAACGCAGCGGTCAACAAACTGATAGCGTGAGGCGGATACAAGGTTAGTAAAAAAAGATAATTAAAAAAACAGTCTCCTTTTCCCCCCAAAGGATTCTATATTAGAGTTGTCAAATCATAATAATTAGAGTAAAAAGGACGTGTGTTAACTAATCAGTGCGCAGGGGCAGGGAAACACTAAGCCTGAATTTGTATGCAGGGCGCTTTGCTGGGGTCCTGCACAGCCATGGTTACATCTTGGCTTTGGCATGGCAGACTTCTTAGTCCAACTCCTTTAACTTCATCTGAGTGCGCTGCATGAACATGACACGCACACTTAACCAGGCGAAAGTACGCCATTCTGCAGTGGAAAGGAACCATCCTTAGTTTTCTTACTCCCGTGCACCATTCTTGGTCATTCAAGTCAGTGCTAATTATTCTGTGAAGTGAGTCCCCGGCGACGCTCAGATCACATAGCACTGCAGCTGCCCTGCTGTATGCGAGAGCTATAATAGGAAGGAGAGGTAGGGTTGCGCAGCTGACGATGCTGATTCCGAGGAGCCAGAGCTCTGCAGTCCTATTTAAGTCAATAGCTTGTGGATCCTGAAGGCTTATTGGTAAAATGTCGCCCCATTCATAACAATAAATAAATAAAAATCTTTGATCTTTTTCGAACATTTGTTAAGAGTTTTTGACAATAAATTTTTATCTCCAGCCATAAGTGTACATTTAGCTGCTTCTTCTGCAGATGAATTTGATGTGAAAATGATCATTCGATATTGCCTAATGTACCCACAAGTATCAGATGGCATTGACTGCTTACCAGTCACATTTAGTGGTTTGCATCACATATTTCTAAGAGAAAACTTTCAGACTGCCTGTTTTTATACTGACGTCTCTCCAAATCTTTACAAAACCCCTCAAAATATATAAAATAATCAGAAAAAGTACTGATTCAAGACACTTTTTAACATTCTTAGCTCACATGTTCAGACGTTTTAATGTGTCCAAATTTGTATCCATCTATTTGTGTTCAATCGTGAACCGTTTGCCTGTCACATCTAATGCTGTCTGCTAACTGCTTTTCAATCCCTTAGGCCTCCAATCTACAGATTCACCATGGGAATCAAGGCTGCTCTCCCCAGATATGAGCTGTATCTCTACTCTGTGGTACTTGCAGTGGCATTGATATGGGCAGGCAGTTGGATATTTGAAGCTTCAAGTGGTGAGTGCATAACAACGTCAAGAAATGTCCACAAATGTCCACACACAGTGCTGTGCAGAAGTCTTGGGCCAAGTACCCCTCATTTCTTTATATTTTGCTTCCAAAAATGCCAGACTTCCTTGTAATCCTGTAAAATGGTCTTCAGTAACAGTTCTCTGGGTTTTCTGATGGTCTTTTAAGGGTTTTCTTTGGATATTAGCTGATGTTTTTACTCTTTTTTGATCAGTACCTGAGCATTTTCAGGGGAATGTTTTTTTTTGTTTGGTTGCACTGTATGCAGTGTATCCTTTAAAAATATGAGGAAAATGAACAAGTGGAGGACAAATAAAGAAGTGGTCCTTCACCTGATCCATCTACTGTTTGCTGAATAATGTGCACTTTCAAGGTCCAACAACCAAGTTTAAGGATGAAAAAACCCATTCAATTCAATATTTCAAATGAAAAAAGATGAACTGAAAGACTAAGAACAATGGGAAATTATCATAGAAACTGGGTCTTCATCTATTATTGCACTCAGTTTGAACTAAAACTGTGCGGACCAAAGTTCACTCAGCAAATTAAAAAGAGACCTTTTCCCCAAAGGAAATCAGTCTTGTTCTTATTACTGTAACACAAAGACAGCTGAAAGATGATCCACTCATTTTCTCATCATGTCCCCGTTGGAGATATTTCACACTAAAACATGCGAAACCAACTGACTCCAAACCCATTATTCTGAAACAACGACAACTATTTGCACAGGCCATTAACTGCTTAAGCTAGCCTCTATGAACACTGATCTGAATGGACGGAGTGTAATCTGGTGGCTGGCACTATCTGTGCTGTCACATTTGCCAGGCAGAGTCTGTCAGTCACCTTTGTGCCCTGTTTTCTCGAGAATGTAACTCTCCGTCTCCTGAAATGGCCTGTCTGATGGCATTCATACAGTCTACAGTAGCAGTGCATCCTGGTAATAAAAGTCTGGCAGTATTCCCAGAAGTAAAAGGCTTTCCCTGTAATGACTCTCACATTTTGATGTCCTTTTTCACAGCCATTAATGTAAGCTGGCAAAGCTGTGGGAGCTGCTGCGGGGGTGCATGTCAGTCATTTGTGTCTGTGCACTGAATGTCTCTCCATCACTACAGTTACCATCCATATTTTGATTATTACAATAGCTGTTTTGCTCGTTACCGTCATAATTTATATTGTGGTGTTTTGTTCAGGCCACATAATAAATGAATCTCCCTGAAAAGATTATGAGTGGTACAGTTGTAGATTTCAGCATCAAAAATAGAAAGCTCAGCAACAAGTGTGTTATGTAATATTTGCTGTCATCAAATGGACAGATAGTGCTCTCACACCCTAAACTCACAATGTGAATAATCCAATAATCGTAGCAAAGCTTTAAAAAAAAAAAGTGATTTCCTGCAGGATCTTTTCCTTGCACAGCATTTTTTTTAAGTGCCAGAAAAATAAAGCTGCCCAAAGCTTGGACTCGACACTTCCCCTGCATAGATGTTTTAGCAATATTCTGCCATGTTTTGAAATCAGCTTGGGTTACTGATGAAACTCGCCTCCCCGTGCACAAATTGTGTACATTTTGTTTGGTGTTTATCCTCTATTTTATCCCCTTTATTCAGAGAATGTAAATAGAAAGGCCTTCAAAGAAAGTGTGAAACCAGGATGGCATTACTTCGGCAGGAAAATGGTGAGTTTCTCATAGTTAGTCTCTGTACGTGCTGCTCTACAGAATGCAATAAGCGAGTGGTGTCAAGTGTTGCTAATGCATCTGTCTTTATTACAGGATGTTGCGGACTTCGAGTGGGTGATGTGGTTCTCTACATTCTGCAATCATGTCCTTTTTGCTCTCACCGGTCATGTGATCTTTGCCAAGATATTTACCCTGTTAGCTCCGAAGGTGCGTGTGTGTTTTGGACTAAACGAGGTGCTGTGAATGTGCACTTTTTTTTAAAACTTCATGCAGGTGTAACTGCATGTCTCTTTTGTCCGTAGATACTCTGCTGTATGTGTGTATTGTACATGTATACATATGAGTGTGCTCTTGCGAATGAACACAAGCTTTGCTTCAATCAAGGCCATCCATCAGATTTCATTGGGTATGTGGTGTTCCCTTCAAAGCCACAACGCAGTGATGTGATCAATAGGCCTTGGGCTATATGAGTTATTGGATCCAGTGGAATTCAATAGAATTCTATTTTGTATTTAACACAAACATTTACGTAATATGTTTTTATGACCCAAAGTCTAACATATTATTGACTTGATGCATGAGCATGAGCTGCACTCTTTGAAACTGAGATTTGTCTGTTGAATGCACCTATCAAGTTGTCATTATTCTTGATATGCTGACATATTTAAAACTATTCATCATGTTTTAAACATGTTTTCTGTCTTGTTCCATGCTTACAATGAAGATTGGTATAGATGGATGTAAGGTAACACTGATAAATTTGTTGATATTATAACATTTGTCATGACATTCATTTCTGATTATGGGACAGTAGTTACATTTGTTTCTTATTACCGTTTAATCATCATTCTTAATGTGTTTTAGATCCAACAGTGTTGTACTAACACTGCCCTCGTATATGTTGTGTTGAATTCTAATTGAAGAGCAATTCCTTTCGAGATGTCACACTGACACTGGCCCCTTTTTACCTACAGCACAGATCCTTGATCTTTGCCTTGTATGGGGGTTTGGCAGTCCTGGTCACGATGGGCTGGACCTTCATGGCTCTGGTTCTGTCTCACTGCATCATACTATATAGCGTTGCTCTGGTGAAGAAGAAATGGATGTGCTTTGCCGCAGGTCTGGGCACGCTGGCCTCCATCAAGCTGGAGCCCTATAACTCCTGGCAGGTGAGTGGGTGGTTCCCACTTAGGCTTCACAAACACCGAAAGATCTGTTGCCTTATTTAGAATCAGCAGTGGGGACCTGAACGCCGTGTAGACCGGGCTCATTATAGAAGATCTGTACATAGAATTCAATATGCACATCACAATAGCGTCTTCAGCCAAATCGTTATTGTTGCACATATGTAAAATGTTGATGACAGATACTCACAACAACCGGCTCCTTCTGCAGGAGACCTTGGTGACTGGTTCTTTCGACCTGCAAGACATCTTGTTCTACGGAGGCTGTGGCTTCAGCATCATGCGCTGTATGAGTTTTGCTTTAGAGAACTGTGACAGGAAGGATGGCAATTACACTTTTTCTGACCTGCTGAGATACAACTTCTACCTCCCATTCTTCTTTTTTGGACCGGTGATGACTTTCGACTGCTATCATGTCCAGGTGAGGTCTCAAGAGTAAAAATAAGCCTGAAGATGAACTCAGTGTGTCGCAATGCACCTGTATTTCTGACAATAGTGATATCAAGAGAATGAAATATCGTGTCGATAATACACGTCATAATATCAGGTTTTGGAAGTAATTTTATTGCCAAAAAAGGAGATAAAAAAATAATAATCTGGAAAAACAAAGATCAATTTGATATTGCGATGATATTGTTATAATAAATGCTTTTCACCAGTATAATAAGAAAATTAGATATAAAAAGTTAGCAGCTGTTTGATATTTGACAGTAGATGTTCATTTGTCATATGAAGTACTCACTGTAAAAGAGACTTTAAGAGTGCATTTACACTTTCATTTCAGTTAAAATGTCTTTTATTCTATTGCAGTTGCGTGATCCAACTAATATTAGAGCTCTTTTACCGCTATAGTCATTTAATATTTACAGTACCGTGTGACACAGTTGCCACTGTAGTCTACTTGAGGAGATTACTGAAGGATTGTATTTCACAGGCAAACAACACTCAACTTACCCGCAAGGAGAGGGAGATGTGGAACATCACCACCAAGGCCCTGTTGCACCTGGGAGTTATTCTGGTGGTGGATGTCTTCTTCCACTATCTTTACATCCTGACAATACCCAGTGACATGAAACTGGTTACCAAGCTCTCTGACTGGTGTTTAGGTGAGTGAATAAAATATAGAGAATATATCTCGCGCTGATAATGCTGAAGTTCGTTTTTGTAAATGTAATGTGCGATTGTGTTATTGTTTTCATTTTTTCTATCGTAGAAAAACCCAGCCAAACAGTTTAAGACAGCTGCAGTGAGTTTAAGACCTTTACTGACAGATCTCAAATCAGCTTTAAAAGAACCTCACTATTGGGACAGACCGAGCAGAGTTCATTTTCACTGAAACAAACTGCTTAAGTTATCAAACTTGTTACACAGAGAACGTAACTGTCTCACAGTGGGCATGACCTGCCAGAGATTCAGCTAAGATATTGAAGAGTGTGAACACGCCAGTGAGGTGGGGAGTAACTCAATCTGCCTGTTGCAGAAGTGTATCAGTGTATCTTTTATCTTTTATCTTTTTATTTCTGTCAAGCCTTAAAAAAAACCTGAGCAGAAAATAAAGAAAACAATCCAACTCTAGAATTCAGGACAGCATCATTTTCAGTCTTTTAACGTATTCAAAGCAGTGAAGCATATAGCATCTTTCCATGCTAATTTCTTCATTTGCTTGATTAGGACCGAAACGATTGAATTATCATCAGCATGTGTTCTCTGTTTGTGTGCTTTGCAGCTGGACTAGCATATTCCAACTTAGTGTATGACTGGGTGAAAGCAGCTGTAATGTTTGGTGTCATCAACACCGTGGCTACACTCGACCACTTGGACCCTCCTCAGCCTCCCAAGTGTATCACCATGCTCTATGTCTTCGCCGAGACGTATGTGTGACTGGCTCTACAGTTGTGTGCAGCCTTGTTCACTGTGTAGTTTCTTTGCCCACAGAACTAAGCCTTTAAACTGGTTGAACATATAGTATCTTTATAAAGAAAAATGTCCCTGTTTTGCAGGCACTTTGACAGAGGCATCAATGACTGGCTGTGCAAGTGAGTGGTTGAATTTAGATTCCTGAGTTTAAATGGCAGGACCTGCCATATACAGTATAAGGTGACTTTGAGGCGTCATTAAGCTAAATCTGAGTTGAAATTTTGCAGGTACGTTTATGACTATATCGGTGGAGATCACGAAAAAATCTTCAAGGAACTCCTTGCAACAACCTGCACATTTGCTATCACCACCTTGTGGCTGGGCCCATGTGAGCTGGTTTACATCTGGTCATTTTTCAACTGCTTTGGTCTCAACTTTGAGCTGTGGGTGGCCAAGTTCTTCTCCTTTCCACCATTTTCTATTATGGAGGTGAGAAATATTGAAAATTCCCTTCTAAGTATGTCTGTAAATGTCTAATAATACTCTGCTTTGAATATTTACTTAGTCAGTAGTAGATGCTAACCATTTGGGCATTTAAATACAGTAAGTTTCTTTATTGATGTGGCCAAGTCTGAGTCAGCAAGAATTAGCATGTTTCTGTCTGTGTGTCTTCTGTGTGTAGAGAGCTATGGGTGAAGCCATGTCTCGCAGGATCAGAGGTGTGTTCAATGCTGCCAACTTCTGGGCCATCATCCTCTACAATGTCCTTTCCCTGAACAGTTTGGAGTTTGCCAAAATGGTTGGCAGAAGACTGATTTTCAAAGGTGGGAACAACATGAGTGTATTTTAGTGTTCCCCAGCCACTCAAAGAGAGATCAGGACAATAAGTTTTAGTGTTTAAGTTTAGTAATTTTAGTAGTCTTATTCTTGTAAAACTGGCTGTTTTCCTTCAGCCGGAATAAAATGGTTGTTCAAAGAATTATGGATGGTGGGAGGAAACGGGAGGACTCAGAGAGAACCCTTGTCAAAGCACAAAGAGAGTCTTTCTATTTCAAAGTCCTACCTTGCTGTTCTTACATGTGATTCTTCCCCCCTCTCTCTTTCCCCTCTCTTTCCTTATTATTTAGGATTCCCTCTGTCCACCCTGTCTGTGCTGCTTGTGACCTACTGTGGTGTGCAGCTGGTGAAGGAAAGAGAGCGACAACAGGCCCTGTTGGATGATCCGGAGCCGGTAAAGCCAGTGGATGGTGGCAAAGACAAGGAAGAATAATCCGACGGAAAACCAGAGTTTCTCAGAAGTCGTGATCAACAGGCCCTCCTTCATTGGCCTCGCCAGCTGTAACAGAACCAGAACCAGACTGTAACGATCAGTCGGCAACTGTCACACAAGCCGGCATGTTTGCATTTGCTTGTCAGAAGCAAGGCGATTTTTTCAAACTGAAAGTATCCTCAAGTGCACTTGCTGTTGATAATCACCACACCCTTTGGCACAAATACACCAAAGGCGCATTTTTGTATTTTATCAGAACACAATATTATTTAGCATATTACAAGAATAATTATGAAAGTATATGTAATGACATTTAGTATTTTACAAGAAAAACTACTTTGTCCTGTGTGGTTGTGACCTTAATCATTTTTGATTTGTCTGAAATTTGAACATTCTTGCTTTTTATCACCATCATTACCGTTCAGTTTAAACAGATGGTATCCTTATTTTTTCGCCTTAGATGTTTTAGACCCTAATGATCACAGTTGTTAGTTCTACACAGAGTGGTAAGACTTGAGAAACTTAGTGCAAACTTTTTTTTTTTAACAGAGTGCAATAAGGAAAACAAATGGTGCTGTGGAGATCCTCCACATACAGTAGCTTGCAGCTGATTGCAATGTATCTTCGTTCCACTGTCACTAAGCAAAAACACAACTTATGGTGGAGAGGATAGTCCACTGGGAAGATGTATTAGATGTCTTATGATGTTGAAGAACTGATTGTAGTAGAGTCACTGACAGCTGTCTGTAGAGCTATTGCCTTACTCCGCCACATACCGTCCACAGGAGATTACTGTGGCATGTCAGACTATCTTTCCTCCACCCTCTCACATGCTTCAGGCCTTCACTTTGCTATGAAAGGCAATAAGCCCAGCAGGGAATATGGGTCAGTCTTATCCTGCTGTCACCCAAACGCACAGCAGGAAAAGAAGAACACTGTAAAGAGTCTAATGCCTTTTTCGCATTTAAGGATTTTCCTTTAAAGGTTTTCATGTGACTTGAAATAAAGTTCTGTTTCACCCAGGGGTGACACCTCTGCAATGAGTTTGTTTTGTTGTAGTGTGTGGTGAAGATTGAAATGGATGTTATGTTTATGTGGATGAATTCAGCATTCAGCGTCCTAATATATTCTTTTTGTTTAAACGGAAGAACAAGGCTTTTGATAAGTAAATGATATCTGTGTGGGTTAGGGTTGATCATGGCTGTTAACATGTGGTTGTCAACACACGTTTACATTATGAATAACAGAAACATTAAAAATGTCTCAGCCATGCTTGCTTGTTGTAGGTGTGTATCGATATCTTCTTTCTCGTTTTTAGTTCAGAGAAAAATCCCCTTTTCCTCCCAGCCAAAGATTTTCTATCATTTCTATGGAAATTATATTTCCCCAAGTAAGTTTTCATTTTAATAATCACCACAGTGACAAAAATATCTGCTATTCTCATAGCAAATAAACTCACGTAAGTGTTTTCAACCTCCAATCAGCTGATGGTACACCATACCTATCTACGAGGTATTTTAAAGAACAAAATAAATTAAAAGCTGTGTCAAAATATGTCTATTTCTGTTTTTACACAATCTCCATCATCCCACAATAACATTTTGTACATGCTATAAAACTCAGTTTTGCAACGGTTTGGTTAGTTTTTATATAGATTCTCACCACAAGTGACAAGTCTTCACACAATACCTCACCTGTTATCTCTCTCATGCCCAGAACTTCTTATTTTCATTCGACTTGTCCTAACTTAGAAGCACGGACATTTGTTGAAATAGATGTTTCGACTTAGTTGAAATTAAAACATGCATGTGTCATTGAAAGTCAATTCAGTGTAACACCAATTTCTGCTTGGCTTCGCAGGTGTTGTGACACCAAATTGGGCAAAAAAAAAACGCAACAAAACCTGGCGTTCCCTGTCAATCATTTTCAACCAGTAGATGTCAGTGTTGTTCAACAGAACCTCTGTTTCAGCTGTTTGAAAGTAAGCACACGGACATGAAAGAGATATGGAAATATGTCCGAGCATGGATCACAGTCTTATGAATTCCACATGTAATGAAAATTTAAATGAAACAGATTCAGTCTATCGGTTTTTGCCTGGCTTGATATTCACAAGCACATTAAAAAAAAAGAAAGAAGTTGTTTAATGTTTTGAAAATAGTGCAAAAACAACAAATGGTGAAACAGAGAGGAGTTTTTGGCAGATCAGAAGGACCGTGCAGCTTATCATGGTATAGCAGTGTAGAGGCAATAATAGCCTATGATATATAATGTTTTATCTCAACAACAAGTGATGACAGCAGGTGATTGTAATCGGGATCTGTTATGTTTATGCATTTGGCAGACGCTTTTATCCAAAGCCACTTACAAATGAGGATATAACAATGCAGCTAACATCAAAGCTAATGAAAGCTACATAGAAGGAAAACCACTGGTCAGGCTCTGTCAGAGGTGACGGGGTGACAGTGTAGAAATAGAGTGCAGGCACAGAGGGAAGTACAGAAAGAGAAAGTGCAGCAGAGGGGGTAGGGAATTGCAGGGTAAATGCAGGATAGGAGATGCTCTCTTCAAGAGTTTCTGAAAGATAGACAGGGACCCCCCTGTTCTTGTATCGCTCGGTAGGTCATTCTACCATCGTGGAACGACACATGAAAAGATTGTCTTGAGCCTGGTGTAGGCACTGCTAAATGACAATCCTTTGACAACCGGAGTGACTGAGTATTCAAGTAGATGGGAGCTGTTCTACTGAGCACTTTGTAGGCTAACAACAGTGACTTGAATTTGAGGCTACAAAAGTATTTTTCCATAGAAGGCTTGGCAAAGATTAACTCTTTTTTTTGTCAACAAATACACTGGGAAGTGTTTAAAAAGAATAAACCTGAAAGACCGTTTAGAAGTGATTTGCATATTCCCCCACACTGCATAATATCATAAAACAATTCGAGCAATCTGGTGAATTTTAGTGTGAAGGGCAGCAGTGTAAGTCTAAATTGGACACCTGTGATCCGTAATCCCTATGAAAGCAAATCATCATTATCTGTCATTCAACAATGGCTGATGAACCACAGTGGCGAGAAATTCAGAGTTACATTCACAATACAAAGTCAAACCGTATGGTGACCTTGTTGAGAGGCATCAACATCAACTTGTCAGGGCTCTAAGGCATCTGGGATAGACCATTACATAGTATGAATATGTATTATGGTAAGACCAAACAGTACAATATGTCTTTATATACAAATATATATCTATATCTATATCTATATCTAGATATAAATATGGATATAGATATACATATCTACATATATATACATGTATATATGTGTGTGTGTGTGAGACAAATGTTCAGAGATTGTGTCACCTGTTGAATTTTTACAAAAAAGGAACCTCCGTCAAGTGATGCAGTAAGTATATTTATATAGCAAAGTCTGTCACTTTCTCTTCCTGTAACCAGATGAGGGTTCGCTTGAACACTGTTGATTATTGACAGGAGTGTTCACTGTCATTGTCACTGACGGATTACAGAGAATGACGGTTAAAAAAACGTGATCAAACCCAGTAAAGCTGCCTGATGAGTCGTTCTGCTGGATTTAACAACCCCATCGTTCAGCTGTTTGTCACAGGCCATGTGGGAGTGTGTTGCACCAGTGGATAGGAACTCTTTCTTAGCTTTGTGAGGTTCACTTCTATAAATACCTCTGACTTCCACCATGACTGACAGTCACAGACAGCTGCAGTCATCAGCCAACCAACCAGTGGAGACTATCCACAGCAATCTGAACAGCCCCGTGAATACTGACAGTGCTGCTCTGCTGAGGAGAGTAAGTAGGGAGCCCACGAAAGTCTACCAGGACAAGGCAACAAAATGGCTGCCATGACAATTGACCCGGTACAGCAGCCTCGGATGTACCAACAGACTTTGCTTCAGGATGGACTCTGTGACCTCTTGGAGAACGACAAGTTTGTGGACTGTGTCCTCAAAATCCAGGACAAGGAGTTCCGCTGTCATCGCTTGGTTTTGGCTGCCAGCAGCCCCTTCTTCAAGGCCATGTTCCTGTCTGACTTGGAGGAGAGCAAGAAGCGTGAGATAGTCCTCAAAGACGTTGACGCCGGTGTTATGGGCATGATCCTGCGCTACTTATACACATCTGACATTAATCTGACAGAACAAAATGTCCAGGATATATTCATGATTGCTAACATGTACCAGATACCATCCATCTTCTCTGTATGTGTGACTTATCTTCAAGAGAAGCTGGTGCTGGCCAACTGCCTGGCTATCTTCAGACTTGGGCTTCTTCTGGATTGTCCCAACCTCGCTCTGACTGCGAAAGAGTTCATTTGTGAACGCTACCAGATTGTTGTCAGAGACCAGGACTTCCTGCAGCTTGGCGCCAGCGAGCTGGCCATCATCATCACCTCTGATGCCCTTAACGTTGAGCGGGAGGAGCTGGTGTTCGAATCCATGATGGATTGGGTCAAGCACGATGAAACAAAGCGACTAAAAGATCTACCTGAGTTGTTGCACTGTGTCCGATTCAGGCTCATACCGACAGATTACTTCAAAGAAAAAGTTGAGCGTCACCAGTACATCCGGTTCAACCAAGAGATCATGAAGGAGCTGGAGCTTGTCAAGGATGCTCACAAAGGGCGTTTACCCAAACCCAAGAAGCACACCAGCGATGGGGCAAAGGGGGGGGAGGGGAGTGAGGATGAGGAGACGGAGGAGGAAGGATGCCTGCCGGGGATACTCAACAACAACCCTCGCTTTGGGATGTTTGAAATGGACCTTATACTTATGATCAGCAACACAGGGACTATGGCCTATGACCCGATAGGAAATGAGTGCTTTATGGTGTCAGAATCGACAGAGATTCCTAAGAACCACTGCAGTCTGGTGACAAAGCAGAACCAGATCTTCGCTGTTGGAGGACTTCTCTACAATGAGGAGGACAAAGATGAACCATTCAAGTCTTACTTCTTACAGGTAGTGTGTCAGTCATGAAAACAGTCAGTAGCTCATCACAGACTGAAACCATACAGTTTTTTGTCTTAATACTTTAAAAATCTTTTAAAAAATTGAATAGCTTTCCAGATTTGCAGATTTCGGGTAAATCTAATTCCCATATGACCTTATTCTCATCCGTAGCTTGATCCAGTAAGTTCGGAATGGATGGGGATGCCCTCACAACCAAATCCTCGCTGCCTGTTTGGCCTGACTGAAGTTGAAAACTCCATCTTTGTTGTTGGTGGAAAGGAACTGAAAGAAGGAGAGCACGCCCTGAACTCAGTCATGATCTATGACAGACAGTAAGCTCAGTCTACGTCATAGCACTGACTGTTCACTGTATCCACGATCAAAATCTCTTCTGGAAAACAAAGCCTGTTATTCACTAAATAAGACTCCACTTCGTACACTGAAGCACTTTTGTAGATTTTCTCAACTTTTTTTTTCTTTGTTGCTTTTCCATTACAAAAACATCCCATAGAGTAGAAAAAAGAGAAGAAACAAACAAATCGGGAATGATTTGGACTCCTCTTTCTGCACCCTAAAACAAATGTATAGTAGAGGTACAAGTTCATTCTCTTTTTTTATCATTTCCATTTCTCACATTTCTCTTGACACTGCTCTTCTTTGAATCTTCTTTTATTGTTGTGCATTTCCTCGACAATTTTCATCCTCGACAATTTTTTCAGGCAGCCAAAAGGGATTTTCCTGTCCTCTCTCTGCTCATTAACTTTGCATTTCTCTTTTTGATGATCTGAAAAATGCAAACTCGGCAACTTCTTTGCACACAGGTCATTCAAATGGGGAGAGTCTGACCCGCTGCCTTATGAAGTATATGGTCATGGAACGGTATCGCACAAAGGTCTCGTCTATGTTATTGGAGGAAAGTCTGAGAGCAAGTGAGTAACACATGAAACGCATTTTGAAAATGCCTACTGTTAATATTACCATACATAAGATTATCATATGGTGGAATAGTTAGTTTGCCTAATTTTAAAAGATCAAGACCATTATCTCATGATTATCCCATGAGGCAACTCAGCATAATCTGTCATTACAGTGCTGCTTGAAAGTGTGTGAACCTTTTAAAGTTGACTTTACTACTGCTAAATATGACCTAAACCATTGTCATATTTTTACAAAGAAAAAAAAAAAAAGAAAAAAAGAACCCAACTTTACTTATTAATGAAAATGTTTCAGTGTTTCTGGTAAATGTTAATCAGTCCTACACAACAAATAGGGATATTAGTCCTTCCCTCCAGACAGAAAAAATCCAACTCTGGTATGTTAGCAGCTTTCCTCACAAGAGAAATATTTTTATGAAATATTATGGTCAAGATTTTGGCTATTCCAAAATACTGACCTTAGTCTTCTTTAACAATATTTTAGTGGTATAAACTGAGCTTTAGGTGTTGTTTTTCTATGTGCTCCACTTGCTCCTGAATATCAGTTGACAGAGAGGAATCTTAACTTTTTTTTGTTTTCACAATAAAACAAGCCCAAGCCATGACACTACTGCCACCAGGTCTCTCATTTCTATGAAGTCCTCAGAAATGTCTTTAGATCAGACTTTAATATATCTCTGTTAAAAAAAAGAACAGGATGAACGCCAACACTTGGTTATCATCCCACTGAATGAAAACATCTGAATCTAAATTCACCCTCAAATTAATAGCTCATTTTGGCGGTTCACACATTTTTATTACTTACATATATTTGATATTCGATGAGTATCTTTGATTAAGTTTTAGGGCTAAGTTTTTAGGGTTAAGTTTTTTAAAATAGTTAATTCAGATTCCTCCGTTTTCCTCCTCCCCACCTCCTAAGTGTTCACTTTATTCAAACCTGAGACGTCCAGGACTGTATATATATCTGTTAAAAACAGATACATATATATATATATGTGTATAAAGTATGAGTCCAAGCCAAACTGGATGGCATCATCAGTTATTTTCAAAACAATGACAGGATGAGTTGTACTACTCTTACTACTCTGTACTACTACTCTTAAGTAGTAAACCAAATTCCATGTATAAAATCACAATGGAACACAATGTATGAATTGTTTTTTTTTTTTTTTGCAGGAAATGCATGAGAAGAGTCTCTGTGTACGATCCTACTAAGTTTGAATGGAAGGACTTGGCTCCTCTTAAGACAGCCCGCTCTCTGTTTGGCATCACCATCTACAATGACCAGATCTTTGTGGCAACAGGAGTCACAGACTCAGGCCTTACCAGCTCTGTGGAAGTCTATGACATAGCCGCTAACAAGTGAGGCAAATCTGTTTTTTTTCTTCTTTTTACATTTTTTTTATGGACCACTTAATCTTATAGTTATGAGGTGAAGCATCTGTCCACAGTAGCACAATGACTCATAGAGCACAACTAGCAGATCACTAGAGCATAAAATACCACTTGTTATTCTGGCGCACGTGTCATACATCATACCAGCTAATTTAACACCATTCCTTCCATGTGTGTGTGAATGTGTGTGTGCTTCTGTTATCCTACAGGTGGTCTGAGTTCACAGAGTTCCCACAGGAGCGTAGTTCCCTCAATTTGATCACAATGGGAGGTTTACTTTATGCAATGGGGGGCTTTGCCATGATGCCCAGTGAAACCAGTGAGGATCCCGTCCCAACAGAAATGACAGACGTCTGGAGGTGAGAGCCTACTACACATGATGACTATGATGTGATGAGAAGAGCTTTGTTTGATGGTGCAGTGAAACGATTCAGTGGTTGTGATTTCAGTGCAGTTCACTAATTTCCTAAAGAGGAAATTAAATGAATGCCATATGACACGAAAGAGTTTGAAAAAAATGCAAGCCCCCTTCCACAGAAAAGGTTTACCTTCTTCTGCATGTATACGTCCTGTACAGAAAGACAGAGTTGAGAGTTTGTCCAAAAGTTGACATTTTCTCAGATTTGCGGCAGCATTCTGGAAAGGAACTCGTAGTGACCACATCAGTGACAAATTAATATTGTTTTTCAATATATTCAGAAGTGTCAGGACGGGACACCCAAACAACACAATGAAGAAAAGTTAGATGCCGTTCACAGATAATTTGTTTTCAACGGAAAAGCACGAGTTTAGTTTGTAACCGAAGTCGTTGTTTTACTCATCATCAGCAAATGCAATTAAAAACAAATCAAAGCATTCCATCCAATTAAAGAGCAGCATAGTGCAACTGAAAATATATCCTTCCTGCGCTCCTGCATGTCACTTATCTTCTTTTAAGTATTGGTCAGAAATGTTGAGATGCTGTTTAAATGTGAATGAAAACTCAATTCAATGATTTGCAAAGCTCATAATCGAACAAATTTATCCACAACAGACAATGTATCAATTACTGAAAGTGTGACCTTTTACTATTTCACAACAACTGTTAGCTTTCCTTTCAATTTGATGCTTCTCAAAAAAGTTGGGATGGGGTAAACAAAAGGCTGTAAAAGTAAGTGTTACCAAAAAGAAACAGCTGGAAGAACATGCTGCAATTAATTAGGTTATATTTGACAACAGGTCAGCAACATCATAGAGATAAAAAAAGAGGACTTCAGAGTTTTTCTCAGAAAAAAGCAAAACTGCTTCTAAAACATGTTTTCTCTGTGGAGAAATTCCTGAATAATGAAGACTTCTAATATTCCAAAATCTGCTATCATCCAAAGATAAAAAGATATAGAGGTTTGAATGCCCGTGATCTGCGGACCCTCAGTTAGCAGCATGATTGCGTCGTGAACACAGTTCAACGTGCCATCCACAAACGCAAGTTTAAGCTCTATGGTGCAAAGAAGAAGCCAACCGGTAAAATAATAACGTCACCCCTAGACCAACATATGCTGTCAATCAGTCTTTTTAAGGGGAGTTTGTGCATATTTCAACAAGACAATCCTAAACCACATACTGCATCTATCACAGCCTGCAGTCTTGACTTTTCCCTAATTGAAACCATTTGGTGCATCATGAAATGCAAAATATGACAAAGACCCAGGACTGTTGGGCAGCTAGAATCCTATATGACACATGAATCCAACAACGTTCCTCTTCCAAAGGTCCAGCAACTGGTCGCCTCAGTTTCCAGACATTTACAGATTGTCATTAAAAGAAAGAGGGAACTTTTCTGAGACGTGTTGCTGTCATCACGTTCAAGATGAAGGTTTTCAATAGAATTGTAGAGTTTCTCATTTCTATTATATCATGTTTTCTTCGTTCTATTGTGAATGAAAGGCAAAGTATAGAATACAGCCTGGTTTCTACTTTATTATGACAATGATTGCAGACTAGCTCCATTTCCATTGTGGTAGACGTAAGCTCATGTAGGCACATCCCCGCTAACCTGAACATCACATCACAGCAGCTTTGCCTGCAATAACAAGTTTTTCTGTGAAAAAGCTGTTCTGTTCTCAAACGTATCCTTCCAAAAAGAATTGTACACTTTAGCACTCAAGTACACAAGTTATTTTTGGTACAATAAAGGAAATAAAACTGCCTTCAGTTTAAAAGATTATTAAAGTTATTTAATGGAGCAATAATTTTTTGTAGACCTAAATGTGGGTTACTGAGATCTTGTTGTTACTGTACACTATCTTAGGGAACTACAAGTACAACTAACATTAACACATGTATCTTTCCCACAGATATGATGAGTCAGAAAACAGCTGGAATGGGATTTTGCGTGAAATGTGTTTTGCAGAGGGATCCACCGTTCTTCCAGTTCGTCTCAACACTCTCCGTCTCACCAAGTTATAACCCAACTGAACTGTTCATCCCACAAGGTCAATGATGTAGGACTTAACTAGCACTGTAATAAATGAACATACAGGCCCAAAATACAAAATGATTCAGGGTAACAACTAAAATTGAGGGAAAGATTATGAAATCAGCATCAAATTGTCTTATCCATTTTTTTACAGCAGGGGGAGACAGACACAGTAGAGTTGGAGGAGAAGATAGAGCATCACACCCAATTTCAATATTAAAAGCTAAAATGTGTATTTGTACTTTTTTTTTTGGTATTGTATCTCAATAAATCTATTTTCTACATGTAATGCTGTATTCAGGTAATAAAGATAATCGTGATTATGTTGATTTCAGTGCTGATTCTTACTGACTGAGCAGGAACAATATAGTTCCACTTCCACACTGCAAACAGTCGTATTCATTTTCATTTGTTCAATAACATCTTTATATCGTACTCCACATACTGAACAGTACAACAACTGTTTAAAAACGCTACATGGCAACAAATAAGAAACACCATCAACTTTATACTGACATAATGCAAATACGAGTGAGGAACGTAGTTCTAAATGTAAACATTGTTTCCTAGTTCGACACCTGAGCACAAAGAGTATCACTGTCAAACACATTATGAACACATTTTCATTCATATTTACAGCTTAATCATATATACAACAAAAGCTGAGACATTTAGTTTGAGGTACGTTCAGTTATTTCAACTTTGTTTTTAGTTTTACACTCGCTGGTACAATCACAAGAAGCAGGATCTACAAGAAACATGAACCCCTCCCCATGAGTCCTATTGTTACAATACCATAGCCTGTATGTACGAGGATATGGCTTCAAATAAATCCGATATTGAAGAGAACACCAGCAATCATGATGAATGAATCATTTAGCTCGATAAATTATATTTACATCGAACAAGACAGAGTCCAAAGACGAGCTAGCAGAAACTATTCTTTGAGATAAATACATCTGTATGTGAGCATGCTCTCAAGGAACAAGGCTAACATGGTGACATTACACAGATTAGATGATTACTATTGTCATCATCTTAGATTAACATCTCATAAGTGCTAGACATAAAGGACAGCTAAAGCTGAAGACATAACATTAGCTTTGCAGAAATTTGGTCACAAATCAAAAGTATTAGAAAACTGAACATGTGACACTGATGGCACATAGTGGTTGGGGTTACAGAATATATACTTTTGTTTGAAAGAGATATTTCAGGCTTTTTTAAGTGGGATTGTGTGAAGTACTTAAGAACAATTTGTGTCGTACCACAACTTTGATACTTAAAGGGGAACTCTGGTATTTTTAAACCTAGACCTTATTTCTGGCATGAAATACGTTTATCTACTCACCGAGAACAGTTTGGCGAAAGTCGGCCTCCTTCGGAAGCTATTTAGATAACTCGCGACCCGTGTATTTCCAAATAATTGGAAATAATTGGCTTAGACGATGCAGCCTCTAAATAAGGCATTATCTGTCTTTATTTCACCAATACTTTTAGACGAATGAATGAACGAACATGTACTATAGCTCTGTAAGCTCATTGGTGCTGTTATGTGGCTACTTGCGGCTATAGGAGAGCTACCAGAGGGATTTCTACACAGGCACTCTACTGGGAGGACTTCATCCACACGCCCCCCCTGGAGCAGTTTATTTACTCCTTTCTCTGTGACAGTCGGCTAACTTCACACGGAGTTTGCTACTGCTAGTTTTGTGCTAGGATATTTATCAAATTTTGACAACGTGAACGATGACTTTGAGTAAGATGGACATTCTTACCGGAGTGAATGAGCTGTGCTGTAGCCATACGTGTGGATGAAGTGGTCACAGATAATGCCTTATTTAGAGGCTGCATCGTCTTTGCCCCGTTCACTCCATTATATGGATCGCGAGTTATCTAAATAGCTGCCAAAGGACGCCGACTTTCGCCAAACTGTTCTCGGTGAGTAGATAAACGTATTTCATGCCAGAAATAAGGTCTAGGTTTAAAAATGTAAACTCGGTTCCCCTTTAAAATGTTTGAGCTGCTTTAAATGGTGAAAAATTAAGCTTCTGGTGGTTTACTTTCTTAGAAGCTGTTAACTTGGCTTGCCTGTCAGGAATCCTTTTTAATTTTCCAGACTGACAGAGCCCTGACTGCTGTGTATTGTAGATAAAGCCAGGTTCATGCAAAAATATTTTAAACCAGATTTCCACATCACAAACAAATGTCCAAGTTCTGAAAAAAATCAGTGGCTTAATCGTTCATCACCGCTGTGTATATATGCTTTTAAGATGTGATTTGTGAGGGTTGAGGATTTTTGATCTTTTAGAGGAGTCAGCGTGGAAGGAGCTGTGAGCTGGCCAAAGCAAAGAGCTGCAGCCAATGAGAACACAAGTGAAAGGGTGAGGGGCCACGAGAGGGGGAAACCCAGAAGATGAAGACAACAAACATACAGCAAGCGTGAAGGAGAGACAAGGGGAGAAAGTCTGGTCTGTTTGGACATGGGGAACTTTCCACTATGCAACATCATAAAAAAGTTGAGGAAAGTCGAGGAAAGAAACTGCCAGTTCCATTAAACAACCAGATAAGCAATTATTGAATATTGAATCATCAGTTGTATCACGATGGGACATTAATGAAAACAGAGACTTTTCTCTCTCACAGCATTAACTGCTTGATAAAGATCAATCAAAACCGCTGAGAGTTATGTTTGGTGAGAAATCTTGTTTAGCACCTGAATCCACTCTTATGCGACCCCTCTCTGCTGATCATTTGTATAGTGTGGACCCAGTAGGACTTCAACACTCCCTATAATAAAGCAAGTATGCCAAGCAGTAATCTAACAACACTAAAATTAGCTTTAATCACAAACTACTCATGAATACTTCACACAACCCCAATCCCTTGAGGGAAACACAAATGTCTGAAGTAAATTTGATGGAAATCCATCTTGACTTTGTTTTGGTAGCATAAGAGAAAAGCTATGGAATGAACTATTGTGACTTATCACCTCAGAACTATGTACATAATCGTTTATGACAACAGTACAGCATTGTCTCGCAAGTGAAAATCTTTACCTGCTGGTGGCACTAGAACAAAATATCAACAATAAATGAAATCAAATGAACTATCCATGCAGTCTAATTACTGGAAGTTGGTTACTGTTACCACTTCATTGTCTACAATTCTGTGTATGATGGGCTAATGCAATGCATCTGCTCCATCTGTTATGAGACTGTGCACTTAGACAAAACTAAGAGCCTGTGTCATTGGAGCCAAATTTCACAAGCCACAGCTTCAGTGTCTCCTCTGGAATGTTATCTGGCAGTTGCCCCATATGCCCCATATAAAACTGTCACAGACAGGATACAAACGTCCAGTACGCTGGCTATGCTATCGACTCTTCTCTACAGTTTATAACATCCTGACAATGTCATTCATGTTGTTACCATTTGTCCCCTACACAACATGGGTCATTAGATTAAGTGGTCTTCTTGTGTAAGAGATCCTTGTGATAAAAAAAAACAAAAAACATCTTGCTTCTTATGGAACAGGCTTTATCCATCCATTGCTTAGCATCATATGAAAAATACTGGCCAAGAGTCCCATTTTCTGTCGGTGACAAGCGGTCAGAGAGTTATCTGTGCCTGCAGTAGCATGTTACCGGACAGTCACTAACATTGCTCCGACGACTGATTTTTTTAACCATTGCCAATGGTAAATTCGAGATGACTAAATGTCGTTGGCTCACCTGCTTACCTATTTGTCAATGTGTCTCTGACCTTTGTGTAAATACCTGTCTGTCTGTGCAGCCAAGTTCCAGTGTCATGAAACGTCTCCTGACCAAACTTACCTTAATGCAATCTGTAAAAATGACAGTGTTATTTTTTTGTAAGAATTTCATCCATTCTTTTATAACACAGTGTTTCCATGTTAGTGTCAGATGACCTTCCACTCAGGTAAGAAAAAACACTGAGCAGCTCTCATTTTTTGACAGCTAACGCAGAAACGTACAACAAATAAAATCAGTTTCAGTACTGAAATGTCATGTTGCTGCTGCTGATGATGATGATGATTATGATGAAACGTGGCGAGTCAACTTTCGATGGGCTTCAGATTGCGGACAGGTGCTCCTGACATGCAGATGCACGCCTTGTTGAGGGGCTGTATTTCGTCAGCATGGTGATTTGGGTGCTAAAGTTGTTGCCGTTGCTGCCAATGGAGGGCTGCTGGTACTTAGTGTCAGCGCCCAGGAACCTCTGCAGCATCCATCTGCGCCACTTACGCTTAATCTCTGACTGCACCTGCGGCAGAGGTGGGGTGGTAGGCAAACAGTTGAGGAGGAGTGTTAACAGGGTATGACACACAGGAGGGTTAGGTAAATGGGGATTTGGTGACATAAAGGGACGGTAAACATCTCAAAGAGCTGTGTTTTGTTTGAGTTTACTCACCTCTCCGTTCAGAAAGCAGTACAGGACTGTGACACCAAAACCCTGTTGAAGAGAAAAGCAGATGAAAGTAGAGCTGCTGTTGAAAAGAAAGCTGTGCTTGATAGCACAACTGGAGAAACACTCAAAACATTTTTTCTATGAATAATGATGGTAAGATTATGACCAACTTCAGGCTCAGACAGGAGGTTCATCATGTAGATGTCTGGGACATGTTCCCAGGAGATATCATTCTGAGCCAAATGGTTATAAACTAGGAATACTTTCCACTGCTCCGTTTCCATTGTTGCACTTTCCTCTTAGCGTTTATATCATCTTTAATCCTCAGTAAATCAGCTAACTCACCATCAAAAATACAAAATTAACCATTCAAATGCAACAGTCCAATCTCACCTCAGATCCTGTTCATTGTATTTGTCAATAAGTAATAAACCTCAGATTGATTTTATGGGATGTATTACCTGAAAAGACCCCAGAACAAGATCGAACATCATCCTCATTTCTGAGTGGATGTTCTCAGGCATAAAGGCAAATATTATGTAGTTTATGCCAAAGAGAGGTATCAGCAACAGTGTAGATCTAGCCAGTCTCCTAAAAGCAACAGGAAAATGAAAAGTGAAGAGAAAGCTGGTGTTCATATGTCTTGAAATTCACAAACATGAGCTTCAAGGCTATATTTACTTTTATGCAAGAGCTATTGCTCCACAACAAAACTTAGTAGCCGGAAAAATAATTCAATCAATCTCAGATGATAAGACATGACTGTAACCTTTGCTATGATAGAGTTGTTGACATTTGGCACTGAAAACCTACGAGTACTGATTGGACTCCTTCCTTCCGATGTCAGGGCAATTCATTTTCTGTAGCAATATCCGGATTATACAAATGAAGAGGAAAAAGTTCACCTGCCATGAGAGTAGCACATTTTTTGATGTTGCATTATGCTTTGTTATATATGTGAAATGTTACAAGAGGACAGGTGCGGTTACTCACAAGTATGGCAACCAAAATAGGTGTTTTGATGATCCACCAAGGTTTGTCATCAATTGTTTCCCAGCATCTGACAGAGGAGAGTGAAAATCTCACAAAATGACAAACTATTGAACGCAGCGCAGTAGCTGCACAAACATAAAGAAAAGAAGTTCTGGAGCTAAAGTTGGCTAAACCCAACGAGGTACCTTGAATACACAGTGAAAAACACAAAAATATGTAAAGATTTTATTTATATATTTATAGTATAATAGTATATCTATACTATATATATATATGATATGATCTTTCTCCTTCATTTGGGTGAGCATACTCTCTTACTAATGTGTTGTTATTATCATTATTATTATTATTGATCATTTCTCAATAGAAAACATCTTGGGTGGAAAGTGAAACTTCTGCTTAAGCTGTGAAAAACAGTGCATTAAAAAAGTTCCATCATGTGATTTGTTATCTTTGTACAATTACTAAATAAACATAGGGTTTTGTGTTAAAGTGAATTTTTTTTAATTATTGTTTCTACTACATACAGCTATTGCATTTTAAACAATTTGCAATCACATTCTTTTTTATTTACTTTTAGAATTAAACACGGAGTGTTATAAAATTGAATGTCATTAAAAAAATGTTTGGCTTTTGGACTCTTAAAATGTAACAATTTTACTTTTTTCTTAGACATAATCACTTTTGGTGTCACTGAAATTGAGTAAAACATGACAAATGAATAACAAATAACACATTCATTACCTTCTTATTGTACTTTAATAATACCAAATGAAAAAAGAAGTATTTTACACAGGTTTTCCCAGGAAATGTCTTGATGTGCTCTTAAAAAGGTCATTTTGAAGACTCCTGAATCATTAATATCCACAGTGCCATTTGTAGGGTTAAATTACATCATTATTAAAAGACACCTTAATACAATTTCTCTATCAGATTCACTGACCACGAATAAATGAAGCATAAACACACAAAGCTTTTTTTTGCCCCTACTGACACTAAATTTTGTGCACGTAAAAACACTTCACTGCTACAGCAAATAAATGCTTCCGCCACTTCTTTTGTATATCAACCTCTGTTCCTTTTGCCATATTTTACTCTTAGAAACAACTTAGTTTATGATTTTTATGCACAAGTGCACAGGACACTGCTCGTCTGCTTTTGCTGCAGTGCTTTTGTCATCAGACAATCATTTTCTAGAATTCTTTGACAATTTGATGCATCAGTAATCATGAGGGTCGTTAGCAACTGGCTCTGTCTATATAAGGAAGAAGAGTGGCAGGCAGCTCCTTACAACTTGGACCCTCAGGCTGTGGACAAGACATAGAAGGTCCTATAGGTGCAAGATAGATGGCACTTTTGTAGAATAATGAAGATCAGTGGATCAGGAAGAGTTTGTCTTTTTTTTTCATTTGTTTTATAGTTTTTCGCTTTCATCAAATCTCAGTGGTGATTGTTATTTGAGAAAGAGCATACCTTTCAGATGTTGAAAACAGTCAAAACTCACCCAGGGTGATCTAAATAAGCCTTTGTAATCACCCAAGCGGAGATAAAGATGGTCGGAACTCCTGAAAACAAACAAAACGGATTGGCTCGGAGTTACACCAACATTACAATTATCTCTAGATCTCAGACAAAAAATAAATCATTTATGTCCACTGTCTTCAAACCAACCACACACAGACTCAGCACGACCAAATAAGCGGCCAATACTTGAGCATGTGTACACTGTTAATCTTTTGAATGGCTTTATAGCCAAAGCAAAATTGAATTTTGGTTATGCTTATCATTTTTAACAGGAATCATGTGCTCTGTGCCAATATTGGTTCATCTTGGGGTCTCTGCAGGAAAGTCAGAAAGTCTTCTTTCCATTCTCCTGCTGGCACACACAACATTTCAGGCCTATTTATGGTCATTTTGTTGGTGTGGTGGAAGAAAACATCAGATATTTGGATAATGATTCTTACACGTGCATTTCAAATGGAATTTTAGGACCAAAATGAAAAAAAGATAATTATTCCACAAAATAAATGTAGATAAATGCAGTCAAGGACTCTGTTGGCTGTTTTTTTATGAATATTTGCATGTTGACCAAAAAAAAAAAACTGCTGTTGAGAAGAGAGTATTGATCTTTAAAAGTATAAAAAGTACAGATCAATGTGCTAGATCTCTTATTCATGTCTGCCATATATGCGAAAAGCTGCTTTTCCATTAAAAGCATGACCAGATTTTTAGACTAAACTATAACAAGAGCAGAGAAGCTGCTGCCTGCTGCTTCCAATCTAAATAAGCCTCATTTGTATGGAGATGAAAATGGCTCAACATTTTTCTGAGGCAGCTGCATCCCAAAAACATCACATAAATAAATTGTTTACTCATCCTACAATACATGTTGAAGAAAAGAGTAAAGAAGGCCTTGCAGCTGTCCCGTGTTTGAATTTGTTGATTTTAGGTTGCCACAAATGGACAAACATGTAAGCATCAGTTCATGGCCTATGATCACTTACCCCAACCAATCAGAATATACCACCAGAGGTACTTCCTCTCAGAGAAGAAGGACACGGCCAACAGCGCGTGAAGATACAGGCCCTCCACCAGCAGCCAGAAGTAACTCGCCATGACCCCGTAATGGAAGAAGACCATCACTGCCTTGCAGCCCACCTACAACGCATGCATGTGTCAAAGTCTTGTTATTTCTGAGATTATATAGATGACTCACTAATAAGATCATTTGTCTGTTAGATCTGGCAAGTCAAAAGCAGCCAAGAGGAGTTAATGAACATGAGCATTACATGAATACAGGAGATTCTAAGGGTGTCACTTCATAGTTGTACTGCTAATACAGCGAATTAGCCAAGCATTTAGTGTTTGTGTATTTCAGATTCACGTTTATTGAAAATAGAAAATAGAAAAGAAACTTTTGGTAGATTGAGCAGTTATGGTCGGACAATCTGTGTATGCCAAAGAGGAAATGTCTAAACTCCAAAGAGATAGTAAAGCAGATGATTTACAATCTACTGATCTAATTTTCTCTGTAATAAAGCAGTAAATTCAGCTGGGGCGAGATCTGAGAAAACAACACTGACGTTGATGGCTTACGCCATCAAGAAAGATGACAACAGATGTAACATGTACAAAACTGCACCGCTTCCAGGAGTTTATCTAGCAGTTGATGTTAACTCAGCACTCATGATATTGTTGTTGCCAAGATAAAGTGAGTCAGACTGAATATCGGAGCCCTGAAAGTGATTTATTGATAACGCGGTCTGCAGTTCAGGTTTAATGTTGAGCAAACAGGAACTCTCAAAACATCCTGTTTAACAGATGAATGGGAAACCATCGTCTCAGGAGTGGAAAGGACTCGGTAAACACTGCTACACCCAGAATGTTAAGTAAACTCTGAAACAATGTATTTTAGTCAATAAAGTCTGGGCGAGTAATTGCCCGAGCGATGGACAGAAAGTTACAGTTGGAAAAAGTAAATTATGACACACAGCTTTTGGAAGGATCATCAGTCAACTTTGCCGAGTCATTAGATACAGTCAGACAACTAAGATAGTACACCCTCTTAAAAATTTTAAGATTTTACATAACATTACATCATAAAAAGATTAATCTGTTTCATAAAAATACGTCAATTCAACTTCAGATTAATAACAATACATGACATATTAGACTGACCATTATTCATACAGAACAACAAACAGTGTGTGAAAACCACCCATACTGCAGTCAGGTACTGATAACTAAATACACTTGTTTAGCTGATCACTATAAAAGCAGAAGGTTTGTCAGTTTGCTGGTCTGGAGCATTCAGGTGTGTGTTAACATGATGCCAAGGAGGAAAGACATCAGCAATGATCTTAGAGGAGCAATTGTAGCTGCCCATCAATCCGGGAAGGGTTATAAGGCCATTTCAAAACTATTCAGAATCCATCGTTTAACAGAGAGAAAGTGGAAAACATTCAAGACAGTTGGCATTCTTCACAGGAGAGGAGGAGTTCAACCCGAGGTCAGATCAAGTAATGCTCAGAGAAACACCTAAGAGCTACATCTACAGACTCTTCTCTACTCTTCTGAAACTGACAGGATTAGCCTGCAGCTGCAGATATGGCAAACATCCAATAGGTAGCGGCCTAATTCCACAGCAGGCACTTCATTTTTCAAAAGAACATTTTGCTGGACCAATTGAGTGCTAAAGTAATTAAGTAGGCAACAGTTTAACAGACTAAAGTAAAATGAAAAGCTCATTTATCCAGCGATGGACTTTTCTCACGTCAAGGTTAATGCATTTAAAGTATGAAAGAATTTGTGCTCATTCACAAATATTGTAATGAAGGGCTGAAATACTGACTGTTCTATTATTCCTTTAAAATGCATAGCTCAATGTTTCACAGATATTAAAGGAAGAAAAATATAGCAAAAGTAATCGGTTGTCAGCTAATGACTATTGGCCAGATTATTCTTTTCCACATGGGTATCCGTGTTGGCCCACAATTTCACAATCGGTGCTTCCCTGATCTGAACAAACCACAAGACTTCTGGAGCAACGTCTTTGGGACAGACAAGGTTTGATGTTTGTGGAGATGTTTGGTCATAATGCACCGCAGCACGTTTGGGGAAAATTAAACACAACATACCAGCACAAACACCTCATACCAACTGTCAACGGAGGGTTGGAGGGCAACGGGACCTGGACACCTTGCAGTCATTGAGTCCACCATGAACTCCTCTGTGTACCAAAGTATTCTAGTCAAATGTGAGGCCATCTGTCTGACAGCTAAAGCTTGGCTGAAACTGGGTCATCAACAGGACAAAGATCCCAAACACAGCAGCAAATCTACAACAGAATGTCTGAAAAAGAAAAGAATCAAGGTGTCGCAATGATCCAGTCAGAGTCCAGACCTCAATCTGACTGAACCTTAAGGGACCTTAAGAGAACCGTAATTAAACAAATACTGTAAACCTCAATAAACTGAAGCAATGTTGAAAAAGAAAAGTGATCCAAAATTCTTCCACGACAAGGTGAAAGACTACTAACGTCATACAGAAAACATTTACTTCATGTTATTGCTGCTAAAGGTTGTTTGTAAATCAATCGAATCATGGGATATATTTTTTTGCATACGTGGCCTCCACACCTGCAATTTGTTGATGAAATAGTGGCACAATATAATATGATATGAGAGGCAGCATTCATTCATCTAATTTGAAGCCCTGGCAAAAGCCAAAAAAAACATTTTATCATGTTGTCATATATAAAACCTTGAAGTTGACGAACGGTTCATTTTTCATGTTTTATGCATGCTGGCAAGTGAAGTGCAACTTTCAATGGTATAAAGAGGTGAGAATGAATGGTACTCACCGATGACTGGCAATTTTCCGTCTCATTGACCTCATACAAAACCACATCCTTAATGATAACAGTCACAGCTTTGAGTATGAGCGACACAAACAGATTCAAGTGGATGTAGTTTCTTGTGCAATGCAGCTTCCTGGGGGAGAAAAAGGGGGTTAAAATGAAAACCCTCATATCAATTAGGTACTTTCAAAGAGCTGCTCAGATGATCCACATAAGTATTCACAAGAAATCATCATGCATCAATTTCAGTGACTGCAAGACGAGCTATGTTTGACACTTTCACTTCCAGTGAGGAATGTTTATTCATCAAGCAGAAACAATTGCAGAATAAATAAATAAAATAACTCCAGCTTGACCTTCACCAGAGAAGTATACAAGAGCAAATGAAAAGCTTGACAGATAAATATTCTCCTCTGGGTGTTTATGAACAAATGCCTTTCTACTGAGCTGATGACTTGGGTTGAATTGTGTAAACCCATCGGGCAAGTCAGCAGGTCGGGTGAGATGACACACAGCATCAACCAGCTGCCCGAACACTGCTTCTGAAGCCGAGCAGAAACAGGGAAGGATGTTCACATCCTGTGTTTCTGCTCCGAAATACAAGCCAATCGCGTTTCATAACCCCATGGAGTAAACACACCCTTTGTTGTTTAGCCCATAACACACAAAGAGTTAGAGTCTAAACTGAGCAGAGTGGGCTTCTTTCTAGAAGTGACACACACACACGCGCACACACACCAGTTAAACCTTTCTAATGATCAGTGTCACGTTATTGTTTCTCTGCAACCCCCTGGACATGTGGTCAAGAGGGAGAGTGATGAGAACGACAGCTTCCCAGCTAATTGGTTTGACTTTATAGCTGCTTGCAGGTGATCGCTCTGAAGCGTCGATGCGGATGATGTGTACTTTTGACGACGCCTCCTGCAAAATCCGTTTACGTTACTTTGTGAAAAACACTGTAAAACCTATAAAACCTATAAAATACAGAACATGATTTGTGAAATGAGAGATTGACAGGGTTTTATTGCTCTTGTTGATGAAGAAGGGTTTATGCTGTGACATTAGGCAGCTTCTTGACGAATCTCCTTACCGAAAGAGACACAGTATGACGATGGCGACCATCAGAGAAATGAGCGACACGCTGTGACCAATGGTGTAACCCACTTTGATGGCGCCGTAGAATTTCCCCTGAAACTACATATTCCATTACACTAAATGGAGACAGTTTGACATTTAAGTTGACGCCACAGCAGCAGTTGGTTGCCATACTCACTGAATGTTCATCCACGGTGTGGTTGGGATTGTAATCACAGTCGAGTATATAGGAGTCCATGCTGACTGGCTTCCAACCACCCACAGTGCAGGTCTTTGACAGATTACCTAGTGGACAGAAGGACAGAGGGAAGACTTCAGTGTATTTCATGAAAAAAAAAACCAGTAAAAACAGTGCCTTTTTTCAAAGGAAAGTTAACTACATTTACTCATTACTTAGTTATGTCACAAAGATATGGTTGAGTCTCACTGGAATACTTCCAAATACTAAAAGCAGAAGAAAGGAATGACTGAAGGGGATCAGTTGTCTAACTCGCTCAGAGATGCTGAGACATCTCCCATGTGTATTCGCTTCCATCAGTTTCTAAATTATTCTCAGGCTGCACAAACACTCACATACATCAGGAGGCCTATTCAGAAGCAGAGATGTTTTATTTCTGGCCTGCCCAGAGGGCAGAGATGAAGGGTCCAAGTGCATTACTGTTGGCTGAGAGAGGAAGGGCTACTCTCATCTAGGACATTTTACAAGCAGAGCAAAGCTCGGTAACAAACTTGCCAGACATCGGTGCAATGCTGTGGAGAAGAGATCAGTAGAAAAAGAGAGGAGCTCTGAGAAGCTCAGCAGAATGGAGCAGAGATCAGAGGAGCTCTGTAGACCGGATCACAATTTAGCACAGTTGAGTAAAGCAAAGGCAAGGAGACTTGAGCTCAGTAGAGCAGAGTGGACAAATATGGTGGACAAAAGCCCAAAAGCAGAACAGAGCATCAGCTCTGCAGAACAGATTACGGCAGAGTACAGCTCAGCAGAGTGCACAAGACCAGAGTATAAGAAATTAGAGATGTCCTCACACACACAGTTTGATTGCTCTGCTCCAGACCAATTGATGAGTCTCTCTTTAGTTAATTTTCCTTTCATACAGATGAATCACAGCTGTAGGTCAGTTACCTTGTGAAGCAGCCAAATTCACGTGAGAATCACAAGGTCACAATCATAAGAGAGCCCATCTTGCAAGGCTCAATGCTATCCATTTATGGCAAAAACACACAAGTTTGGACTTATCAGTAGCTGCAGATAGATTTTACATTTTTTTGTTTTCAATATTCAAACAGATGCTTCATACAAATAGGTGCTTATACAGTGGCATGCAGTATTTTTTTAAGTGCTTCCATTTCCCAAACAATATCTGGTGAGGAGGTACTAGACAGTTCTGTGAAACAAACCATGTGAAGTGTGGAGTGGACAAAGGGGGGAGAAAAAAGTTTAAAAAAAAAAAACATTGTTATCTGGGTGATAACTAGGCAGAACTACCAGCAGAATGGCATAGCTGCCTTCTGGAAATGTCTTGGAAAAAAAGAGCAGAACAAAGGAGCACAGTTGGGTTGAGATTCACAAGCAAAGTGAAGAGATCTTTTGAAAAGGAGCGAGAAAGAAATGTAAATCAGGCAGCATGTGGCAAAAAAGAAAATGTGCTAATAAATGTTTCCATGGACTGATTTAAACCAAATATACTATGCTGCCTTGTGTAATCTGAGGATTGTGGTATAGGCTATGTTGGTAGTGGTTGTAATCCAATAGAAGTAGTTGTCCGAACCGAAAAATAACCTTGAAGAGGAAAAAAACAACTGCAGTTGGCCATCTATGATAGATAAATGGAGAGAGCTGTTCTTCGGGGAATAATATAGGGGATACTACATCATAACTGGGAAGACACCAGTCAGGTACATCAGTTTACTGTGTGCCAGCTCAGAGTGGGAACAGCTAGTGAGTCATTTTGTCATATTACCAGTGTGTTACATCACCCTTTCTTTAATTAATTAATTTTGGGAATACTAGAAACTAATTTCTGCATTTTTTTGCAAGAATTTGCAAAAGAATTGTTGAATTACAAGACTTCAGCTGCTCCTTACAGTCCACAGCTGTTGTGGTCAGATGTTTCTCTGTATGATACAGCATACATGTCAATGGGACACAGATGTGAACAGCAGGCAGGTATGACCGTTTCTCATGTTTCACATGTGGGATTGAAGGTCCCACACGTCTAACACTGGTTTCCATAATTGGCCTTGAATTGACAGAGATTCTCCCCAGACTCCTTGAATTTTTTTCCGTGATATTAGACAGTGTAGATTTTAACAAACCAAGTTTTTTTTTTCTTCCGTCTTGCATTGCAAAATACTTTTTGTAACTTTGTGATGATTCTTCACTGCAAAAGTTAAGGATTCTGAATTTTGCCATGAAGCAGTGAGCCACAAACCATCTTTACTTTGAAAGACTAAATATTTGGTGAATGCTCCTATTATACTCAATCCTGGCACCCTCATCTGTCACCAATTAATCTGCTGATAGTAGAATCTATGAGAATGGGGTTACTTTTATATTCTAAAAACTTTTCTGTCTTTCAGTGGCTCCCTGCCAACTTTCATTGAGTGTGTTACTGGCATCAAATGCAATTAAGTGGTCAGTGAAGACACTAATAAATCATCTCTTCTGGACTTTTGTCTGTCAAATACGGGTTCATATGAATAAACAAACAACAGATTTAGGTTTTTATTCAATTTTAGAAAACGTATCAAGTTTTCTGGCAATGGGTTTGTAGTAATAAATAAAGTTCTGTTTGGAATTTATTTTCTCATTTCTGTCTTTAGTTAAGACATTACTTTTGAATGATGTTTGCTGTAAAGAGAATATTAACAAAGCCAAACTGCACTCCCACTTTGTGCTTGATTTTCTGTTTATGGGTATGAGTATGTATGAGTAAGGATAGAAGACTAGACTTCAGTAGCGCCGGTAGACATGAGCCCACAGAGTAAAGCAGAGTTGTGTAGATAACACTTGGCTAAACCTCAGTGGAGTACAATAGACTGGAGCTCAGCAGATTACAGTAAAGCTCTGGGTGCATTGTAAAAAACTTCAGAGCTCAACAGCTTCAACAGACAAAAGGGGGGACAAAGGAGGGGGGGGGGCTAATAAACAAGTGAACGGATTTGAATCTTTTGAATTACATTTCATACAGCTGCAGAAAGCTATATTATTTCAAAGTACAGTTATGATCAAGTAAAATGATCACGCGATATAAGTTCATACTTGCATGACTTCAGAATATCATCAATCTAAATTAGATAATTTTTGTTTTCACTCAGCTTTTTTAGTAAATGTGTAGCACCTACCAATTGAAATATCATGGGCCCTCCTGATGGCCCTGTACTTAAGATGCATACCATTAAACAGAAATGTCCCCTGCCTGATTCTTTCCAAGGATTTTTGCCGTATAGCAAATCCCCGTCTCTCCCAGTGGATACTGTCTGTTCTTGAGGTGTATGTAATCCTGCAGTTGCAAGACAGACTGACAGGTCTGCTATTGTGTCAATTTTTTTACTAGCATTTCCTTATCTCCTTTTGTGACAAATAAAGAAAGAAACCTGTGTACAATGCTGACAGAGTAATCTGTGGCCTGAAGGCTGCCGCAGAAATCGAAATGCTGGACATTCCTCACATTTCCCAACCGTATTGCTCCAGTATAGCTCCGTCAAATCAAGCGAGAGTTGGGAAAATGACCAACAAGCCAAAGTCTTAGAATATAGTTGGCATTAAAATTTGGTCAGCTCGCAAATACCTAAGCAGCATATTGCTGAGAAGACTGAGGCTTAGCTTCTTCAAACAACATGACAAGACACAAAGGCGAAGATAAGCCCCTGCTGTTTCAGCCCATGCCACCACTGGATTTTGCTTGTTTGAGGGATTGCCAGAAGAATGCTTTCATCATTCCCCAAAACATGACTGCAAGGATTTTCAGAGTCATGCGCTAAAACGAGGAGGCTCAAATTAGTTTATCAACCCATAATCGTTTTTATTTACAGGCTTACAGTAGGCACTGTCCATTCTAATGCTTTATCCGTTCTAACAGTGGAAGATTTATTTCAGGAACATCGTATCAGCTTCAGCAATATTATGGCATGTTGGTGAAACCATTGACAGCCAGGCACTCTGTTACTGTAAGGCTGGAGGGAGGGTGAGACTCCTGGGTTGTTAAAAGAGACGAATGACTGAGTGTTTGTGTTCAACCTACTAGGTAAAGAGTTCATGAGAACAGCAAACTGTCTGATGTAAATTTTACGACTTGGCCCCTGAATCTTTGTGGCATCGTGTTTCGTAATGCTTGTTTTTAATGTATGAGCCTAACAAAATGAATGGCTCAGCATGTGTCAATAGCTTAAGTCTTTCACAACCGCTTCGGAACAGGGAAGCTGAACTGGCTTTTTTAACAACTTGTATAATATATTCACCACAAAAAAGGAAACTTATCGGCAAGGAATTATAAAGTTTCTCTAACCTCCCGGGGGTCTGAAAACCCTAACTAAATGAATACACTGAAAAAAAGCGCAACACAAGCTAAATTAAAATGCACAAAGCCCCACACTGTTAATCATCCCTTAATTAAGCCCTCCCTACCAGACCTGAAAACAGAGTAGGTTTAACCGGCAGACACCTTCGCTGATTAGTTGATTTACTACACAATTTATATCACATGCATCAGTGATACAAAGGTCACTCAGAGCAACTTCTCTTTCTGTCCTCTGTTCTCCATCATCACGTGCACAGTTGGGGCCTGTTGATCCAGTGAATCTTTGACATTTTAGGAAAATATACTTCTTCTGCCTTGAACCCTATAAAACTGGTGATTCTTCATCTTCCTCCCTCTTTTCCCTGGAGTGCTATCATAGCCCAGGTCACACTATTTCCCATCTGGGTCACAGCACAGCTTCCCACAGAGGCCTTCGTCTCCGTACTGAGCCTTCAGATGTCCATGATAAATCCTTGCTTTCATCCCCTCCCATGTATCGAATATATAGATGTGGAAAATACCGTCATCAGTGCTTCACCATGTCTGAGGCACACAAGTTGAGCGTATAAGCAATGCAATCACTTATAGGTGACATGTGCAATAATAACCTAGATAAATATGCTGCAAAGGTTATGAAACACTAGGAGCCTGACGCATAAAACCTGGTGTACACATGGTCTTCTACGATATAAAAACACTGCGCCACAAAGTTATTTGATGTGCCAGCAGCAAAAAAGAGTCAATGCATCTAACACACAAAGATTTGTGGCAATAAGCTATCAAGAGTACCACAGTTACAATAATTTAAAAAAAACAAGAGGTTCAGTAAACATAAGCATGCACTCAATCATCATAGCGCTGAATTTTCCACCTCACTACATCAGATTATACTTGCTTTAAGAAATGTGCATATGGATGGTCTGAAGAATGCAAAGCATAGAACAGTCTAACCTTTCGAAATACAGGTTTTTGCGTTGCTACATGCGCATCTGTTCAGTCTGTAATTCTGTCTGACATACGAACTATAGGGACCAGCATGAGAAAATACACATCTTTCCAGATGAATAAACATCACTGCAGTAATGTCGAAGGCTAATTTTAGCAGTTGCCTGTTCAAATTATTGGAATATGTGCATATAACTACCCCTAATCAAATTATGCTCATAATCGAAGGCGAGCGGTCATTCTGTTAAAAGAGGTTGGTCGGCCTGGTGGTTATTGTTAACTGTTATAAGATGCATGAATTACTATGCATGCAATATGGACATTGTACAATTTCAGTTCCATTTAATCATTATCCAGCATTGTACTACAGTTCATCTAGAAAGTATTCACAGTGTTTCACAAAGTGCTTTTTCCACATTTTGTTATGTTTACAGCCTTATTTCAAATGGATTAAATAATTTCTTTCCCTCAAAAATTCTGCTAAAATGATAAAATGATACTACAAGCTTGGCAATCCTATTATTGGGCAGTTTGTCTGGGCTCTGTCTGGGCCACTCAAGGACATTCAAAGAATTGTCCCTAAGCACACCGGTTGTGAGTTGTCCTTCTGGAAGGTTCTCCTCTCTCTACAGAGTAACACTGGAGGCCCTTCTAAGGCCCTTCTACCCCCATCATTGAGACTGGCAGGGCAGCCAGTTCTAGGAAGAGTTCTGGTGGTTCCAGAGTATTTACGGATGATACGGGCCACTGTGCTCACTGGGACCTTCAATGCTGCAGAAATATTTCTGTATCCTTCTCAAAATGTGTGCCTCAATCCTTTGGAGGTCTACAGACAATTCCTTGGACTCATGGCTTGGTTTGTGCTCTGACATGCACTGTCAACTAAGGGGACCTTATATAGAAAGGTGTGCGCATTTCCAAATCGTGTCCAATCAACTGAATTTACCACAGGTGGACTGCAATCAGGTTACAGAAACATCTGAAGGATGACCAGTGGAAACAGGATGTACCTGATCTCAGTTTTGAGTGTCATGGCAAAGGCTGTGAATACTTTTTTTTAAAATTCTATTTTAAAAAACAACTTTTTTTTCACTTTGTCATTATGGGGTATTGTGTGTAGAATTTTGAGGGAAAAAATAATCTAATCCATTTTAGAATATGGCTGTAAACATAATAAAATGTGGAAAAAGTGAAGTACTGTGAATACTTTTCAGATGCACTGCAAGTTCCAGTTCTGGCTTATACGACTCAGTTTTTCACTTCAATGTGTTCAAAACGTAGTGACCAGTTTGACTGACAAGCTTGTAGTTCATTAAACTGTAAGCTAATTCGTTTATCAAACTTCCTGGCACACAGGAGATCTCACAGCAGACACATACATTCCATTCCTGACCAACCTGATCTGAGTATTCTTATGCAGAACATGTTAAGCACAGTGTGGAAGTGGTAAAAACATATTTGACTAATCCTTTACCTGCAGAATATTAAGCTTTGACGACTGTTTGCGCAGTATGTACTAGTTAGTGATTTCACTCAAACAGATAAAAGAAAAAAAAGTACAGCTTTAAAGAACCTGTACAGCTGAAAAGTTTGAAACCAATTTGAGTCTGCTTCAGTTTAATTTTATGAAATTTCTCAAGGCTTCAATTTCAAATGGAAGCTTCTCTGCCTGCTGAATACAAATAAACAACTCCTTCAACTCTTAAGGCGTAATTAAACTAAAGCGACTCGGTGTGGTAATTAACAACAATTTGAGAGATGCAGGAAACTCTCAGGGGGATAAGCTAAAAAACACTACAGTGCAAACCTCTTGCACATCATCCAGTAAATTCTCTGTACAGTGTTCTCCCTTCTCTGCATAATTAGCATTACTTCCCTGTGAGGCTTCCGCAGATTAAAGAAGGAAAAATAAACAGCAAGTGTCTTTGATGGCTAGATGGTGTTGGGATGGGGGAGTTGTTTATTTTTTGTCACTCAGCTGTATCAGATGTTCTTATTTTTCTCATGTTTTTTCTCTATAATGTTTGAGGAGAGTCAGGAAAGATAAATGATCATGGACCAGCACCACAAGTCTGTGGGGCGCTCGGCTTGCTCTGTAATTCCTATTTCATATTTTGATTATGGAGTGTGATGATACTGGCAGAGATTCAGGAGCAGGGAATGTTTGCAACACCAAAATGGAAATAAACGAAGGAAGAAGATGAACAGCATGCAAGCATTGTCTGTTATTCTTTTAGATATCCTGTACCAAACTCCTGCCACCATTTACACCCTCATTAGATTTCATGTTAATCTCAGACTCAGGCATATGAATATACAGGATTGGCATAAAGACATGAATCATAATCATTTGTGTAATATTTTAGGCTGCTTAAGAATGGTTTTGTTGTTGAAGACAAAAGGCCAAAACAGATTCATTCTTCTGGACAGTTGGTAGAGGCCCAAAAAGCATCAAAAACAACATGAACACATAATAATGTGCATATATGGGGGTGCGTCAGCAAGCTGTCACATCCAGCAGAAGTGGGGCAACATCCCACATGATCAATATACAAACTCCATTTTCAGAAAAGTTTGAACGATTTCTAAAATGCTACAAAAACTTGAATCTGTAATTAGATGAAATTAAACCTTTATCCAACAGATAAAAGTATAAAGAAATGATCTGAAGTGAATTTTACTTCCTTTATACTATACTAAAAATGCAAATTCGAGCTTTTGTAAATGTACTAAAACAACACAATGCTTTAGCGATACAAAAGCAATAAAATGAAGTACTAGCAGTAAGTAAAAAGTACTTACTGCTAGTATTATATAATAGTAAGTATCATACTGTTTCATATTTCACTATAATTATGGCATTATAATCATACATCCACATAAAAGCAGCATTTCACTGTTGCCAACAGAGGCGTAGGGAGCAGCTACATATTGGGCTGAAACTTATTTTCAGTGAAGCTTTAATCTGCAAATTGTTTTCTATTAGTTTGTAATTAACAAAATAAAAGAAAAGAATAAAGTTAGTCACAGTCAAATGTTTCAGCACCAAGAAAACACGGGTATGCATTGAGGAATAGTTTAGCACGACCGCCAGGAGACGGCTACAGGCAGGCGATCTGTGGCCAATCATGTGTTTCATGCCCAGAAATAAGATGAACAGAAAATAAATCACTGTCAAACTCTGATTTCTTTAACTAAAATAGAAGTTGATAAAGATTAATTATGGATGTTGTCCTTCAACGACTGCTGTTGACAAGTAAGTAATTTGTGAGAATTTTTGTTAAGCCTATTGATTAATGTTGCAGTGAAATAGCAACTTTATAACTTAGTTTTCCAGAATTTGACCAAGTAGTATTCGTTTATTTCAGTCTGTAAGGGACAGGGCGTATAGTGGTCATATAGTGCACCGGTTGCACACTGTTCCCTAAGTAGTCATGCCGATGTTGCACGTTAGGCATAGTTATTGTATCACTTGCTCACACTTTGGCAGAATTTAGCAACACCCATGAGGAAAGAAGAATAAAACCAAATGACTACCACCACGACCTGATGAGATTGTGAAACTACTGAAGGAAATAAAACACAAACGACCCACTCTGGAAGCATTGCTTGGTTCCGATGATCTGGGCTACTGACTCAGAAAAACGGCTTACCTCATGGAAGACGATTCACACAATCTGTGTATATAAAGTGCTTGTTCCAATATAACAAAAATACAGTTCTTATTTTCATGAGATTCTACCCCACTTCAGGCATAATCTTCATAAGATCTATATTTGCCAATAGACTCCCCTAAATGTTATATCAGATTTCACAAAATGATGACTCCATAAATTACTCCATGAATCTAAGTGATTGTTGATCATCACACAAAAAAAAAGTTAAACAAAGGTAATTATCAGGTGCAAACACACAACCCGATTTTTTAACTTGATTCTTACGTGGAGGTACGTCCCTGGAGAAATAGAAGAGAAATTTGGGGCAGGGGATGGTAACCACCTCTCCAATGTCAGCGCTCGGCCAGCAGGTGATTCTGTCCCACGTAACGTTGCAACCTAACAAAGAGATGGAAGGAGAGAGGCCAAGAGGAGAGGTATGTTGTTAATATTCAAACAAGGAAACTGTAAAATCACAGAGATTAGAATGAGGACTTTTGCTCAAACAGTGTTTTACACTTGTGGCAGGAAATGAATTGCGTTTCCTGATTGCTGCAATTACTGACCAATCAGGTCTCTGCTTGCAGTATATAAACGCTAGATGGCGGTTTACATATGCCATGCTTTGAGCTCTCCTTCAGTGTTGAGTGCATGCCCTGTTATCTGACTTCCGTTGCTCCTGCAGATCAGCTCGCGGTGCAGATCAGCTCCTCCTGTTCCCTTCTGGATTGTTCCCGGTTTATACCACAGCATCATGCTGCCTCCTGTGTTGGTGTTGGGAGTCACTGCCTGATCGGGATCCTGGGCCTGTTTTGAGCTCTTTGGCAGCTGGGACAGGACCATTGCTAGCGCTGCTGCAGCTGTGATGTGGGCTACGGGAACGCTGCTGTTTTGCCCCGACCGTATTCATTCATCCCCATTATTTTGATCATGTTAGCCTTCCGACTTCGTCATTTTATCTTGTCACCACAATCTGACTGAAATGTAATCTTCCACAGTTGTTTCTTTAACAGATTGTGTTTTATGTGATTTTTCTTAAGGTAGTTGATATATTATATTGTTTATATTTCTTTTAATTTGTTTGTGTTTCACTGTTGGCGGGAGGCCTTTTGTAGCTGTTGATCACCACAGTGTTTAGGCTGATCAGTAGTGTGAAGGGCTCCCTGTTATTCTCATTCTTTTACAAAGTGTTTCTTGTTTCAGAAGCTGAGCTGCCAGTGGTGGTGGTTGGGGCTGTTCTGGTGGCGACATCTCCTTCCCGTGTGCTTGGATTTTGGGTTGCAAAGCTGTTTATTTTGGGTGTGATGCAGGTGTGACGCCTTTTAATTGAGGCATATTCCCCGGGTGAAATTCCCAGGGTGGCGTTGTTGGTTTTATTTTACCCACCTTACTTGGTAGCTGGATGCGCGCCACACACTGCTGAAACTTTAATCAACTCCAGTGAAAAAAGTAAAGTGAAGGTGGGGTTCCCATGGCAGCCACAACATGTATGCTCATATTGGCTGTCATTCCAGCCCTGGGTCCAGAACAGCAGATAACCTGAGGTAACATGCTGCCACCATGACTATTAAAACAGCTCCTTGTCCTTCGTCACACTGTTATTTGAATTCAACAGATCACTGTGACTTCCCTCAGTGTGTGCGCTCTCGGGATGCAGAATCAGGTCACAGACCTTTTAAATCCGCACCTGCTTAACAATTTGTCACAATGGAAACTCACTGTGCCAGCTGTTATTTACAGAATCCCCTTGAGGAATTGGCAACATTTGCAACAAATGGAATCCATATGTGTGCAAATGATGACTAAATTAAAAAGATAATGGGTGTTTAATGTGACTTATGTGCCGTATGAAAATGAACAGTCAAACAACATCCCCAGCTAGGATCAACAAGATTTCAGTCACACAGAGACAATAGAGGCTCACGGAGCACAGTCATGACTGAATGGAATATAATCATGAGCTACATGCTGAGTACACAGCACCTCACTTAGTAACATGTCATTTTAAACCTGCCTAAAACAACAAATCAGCAAAGTGACTTTTATTCCTGCCTACTCACAGCTGTGTTTTTAAAACAAAGGTATTTCATGCTAATGAAATCTCTTTGTCTCTCGCTTTTAGCTGTCTGTTTTGTTTTTTCACAACCCAAAGAGGGCTTGTCTCACTTGCACAGAGGACTCTATCAACAGCATAATGTGGGTTAACAGCAGAAACGTCCCACCTGGAAGCAGCTCTCGACTTCTTGCTTTTGGTCTCGTAACAACGAGGTGTTTATACATATCAAAAGGCTGTGACTCAAATTAAGGCTGCACAGTCAGCACTTTAAGCCAATTTAGGAAATTTAACTATGACGTGGATTTTGTTTGCTCCAAACTCTACGTGACTAGAGGCAGGCATTAGGTGGAAAACAGTGTTAAGTGTGACATAAAGCCAGGGGGACGTTTGAACAGCTTTTGTAGTCTTCAGAGCTTGATGCGTCAATCAGAGCCCACCTTTGGGGTTTGCAAATTAACATGATACAAAATAAGTGCAGCCACTAAAATAACGTAACGGTAGACACACACACACACACACACATACCTGTTGTTTTGTTTCCAATCTGAGCCTCACACATGCTCTGCTCCTTGGCTATTTCCAGAATCAGGTCACACATCGGACTCTGCGCAGGAAACACCTGTCGAGAAAACATAAGTTCTCTGCACAATTTACACAAAACCCCAAAAGCCTTTTAATAAATGTTGCTGCACTGTCCTTTTCATTTTACAAACTTTACTAAACTCAAAAAGAATTAAGCTCTATTGTTACCTTCACCAAAGAGGTGATGTGGTTAGAGTGTTTGTTCTGCCTTTTTAAAAGGATTACTCAGAAAGTTACAGTCAGATTTGCATGAAAATGTTGCCAGACACGTGGCATGGCCTATTATAAAAGTGACAAACTTTCAGTTTTAGTTTCAATGTGGATACAGGATTTCTTTTATTTATTAATTTAATAATTAAATCTGAGTTAGAGTACATTCACAGGTCCTGGAGTAGATCAAGTCAGCATTTAAGAGTGGTGATAATTCATATGAATATAAAAAAAAGTTTCAAATCACCTCTCATTCCTTTACATTTTGCTTCCAAGAACACAGACTTTCTTGTAATCTTTTAAAGTAGTTTTAAGCAATAGTTCTCAAGGCTTTTTGAGGGTCTTTCAATTTTTTTATTTGGACATTGGCTGTTTTTATCCCTCATTTTCAGTCTTGTTCTTGTACCTGACCGTTTTCTGAGGAATGTGTTTTCTGGTTGTTAAACCACTTAATACTGACCTGTGAATCCCTAAAACATACAAAAGACACATAATTGAAGGGATGAACCACTGTTGTGTCTACATATAACAGAGAAGTTAGCAAAGAACAAATTTTAAATTGTGTTGTGAGGCACTTTATTACCAGCGGCCTCCCACAAAGACATATCTTTTGTTCCAATTTCAGTAGTTGCATCAATGAAAAATTCCAAATATAACCAAATATAACACTTACAAAATTAAACATGTCTCAGCATAATATACAGTGTGTCCTAAAAAAAATGAGGAAAGAGGACAAGTGGACAAGTGGAGAACAAAAGTGTCAGGCCTACAAAAAATCTAGCAGCAGATAAACAGTATTTGAAAGTGATGTCCTTATGAAATCCAGCAAAAACCAGGCACAGGACCTGAGAGATGCATCTCGACCCTCAGCTGATCCATCTAAGCCTCATCAGAAATGGTCTCTATGGAAGGGTGGCTGTCAAGAAGCCATTCTTAAGGAAGGAAAGCAGGGATGAATCCTCCCCAGAGCCCGGACCTCAACATTATTGAAACAGTGTGGGATCATTTTTAAAGAGAACGGAACAAAAGGCAGCCGACATCCAAAGAAGAGCTTTGGAATGTCCTTCAAGAAGCCTGGAGAACTATTCCTGAAGACTACTTAAAGAAATTACAGAAAGCTTATCTAAGAGGGTTCAGGCTGTGTTGAAGAATAAAGGTGCTCATACCAAATATTGACTTTCAAGCTTGTTAATATTGTAAAACTCAGTTTATGGTATACATACGGTATTTTCATTTATGTTTACACAAGTTTCAATAAATCAATGCACCAAGTTGCTGTTTTTCTGGCAATATATAAAGAAATTAAAGCTGGCTCAAGAATTTTTCTGTCTAAAGTCTGCAACACATCTGTTGTCAGCACTCTTCAGCTAATATGCATTTATTCACTCAATCGGACTTCCACAGAAAAAGCAGAACTGGTGTTTTTGTCTGTGACCCATTCTCCTTAGATTTTGAGAGTGCAACTGTTGACGATGTGGAGGGAATAAAATGAGCCAACCTATTTGAACATTTTAGGTCACATCTGGACTTCATCCAGAGTCCCTGAAAACAAGATGTTTAAATGTGCAACTGTGACCAGATGTAAACACACTCTATGAGGTTTCACCAACACAGTTTATACATACTCTTTGCAGGACCAGAAGATTTATTACTTCTTACTTAGCTGGATGAGTTCCTCTCTGTGGGCATTAATCAGACTGGTGGTACGTGGCTATTGTTAGCCAGAAAATGAGCCCATATGACTCCAGCTCCTCCATACACACAAGGTGACTCCCTCATATAGGTTATAATTTATCTCACTCCTCAGGCAACGCAGCCCCTCTTGCATTTCTTCCTCCATAGTGATGATTGGGCAACTGACAATGATGGATCAGAGCTGCCTTCAGCTTTACAAGTTACAGTAATGGGAGAAACCTTCCAGCAGGATCATCATAATCATGATCTCAGTTATAGTTACACGAGCCTCCTTAACATCTCAGAGCAGAGAAACAGTGCGAGTGTGCGCAAATATGCACATGTTCTGATCTACAACTCTGAGGGATCTGACCTCTAACTGGATTCCATTATGATTCATAAATGCTTAGGGAGAGGATAGTTAAGTGGATGAGGAAGGTGGAAACCAGAGAGGACAGAGACTGAGAAAGAAAGCAGTTGCCATGGTGTCCTGATGGGAGACCAACGGGCTTCTTTTGGTACTTCATTTTAACCTTAGTCATGAAAAGAAACTGATGAAGAAAAGAAGAAAAAGCTGTTAAGCGAGATCAAATATCGTTTGCTGGTAAAACTCTTTCTCTAACAGTGGAAACAACGGTGAAAACCGTTACTATCTAAACTCATCCCTCCATCCCCAGCCGCTGACCAATTAACGAAGAGCCAGATGCTCGTGAGGCCACATTGGTGCGCCTTGGATCCAGGGCACTTTGGGAGCGCCCGTGTGCGTATCACTTGATATGTGTCTTCAGCGTGTCACTAGAAAAGATCTGCATGGTCACCGTGACACTGCCCAAATTAGGCGATCATCTGTCTCCTTCTTGACAACGAGCCCAAGTTAAGTCATGTGAAAACTCAACGGCGTATAAATATACTCACGGGTTCCAGCAACATCCAGGAGAAAAGGAGGGAAATGCCGCTTGAAATGTGCACCGACATATCCTCTGAATTAGTCAAATATTAATGATACTTAAAAGAGAAAAATTCTTGTAAGAAAAAAAAGAGGATGTGAAAGCGTTTTTAAAATGCTGAGATAATCCGACTCAGGTTTGAATTGGTCCGTTTGCTGACTCTGTGCGTTTTGCGTTTGGTGGAGTGAATTGCTCCGCGCCGAGGGTCCTCCTCCTCCGAATCCTCCTCCCTACACCTTCACACTACACCTCCTCTTCCTCCTCCTACTCGAGCATTACCTTGAAAAGCCAACAAGTGACCAATGAAATGTCATCAATGAACATCGGGGGGCAGTACACAAGGATGTAGAAAGTAAGAAACGTTTTTTAACACGCATCGTGAGTGTTACAAAGGTCTATAGAAATACCAAATACTGATATAATAACTCTGTGTTATCAAATCCATACGATTTTTTGACGTTTAGAGGCTGCTTAGTCTTCTATTCAGGGGGAAATATTTCACTTTTATTGTGTTTATCTGACAGCTGTGGTTATTTTACACATTCTTTTTACGGTTCATTAAGATATATTGAAAATGTAACTGGTGGCTCTCAACACTTGTGATATATGGCCACTTTCAACAGAAAGATTTGCTGGAAGGCTCCTATCACGTTACAGATTATGGTATGAGCCCACTTTTCTAATAGATTATCTAAAAACTTCAGTCACGGCTTAGAACTCATTGGTGTTTAACACAGTAATTTGAGTCCTCTACAGACCTACAAATCCAACAAAAACACCTGAATGTCTCCACAAGGAGTTCATATAAGCATGATATGAACCATAGATCAAGCTCCCTTAAACAATTTTTAAAACAATGTTTGTCACCTCTCTGCATGGTGTATATAGTCATTTAAAAAGAAAGTACACCCTCTTTCTAGTTTTTATTTCAGTTTTTATATAACAAATCCCACCTGCTGAATAATATGTGTCAGAATTAGGTAAACATCACGAACAACAACAATACACATATTAAAACATATTCTAATTCATTAAACAAATCGTAGTTTGTACCCCCAACTGCTTCCATTAGAATTAAACAAATTGGAGTCAATGTGTACAGTAAAAAAGGTTATTCACATGTGAAAAACATTCAAGACAGTTGACAATCATCCCAGGAGCAGACGTCAGACCTCAGAGAAACTGCAAAAAACCTTAAGAGTTTCTAATCTCAGACTCTACAGGCCTCAGTTAGCTTGTTAATTGTTAAAGTTCATGGACAGACAAGACCACAGTGGAGATGTTTGGTCATAATGCACCGCTCCACATTTGGTGAAAACCAAACACAGCAAATAAGCACGAGCACCTCATCCCAACTGTCAAACACGGTGGTGGAGGGCTGATGATTTGGGCTTGTTCTGCAGCCACAGGACCTGGACACCTTGCAGTCATTGAGTCCACCATGAACTCCTCTGTGTACCAAAGTATTCTAGAGTCAAATGTGAGGCCATCTGCCAAGCCAAAGCTTGGTTAAAACTGGGTCATCAACAGGACAATGATCCCTAACACAGCAGCAAATATAGGACAGAACGTTTGAAAAGAAAAGAATCAAGGTGTCGCAATGACCCAGTCAGAGTCCAGACCTCAACCTGATTGAAATGCTGTGGTGGGATATCAAGAGAGCTGTAAGTAAATGACTGCCCATAACACTCAATGAACTGAAGCAGCCTGAAGAAAAGCCAAAATTCCTCCACAATGATGTCAGAGACTGATAACCACAGAAAATGGTAATACTAAGTTATTGCTGCTAAAGGTGAGCTGTTGAATCATGAAGTTAATTTAGTTTCTCACACACTGGTTCTGCATTTTGACTCAGTTTTTGTTAAGCAAATGGTGACACTGTGTTACACGTCATGTGTTGTTTCTCAACTTAGCATGTATTTACATACTCCTACGACCTGGTAAAACCCCAGTGGGACTTAAACCTGAATAAGGGTTGACCTTTTTTATATATATCACTGTAGTATAGAAGGTGGCCAAATACAACTGATATAATCCTATCCAACGTCACCACAAACCATAATTCTCTGAAATCGCTATAAAGTTGAGTAACATCTGGAACTTCCCAGATATGAATCATAGCTGGCACGATGCTATGGGATAAGGATAATGTTACCCTTTTTAGATGAAGAATGATACATCATGTGTGCATGTACATATGTGAAAGATATGTCAACATTCTGTGGAGAATCCAGCTCATACTTCATGAAAAGTGGGAAGACCAAAAGTTTTTGTGCTCTCTGGCATTCTTCACTGGAAAGCAAATGGTGAAAACATGCAGCATATGTATGCGTGTGTCTGTTTGTTGCCGGCGTAGCATAGTGTCAAAAAATTATGTTACTTTCCTTCAACCACGAGGAAGTTGGTAACAATGCACAAACCGAGGCCTTGTTTTCAATGTCTCCATCATGTGCTGCAGCATATGCTTGATTTTCAGTTCTGCAAAGCAAATCTTGTGGGATAACAGTAGAAACAGAGCTTCTTCCTGTATTTGGTTTGTGCCTTCATCGTTCCAATGGAGGTTTCTGTTGTGCACGCAGACTTTGTCTAAACAAAGCTTTACCGAATTGGTTTATCTGTTAGAGATGAGATACATTTAATAAAATGATAATGATGAAATTACTGCAGCCATTTGATACCACTGATGTTTATCAGTGGTGTTTTATTGCCGCTGTGTCACACAACTTAGTGCATGTTTCCAATGAACATAAAGAGTTTCTTTGATCAAAGGTTTATTTTTACGCTGAGAAGAAAAAACTCTTTTTTTCTTAACTTTTTTTTTTCTGTTTACCGTCTACTTCTGTCAAAAAATCCTACGCACTGTAAACCTTAAAGTTTTCCGCATTTAAGCAATCAAAATTACTTCCTAAATCTGCCAATCAAGTGCGACTGACTCATCAAAGCATCGACTGCTGCAGATAATTGCTGCATAAATTGATGCTGCAACACTCCACACAAGCCTCTTTGAGCAGCTGATAGAAGAGGCTGCATCGAGCTACAAGCTGTCAGTCAGCACCCTTAGTACTTCACCAAGAACAGCGATAATAATTACAAAGATGCATCAAACTCATTAAGCTAAAGTGAAGACCGTGGAGTGAAATCATGCTTACAGCATGGAAACTAAAAGCAATGTAAATCTGTTTGAGGGTCTGTGACAGTTAGCTTTAATGCACGATGAGGGGGCACATGAATCCTGACAAAGCCGTAATGTGACGACTACTGTTTCATAAGGGCAACTTCAATGTCACAAAATTGTCCTTGGAAGAACAACAAGTCTGTTTTGGTTCGCCACATATTTTCCAGTGTTATCGCTCCAGTTCTTTACGAGCTATTTGAAAGTCAATGCTTCTCATTCATATCGTCCATCATTTGAAATGGGAGCCTGATAATGTGCAGCATACTGATGTGAGCGTGAAGCTGAAAGCATCACCAAGCAGCTTCACAGATCCACACACTTCCACGACCTACAAACCTCGTTTCCAGAAAAGTTTGGAAATTTTCTGAAATGCAATGAAAACTTGATGTGGTTTTGTTATGTCTTTTTAGCCCTTATGTAACAGACACAAGTCCCGAAGAAATTGTTCTCAGTGTTTTCACAGACAAACTTCATGGTGTTCCGAAATGATCTACAAACGTAAGAGTTAAGACAGCAATACACTAAAGAAAGGCAAAGAAAGACAGAAAATTTTTATAGAACATATCTATGCAACATCGTTCTGGGAGATTCTACAATCAGAAGATTAGTTGTTCACAGGTGAGGGTGTCAGCATTGGGTATAAAAGGAGCATCCACCAAAGTTTTTGTTTTTTTAAGTAATGATAGGTCATGGTGCATCGCTTTGCTCATCAATCAGTGCAAAGAAAAAGAAAAAAATCTTCAGTGCAAGATTGCATTGGTCTATCAACATCGACAGCATATGATACTGGGAAAGGATTCAGGAGGTCTGTGCAAATCTCAGTGTGAAAAGGCCAAGGATGGAAACCACTGTCTGATGCACATGAGCTTAGATCATTTAACAAAGGTGCATCCTCAATGTTTTCTCAGCAGGACAATGCCAGCCCTCCTTCTGGACGACTTCAAACATTGTGGCTTCATAAACACAGAGGGTGTGGTGTTGACTGTCCTGTCTGCAATCCAAATCTGTCTCCTATTGAAAATTTTTGAGTCAGAGAATCTGAAGACAACCACAGCAGACAGTTAAGCTGCTGAAATCTTACAGCAAGCAAGAATGGGCACAAGTTTCGCTGCAGGCTATAACAATTAGTATTCTCATTTCACAAACAAAAAGTAATTGAAACTAAGGGTAATGTAACAGAAAGGTAAGCACTCCTATAGCTCAACTTTTGTGAGTGTTTTCTGATTTGTTTATATCTCCTGAATTTATGAATTATAAAGTCTTTCAGTGAAGACCTAAATAGTTTCTTTGGACTTATCTGTTAAAGATTGATGATGATTTTTTTTTGGCAATATTATAAAAGATCATGTGTAAAGATCCGTTCTGGATATTTCAGATAGGAGGGAGATAGTTCAGCATAAACAACCTGACCTATTGCTGGAAGCAGAGTGTGTTCTATTTCCACTAACTCACCAGTATGGAAAAAAAGGCCAAAACAAGGGAGTGGATGCAACTTTAAAACAAATATCAGAGGATTTAGAGCTGTAAAAGTCAGCAGGGAGGATTTTGGGCCATTTTTGCAGTTGAAATAAGAAATAATATTTCATTAGCCAAAGGGGAGATAATTCCCCTTTGGGCTCTTTTTTTAGTCCTGATTTATTGCTCTGTCTTGCGTGGATCCTCTTTGTAAAGCCACTGCATTCCTCCACACATGAAGTAATTCAGGATCACAGCTGTTTTCCAGTCAGGTAAGTTGCTGGCTTGATGTTAGCTGTCTGTGACCATCAAAGGGTTTTGTTCAACACAGACTTGCTGCAGTAAAGTTGCATATGTTTTATTGAAAGGTAGTCCAACAACAGGCAAACTGACGTCATTACTTTGAATGTCATTTCTTCTTTCAACAAGCAGTCAAGGTCGAACACGCTGAAAAGGAAGCAAGGAAATAACACCTGAACCAGGATGAGGCATAATAAAGTGACAAAAGAGGTTTGAAATGAAGAAATTATTTAGTGATGTGCTATTTCTCTCCACACATCTCCCGCACAGTAATAAAGCTGTGAAGCCAGAGATGCCCCTGAAGATTTGTTTCGACTTCTGTGGAACTGAATGGACCTGCGGAGAAAAGGCAGCAATCAGTTTCCAGCAGGAAATTTACATTTTCAGTATGAGCCGCTCTTTTCTTTAACGCAGCATGCAAAAGGGCTGTAAACAATGGGAGAAGCCAGCATGCAAATGACAAAAGAAAACATGGGTACACATTTTAAGCAGGTGTGTGCTCACTGTTTACCAAGAGAGCACACAGCCTGCAGTGTAGTTCACAAAGACAAGCAGGGAAAAAGGGACGCCGGCAAATTCTGTGACGCTTGACTTTATGAGTCATGAGAGTATAGGGGAGGTCACCGCTGGTCAGCGCAATCAGAGGATTAGCTGCAGCAGAAGTGGGTGTACCTAGGTGACCTGGATCTCTCCAGGGGGGCCGCAAGGTAAATATGTGAGGCCATGAGATGATTAACAGAAACAGACAACATACACCAGGAGCTAAGAATTCTAATTTCCTGTATGGATCATAACGGAGGGCTTTCAACCAGTCAAGTTCTCATTTATTGGAAATTTTGTCTGATATTAGTATGTCGGTCACATGACTCTGTGCAGGGGTTATCATTTATTGAGCTCTATCAGAAATCATCATGAACAGTGTGAAGCAGGACCTGCTTAGCAAATATGTATCAATTGTACCGTCTACTGTCTTTTTCAAAATAACAACACAAGATAATGAAATTATTACTTTTGTCTTAATATGTGGTGAAGAAAAACAGTCAAACAGTGATTTGTGTGTGTGTGTGTGTGTGTGTGTGTGTGTGTGTGTGTGTGTGTGTGTGTGTGTGTGTGTGTGTGTGTGTTGTTCAGCAGCTCTTGTATTCCTCAAAATACTTTACAAGATTCTGGGAAGAAGGTTTTATTATGTTCAAAACTTTAGTTGCACAATCGTACCTGTTTAGGATTTAACAGGTTGGGGAAAAGAAAAAACATAATTCTCCCTCACAAAATAAGTTTTATTACTATTTTGTGTCTTTTTGCCTCATATATGAAACAATGCAAAAGGTCACATACTAATACCCCCCTTGCAACCTTTATGAGATTGGGCACTGTTACAGTCTCCATAAATGCATAATTGACTCAGCCTACAAATCATGCTGGTCATGACTGCATCATTCAGTTTGGCAGCATTAGTCAGTCAGTGTCACACCACAACAACAAGCAGCAGTAAGTGCTGAGGATCAAGATTAGTCTTTTCAGAGGACTAAACCTGAGGCAGGAACTAAACAACAGTGGTTTCATGGAAATCCTTTTTAAAAATTCCCTGTTGTTTCATTTATGGGATGTATGGCCTTGAGTTGTCCAAACAAGCTTCATGGAATCTTTGCCTCTTCTCAGATGCCTTAACAAGTAAAACTATACAGTATTCTACAAAAGGAATTTTTTAATAGTTCACATGATTGTTTACATTATATTAAGCTATTTTTCAACCATCAAATGATCACAAGTGATTAGAATCACTTTATTTGTTACAAATGTCAATACTGGCATTTTAGATATATTGTTTCAGGTGGTAGAGGGAGGAGCACTGTCACAGTCCAGTTTATTGATACTTTAAACAGGAATAATGTGGGAGAACATAAACTGCATTGCAGTGGAGTAAACACACAGTACACAGACGCCACACTGCTGCCATCTACTGGACAAAACGCGCAGATATGCTGTTTAAATCCTATTGGTTAAGCCACAATGATGCAACTTGGAAAACAAGGAAATGAAACTAATGGAGTTTTTGTTTCGATTTCTAGGACTGAACCAGGTATATGCCACAACTTCACGGTGTAGTTTTAACAGGTAAGTTTTGTTTTTACTTTTCAGTCCTTTATTTTATTATATTACAGTATGATAAGACATTTCTAAACACACGTACTTCAAACCTTTTTAGCGTCTGTGAGTAGTTTAACGCGACCAATGTACCTTAAGTCACATTAAAATTGTGAATGGTTTCCCTTTACAGATACAGATATGAGTGACTCTCCTCTAAACCCACTGGTAATGATTGGCATTGGTTCCAGCTTTGCCTTCTCTGGCCTGTTTTATCATCTATACCAGGAAAAAAAGAAGGAGTTACAAAAGCTGAAGGCAAGTTCAGCATCGATATAAACCTTCAAGACAGCTCAAATTTTATGATGACTGAAACTGTTCCTCTCGGTTTCAGGAAATACCCATTTTCAAGCCAGATCAGCATTTGGTTAAAGTACTGAATGCATCCCTCCACAAGCGACTCCAGTATGTTGCAGTTGAAGGTAGGAACAAGTTTGAATTATGTCGGTCATAAAGGTCATTTATAGACTCACAGTTTCCTTCATGCCTGTTTTAAGGTCTTGTTCAGGCTGACGGGGAGCCTCTGACCAGCCAGTTTGTCCCTCGATGCTCTGGTGTAATTCAGAAGATTGTGGTGGAGGAGTACTGGAAATACTGGAACTCTGTTACCGGGACATGGTACGTCAGACTCACAAAAACACCAAAAAAAGCTTTTGTTCACAAATCTACCAGTCTAATACAGTTCTTATTTCAGGAACTCTCAGACAGTCAACAGGAAAGAGACCAACAACTCTGTTCCCTTCAGTCTGGTCTGCCCTGGATCCTACATCTCTGATGTTTTTGTGAAGGTGCAGAAGCCTCTGGATGCGTCGGGGTGCTACCTGGAGAGGGTTCATTTAAAAGTGAAACGTCCTGAGGAGGGTTTGGTGGACATAGTTGTGCAAGGTCTGAGCAGTCAGAAACCTGTGGCGATGAAGGAGAGCGAGGAGCTGCTGCGCGTGGGGACGACTATGACAGGCTTCGGGGAGGTGGTGCTGGAGGGAGGCCAGGTGATGAGGCTGCAGGCCCCGCAGGACGGCCGCAAGTACGTCCTGGTGCCCAGCGATCACAGGAGCTTCATGGACAGACACGAGGCTTCCGCCAGCATGTGGAAGGTGCTGACTGCTGCAACTGGGATAACAGGGGCTTCTCTTCTAGCTAATGTCTTATATAACTTTTTCGGGAAACAGGATGACAGGTCAAAGTAACCTTGAAGAGGGTGATTTTGCAAGCTGCCAGACCTGTGTTGCAGCCTTTCTTTTCTTTTATTACTGCCTCAGGAGTCGATTGCACAGCCATGTTGCAACGTAATTAATTTGCATCTCATAATTAGTCTCACTGGAGTTAACGTGCAACCAAGAGAAATGCAACCAGAATACATCAAAACTGGAAACAAAGACAAAACTGTAATTCTTTAGATATTTTTCTAATAATTTTGTGCAAGTGTGTGTGTGTGTGCGTGTGTGTAAATTAGAGACACGTGTAAAGAGCTTTGTAGAACCTAGACATGGTTAACAAGACGGACCAAATGTTGACCATTTACCACCTGTCTGTCCTTAACGGATCACCTGAAAGCCCTGAAGCTGCTTCCGTCAGTTTGTTTAGTCAAAGCCCATGAATGAGAACGTGGATGTGACAGTCAGCGAAGACACAACAAAGCCTAAATGGTCTGACGTGAAAATGTCACGATGGTGCGAAAAGCTGATGCCTTGTGGCTCCGTGTTGTCACAAAATGTTAGAAGTATGCGTCACGTGAAACAAGTCAGAGGCCAACAGAAATGTTTTATTCCTGCTTTAAGAGGTGAACAGGTTATTCTGGTTATCGGGTTAATTTTTCTTTAAACCAGTCTGGATAGAATTAGTGTAAGGCTTGAGAAAATGTGTGGCGTCCCTCGTCCTATCAGGTTTTGGGGATCAAATCTTTTGGGGGACGGGGCTCCCTCTTCCAAGATTTTTCACTGTGAATTTGTCATCCGACTAAATCATTAGTATTCTGTTTAATCAGTGTCAAACAAATAATCCTCTACCTCTTTGATGATTGTTTTTACCGTACTGTATTTAGTGTGTGAACTATCAATATTTAGCATATGCAAAAAAGACCAAACAGTTATTTTGAAAAGTGGTGGTTTTATTCCTGTAACATTGGACTAAATAAAGCAACAGTCGTGTTATGGAAAACAGCGAGCAACGTGCACACACTTCAATCCTGGCAGGCCGAGGGCTGTTCTTTATTTTAATAGACCTTCGCAGCACACGAGCCCTTACATAATGCGGCACTGTGTGATTGAAATGGATGTCTGCTTCAACTGTACGGATCCTGATGGGTAATGGAGGCAGAAAGCTGCTGTGGAAGGAGGGAAAAAAACCAACCCAAATCCCTTCTGTCACACGCGTTTGAAATGTTTCCAGAGTTGTCCATCCAGAAGTGCTCCTCATTATTCTCCATCCTCTTCTGAAGACTCCTCGGCCTCCTCCAACCACTGGATGAACTTCAGAAGCTGTTGCAGGAAACAACAGAAAACAAGGCAACGAGGCCATTAGAGAGTCTGCAGTTTAAGAGTGGAAAAACACTGATTATCGTGTGCTTGGCAGTGGATGGGATAGATTAGGCTCAAGGCAAATAACCTGTCCTTGAAGACATGGGGAGTGAAGCTAATAAAAGAGCGACTGTAACTTATATTGCTGAAAGTTAATATTGGTTGCGACAGAAAGGCGTCTGAATACCCAGAGCATCACAGTTTGTTGGGGGTGGGGCTGCCTGCTGACCCGTGTCCAAGGCCAAAAGTGCCTAAAAGCAACAGAACTGGACCATGGAGCAATGGAAGAAGGAAGTCTGGTTTGATGAATCATGTTTTCTTTTACATCGTGTCTGAATGGGATCTGACACTGCAAAATTGGTTCAAAAATGGTATGAGGAACACCACAAGTTTGAGGTGTTGACTCGGTCTCTAGATTCTGAAGATTTCAGTCCAACTGACCATGTATGTGATGTGTCCAATACGTTGTGGCCCTTAAAAACATTGGCCTCAAGATGGCTTTTGCTGCAAATTGTTGCCATATAAATACAATTTGATTAATTTGATTAAAAAAATTGATGGTGAGTAATTTTGGGGCTCTTTCAGAGGATCTTTAAATACACCAATCAGCAAAAATGGTGAGAACTGGCCAAACATCAAGCAGGAGATCCTTTTTTTTTGGCTAAATAATTCCTTGACCTGTTGAGGCATAAATTCTGCCAAACCTTTGAAAGTATGCTGAGGTATCTGGCACCAAACTGTCAGATGTGATAAATAAATAAAAGTTTTTGTTGCCTGAACACCAGCAGTTATTGGTCTGATATGGTTTTATAGTTTTTATTAAAACAGTCATTCACTATCCAAGCCCTGTATAATCCTGCCACTGAGGCACCACGCATGAGTTAGCTCAGATCCTCCTCGTGCAAACTCCCAGAACTGCCTATGTCTTTCAAAAGCTGCTGAAAGCTAATGTGTAATGAGCAACATTTTGTAAAATCAATGTTTTAGCACTTTATCTAATACAGTCCCAAGTGGCCGTGCTCACACACCACTTACCCCTTGGTTTTTGCGGAGCTGTCGGCTTTGGTCTGTGGTGGCTCCCTGAGAGAACCAGCGCATTATCGTCTCCTCCTCCAGGATCTCCAGCTGGTACATATTCATCAGGACCTCGGTAACAAACACAGCTGCATTACAACTCAGGCTGCTTTTATAACCCACTGTTGTGTGTTTCGCAAGATCCTTACTTTGACCATCGCAGCCCAGTGGCTCTCCTGCTCCAGGAAATGTTCCTCAAAGGCAGACAGGCAGTCTAAGTGGTCCTGTGCTCTCTTCACGTAGTTCTTAAACACAGGCGCCCATTTCTTCAACAACTAAGAGCAGAGCAAAGGGAAAAAGGAGATAACTTAAGTGTTCCATCATGTCTAAATCAGCAGGCCTGAGCTGTAGAGAATCAGCTGTATTATTCACCGGCAGGAGCAGAGCAACATATTGAGAAGTGGTGAGCTGTGGGCCCTGCTGCTGGAAAGGGTACTCCAGCACCACTCTGGTTAGAATCTGCATTACCTCCTTCAGGGTGATGTTGTAGGCGTACCTGGAGAAAGGACAAGGTGTCAAACGAGTCAGCGAACTGCAAAAAGAAGCAGCACAGCTTTGGGCGAGTTCAGAGCGTCGACTTACTTCAGAGAATTGATCTCAAGTACAAGATTGTCACAGCCGATGTTCTCCTCCAAACCTCTCTGCAGAGTCCCGAGCACCTCCATCTGGAAGACTGCACAATAGCAGTCAAGCAATGTGTTGCTTGGTCACTTAAGTCTTGTTAGAAACTGACAAGTCATGTACTGAAATAAACCTTTAAAAATCCAATAAAAGTCAACGAGAACAACTGATTCAGTTGTCTGTGTTTTGCGTCTGTGGCCAGCAGGGGGCAGTCATACTCGCTAACCTTTGACATCGTCCATCTCAGGGGAGGGAATCACCAGATCATCGGGGCCATCGGGCTCACTGTCCTCACTGTCGCTTTCAGGGTCCGGGTTCAACACCAAACCTGGTCAACAAGAAGAAGAAAAAAATCATTAAAAAGCACTGAGCATGGCAGCCTGGGATCAAGCTGTTCTCCTACCCCAGAGACACTGTGAGAGCTCCTCCTCCTCTGTGTCGTCCAGACCGCCGGCCTTCCACATGTAGCCTTTTCCTTCGGCTCCAACTTCTGCCGGGTCGAAAACTGAAAGAATGAAAAAACAGCGGGTCACTCCCTGAAACACATAAGCATGTTTGGAAAACATACTCATGATCAAAAGTCAAAAGTCATTCCGCACCTTTCTGTTTGGTCTTGTCTTTACTTTGACCGACCTCAGCATCGTCACTGAGGAATTCGTCGTCGTCGTCTTCCTCCTCCTCCTCCGGATGGTGCATGGACACCACTGTTCCTTCTGGTAAAGAGATGCTTGGCCCAATCACCACCTGGAAAACAAGTTCACAAAAAGTAAACAAACACAAATCTAAAGAGGCAGGGAATTATACCATTGTTCAAAATGACCGCTGGTGGTAAATCAGCACACAAAAACCCAGGAAGTGAAACAGAGAGGTCATTTTCTGACCGATTTTAAGATTTAAGATTTTTTATTTTAGTATTCCTCCACCTCGGCTCTTGCCTCTGGGGAGGAATAATGCAGAAACTGAAGAGCACATCCTTCGACATACACGGCGGTACCGGTACTGCTTTAATGCGTTTTTCAACAAACCAAAAAGCAGAGTTATTGTGTCAAATCACTGATTAGGTAACCGAAGGCCTTAGCAGCTCCACCGCAGTCAAAATGACTACATCTCACAAATGCATCTTCATACAATCAGCATCACTACATCCGTACAGAGGGATAACCAGAAGTGTAATAAATGTGTGTGGAGCTTACATTATATGCCAGGACACACTGTTTATTAAGAGTCACGCCGTCTTTCACCTCGGCCTTGTCACAGACCACAGACTGGCTAATCACCACATTACTGGCGATGTTAACGTTATTCCAGACGTAGGTGTGGTCCAGGATCACATTGTCACCTGTTGTAAAAAAAAAGACAAGAAAAAAAGACAAGAAATGTTAAAGAAACTTCTACAAACTGCTAATCTATTATCCTCCAGATGGGATGGCGGCAGGCTTGTGAGCTCACCTATGATGCAGTTGTTCCCAATGACGCTGTTAGAGATTCTACAGTTGGTACCGATGCTGGTGTCGCAGCCGATGAGAACGTTTTCCTCCATCTGGCTGCCGTGGCCCAGGCTGACTCCAGAGCCCCGATAGACGTTGTGGCGAGAGTATGTGCAGATTCGTCCCTCCTGGTCCGTGAAGTTGGACTCGGGGGTGAGGGGGTAAACCCATCGCCGCACAAAGTCGGACGACACAGAATCATACATGAGCAGGTTGGATACGCGGACACCGTAGCCGTCCTTGGTGACATGAATGTGTATCTGGTTGCCTAGGATCTAAACAGAAACAATGACTTATAGCACTTCACTAAACACCATGTGTAGCATAACATGGAGCAACATGCCACGCGAATAACTACGGCTGAGTAACACCTCTTCGTTAACCAAAAGCCCTCGGACAAAGTCGTCCCTCGTTTGGTAGTCAAAATTGTCAGTGAAGAGCTCAGCAACCTGAAATAAAAAAAAAAACACTTGTTACTGCAGCCACAAATAATGAGTTTAATTTACTCTCGGTCTGTACTAAAGCTGACCTGAGGGGAGCAGATGCTGATGTGGCAGTCCAGGAGGTCATGTCGAATTTCAAACTCATCACTTCCACTGTGGAAGATGTTCTGCAAAACACCAACAGGGGCAGCTGTCATCAGTCAGTCAAACCCTAAATACTCACAAACTACCAGTGGAACTGCTGCTCACCATGGGAAACTGCAGCTTCTTCAGCCCTTGTGTCTTCTGGTAGTGTAAAATCTGCTGGCTTTTGCCGTCCACAGCTACAATGACGTCTTCTTCCTCACAACGGGACCTGTGACCTGGCGAGGACTCCTTAAAGATCATGGTCATCACCGAGATGTTCTTTTCCATCTTTCGCCGATACCTGAGGCCCGAGCAACCCATTACATCCCAACAAACTCTCCTAACTGCCCAAAAAGGGCTCCCGGCTTTATACAAGGACATGGGAGGATCTCATACCTGTGCTCATGCAGTGCCCGGCTGACGTCAATGTTGGACACAACATCTCCATAAACCAACACAAAGTCAGATCGCACCAGGGACTTGGCGTCAACATCCCTGAGCACGTCTCCAAGGGAGCGGTACAGGTCCGAGGTGATGATGTGGACTGTGTTTGGAGAGGTGGGTCGACACCACTTTGACTTCCTGTCACAGACAACGTCAGGTTAACCTCTTTCACTGAGAACAGTTTGCACAGCACTAACTCCACACACTGCTAATAAAACTCACAACAAGTGTGCCTTGATTTTACTGGCCATCCAGCAGCAGAAGACAAACGTTTCTTGCACCCCAGTGGAGGTGAGGAACTCCAAGGTGTAGTCGATCATGGCAGCATTTCCTAGCGGCAGCAAAGCCTGGCACCAACAAGAGTTGACAGATGACGTTAGCAGAGTAGGTCAGGTGTTTCAGCAGTTTCATGTCTCTCCTAAAACAAAATACTTTCTTTATATCATTATTGTACTTAACAAACAAAATAACCGGGATATAAGGTGTCTTTTGTATATGTAAGTTAACGGGTTCCCATCAGGGTCAGTGCAGTTCTGTCACTGTTTCCAGCATGGGCATCACTTAGCTACCATTAGCATTCCGGTTAGCTTAGCTCGCCGCTTACCCGTGGCTGGTCCTTGGTCACCGGGAAAAACCTCCGGTTGAAGCTGTCAGCGACTAAAACAGCCTGCAGCGGCTGATCTTCTTCCTCCTGCTCCCCTGCGCCTTTCCTACCTGTAAGACCGGAGCTTGAGCGACTCTGTTTCCCCACTTTACCAGCCATGTTTGACTCCCAGCAAGTCCCAACTCTGTCATCAGAAAGTACGGTGGCGACGACAGGACAATCTTGTGCTTGTCTCCGTCGAGAAAATGGTCTCACTCGAATCCAGAGGGCATAAACGGAAGTTCACAATGATTTTAATCGCTTTGTTTTTTGTTCTTGCTTACTTTACTTTCTTAGCTGACTGATATATTAAATCTTCGTATCATATTTTTTTGGTTTCTGAAACTGTGACTGCAGTGCAGAGAACAGTGTAGGAACCGGTTAATACAAAAATTAGGTTTGTGTATACATGCAATCTGTTGAAAAAAGTAATAATTACAAGAAATAATCAGAAATTGGATTTGAAGGTTTTTTTGGCTTTATTTCCAAACAAAGAAGAGTCAGTAAACATTGCAAAAAGTCTACCATTTCAGCCGGACAATACACTTATAGTGTCACACATTGGATGCATAGTTGTTTTGATCATATAGCCATTTGAGGTACAAGACCAGTTGTTCATAAAAATATCAGTAACATAAAACATTACTGGATGGGGTTTTCCCTTATTTGACATTGTAGATTTTATGTGCATCAGACAAAATAAATGCATATAACTTTTTTTCTTTTTTGTTACCATTGTCCCTGGTCAATGGTAAATAAGTCCATTTTTTAATATTTGATGGTAATTATTGCAAATGTGGCACTGTCTACAGAAAAAAACACAATCAAAGTGAATATAGGGTATGAACAACAGTTTTATCTTCATTATGATGAGCTTTATCATAGTTGTTCAACATACTGTATGTTCTACTAAAGGATAGAAAAGATGATAGGGATTGAGAGTTTTTTTTTTTTTTAAACACTTTCCAGAAAAGAAAACGAAATAAAGTCTAAGAACATATGAAGCAACTTGTTTAACTTCAACAGAGACAACAACAAAAAACATCAGGCTCCTGCCACCAAAAAAGTTTAGGCAAGAACCTTCATTCACTGCTCTGAAAAAGCTCCACGGCTCTTCAAGATGTCCTCAGCCACCTCACACTGGACACAACCAGAAAACTACTCAAGGTGTTTGGTAATCTTCTTAGCATGCTCCAGCACGGAGTTGTATCGCAGGGTTAGGGTCATCCAGGATGCTGGGATTCCCTCAAGCCCAATCTAAACAGAAAATGAATGAATAAATAAGTCAGACCCAAAGTGCCGGCATTTTAGTGAAAATAATAAAGTACAATTAAGAAACAGACCTGAGCTCCAAGACAAGCTCCGATGAAAGATCCTCTACTGCAGGTGCATCCCCCACAGCTCATGGTGTCTCTGACGGCCGTCTCATACTGCTTGGCTGTCAGCACTCCATGCAGAGCTGCCTGGAATGCACCTGGCAAACCTGAAACAGCACCAACAGCTAGTGAACAGATTTGTCTGCCACTGTAATTCACAGCTATCCAAGTTATCGGTACTACTCCGTTATCAATCTTTACATATCAAGGCTGTGTTTTAATGGTGATAGTTTTTAAGATAGAGGGAGCTGAGTGACAATACCTCATGTGTTTGGAAACACAGTGGGGATGAGCTCCTGAGGAGTCTTGGATAAAGTCTCCTTCACCTGATGAATGTGCCCTGAAGTCAGCCAGAAAATAGAAAGAACACATTGAGTCAGTATGCAGAGGAGAGTTCATTATCAAAATAATACATAAATGCGTAAATCTTTATCTTCGCAATGTGGAATGTAATACTGGACAATATCTAAGTAGGATCGTGTTCTCAAAAATATAACATGAAACTTTAACAGAATAAGGAAGGGTAAAGTCTTTAATCCCATGACTCAGTCCCATGACTTCACCAGGAGGGGAAGCAACAATGCGGCATTAAAGCGACTACACACATACCAATGACTGCCTTGTCCAGATCCTGAGGCTGCTTTCTGTTTGGGTCACTGAGCTGATTTAGCACCACCTCCAAAGCCTTGGGGTCTGGACCGTTCAGGATGAAATGCTCCAGAAACCTGGGGAAAAAAGGTCAAAGTGTCATGAAACTGCATTTTGGGGTCCTTTTGCAAATGCCTGTTGTACTTTGCAAGAAAAAACATCATTTTCAAATCTCAACAGCACCTCATCAGCAACACATTTAGTAGAAACAATAAGCTAAAGTAAAATGAGTGCCTGGAAGATATACTGACCTTGCAGCTGCTAGAGTTTCTGCAACACATGCATCGTTGTTTTGGGTGACGCGGATGGCCCGTTCAACCTTCTCCAGCATGTCAGGCTGCCCTGCGTAAAAAGCCACTACAGGAGCCATCTTGGCTATTCCATCAATCTGACAATCAGTCTCACAGCCTACGGCAAAGACACCACATTGATTAGAGGGTTTTGGGGTTTTTTTGGTCATAATGTCGAGCTGTAAATAAATATTAGAACTGTACCTGTCTCTTCCTTCCCCGCATCGACATTCTTTAGGAAGCTCTTCACACTTCCATGTCTCCATGGCCCCTCAATAGGCAGCTGAGGTCTTGGTCCTGTCACAGACCAAAGTATAACAACCATCAGCATCATCTTAATAAATGAGTCGAAATGACATAAAAATCATCTTCATCCACATCAACTGGGGAGCTCTCTTACCACTCCTGTCTCTGTAAGGATCATTGATGGGTGTATCGTACTCTGATCCTGGTCCAAAGAATTTCAGTGTGCGCTGCTTCAGGTCGTCAACGTTTAGACCTGGTGAACAATGTAAAACAGCAAAGTCACATGATAATAATGTTGACTTGATATCTAAAGGAATTTTATATATGCATCTTAAGTTGTTGATAAGCTTTACATCTTTTCTGACCAGAGACCAGCCAAAAACTGACGTTGTTCTGTGAAGTCAATCTCATAACAAATTTAAAACATTCTGAGAAGATGTCAAAGTTCAACATGACCATGAGTCAGTCTGTTGAGTCCATAAGATAAAGATAGAGACCCACCTCCACATTCAGAAAGGGACTCCAGGAGGACATATGCCTGGTCTCCGTAGCAGCTCTGCTGGCCTGTCTGTCTCCTGTAGAAAGGGTTTGCTGACTCGGAGCGGAACTCAGGGTTTGGATTCAGAGCTAAAATCCCCTTCAGCTTCTGGAGGTCGTACACCCAGTGGAGGGGCTGGGCTACAGGGGATGAATCACAGAGGTATATATATCACAAACTGAGGTGACTCAAAACTTAACCGACAGGGATTCAAAAACACCACAACAACCCATAACTCAAATGCTTCCAGGAAACAGCTGAGCTTCAGAGCTGAAAGACACACACTGTTACTGCAAAAAAAGAAAAACGAAGCCCCTCTGATAATTCAATTCCTTCAACTTTATACCATTAAAAAAAAAAAAGAGAACGAGGAAAAAAATAGTTTTCTCTTGTCAAATGTTCCAACTGCATTAGTTACAATATAAAAGCAAAGTATGACAAACTGTCATCATCATCACCTGCAGCATCTGCAACAGCTGAGCCTACGATGGCTCCTATTGCTCTGTTGGCCACCGCTGAAGCCATCTGTCACATAAAAAAAGAGACAGAACTGCAATTAGAATTGGGGTTAAATATTGACATTTCTATGTCTTGGAAAGGAAAATGAGATTCCTGCTTCTATCGGTTGTGTAACAATGCGAACTGATCTATGCGTTTGGGACAACTTGTCAAACAACAGACACCTCTAAAACATTCGGCCTTAATTTTATTTAAAGATGATAAACGTACGCAATTATGGTAGCACGTGACGAAAGGTTACTGACGGTCACGTTAAGCTTCTTTAACTGTTCTCTGCCTCCTTTGTGTTTTTCATCCAAACAGCTCGGTAGTAGCTCGGTGTAAGCTATCTTTCAGCAGTAACTACAGACAGTAACGTTGTTTGGATGCAGCATTGTTTGTGTCTCTTCTACTTTTAGCCACAACAACAACCGTGTTCATCACTGAGGATGCATCGGTTCAGTTTCGATATTGCAAAGCACAAGTTTACGTTAGCTAGCAAGCAACCAAGCATAAGTATATGCTGACATTGAAATATCTGACCTTGTCCTCGGTTAATATGGCGCAGGACTTACTTCAAATCTTGAAAATGACCAATTGCAACTTTATTGTTGCATGACAGCTGAAGTGTTCCTGTAACATGTTATGAAAGTGTTAGCGCTTTAGCACCGCCCATACTGGGGATAACCCCGCCCCCCTCTGACACCTTTTGAACTGGCTAATTGTTTGTTCAAGTTTTACTGCATTACGCAGTGAAAAAGGCTGCGAGACAATAAATCTGACGCCTTTCAGTCTAACGTCGTGGCATTGAACGACGAAAAAAAGAAATTGTCACTAATGTAGTTATGGACACAGGGGTAAAAGCCCCTCATTCGGTTCACCAAGGACACCCAGAAAGAAAAATACCTTTCAGATGATACTTTTTTTTGTTTGTCCTGACAAGTTTATCTTGCAGATGTTTAGTAAAAATCTAGCATCTATTTGTAGATTATTTATTTATCATTTTGGTTATTTTGTGCATGCTTTAGGTTTTGCTTTAGGTTTTTAGTTGTCTTATTGAGACTCATTTGAGTGTTTTTTGTGGTTTTTTGCTTTATCGTGGATCAGTAAGCATCTCTTTATGCTGATATTCCATCTCTTGGTGCTTATTTTGTCTTCCGTTTATCATTATTTGCATCGTTTTTGTGGTTGTGGTTTTTATGTGTGACACATTGTGGTCAAACTGCATCTCTTTGTCACCAGTCGGTGGATGTCATCAGTAAAGCACTGTGGCACTTCTTTATTTTTAGTACATATTCTCTCTTAAGCGGTTATTTTATACCTGTTCAGGATGCCCCCTGGCTCGTTGGGGCCCTGGGCCGGTGACTGCAGGGCTCCTTCAGTAACCTGTCAGCGATAATGGTAATTTCACTCATTTTACAATACTTTTGCCATTACAGATTCACACTAAAGCAGATAGATAATGTATTCAAAGTATCACATTTGCACGGCGTCAAAGTAAGTCAAGTTTTATCCATTTGTCAAGAACAACAGAGTCAAATCATTAGATTGAAGTGTCTTTCTGACCAGCGAGCTCCACCTACGGGTCAGAATAAGTAACTGCAGAAGGTTAATTCAGCATCAGGGTCCTTCTAATGCAGCATGTCTCTGCTCTAACACACCTAATACAAATCAGTAAATCAGCTTTTCATCAAGCTCTGCAGAAGCTCGATAATGATCCTTTTACGTGTGCTGGTGCATTGAGACGTGTAAAAAACATGCAGGGTGGTAGTGGGTGAAGAAAGTATCGTGTAGAGGGTGTCCACCTATATAAAAAATTATTACACCTCTGTCCACAAGTACAGAACGTTATGATTATCAAAATAAATTGAACACCAGTGTTTAGAGTATATTCTTTATTCATTTCAACTTTTGAGAGGAAAAAAAAGTTTTTATTGTGCTCAGTGTTATTGTGCTAACCCTTCATTAAAAATAAGTTTGAAGTGTATATGACCACATGTTCACTCAATATTCCGTCAATAACTCAATAATCAGTTTGACGGAAGCAAAACATGTAAAACTGGAAGTTACAGAACTGATAAGGATAAAGGTAGAGTCAGATTTCCAAAAAGTATGTCCAACACGTCAAAAGCAGCTGATGTGCGGAATGTGGACACATTGACTGCCAATGTGGATGAAACACTGTTGACAGTCCCATTGTTCAGTAGACATGGAGATAAATCAACAATGAAGGACAAAAGGCAAAATAAATGTTACTGCACTTTGACCAGATTCATGATGCTATCTCTGGCTTATCAAGGACCTGACTGTAATGATCAGCTTATGGCCAGAAAAGTGTCATGTTTGAGTCTGTTGAAAATAGCAAGATAATAATTTTGGTTGTCATTTGCTGCATTCAGAAGCAAGCAATAGTAAGCTGTGTTGTCTGGATATACAGTTCAGCCACACGTACTTGAGCTGAAGACACCCCCCTCCACCCCCCCATTCTTAGGCCTGTATATTTGTGATATAAGAACTGAAAATAGTTATGCAAGCTGTCACCGCATGAGGTGTAAACGAGGAACTTGAAACTCTTCCCTGTTTCATTTAGAGCCTGACACACTGCATTAGATGTTTACAGTTACACTGAGAAAGCACAGTTTGGCTTGATTCTCCACAGTCACTTTTAACACACATATTAGAGATGTATCAGGCCTGCGTCACGACACTTAGTCACACAGACGCTCACAAACACTCACAGTGTATATTTTTCATCCCTGAACATATATTAAATCCCGCTGCTTTAATACTGTAGGCTCACACGTCTTGTTACAGAAAAAAGGGGTGTGTTGCACATGCATTACGATACCATGGAGCACATATCTATAATTAGCTTACATCTTCTCTCTCAGTTTGTAAAGTAATATCACGTGCTATCTGCTTAAGCATACTTTGCACAGGATGCATGTGTTATATGTTTAATAGATTTTAAAAAATAACTGTCGCTTTCCCCCACCTGTAAAATTATGTTTCACTTTCTTCTTGAGTCAGGGCTAAGTGACACCTATGCATGAAGCCTCAGCAGGTGCACCGCCCTCTCCTCTCCTTTCCTCTCTTCTCGCCCCATGTCCTGGAGTGACCCAACTCCACATTCTAGCGCTGCAACGATGCCAGCAGCAGCAAATTAGACACCAGCAGCAGCCCCTCCTGATATGTACTTCTCTGTCCTACATCCATTATTTTTAGATGGGATCCAAGCCTCCATCTTCACTTAATAAGGGAAAAGAGTGTCACATATTTGCAGCCACCTCTCAATCCATCATAGCATTCTTCTTCTTCATTTGGCAAAAAAGCACACAGGCTCACACACACACATGGGTACAAATTCCATGTACCTTCTCCCTTCACTTCCATCACTGTATTTAAATGTTCTAGGCCTGGTCAGGGAGAGAAAAGAAAGCCGGTTGGCCCATCATCATCTCACTCCACCCCAGTTTTACTGGCCTGTAACATACACTCAAACACGCACACAAACACACCAACACACAAAGCTGTCACCCAAGCAATCGCCTCAACCCTGCCTCATCTTTCCCATGCTCAGTTACACCCCACATAGACACATGCTCACATCTTTGTCAAACTTAGCCCTGCCCCTCTTGCACCCCGTGCCCCACTGCCAGTTTCCCATGTGGGTTTTTTTTTGATAAGGTGGATCAGGGAGTTGGTCTTGCTCTCTTCTGGGTGACGCGGATTGTAAGGGGTTCTGCATACTTTCGCCAAGCTATCTTTTTAACCTCACTGTGTAAACTGTACGAAACTAAATCAATCTAAATAGTCTCGGAGAGGAGCCATGAAGTGGACCTGGGTGCTTGTGGCAGTCTTGCTGTCCTTTGGGGAGCTATCAATGGGCATGGAGGCCCTGGACTTCCTTGAGTATGATGGCAAGGACCGTGTGCATGACCTCCACGCCAAGAACTATAAGTCTGTGATGAAAAAGTACGATGTCATGGTGGTGTACTACCATGACCATCCAGGATCCAACCACGTCGCCCGGAAACAGTTTGAGGCCGAGGAGTTGGCCCTTGAGGTGGGTTGAATTGGGAAGTTTGGGTGGAATTAAGGGGCCAGTATAAGTAGTACTGAATTTAACACCCTAAACAGGCCTAAGGCTGCTTCCAAGATTTTGGTTGAAGACTCTGAAAGGGTTTGACTTTATAGTAATCTTCAGTTTGGTTCTTTGGGCTGAAAATCAAGCCCATCTGAAGTAAGGTATGACAGTGCTGTTGGTTCAGGAGTCTTAAAATGAATTAATTAATACATTTGATACAAAAAAAGAGGGCTGTGTTTTTTAAGTGAATTTTTAAATATCTTGACAACAAACCTTCCTCTGCCTATGTCAAAGGCTGAGTCCGTGTACAAAGCATGTGTTTGTGAGGACACTTCCATTAGAATGCAAATCACACCTCAGGCCTGCTGTCAGCCTGGATACTCAACAGTTTCATCACATTAATCGCAGAGAGACATTACGTCACCCTTCAGCACAAAGTTTCGGTGTCAGCTCTCAAAGTGTCAAACAGCAGCTTACCAAGGCTCGTTCTTAGATTACACATGACTTTACTGTATATCACATGTCACATTTCCTTGCAATAGTTCGGTTTAGTTTTCAATTAGAAGATATTTTCATGTTTGTCGTCATACACATGTATGGGATTCTTTTAAAGCAATGAACAGAATTGACATTTTTAATGGAAGTATGTCAAATACAACATGGAACCAGCACTTTAAACAGCATTTTAGACCGACCTGATACCATTAAAATAATATTGAATATTGAATAAGATATGACTATTACAGATTAAAAATAAAACAATAAAAAAAGGGTTATGGCTGATATAGATATTACAGATTATCATGTACCAACAGTCTCTAATGACATTGGGCATATTTATACTTGCATGATTTTACCTTGAAGACAAATGAAAGGCGTTGGTACAAAACACTTTACAAAACTTACATGTAACTTAAAAACGGATTTGGCCATCTAGATACTATAGATGATTAAAGGGATACTCAGCATCCTTATCTGGTTCTACATCTGGCAGCTAAAGTTATTGATCTATCAGTGAAAATGAGAAGGGAGAATAATGGTGGCATATGGTGGCAAAAAAAAAAAGGATAATAATTGAGAGGAAAACGTTACGAGCCAAAGCAGCAGGAGAGTGATGCGAGAGGCTGCCCTTGGTATATCACGTAATCTCAACAGGCTCTGGCGTCTCAGTAAGGGACAGTGGGGCTCAGACTTGGGACTGCAGGCCAACGCGGCTCCAGTGCTGCCGGCTCAGCTCCCTGCTGTGAGTGACACTTGCAGTACTGTACTTGTCAGCGTATCTCTGAGCATGGAGCATCACTCCTGCCACGCCAAAATAGTCCCTGGGCTGGTGTGGCTCCTGGCACTATATTTATCCTGTGCTGCATTTGTGATGGGTCCAGTTCCCTGAAGGCTTGTGTTTCTCCTTATGAATGTATCATGATTTACATTTAATAGGATTTATTATTAGTAACAGGCAAGAGCAAAAAGGTACTACATTATTGAGGTCAAAGCATACTGTGGGGGTTGGTGAAAGGCAACTGACACATGGAGTGATGAAAGTGAGGAAGTTCCAAGTAACCATTTCTTCTTTTGGTCATTTGAAACAGATTTGTGTGTTAAACTGGCTTCCCATTGTGTCTACGGTTGATCAGTGTGCCCATTTATATTTGAGCATCTCCCCCGTCTACACTAAATGCATTTATTCCCTTTTGAATTGCAATGAGCATTAATAACATAAAGCTGCAACATAATTCACATGTTACTTGGCTGGAAAATATGCAGATGAAAGCTATAAAACCTAAACTCAGATACTACGAATTAACTTTACATGTAGATAGGGCTGTTCGGTTACCTTGAAGAGGTGATTTCATCCACATTACTATTGATGCACATTATTCACACTGAAGTAAAATAAACTTTCATGTTATATGTTTGGATGGCAAAAATATCCTATATATGCTGTAAATAAGATGATTTAGAAATCAAAACATCAGGTTGGCACCTGGATGAAAAAAGATTTATTTATCTTTGCTATGTAGATTAAATTATTTCCTAGAAAAGCTTAAATTTTGAAGTTTGATATCTCTTTAAGTTGTCCAACAGAAAAATTCCCAATCAGGTAACAAATAGGCTTGATGTTGAAAACCTCATGGATATCAATAAACAAAACGCCTTTTTCCCCAATAGAAGTTCATTTTAAAGACAAGAACGTGGTCAGCAACAAATTATCATGCAAAAGTCAATGTAAAACCACAGAGGCGGTTTTCTGTGCTCTACCCATCTGCAGTTTAAAAGTAATGTTGACCATCTGCACAACAAACTGCAGGATAGCCTGGCTAGTGTGACTATTTATGCCAAGGAAGCAGCTGCTGAAGATCTCTGAAACAAGTGCGCACGCATGTGTGTGTTTGTGTGCGTGTACGTTTTATCCTTCAAATGCGCCGGGACGTCCCTCAAACCACTTCCGTAAAGCAGATTGGCTGCTAGTGTGCCACCGCTATTGGTGGAATCAACTGTCAGTCACAAGGTTCAAGTTTCATACAGATTTAGAAAGTGCAAACACAGCCCTCCGAAAAGCAGGCTTTTATGGTAATGCAACTACTGAGTGTGGCAATTTAGTCAAAAAGACTACATCATCGAGAAACAGGCTTTCGAAAACTGCATAGCATTCACTCACACAGCCGTGAAACCATATAATTGTTTTTGCACCGAGCTGACGGCCCAGGATCATCTCTCTTTTCATGTGACAGTGTTTGTGTTTTGCAGCGCGCAGCCCAGGTCCTGGAAGAGTTTGACGATGAGGATATTGGATTCGGTCTCATTGATGCAAAGAAAGACCACATTGTTGCAAAGAAATTAGGTAAATATGGCTTCAGACAGCTCATGCATTGCTAATGGTGCAAAAATAGCCACATTTTTTTCAAATGAGCCACTTTTAACAAATCGAGTTGGCAAAAACCTGCCAACATAGACCTTCAGCAGGATATTTTAACTATAGGATTTCTTGTTCATAAAAAAAATAGAATGCCTGAGATCACAATCTGAATAAGTCTGTCCTTTTTCTCCAGGCCTCGATGAGTCCGACAGCATCTTTATCTTCACGGATGATGAAGTCATAGAGTATGATGGCGAGCTTGAAGCAGACACTCTGACGGAGTTCATCTATGATGTTCGTGAGGATATAATCTCCCAGTTAATAGCCTGCCTTATTTTAGAAAAGGAAAACAAAATCTAAATACACATTTGTTTTCCACAAAAATCAATCTCCAGAGTCTTACCCTGGTTCCCTCCTCTCTCTTCTTTCTCCCCTCCATTTTCTTCTACAGGTTCTTGAGGACCCTGTAGAAATTATTGACAATAGAAATGAACTGAAAGGCTTTGAAAACATTGAAGAAGACATCAAATTGGTGGGCTACTTTAAGAGTCACAAGTCAGAACGTAAGGATCTGTGCTGTGCTTGCATGATAACCTGTATAGAGCTACAGCTTGAGATGAACATCAAAGTGCTTGACTTAATACTTAACTTCATGCTTTTATTCTAAATGAGCACATGACAAACAGCAGCACTGAAGAGAATAACAAGTCTAAATTCTTAGATATTTTATACAGGCGCTGATCTACTGAAACAACTTGATGGATGCCTGTAAAATTTCAGATTTCGAGGCTTTTGCCGATGCTGCCGAAGAGTTCCATCCTCACATCAAATTTTTTGCCACATTCAATAACAAGGTAAGCAATTTTTCTAAATGATATTATCGTGATTCTTTCATATCAACAGTAATATGAAAAGAAAGTGCACCATTTTTCCATTATAAGGTTTTACTTATAATAAAAAGCATCTGGTCCTTGCCTCTTCTCATGAATAGTTAAATACAACCTCAGATTAACCTTCATATGCTTTATACTCAGATGCTGCATGTCATGCCTTTTGCTCTGTGTTATAGGTCGCCAGGGCTCTGGAGCTGAAGCTCAATGAAGTGGACTTCTATGAACCCTTCAATGATGATCCAGTGGTCATCCCTGGAAAACCTTACTCCGAGGATGAGCTGGTGGATTTCATTGAAGATAATGACAGGTGAGCCCCATTTGCAGCTTTGTTACAACGTTCAACTTTTCACCCTCTGAATGCAATACAATCTAATGGATCTGTGCTTATCAAGACCAACCCTGAGGAAGCTGCAGCCACACAACATGTATGAGATCTGGGTAAGAACTTTTAAACTCTTGAATATGTGGAACTATTTTTCCACGAGGTAGCTTTAATGAGATCACAGTTTGCTAACTAAAAATCTTTAGTTAGCAACAATAAGGCCTCACAGAGTTCAGTTTGTCTTTATTTATTCCACAGGATGACCATGTTGATGGTGAACACATCGTTGCTTTCGCAGAAGAGGATGATATAGGTAAAGGAACTTGAAATCTGATTAAAAAATTTTCTGACCCATGAAGAACATGACTGATCAAATCAGCCAATCTAACACCATAGCATGAGGTGGATACATTAAAACATCACATGAACATACAGCGTATAGTTAAACTGTAACCTCCTTCTCCCCTCCTCAGATGGTTTTGAGTTCTTGGAGATCCTGAAGAAAGTTGTAGAGGAAAACACTGACAACCCTGACCTCAGCATTGTCTGGATTGACCCTGACGACTTCCCTCTGGTAAGAATATGAGCAATATGCATAATAGAGACGAGACTTAAATGCATCTAAAAACCATGATTTAAAGACAAAGTTGAGAAACTGCACTGTATAACTTACTGCTGCTAACAGCATTGCATTCATTTTTTATTTTTTTTCCCCTGTAGCTCGTGCCACACTGGGAAAAGATTTTTGGAATTGACCTGTCCCACCCACAGATTGGCGTCGTTGAGGCTGATGATGTGAGTACTTTGAGTAATATTTCAGTGACTGGTTGCACCTTTGTGTTTTCTGCTGAATATTATGATACCTGTATCTATACTATATATACTCATGGCTATGTTTAAGGCTAGACAAGTTTAATAATGATAATCTGCACCTATAAGAAGTAAATGTCATCGAAATTCGCATTGTAATGGAGCGTCTGCACTGTTTAGAGGTACTCTGTGGGGCTCCCCCGCATACTGCAGGGCCCACACGCTAGTGCATGTAATGTACATGACAAAAACAAATGAAGACCCTTTGACATTGCTCCACAGACTTTTGCCTCCTCAAAGAATCCAGAGCTGAGTTGTTTTTTCTTGTTGATGCGCAGGGTGACAGTGTGTGGTTGGACATGGATGATGGCGATGACATGCCATCTGTAGATGAGTTGGAGGACTGGATTGAAGATGTACTCTCCGGTCACATTGATCCAGATGATGACGACGATGATGATGATGACGACGATGATGACGATGATGATGATGACGACGATGATGACGATGATGATGACGACGATGATGATGATGACGACGATGATGATGACGACGATGATGATGACGACGATGATGATGACGATGATGATGATGATGACGACGATGATGATGATGACGATGATGATGACGATGACGACGATGATGATGACGACGACGATGATGACGACGATGATGATGACGACGACGACGATGACGACGATGACGACGACGATGATGATTATTAAATAATTAAGTCATAAATTTACTCATCAAGTCTGACCAATGCCGCTTTAAGAGTCAACATCATTAACTCAACTCAATTCTCCTCTTTTGTAACTACTTCTTATGCTGAACTCGTCTGTTCGTGTTGATGTCTGATCTTTTCATCATCTCGCTGCATCTCACCAGAATGATATTCCATTATTTGTTAGTTCTTCTCCCTGACACATTCACTAACCCTCCGTGTAACATAATACTCTCCAAGATTCCCACATGTAACACGGTCAATAAAAAGGATATTCTTTCAAAACCTTGCCATCTACTGCTATTGATTTTTATAGAATTAAAGTTTTTATTTTCTTAAGAACTGGAGGAGTCACATTGTTTTATGCAGTATGTCTGAGTCCATCTGTGGAGTCTTTTGCTGTTTGATTGTGTTTTATTTCTGTTCAATTATTTTCTTGTTTACACCAGTATTGAATTGAATATGATCAGATCCACAGGTGCTAGCAGTCTTGTGATGGGTCTGGAATATCACCAGCCTACTATGTAAAATCAGTGTGCTGTACTCTGAAAGTGCTGTACATCATATGGGTGTTTTCTACAATGATGAGTTATGACAACAGCCAGATTCTATTTTTGTAACAAGAAAATATTAAGTTACTGTAAAGTCTTAAATAAATGACACCTTGGACGGAAACCCAACAACTGTATAGTTTTTAAAGATGCGAGTGTGTGTGAGTGTGTTAAATATGCATAACAGCAAGTCTGTAACATTAATCTATTAATTTAAAGAATCAATTCATAATTATTTTCTTCACTGCCGTGTGCTAACACAACACGGCTACCCAAACTTTACTCACACAACATGTTTGTCTTGTTGACAGCGCCACAGCTTCAGTGCATACATCATTGAACAACACCGCTAGCTCCTTAGTTTAAGTCACAGAGCTGCATGCTTTAAAGCAGACCTCAAGGAAGCTGGAAAGAAAAGAGTGTTCCACTGATTAGGATAAGTCTCGCTTCATCTGGAAAAATACTTTTATCAGAAAGTCCTTCACAAAGCCAGAACTACGTATTATTCATCATTGATAGAAGAGAATGAGAACAATCCCAGATTTCTTTTCAGCGCTTGAGTCAGGCTAACACAGTCCCAGTTCTGTTCAGCCATGTATTTGATGGAATCCTTCCCACTATCATCACTGATGTATCATCAAGTACAGCAGCTTTAGAAGTATCTTTCAAACCTGATTTGTGTTTAGACTGTCTCTATCCAGTCAATCTCTCTGAGCTAACAGTAACAATAGATTAATCGAAACCATAAACGTGTACTTTAGACCCAACCTCAACCAAATGTATCAAAGAGATTTTCCTCTTAATCAGCACTTCCATATTAGATTTGCTGACAGGCTATGTATCCCAGAGTTTTAAGGTTGCTGTAACTAAACGTTGACTTGAAAATCGGATCAAGCTTCTCTTGATCCAGGACTAACAGGACTTATTATAGATCTATCTGATAGATTCCAGTTTTTCCATGGAAATTAAGAATCTTTCTCACACATTAGAGTAGGTCATGGGGTTCCACAGAGTTCTGTGCTTGGACCAATTTGTTTCACTTTACACATGCTTCAATTAAGTTATAATATTAGACAACATGACATAAATTTCCATTGCTATGCTAATGATACTCTGCTATACTTATCTATGAAACCAATCACCAATCAAAGCATGTCTCAAAGACATAAAGATCTAGCATTTAGACTAAACTGAAGTTATTGTCTTTGAACTTGAGCGCTTAAGAAAGAAAATGTCAAGGGATATATTTACTCCAGATCGCATTTCCATTTCTATGGCTTCTGTACTTTAACTTACTTGTAAAACAGGTTTCCAGGACTGCCTTCTTTCACCTTCATAATACTGCCAAAGGAACAGTCTCTCTGAGTGATGCTGAAAAACTGGTCCATGCACTTGTTACCTCAATGGATTACTGTAATAATTTATTATTAAGTGCAACACACATCATTACATACTATTCTAAAGATGTAATAAAAAAATGTAGTAATGCTAAAATATAGACAGCGGACCGGGATCTGTGTCCAAAAAGACACAGTTAATGCCTCTATGTGTTAAGCAAACAGGTAGCGTAAAAGGAATCAGTCATTTTTTTACAAGCATTATGAAGTTAACAGTGAAATTATACCACCCCTGTCAAAACATATTGGTGAAGGTTAGTTGGTCTGCACTTTTACAGCACGTTTTTATTTTATGAACTCTGTCCAGGTTCCAAAAAGCAGTTTACAATGCGCCTCTCATTCACTATTCTTGCAGGATATTCTTTGAAACAGGAGTCAATGTTTGTCATCAAACTCTCAGAAAATTGACAGAGGGATATGGGATTTACATCCTAAAAAGCCTAATATACGCTGTCATTAACCCTTAAACAGAAGAAAACAGGGTTGTAGTGGGCGAAAAAAAAGTGGTCATGGGCTGTATATAATTATATGAAAGTGATGAGTCATTAGTCTACGTTGAACAAGGAGATTGTGTTGAGTCTTTTGTGTGGTGTTGGTCCAAAGACACATATAAAGACTACTACTCGGAGGGGAAAAAAATGGCAAATTTCCCAAATCTTTGATGATAAGGGGTTGATGTGAGGTGAAGGACGAGGGGAGATGCCAGAAAAGGCCCAGATCGACATAACATTTAAGAGATGTTTCTCATTCCAACAACTAAGAGGTTTGATTATGCCAAGGTCATTTTAGGAAGAAAATGCATCTTGCCACAGAGCACAGAGTGTTCAGACTTTCAAACTTTTCCTGGAAAGATGTTTCAACTTAATGACATGGCAAGCAAACAGTTTGGATCTCAATTTGGTCCATACTGGTTCCATACTGCAAGGCTGATCTGCCAACTGCCTTACAAGAAAACTGGAACTTGGGATGAAGAAAAATTCTTCTTTATTTGTGAAATCCAGGCATTGGATAATTGATTTTTTTTTATTTTTCTTTTCTTTTTGTTGGTTGTTGTTGTTAATGGTTCCATAATACTTTAAACTTTATCAGAAAGAAAAACATTAATTATGTTTTTTTCCGATGTTAGCTGTTCAATGCCAGAACTTTCTGCCGTTACATAGAATTATTTTGAGTGATATCTGCAACATCTTTTCCACAAAAATGTTTTAATTCCTTTTTGGCACATTATAGCTCCTTTGAGATAAAATCATACAATGGCAAAGTAAATCAGGAGCAGAGTAAGATGTGTTTTCTCTGAATTTTAAAAGCTACAGACGAAAAAAAAGCATAAGATGGAACCAGTAAGATAAAGCTAATTATTAGAAAGAAAGAAAGAAAGAAAGAAAGAAAGAAAGAAAGAAAGAAAGAAAGAAAGAAAGAAAGAAAGAAAGAAAGAAAGAAAGAAAGAAAGAAAGAAAGAAAGAAAGAAAGAAAGAAAGAAAGAAAGAAAGAAAGAAAGAAAGAAAGAAAGAAAGAAAGAAAGAAAGAAAGAAAGAAAGAAAGAAAAAAGAAAAAAAAACATCTTAAATAAACTTAGGGTAAGGGCACTCGGATCCTCTAATGTCTTTGCTTCGCCCCTGTCGGCCTCGTAATGTAATCTGTTGTTAGTTCTCTGTTGCGCCTGCGCCAAAACTAGACACGCCCCACTTTCTATGAGCCATGTGGTTGTCGTTGGTAAATAGTGATATATGCTAAGTGTACACCAACGTTTCAGGCAGAATTTTTGCGCAAACTCTGACTTCCATTGACCGAGAGAGGCCACAATGTCGGTGGGCGTCGTGAACCTCCAGGTGCAGGTGGAGTCGGTGCTGGGGGCGCTGGTCAAGGCAGCTACGATGGAGTTGATCAAACTGTTCGAGAGCAGATACCGAGACTCGGCTGTGGATGGGGGCCTTACTGAAGACAATAAGGATAAGGAAACCTGGGAGACACTTGGTAGTCTATGGAGTGAGGACACGAAACGTAGTATCGGTGTGCAAGTAGAGGAGGATATCCATCCGCCGTTGGAGTTTTCTGGTGTGTGTTGTTTGAGATTTGTATGCTGTGACTTCCTGATAGGGTCTGCGGCTGGACTGTAGGTCTGCATGAGTTAGGAGAGTAAAGACCGAGATCACTTGCATTGTAAAAATCAGAAACATATTCTAAGTTATGTGCCATCAGTTCAAATGTGTATATATTTATATATATATCATGCATGCATCAAGCACACTCACGTCAGTTGTATTTGTAACACTGAACTTCTGCAGGGTGATCCCAAATGTGCAACTAGTGTTAAGGAATGTGAGTGCTTCGTTATCGTAACCCCTCCCCCTCTCCTCCACAGACTCTGCTTTACTCTTGGATGGTGGTTGTTTGAGAGAGCCCAGTGGGGTGGTGGTGGAGGGGTGTCTAATTCCATCAGAAATCCTCCTGGCTGAAGATAATGGCCATACAGAACCTGAGTGGTCGCCTTTGAAGGATCAGGTCAGTGAGATATTACTGGTTGTAAATCGCACGTGGATTTAACAAGAACAGACACAGTAAATCTGCAGCCAAGCCCTCATTTAAGTAGCATTTGTCTTATCACAATTGTCTTCTGCTGAAATTGTGTTCCCTTTGAGGGGTGGTTCAACTTAATTAACATGTATGCAACTGTTCTTTTCCCTCTTAAATCAGATTGCGGCAGACATTGTGAATATGGTGGAGTTGAGGAACCTTGAATTAGAGTCTTCAGCTGATGATGAGGCTGAGACAAAATTTGTGTTTCACGGTAAGAGCTGAAACACTTATCACAAACTGCTTTAAAGCATGAACAGAAACCCACAGTGCACACCAGGTTAATTTAGGATCTTATCTTCAGAGAAAATGTAGTACACCATCCACAGGTTGTTAGTTTGGGCTGCATTTTGTTAAAATGTGTGAAAGGGTGTTGTAGGCAGTTAAACCGGTTATTGCCTTTTTACTCTATATACCTTTTACTCAAACAGAATGTTATGCAATGCATTGGAGGAAATTCTATTCTCTTTAAAAGTCAACTATGCTTGTGTCAGCAGTGTTAAGAAATTATTTCTGAGTCAGATTACATCTTTACAAGAACCAGTCTGTAAAATGAGTTGATGCTGCATAAGACAAGGGTGCCATTTACGTTATCATTGTCTTTTTCAGTCTCTGCAGAGATGGGCTCAGAGAATTCAAGGATCGGATCTACACAAAGCTCACCCGAGAAACAGAAGCCTCTCGTGATTCTACCGGATACGAGAGACGCCACCTCTGAAGAGAAGGTGAAGTTTGTTTGCCCATTAATCCTTAAGCCAGACTCCCCAGCTCCCATATCTGACAGTCCAAAGAAGCCTGTTCAAGCTGAACCTCAGCAAGCCTGTGTCAGCACCGCCAAGGGCACCGCCTACAGTCCATCTCCATCTGACGGAGCTGTAACTCCCACGCAGGTTGGGGTGTGGGAGCGGATCCCTCCAAAGGAGACGAAGAACCACCTCCAGATGAAACTAAAGTTCACCTCTCCAGATCATAAGCTGCTGCGTCCCTGCGCAGTACAGCTGGTGAATGTGCTCACATTGACCGAGTCACAGATGAAGACTCAGGGAGATGCGGCCAAAGCCCACAGTGCTAACCAACAGCCAGGGTGGCCTCTACCCAAAGACCTCCGCCGCCATCAAGGTCTCCACACGGGCCATCGCCTCTGCTGCTTCACCCAATGTGGAAATGGGGTCTGGCGTCTTCAAAAGGTGGTCACCCACTCGAGAGACGGATACATCTGCAGCATCTGTGAGAAAGCTTTCAAGCGTAGGAAGATCCTCCGACGACACGAGCGCTTCCACACGGGGGAAAAGCCATACTCGTGTACAATGTGCTCAAAGACGTTCGCCCTAAGAAAGAGCCTCCGCCGCCACCTGAGGTTCCACACTGGGGAGAGGCCGCATATCTGCACGCAGTGCAGCAAAAGCTTCCGTCTGCGAGACAATCTGAAGGCACACTTGAGGTTTCACACCGGAGAGAAGCCTTTCAGCTGCGCCACGTGCGGAAAGATGTTCAGGATTCTGAGAAATCTGGAGAAACACAATCTGAGCCAGTGTGATTTCTTTGTGCCATCGTTCAGAACTATCGCTGGCTTGTAGCTGTGTTTGCGGGGAGGGGGGGGCAAACAAGCAAAAAAAAAAAAAAGCTGTCAGTGGGAGGTTTCAGTGGTTGCACCATTGTCTACCTCAGACTGAAAACACTGGGTAAGTTTTGCAGACAGTTCTGTAAAAGTGACACAAGAAAACTTTAAGCTATAACCGAGACAGAGACCATGATCCCCCAGTTTGGTGGGAAATTTTGTCAAACATTCATGGTTTTCTTTTCTTTCCAGTTTTGTTCATTGCCAAATTTTACACCATGTTATTATGATTTAATAATGGGACAGACAAGGTGGAGTATTGTGCACAACTCTAATTTTGGACCCACTGAAGCTGTTTTCTCTCTTGAACTCAGGGCAGCAGCTATGTTCAGGTGCACAGCAATATTTCGATATAAACCCAGTTCAGACCTTGACCTGAACAAAACATTGTCATGTAAACAGCATTTTCTGATCACCTCAACCCAAAAAGGTCCTATTTAGATTAAGCAGTAATCGAATTAAGCCATGTGGGTTATACTTGTCTAACGCACAAAGCATAGACGTGTATACACCTACATATGTATACGCAATACGGCATCTTACCGGAGCTTTCACAGCATTGAGTTCTGGAGTTGCCTGCTCTGCTCATTTAAAGTGACGGAGGACTTCATAGATTGTATTTCTTGTTGAAATGTGCCAACAGTTGCTTCAGCAGCAGAGCTGGTGCAGAAAAGGGATGCCTGCGGATAAAAAAAAAAAAAAAGACCTACTTATGGGTCGAGGAAGAATCTAGAATGACGCTCTGTGTTTTGGTGGATTTTGATAATAAAGGCTTCTGATGGGCGCAAGCATCACAATGCTGTAGGAAGACTTAACCTAGGCGCAATGCATTATTAAACGGGAATATTATTGAAATACCTCATGTGCAGCTCGTGTAAACACCTCCATTGAAATATTGTCTTATTTAGAATAAGGTAAATAGTTGGAATATTGCTCTGCTGGGCGTTACCTGTTGTAGTACTTTCACACAACAGGACATTGCTCCAGTCAGGTTCTCAGTCCTTAACATGTGCTGCGGTAGCCTCTGAATGGAGCAATACATTACATGTATGTGGAGCCATCTGTATTGAGGTAAGAGTGGAAAAAGACATGGAAACAGAAAGTAGTTTGAAGCAGCACACCTTTGCAGTTAATGTTTGCTACCTGCTCTGTTCGCACATTCAGATATTTCTACAGAGATTGTATCACAGTAGGCAGCTGGCAGGGTTAACTCCACACAAAGTCTGCTCCGACTGATGCACACTTCTGCGTTTTCACATAAAACTCCACATTTTGCCTCGAAAAATGTAGGTCTCAAGTGCTTTTACAAAAGTGGCCAGAGCAGCCCTCCTTGGAGCCGTTTCCAGGATGTACATCCTCGTTCAAGGCTGTTGATGTAATGTGTTATGCCTTCCTGGGTACATGGAAGATTTATGGATGTTCTCTGGCAGTGCAAAAAAAAAAGGGTTCCCGTCTGCCAATCTTTATAGTTTTTCTTTTTTTACTCTTTTGTTTTGTCTTTTCTCATTTCAACTTTATACGGCTTGGCTCCGTGCTCACGGAAGCGTTAATACTGAATGTATATAGACATGTTGTTTTTCATGACAAAGAGAGTTATGTCATTGTTTCATGTTGTAACTTAGTGTAGTCCAGTAGACTTTATTGGGTTGTATTTGTTAAAACCTTCAAAAATTTATATGTAAGCCGAAAAAAACTAATATCTACATTCTCGTTTCATTAACTGTTCAAATGTTTTCATACTTCTTACTAAATATATAGTCTTTATAGTCTCTATATTGACAGTTGTTTGTTTTTGTGGGGTTTTTGTCTTTTGTAAACTACTGCCCTAATAACTTTTGTCTTGTATATCAATAAAAAAGTATATTCTTGTGGCAAACAGATCCGTTTTGTGTGAACTCTCACTACTTTACAGTCAGTATGCTTGTAAAACATTTACTATTTGCAGCAAACGGGTGGATGTTACATCTATATATATTTTTTTAACTCATTCAAAGCTGAACAGTCGTCTGGACACCCGCACACTTCACTGATTCCCTGGCCGATCCAGTCTTATTTGGAATAAGGTAAATAGTTAGAATATTATGAGCAGCGGTTCCGTGCAGGATTAGATCGGAGACTGGTGCCAAACAGAAGGGACCGTAGACCTATAAAGATAGACGCCACATTGGCTGCTGCCACTCGTGAGAGGGGTGTGCCTACAGGGCGGCCATCTTGGTACAGTGCCACTCTCCTACAGTACATTTCATCTATGGAGGAATGGTCTACACAATAAAAGTGATCATAAATCACACAGTTGTCAAAGTATTTTCACGACGTTGACAGACAGACAGAGATGGAACGAAAAGAACCCAGAAAACGTTCAGGTGTATTCAGGTCTTTATTTAAATAACCTATACAAAACATTCAGATTAGCATTTCCATTTTACCCGAGTAGCATTCAAGCCTGTCTTTCAGCTCTTCATTTATGAGGTTTTTCTCCCTCAGAAGAGTGTGCACATTTTTCTTTGCCCTTCGCTCCCGGAGCATGCTATTCCTCTTCTCGCGCTGCAGACTCTCCATTCTAGCAGAGCTTCACTAAGTCTGGCCTTTAGTGGGAGAAGCAGGCAAAGCATAATTGTGGTCCTGGTGGAAAGAGGGATGGAAATATATAGTGACGCTTATAACTCATCACTCACTGATGTAGCTGACCCACATTCTTAATTTCATCGCTCAGGCTCACTGTTTGCACCCTGGATATGAGCTAAGCTGCCTAAGTCTAAGTGACAGGGACATAACACACTACAGTATGTTTTAATGTGTGCTCATGTGTGTGTCAGTGTGTCCAAAATGAGTGGCAGAGAGAAAATGCAATACAGGTTTTAATATGACCAGGGCCTTAATGCTCTCAAGTGTTTGAAAAATATTACATGCAGATACAACATTAGAATGAGTTTCAGCTCAAGGGAAATGCTGAGGAAAGTCCACTGGAAAAAATAGGAAGAAGAATAGGAAGAAAATAAGCTTGACCTCCTTTTTAAAATGCTTTTGTGTTGAATTTCTCGAATGTCCCATTTTTATTTTGAAGGTTTCCCAAAGACAAAGATATGAGGAAGAAGTGGGAAGTTGCTTTGAGGAGGGAAGGATTCACTGCAAGCGAGTCATCCGTGATTTGCAGTGAGCATTTTAAGCAGGACAAGTTTGACAGGACAGATTGTCCGACTCAGAGATGGTGTTATGCCCTCCATCTTCAGCTTCCCGGTGACCTCCAGTTTGGGGCGAGGTGGTGTCATGTCCCTGTGTTTAACTTGAAAATCTTTTTTTTTTTAGGATTTCTCTATCAATTATCTGTCTGTCTTAATTTTTTCTGATATGTATATATATATCTGATAGATTTTCATTTATTTCAGACAGAGAGAGAGAGTAATTGAAAAATAATTCATGTAAATAATTCAATATAATTGTATTGTAATTTAATTGAATTTTGGTATGTTTTGCTTTCGGCAACAATGGTTGATACCATTCATGCCAATAAAGCCAATTTGAATCAATCTTGACATAGATATAGATTAAAATATTTCTGAGATTTATTTAAGTACAGACATTAATTTTTTATAACTTATGTGTATTGTTTTTTATCTTATGTATGGATGTATAATGTTCTTTTTTTAATTTTTCATCTTATTAGAATTGCTGAGTAATACACAATCTGCTTCTCAGAGGGGGGGCGGGGGGTTAATTTTGAGAAAAATTGTATTCTGACAAATGACCACACAAGTGTGAAAACATGTAGATAAACCTGTCTTGTGTAGATAAACCTTACACCTAGGCTACATAACGTAGGCGGTAGACCTATTTTGAACGTAAACTTAACCACTGCATTTACAGGAATATTTTCTCAAAATATTGTTTTTAAATTTGCCAAATCAAAATAAAATTTTAATTATTTCCCGATATAATTTCAACAGAAAACATGAAATACCACAATGTGTTGTCAAGATAGTTTTTTTTTTCTTTATTTGTTTTTTTTTTTAACAGTCTGCTCTGATGACGCACTTGACTCTCTCGCGATTTAGCGAAGCGACCCGGCTCAATGCAGCCCACAACCATAGTTTCGAGGGACGAGGGATTAGCAAGTGACCCCTCGGCCTGGGAGCTCTCCTCAGCCAGGGAGATGCTGCTGTCCATCATCCGATCAGCAATATCAGATCTTGTTTCATCTTCTGTTTTTCTCTGATTTTTTTTTTTTTTTTTTTGTGGTCCTGTAAAAGATGACGATATACTGCTCTGGATTCTTTTAATTTCTTTCTCAGTTTGATTCAAGCTTTTGTTTTGGCGCGGGTGACGCAGACAGGAAGTTAGGCTTCTGAAACGCAAAAAACCCCGGTTGGTTTTCAAAATAAAACTGCTTTCTGCGAGCGCGACGCCTCTGACTTTGGTTGTTCATAATTACAATGTAATGGTGAAAATACTTTGGGTGGGTTGGTGTAAATCAGAGGAGTGGGGGGAGGGGGGAGTGGTCCCCACCATCCCCACCGGCAAATCGCACCCTGTGTGTGTGTAGCCTACCTATCATACCTAACATATTTCACATACCAGAATATTCTATTACTATGAATACTATGAATATTAAAATACACCAAATGTCCGGTATCGTGCCTACATGTATGACATTTGCAGGAAAAAAACCTGTGAAAATCCGTTTTGTATTTAGGGAGATATGATTGATTAAATGCGCTGACACTTCATTGCGCCTGCCAGACAGATTACACTGAGTGGAGCTGGTGACCGGTCCAAGATGGCGGCCCCACGGCTCGTCAGTGGCAGTAGCGGTCGGTGCCGCGATGGAACTGCTTTGATTGGTTGTCAGGGTGAAGGCGGGTTGTGTTGGAACTGTAACCGCTGAGCTGATGTAAACAGGAAGAAGAATGTTACCGTGCCGACGGTGAGTGTTAACGGTTTAAAGACAGAAATGCATCCCGTATTTAAATTGATAGGCCATATAACACCCCCGGCTCCGGGAGTAGAAGCTTTGGTTTGTCCGTCATGAAAAGTCACTCTGAGTTAGCTGCCTGTAGCTACTGCCTGCACTGTGGTTATGGACGTAAGCTGGCGCTGCCGATAAACTTTATACCGAGGGTGACGTTTAACGTTGATAGTGACAAAAATGCTTCTTAAAAGCCGCTTAAAGTCATGACAGAAGCAGAAGCATTTAGTTTGACTATCTCCCTAACTAGTATATAGCTCTGCATAACTGCCCCCACAAGCCCCGCCCCAACCGGAAGTACCAATATAAACTCAACTTTGCTTTCACTTGTAGCGTAAACCGAAGACGAGGAACACCGGAAGGGCCTACGCAAGTTTTTTATTTAAGAATTAAACCAGATTTTCACGTATATACTTAATTAATTAATACGTATTTTTTGCGCACAGATTATTAAAAGCAAACACAATAGGTGGTGTTCATAGAAGAGAAAGTCTGGGCTGTAATAACTCTGTAGTTAACTCCTCTGATCTTTCTATGCTCAGCCGTACGCTTTAATGAACAGGGGTCAGGAATGGAGGATTCAGATCAAACCCGGCTTGAGGAAATGCTCATGTGCCCAGTGTGCCAGGACATCTTCAAGGATCCTCGACAGCTGCCCTGTGGACACAGCATGTGTATGAGCTGCCTGGAAAACCTGTTGGATCATTCAGACACACCTTTCCGTTGTCCAGACTGCAGGGCAACTTTCGGACAGGTCATCAGTGTGCAGAAGAGCTATGCACTTAGCAACATTGCAGAGGACTACAGGTTGAACAAGACGAGGACGGTAACAGCTATAAGCACTTTTGTTAAGCTACAGTCTCTTTAAGTGATCTCTCAGGTGTGTGCTGTTCTTGGACTCAAACATCTCTCTGCTTGTGTTCACATCTGATTTTTCATTGCAGGAGAAGCAGACAAAATGCGTGTACTGCGACTGTTGCCCGGAAAGGAAAATTCTGGCCGTCAAAACATGCCTGAAGTGTGAGGTGTCGCTGTGCAAAGGGCACGTTAAGGACCACCTCGAGCTGCCTGTGTTCACAGGACACCCCCTGGTGGCACCTCTGAATGACCTCCTGGACAGGAAATGTCCGCAGCACAAGGACGAGGTGCTGAGGTACTACTGCAATTCATCCAGGCGCTACATCTGCAACATCTGTGCCCTGGAGAGCAAGCAGCTGAGTGGGGCCACGGAGGCCTCCACTCTCCTACGGAGACAGCTAAATGTGAGTTGAATAACACTTTTATATGGTCAAATGTGGGCGTCATTATGTTGAGGGGAATAAAAGTCAGTAATATGAGTGTGCATTCAACAGGAGTACATGGACCAGCACTTCAAAATGCTACAAGAGCAAATCACAGAATCCTTCGGTGCTGTAAACAAACTACAAGAAGGCATCAAACGCGATGTGAGCTCTGAATTTTCTCAGTGACATTAAATCTTTTACAACTGGATGCCAACGCTATTCAGGTCTAACATCTAATCTCCTAAACCCAGAGACAGAGAGGGAACCCTGCTGACTCACACTTCAACGGTGTCACGGTGATTCTCCTCTTCCTTTGGTTTATAGTTCTGTACTATGGTAAGGAAGATAATGCCAAAGAGTAGCATGTGTGTGTCTCTGTGTTTGTCCTGTGTTTATGCACTACTTCCACTTAGTGTTTACTTATGTTTCCAACCAGCCTACAACTACTCTGTGGAAAATCAAATGCTAACAGCTGCATTGGAGAAGCAGGAGAGCCATGTACGTCACGTCTATTCTACCATCGCAGGTAAGATTCCACTTCCTCCCACCTACATCAAGCCAAGCAAAGGAGGGAATGTGGCAACATTTAGTTTAATGGTGATGGGCTCACCATGTCCAACACACCACCAGCACAACTTTGAAGGAATAAATAATATAACACTCCAGGAGGATGTTCCATCATCTGTTTGATCTTGTAAAAGAAGAAAAATTACAAATAAGCACAAGCTGTAAAACATATCACAGAAAATAAAGAAAAAAAAGAATAATGCTAATAAATAGAAATGGTATAATGACTTTTTTTTTTTTACAATGAAATCACCTTGTACTTTGCATTTTTAAAACAAATACCGACACAAGTCTAAAAAAGAAAACAAGTCTGCAGTTAGGCGAGTGGGTGCAGACCTTAATGAGCTGTTGCACCTGGCTGACTGACATGAAACATGGTCCCAGCAAGGGAGCTGTCACTTCAGACTGCAGAGAGGGTTAAAAAAAAACGCCTTCAAGAAGGTATTTCAACTCAGTTCCCAAGCGGCTGTGTCTGAAATTATGGAGCAAGTGCAAACAAAATGGGAAGGTTGACGAAGGAAGACTGAAAGCAGTCTGCGAACTGTAAGGAACCAGCTGGAGGAAATTCCAAACCATCCAGAAAAGCCTAACGTAATCTATCATTACCACTTACACAGAGGAAAACAAGAGCACAGTGGGCTAAAGACTGTGGATGATTGGATGAAAGTCAGAGATGAATCATAAATCTGCATTGGACAAGATTTTACAGTCAACACAGGTGTACAGGGACATTTTGGACACTTTCCTCTTTTCTATCAATTAAAACTAGGTTTGAAGTCATGTTTCAGGATGATACCACATCATCTGAAAAAAGCCTTTACAACTTATTTATTGTTCGATCTGTATTACAAAGCCAAAATGTTCATATGTCCAGTGAAATGGTTTTGTGTTTCATATCCTCCAAAAAGGGATGCAGTACCACTCTGTTGGCTATAAAGATACTAATTATAGAACTTACAGCAGGAATCTCCCTCTACCTGCAGACACGAAATGTTGGCAAGTAGTGATTAAATATCCATTTCACTCAACTCCATATAACTTTTTTCCAAAACCCTTTGTAGAACTCTTGGTCGATCATCCACTGAGGAGCCTTGAACCTCCAGAAACCGAAGATGAAGGTACTACAGATTGATTTATTAATACATCATTTAGAGATACATATTGTAGGGAAATTGTGTGTTCATCTCGGAGAACGTTGTCATTTAGCCGTCACCATCTTTGGCTTTTTGCAGCCAGAAGTGATGAGCAAGCGGCAGACGTGACTCTGACTCCAGACACACTGTGAGCATCTATTGAGCGGTGGCCACAGCTCCCACCTGTCGCTCGAACAACTATTCTCATCTTCACTGTCTGTCTAGTCCTGATTTTGAGAGGCTCATTTCCATCAGCGTGGGCTTTTCTGACTTCTTACATCGACTGTGTTGCATTTAGGCCCTTAATCTTATCAGCAGTGCTCAAATATGAGGCCGCTAATAAATGTTGTCATTTGCATCATCATTGTCAGACTTTCAGCATCGTAAAATTTTTTTTGACCACCTTATTGATTTTGTTTTACTAATAAATGCATGGCTTGAGTAGAGACACCTGCTGGGTATGGCAGAATAAAGAGAAGATCACGTGAGGTGCTTCTATGTCAACAGGCTAGTTTCCCAAAACGGCATAGAACCCCTCAAAATCCAGAGTTTTTACTCATAATCATCACCACTTTGATTTCCTTGGGAGTTTGTGCTGCAAACTCTTATGAAAATGTTCTGAATTCTGATGTCGGACTGGGACGCAGTCAGTCGTTTGCATTGCAGCGGACCTCCAAATCAGTAGAAGGAGTTAGAGCAACGCCGGATTGTCTCAACAGTGATGAAGCCCGGCCGGTCCTCTCCACCTCCTCCTCCTCCTCCTCCTCTGGTGAATACGTGTGGGAGGTGAAGGTGGAAGCTGTTTGCCCTGCTGCAGACGTTCAAGGCAGAACTCGCCCAGTTAGTGGGTTTTGTTTTGACTTTAGTGGGACATCCTTCATGAATAACCCTGCACACTGACACCGTAAACAGCCAACACTGGAACCAGACCGCCGTGAGAAAATAAGCCAAACCACAGCTCAGGAATGTATTTAATATATATGTGTTCTATAGTATATTCATCATGTAATTAACTATTTTGCAGTTGTAGATTTTTTACAATGTAAATGTAAATATCAAATTGAAAATAAAGAATCCAAAACGAGGCTATGACTGAACTGTGAGGGTAGATAACGGAATACATGCTTTTAAAAGCTGCAGCTCTTCACCTAAAGACCAGTTCTCCTACTTTTGCATCAAATTAGCTTCGTCACCTTTGGGCTAATACTTAAAAAACAAACAAAAAAAAGTTAGATAATATGTTGCAATACTTTTAAAAAATTCCAAACAAAATCTCCACGTTACAGAGCATGAATCAGCGGATTCCTGCCAGATTAAGTTGCACGTGGCCTTAAAACAACACGGACACCAAATGTTAGCTGGATGTCTGACAGATTTGAACAGTTGGTTTTAAAAGTTAAACCGAACAAAGAAGTTGTAACTAATTGTATTTTTCACTTGTATGCGAGTGTCTTAAGTAGGTGAGAGGGAAACTGGATGCTTTTCACACATTTCTTTGAAAATGAAATACTGTGGCCATAAGAGTTCTGCACAAAGAATAATGGTAAATACTTCAGTGTCTGTACATTAGTCCTGACAAACCTCATGTGAAGCCAACTCCTTTACAGTTTCTTGTTTGCAGTATGAAAACAACTGAATTGCTGACACTTAATCTGTTACTCACTGAGTATAAGCCGCTATGACCAAAATCACAGCTGAGGGATGAAATAAAAGCCTCAGCAGTGCAAGTGTGAGTCTTAGTGTTCTGAATCGAGTTGGGGGTGCGTTTTCTCCCAGGTTCCTCATTACACTTGTCAAAGAAAGATTGAGACTGTCCCCAGTGTTTAGACCCTTTTAGGGCTGCTACATTGTGTTCTTTAGTCATCAGCAGACAACAAACTCCACAACGATGAAGGCAAAACCAGTTTATGGAGTGTTTTTATATTTTTCAAATGCCAGATCAAGTCTTCCGATCCTTTGTTGTGACCTTGGCTACTGAGCTGGTACTTCAGCAGCTTTAGCAATAAGCTCGTAAAGCCAGAAGTGTGCAGATACGAGTTTTGCAAAAGGCACCTCAACGACTCTCACGCCACGAGAAGCGAAAGCTTCTGATCCGATTGACCCGTTTGGTCTCAATTTAAAATGCTGTGCATGGAGACCAGGTGAGGAGCATCAGCTCATTAATACCACCCCAGCAGCAATGTAAAATCATTCTGTTAGGATGTTTTTCTCCAACAGGATAAAGGCAGGGACGTCTGGGTTTCTGCGTTAAAGCTGCTGCCCCTGCGACCCGACCCCCGGATAAGCGGCAGATGATGGATGGATGGAAGGATAAAGATTCAGAAAGATTTTGAGCAATCCCGAAGCCGCTGTTGCGTTTCCTGAAAAACTATTGAAAGCCCTGCAGTGACTCAGTCAGTCTACACCTGGAGAGAAAAGATGCTCCTCATTTAACCTGGTTGAGGCTGGAAGTACTTCTCAAAGAAAAGAGAACTAAGCCTGTAGGAATGATGCCCATCTGAGGCTGCAATTTTGTCCTTAAGTGCTTTAACCAAGAACTACTATATGTGAAGGATCACAGCAAATGATGTAAAGGGAAGCGTAAAAATAAGGAAAATGTCAACTAGCTTCAGCGCTCTGTTTGTCAACCAGGCAGCAAGAGAAAAATACACCAACAAGCTGGAGCAAGATGGCTAATTTATTAAGAAAACATGAAGATAGAGCATTATTTAACAAGTGAATAGTTTGAACAAAATGTTACAAAAGAGAGAAGGCAAAGTTCAGCCTGGAAGGCCACCATCAATATCAAATATATATATATAGACCAACGGCATTTTCCACTCAGTCATGAAGTTATTTCACTCAATACCAGAAAGAGAACATTTCCAAAGTGTGTACGAGAGAGAACACTGTACATCTATTATTAAAAACGCTCAATTGTACATCTTTGTCATCTTCGTTTCCATCAGCAAACGGAGCAGAAATGTCATCGACTTGATCATCTGTTCAACTTCCCTAGCTGCCTTTAACCTTTCTGGAGTCTGACTGAAAGCTGGATACCTACTCAAACATTACTTCTGGTGATCATCCACACCAAAGACATTATTGTAATAAGGTCAACGACTCTGGTAAGGAGCGGCTCTCCTTAATTCTGGCCCTTTTTTAGCTATTTTATCAGCCACTGTCTTGACAAACAACAATCAAACCTACCCTTCATGTACAAAACAGTGAGAAACGCAACTAACGCTTATCGGCTGTGAAATGCATTGTATGGATTTCTCTTCCGAACCAGTTCTGCATGCACTCTTCGACTGCTAACTCTGGTAAAAAAAATGTGTTCGTAACAGCTGCTCCTCACTTCACCGTCCCCAGGGCCTGATTCCTGATGGAGCACCAGGCTTTGAACACATCTCTGGAAAAAACGAAAAATATCAAAGTCAGAGAAAGCTCTCCTGGAGAAGAGAAAAACATGGAAAAAAGTGTCAAACCTCCACACACCTGCAGTGAGTGGCCACACATTCATTGCTGCAGTATTCTTTGTCCCAGTCTGCACTGTCTACTGCTGGGTTGTTGCAGCCTGCTCTCAGACACAAACTCTTCATAGTGGCGCCATCACTCGACCCATTCACCTCCATTTCCTCCTATAAAAAATTTTTAAAAAAATCAGCGCATCATTGATAGTAGGATTAGAATATTAGGAAATGTTCTCTGCACCGTGATCAAGGGTTGCTGCCGAAGGACGGCCTTCAACGTGGACTGTTTTATCATTTCATGGCTTTAATTTACAGCAGATATAAAAAGACGCTCCAGCTGACAGTTCACCCAACTGTCCGCTCAGCTGGAGTCGCTGTTCAGTGGAGGCACTTTGAAGCGCTTTGGGACCCAACAGTTCAGGGTTTTGCTGAGGATAAAACTAAACTCGAGGAGCTCACAGAGTCACTAGAGAAACAAAAAAAGGAAAAAAGAAGAGATAAAAGGTCTACCTCCTCTGAATGCAGCACTTCAGTGACATCATCCTCGTCTGGATTGCCTGCCGTCTCGGCAGAGTTCAGCACTTGCACCGACTGGGCAGAGGCGGTCGCCGCTGCCGTGCTGGGTACAATAATGGACGCCACCTGTTTGTCCTGAATAGAGGCGGGGAGTATTTTTATCTGGAGTGGAGGTGGAGGTGTTGCTGTGACAGACATGGGGTAGCCCGGCGTGCCACCTCCCTCTCGGGGTTTGGCCTGTAAGCGCGGGGGAGCTGGTGCCATTAGCTGAAGCCGCGGCGGGGGCGGAGCATTCTGCATCTGCTGCAGCGGCGGCGGCTGACGGGGGGCGCTGGAGACCAAGAGGGTCGGCTGCAAGGCGCGCACCCCTCCGGGCAGCACGGTCACCACCTGCCCCCCTCCCTGCAGCATGTGCTTTGGGATTATGATCTTGGTGATGGTCTGGGCGGGAGGCACTGCGGCTCCGGGAGTAGAAGCTTTGGTTGCTCCCGTGCGGGAACGCGTGATCATCTCCGGGACGTCCAGGATGATGTTAGAGGCACAAATGTTGGTGATGGTGTTCTCTTCCACACTGCTGTTAGGCAGCGCTGGGCGGATGGCCAGGTGACCAGCAGAGGAAGGGGCAGCAGGAGTTGGAAAAACTGCAGGTGGAGGCGGTGAAGGGGCAGTGTCCATCTCCTCGATGACAGGCTGGGATGATTTGAAGGTTGAGATAGGAAAGAAAGGTGAGTTGAATGAACTACATAAACATAAAGTTCTCACTGAGGACGACGTGACGTTACCTGTGACAGCTGGTTGGCTTTGTAAGCTGCAAGCGCTTTCAAATACTCCTTTTTGGCTGCTTCCGTTTTCCTCTTGTACACCTACAGCAAAACATATAAGCATCTTTGTAAATAAATAAACCATCTCCACACAGTTTCTCCATGTATCTCTGTGGAGATAAACAGCTTCCCATACCTGTTTCTGCTCCTCAGCCAGGCTGTCCCACATGGAGGCCACAATCTTTGACACTTCCCCAAAAGACGCGTTGGGGTTCTGGCCTTTAATGGCGGCCTGAGTGTCTCTGAAGAACAGCGCATATGCTGAAACTGGCTTCTGTGGCTCATTGGGATCCTTCTTCTTCCTGCCTTTCTTTGCCCCCACTGCCTCGGCTTGTGAGACCAAAGCAGACGGCTTTCCCCCGCCCCTCCTGGCCGTAGCCGGAGAGACAGTTCGGTGTGCTGGGTGGGAGGATATGTGGGAGAGGACAGAGGAGGAGGAGAGAGACACTGGGGCATCTACCAGCACACTCCTCTGTGTGCAGAGAGAGAAAAGTGGAAACGAGCACAATTAAACTTACTGTGTCCAGTTACATTTTTCACATTTAAGATTTAGGTACATAACAGATGTTCGAAAGAGTGTCAAGGACAGGGAGGAACATATAAGAGATGCACATAGTCAAACAAAAACCTTTTGAGAATAACACATTCCTCAGTTAGAAAATCCGGGGGAGGCCCACCAGATATGTATATATTATATTCTAGCTATGTGCCTGATGACAGGGACGCACAGCATCTTCAGGCTTACCAAATATGGGAAGGTTTTACCCTGCTTAACGGGAGAAGCACCCACAGTGAGGGAGAGATTGCACAGACTTTGGGGCTCTGAAGATTTTGAAGTTCTGAGTTTGAGTTTGCACCACCCACATCAGCTGTTTGAAGGCAGCCGTCCCTCATACACCACAGTATATAGATAGAAATCAAGAGATGGTGATGGTGCACATTTCCGCTGGCCTCTACCTGCATTTCTCTCACCTTGAAGTCATCCATGTCCTCATCCTGCAAGGAACCAGCTGGAGACGGCGTCGCCGACAGCGGCTGCTCAGGTGTCTCAGAATGATGAGCAATGTTTTCGCCACCGAGACCCAGAGCCAGCTCTGACTGGTTAATGGTGGAAAGCTGGCTGCTTCCCAAAAGGCCATGACCGATGTCACCGAGTTGAACATCGATGGTCATGGGGGATGACGTGCTGAAATGTGAGCCACTGGAATTCCCCAGTTCCTACAGAGGGAACAGAGCACAAAAACTTGCAAAACAACTCTTAAAGGCATTCAAGAACGGTCAATAAACTGTAAACGTGGTCAAATCTCAGTGGAGGAAGAGGTATTCAGAGGTTTTACCTGGGTAAAAATACAAATAGAGCACAGAGTTCTATTTGTAGTTTTTTTTTTTTACACGTCACATCTAGTGTTACTGCTTTAATTTGGGAAGAATCTGTCCAATGAATGCAGCGTCATAAACTGTGAGTGTATATCACAAAATGAACTTTTCAAGGTACTGCAACTTTGAGCATCACAGACCGTGTTGACCACAAACCACAGGTTGTCAGAATCTGCACATGAGGGACCCACCAGAGCAGAGGAGCTTAGAAGGGCTCCCCCTCCAGTTTGGGGAATTGCCCCAAGGCTGAGCTGCTCCAGGCCCTGGGAGCCAGAGTTCACAAAGGCGGACGCAAACGAAGGGTCATTGGCTCCAACGACAAGGTTGCTAACAAGGCTTCGGGAGGCTGACGATCCACTGGTGCTGTCTGACCCATCCGTCAGCTCGAAGTGGGAGACTGCATCACTGATGCTCAGAGCTTGGTCCGGATCGAGGGATATCGGGGGAATCTCAAACACTTCATCCCCGAGACTAGGGGTATGGAAAGTCTGCTGTATGTGAAAGACAGAGAAACCGATTACTTATTAAAGGACTAACACAAGTCAGAATGGGAACGATTAGTTATCACACTGCCAGGTTTCCTCAGTTAACTCACTCACCTCCGCGGACAAAAAAGGGTGACCAGTTCCGCTGATGGTGAGGTAACTGTCGCCGCCCTCTGGAAACTGTAACCAACCGTCAGCAAATTAACAAGTGTGCAACATAGATATATATTTTTTATAGACAACTGTGACGTCGTCCATTCAAACACTCGTCGATGTGAGATTACCTTATTCTCCACGGGGTATTCACCGTATGCCTGAGCGTCCAAAAACTCCGAGTCAACATTTTGAGCACATCCATCCGACAAATCAGAGTAAAAATTGAGGTCCATCTTGAAACCGGATACTTTAAATGAGCGGTCACAATTTCATACTTGAAATTGGTTGGGATTTTTCAAATTCTCCACCTATTTGGGACAACTTTAGCTGCTAGCTTGTTGAACACGCCGTTTAGCTTGATTTCATATTTGAAGAGGCCATGATAAACTATCTTGGCTTTAAAGCCCCAATGAAAGCTTGAAATGGGGGTAATATGAGGGTAGTAGCAGTCAAATAATCCAAGTATATGTTAAAATGTCATCATATTATCGCCCTTGGAGGCTAACATTTACCGGAGGCCCCAAACAAACCGATTCATATGGCGTAGCGGTTAGCGCCTCCTACAAGACGCTAGCAGAAGGCGGTGGTGGATTCACGTGCCGTCGGACAAAATAACGGTCGGCACGTAAGGCCAGAAGGTGGTGCTCTGCTCCAGATTTTCCATTCATAAAATTCTCAAAGTATTAATTAGATTTCAAAATTATGGATAAGCATTTATTCAATATACTTTGATCATCTGAAACTACTCACTACAACCCATTCGCGCCACGCTGGGCAGTAGTGTCTGATACTTACCAGCTGTGTAGGGGAGTTTGTGGAGCCGATGAGAAATATGTAGTGTCCGATATTTACCAGCTGTGCAGTGAGTTGGGGAGGATGAGAGATAACAACAGTCTAAAATAAAACATTCTGGGAATAATCAATTCCTTAGTGTGTCCAGAGGAGGCTCAATAGATAAGTACACACCATATCCGGGCTTTGTGCCTGTTGATGGAAACATGCAGCATCTTCAAGGTCACCGAAAAAAAAAAAAAAAGGTTTTATCCTTATTAATGAAAAACACACCCAGAGTGAAGAAAAGATTGCACGGACATTTGTGTTTCGAAAATGTCTTCAGACTTGACGCATCAGCCTGTAATTCTGATACGGACCTGGTTGACAATAACAGTTTCTGTGGTCAACCAAGTCTGTGTCAGCAGTTCTTCCCGTATCATTTACACATTGGCTGTTTGAAGTCAACCATCCCCATACACCACAGTGTAACAGTTGTACGCACGTGATGCAGACTAAAATTATCCCTTAAAAGAGGCCCCCACAGGGAGATAGAGGGGTTATATTTTTTCAGAAGTGACAGAAGTGTTGCTTGCAACAGAGACAACTTCTGCTCTGCCTTCTCTTACAGAACAACCGAGGACCCTTTTGGAGTGTCCCCAAAATCAACATCTCATCTCCAGCAAGCAATGGGTCCATTCTCAAGAAGATCAGACAACATAGAAATGTGCCACCTATTCTGTCCTGTCAGGGTGTTTTGTGTGTAATTGCAGCCTTTTTAATAGCACATGTAAACAAAGGACAAACACCAGTCTTTTACATTCATGTAAGGAACAATAAAGTTTTCACTTTGAATATATCACCAGCCGTGAACTTCTGAGGACACACTTTACAACATCGTGCCACTGCACTAGTTAACAGTCATTAGGTCATCTTGAGTGGGCGTGAGTGGTTGCCAGTCTGTCACAATTGCAATTTGTCCATTCCTTGTCCCACGTGTTGGGACAGGATTGAGCCCTCTGCGACCCTCTGGACCTGGGAATGAAAGGGAGATGGGAGGAAAGCCTGGAGGAGCCCAAACTGCAACATAACTTTTTTGCATCAGTCTAAATGTGTGCTACATATGGAGGCCCAAAACCTGATCCTTTTTTTAAATTATTACTATAGATGCCTCCTTGATGTGCATTTAAGGAATTGCAATATTCTCAAAAATGGGAACCTAGAGGACCTAAGGAAGCATTATGTTAATATAACGTAAAACACGTATTCTTATTTTTAATGTGACACTGGCAGATTTGAGGGTTTTTTTTGTTTTTTTTTTTAAAAAGGAAAAATGATCCCATTAAGCAAAGTAGATTGGACATGACTTGTTGTCTAGAGCTAAAATTGGATATTGAAATCATTAATAATAACAAAATAAATTAGCTTTGCAGGGAGTTTTCATTATTTCATCACCTGTTGTTCAAAAATATAATTTCCCCAAGTTAAGGCTTCCAGGTAGTCAGAGCTTCTTGCAGGATGTGTAGTGGTAGCACGGTATTTAATGGGTTTGAGTAGAGAAAAAAAAAACAAAAAAAAACAGGAAGTCATCAGGGATGTTGTTGTAATCGGGACACACTTAATACACACGAGTTTGTCCTTTTCTGAGCTGTTTAACAACACGCCTCCATCTTACCTCTGCTCTTTGAAAATCACAATAATAATACACACAAACTTTCTTTCACTGTAGATTGCTGTTATTCATGTCACAGATACAGTCAGATCATAAAACAATAATAGTAACTCACGGCTGTCATCTTTGCACCATAGTACACAACTGACCAGCTCTACATTGTACAGTACACCCCATCCTCCTAGCACTGCTTCAGTAACTAATACGCCGATTTCCCCCTGTCCCTCCCTCTTAAACCCAACCCCTCCCATTGAGTGAAAACACTAACAGTACATCCACGCCCTGGATCCCCTTTAGTTCACAGACTCGTCTGGACAGAAGACCAAGCGAGATTTGGGGGAGGGGGAGGAGGGGGGGGGGGTGGTTTGTGGGATCTGGCTCTGCTCAGTACACGTGTCCAGTTTCATGTTGCGCTAGAAGACCAGCTTTGAGGTTTGTTTTTTTTTTGTTGTTTTTTTGTTGTTGTTGTTTTTAAAGATATGAAAAGTATCTGTACAGCGAGGGTCCCCTTTTGGTCACATTTGGGAATGTGATGGGAAGTCAAAGGTTTGGATGGAAGAGGAGGAGAACAATGAGTTGACAAGAAAGAAACCCCAGCTTTTTGCCATTTTGTCAGAGGAAGATCCAGGAGGGAAAGATGGAACATAATTGTAAAGGAACAAACAACTGAAGGGTGCAAACCTGCTCCTTGAATGAAAAATCCTAAATAAAATAAAAGAAGAAAAGTAGCAAAAAAAAGCAAACAAATTCATCCATAATCTGTTACATAATGATAAAAATAAATGATTGAGGAATAACATGATTCGTTTGTGAAAGGGGACTAAATTAGATTGTTTGGGGAGTAGAGTTCGGTCAGTCCTCTGAGCTTGATGAGGAGTCGGAGTCCTTCTGTGCTATAATGACATCGTCCAATAGGGTTTCTTGATCTGAGCTGTCATCCGTGCTGTCGCCTTGCGAAAGGCTGTCGCCGCCCTCCATTTTAATGTGAAAGTCTGGACCGGTGAGGAAGTGATGGGACGTCTCCAGATCCTCCTCGTCCATCATGTAGGCTCCATCTGACACCAAAGTCTCCTCTTCAACTCCGTCCAAGTTGGGGTCTTCAGGGGTGGGATCGGGAGTGTGGTAATGATGGTGGTGGTGGTGGTGGTGATGACGGCGGCGGCTTTTCTTCGGGATCTCCGAGTGCTCGGTCAGCAGTCGGTGGAAGAGTGACTCGGGCAGAAAGCCCTGAAGGAAAAACGCATAAGAATAAACACAATTACTGGTATAATATTATACATTTTGTATCATTCATTATCAAACAAAAATAACAGAAGGCTTAAAAGGTGTCTCATTCAAAAACCTTAAAAATTAAGACATTTCTATGTAACACTTGACTGCAAAGTCATGTAATATTAGAATATTATGTTCCGTACAGAGTTCCTAACGGTCTCAGACCAATCGGGTGCAACGGCATTATCAGGGTTTTCCTCCAGATACTCCCTCAGGTCTTGTAGCATCGGACAGAAAGCTGCTCCAACCTGTGAGGAAATGTTTGAATGTTTGTTAGTTGAATGCAGCTCACAGCCATCGACTCCAAACTAGAGCTGTGTGTAACTGAGGCTCACCTTCTTTCCTGTCCTCATGTTAATGAGCCTGACCTTCTCGGCGCCCGTCAGGGGTTTATCTGCCCTCCTCCTCCTCTTCCTCTTGCTCCTGTTCACAAGTAGCTGAGGCGAGAAAGACATGAAGTTGAAATATTACTTAGCAACTGTTGGACAATCAATACGAAACCAGAGTTAGGTTATGAAGCGATGCTAGTTGAACTTATTGGTTAAGATTCGAGGATTCACCTCCAGCATGTCTCCCTCCACCTCATAGTCGGGGTTTTCCTTAAGCCACGTGGGCGGGTCCCTTCGTCGAGGAGTACGCTCCAACGCGTCGTGGAGTCCATCGAGATCTGACAGCTGAAAGAGGTGGAAAGATGAAAAAAATGGCAAGAAAATCTAATCCAGCTGAGTTTTTGCTTCAACCTCCGCCTGTTGCCAGAGAAACGGGTAAAAAAGTACCTCTTGATCCTTGCGCTTCTTGCGGCCACTGCTCTCCCCTCCTGAGCCGTTGGGCATCAGGGCCTGCTTAGAGAAAGTCAGCTTCAGGCCCTCCTCCTGGCAGGGCAAGAAACACAGGCCTCTGATTAAGCCATAAACTACACCACAGCTGATTGGTTTTGATTTTTAAACATCCCAAAAACATTTCAAATCCCTTTACAATAAAAGCTCCCCGACTCCAAAACAGAAAACTATCATTATCTGCCAACATAATCAACAGTATATCAGTTCAAGTTTCTCAATCTCATCTTTTGCCATATTCTCACCTTGAGGAGTTTTACTGTAAACTCGCCATCTTCTCCGTCGCCTCCAAGGCCACTAGGTGTGCCACTGGGTTTACGGATCACCCTTGTGTAAGACATCTCATCTCCTACCAGCTCTGAGCTCGGGTTGAGCTGAGTTTCAGGCACATAGCGTCGCCCCGAGGGCCACTGACCGCTCAGCACAAGGTTACACAAATTGTCCAGACGATTGATCAGCACACGGTCCTGAGATAAATAAGTAAACCAGGCTTCAGTCAATTATGTCAAGGAAAGAAAAAAAGAAGAAGAAGTCCAGACATATTGGTAGTTATTTAGTTACCTTAGGCCAGTCAACTCTGAGAGGATCAGGAGGAGGAATGCCGTCCTGAGACAGAGTCGTGGAGAGCAAACTATTGTCTTCATCCCCGTCTCCCACCTTCATGCCTCCTGAGAGAGAAGAGGAAAACTAAACATTAACAAAGGTTTTGGTTTCAATTTTTTGCACTCTTCAACATTTTTTCTTGCCATCAGTGAACTCACCTCCTTCGACCTCTTCCTCACTCTCTCCGCTGTCCTCACTGCCTGCGGATCGCTCTGAGGATGATGAGCCTGATTCAGAGTCTGAATCCGAATCAGACCCTCCCTCGCCCTTCCTTCCACCTGGTCTTTCTCCCCTCTCCCTGCTCCTCTTGAAGCCCCAGCCCTGACCTCGCACTTTGCCGCCATGGTGAGTTAAGGGCGTACCCTGTAGCTCAGCGCCGATTTCAGCCCCAAGCAACTGGGAGCTTTCATTGGTTTCCTCCTCTTTCACTCCAGGCACGTGCATCTCAGTCTTGGGCTGGCTGAGAGGCATGATGGGTGTGGCCTGGGGTGGTTGTGGAGGGGGTGGGGCATGCTGGTTCTGGATAAAGTCGTCGCGGGCAGCGGTGAAAGTGAACTGTGGGTCTACGAAGATAGAGAGCTCAGTGCGACTGACGCCATGCAGCGCGGCGCCGAGCATTAGCTGACGATCGTGCTCTGGAATAATCCACCAAGCCGGCAGCTCTGAGCTGGATGGGGCCAGAGGTAGACGCTCCTCCAAGGAGGGGTGGGGGAGCACTCGCTCACGAAGGCGACGCAAGAGGCTGATACGATAAAGGGTACGTGATGCACGTTCCTCAGTGATGGGGGCCACAGTCTGGGAAAGCTCTGATGGATCTAAGCAAAACATTTAGAACAAGTTTCAGGCAAGTGGTAGATATGGTGAGGCGCCAAAAGTTGACCGTGTTAACGTCAACTGTTGGAAAATGTTTGGAACATATCTTGACAGTGAGTGAAACAGTAGCTACCTTCATCACGGCCGGGGCGGAGGTGGCACACCCTCCGGCACATTGCAACAAAGGAACGGAAGTATCGACTGAGGCTCTCGTCTGTTTTTTTATCCAGACGAGCAAAAGTACGGAAACGGGTCCAGTCAAACTCTGGATCTCCGCCCTCTGGCAGACCCAGCTCCTTTTTCACCTTCTGCACTCCGAAAGTTGAGACCACACGGTAGAAGTCACACTCTTCTCTGCGTGTCCACCTGGAAAAAAACCCATACAGGTTTGAGTAATCTTCTCATTCCAGGGCCGAGACGGAAAATGGTACATATGGAAGACAACGTGTAGTTTTGTTCTTTTTAGTACCAGCTTCCACTTGCAGAAGCTCAAATGCAAACAAGAACTTCTTTAGCAACTTTTACAAGGTAGGAAGTTAACATGAACAAAAGCAAATACAAACGGCCTGATTTAGGGATCTAAAGCAAATCCGCAGCGATCCACACTGCTAAAACAGAGACTGCGTAAACTTTGAAGTAACACTAATATTCCTGAGTACGGTTAAATGGTAATACGACACCTTTGCTGTCGTTGCTGCCGTGCAATTTCCTTTAGTTTGCTGGCCTGTTCGCAGCGCCTGCGCCTGCGGTCGCCCTTCGCCTCGGCTTCAATCTTCAGCTGCTCCTGTCTGTAGCTGCGCTGGTAGGCTGTGATCAGCCGCCGCAACCGTGCCGTTAGCGACGAGCTGGAAGGCCATTCGCACGCACCGCTCTGGCTTGATACACTTTCTGTGACCACTGGTCCCGCTTTGTCTTCCACAGAAATCTCATCGTCCACGTTCATAGAATCCGGCTGCGGCACAAAAGCCAAAGGAAGATTTATTAGTTAGTTAGTTTTTCCAGTTGCTTAGCTATAAACCATTCAACCACACACACAATGAGCAGTGCTACCAGAAACGAATGGAGAAGCTTGATTCGTACCTCCTCGAAAAGATCTTTGGTGTGTCTTGATGCCGGCTTGAACTCTGGATCCTCTGAGTACTTATCGTAGTCAGCACTACAGAAAACAAACAAAACACGATCGGTCAGGGAAAGAGACCTGTCCAGTAAAGTGGCATCCTTTTCATACAATTATCAGGAAGCTAACTTTAAGACTCATTAATAACAGAATTTCCATCAGTGCTACAACTTCAGCCCCATTTCACACATGGGATGCATGATAATAATGGCTTCATTCGTCTGTGGCATGAAGTCATTCCCACAGTGGTCACTTTTTCGTCAGGGTTCCTCACCCTGTGAGAGTAACAGAGAGGCGTGGCGAGTGAGCAATAGTTACAATTCGTAGGGGAACAACAGCGATGGAGAATGGAAAGTACCACTTTTTTACATGTTCTTAACTGCATCACAGCATTATCGTTGTTGTCATCAACTCAAGGCAAACGTGCAGTTTATTTGACCCGAGGACACCTTCTCTGCACTGTTACAACCAGCCAGGAGAGAAGCTGCACTGTCACAGTTTTACTTCTGCAATAAGAATTCGTACGAGTACATAAACAAACACGCAGCATTCTGTGGAACAAAACGGCTTAGGGTGGGAACAGTCAAAATACTGATAAATAGAGAGCAGACGTTTGAACTACAAGCTTTTTTTCTTGTTTATATGTCTCAGATACCAAGAAATGACGACCGTTTCTTCCTGTTGGTAATTAAGGCAGATAAAATTGCGGAAGAGAAAGTTTTAACAGTATTTATCCATCATTTTAATGCGATCATATGTTAAATTAGCCCATGGCAGCTGTTTGTGCCTGTCTGTTGATGAGACTGCTTATGATGTGTGCTGAAAGCGACACGGACATGTTACTAGGTCCCAAATATTCAGATTTCTTTCTTGAAATGTTACAGAGACGCACCAAGACAACAAAACCCACATAACGACTACACATTCAGCCGTCAACAGATAAATAGGAAGTAGTGTGCGTGTGAGGGACTTGGAGCAGATGGTGTTTTTCTATCTGCCAATATAACTCATCTTAACCACATACTTTATGTGCTACAGCTAGGTTTGGTTAGTTTACACTTCAGATGGACAAGTGAAGACAAACCGGATTAATTGAATTCCATATTTAATACCGAGAGATAATGAGCTCTTTATGATTCAATACTTGTTCAAACAAAATAAAAAGTATTAAACGCAGCAGAGGACAGCGCGTCCTCCTCACAGCAAGCTTGAGTCATAGCTTGATGTAAAATAATCATCAGAAATGTTACACGACGTTCACTGTAGTTTATGTTCCCGCTATTGGACAGCTCAAATGTTAAAAAATAAATAAATAAATCAGCATCACAGCCATCGCTTTACCTCTTCACTTTATGTTCAGTGTTGTCTGTCACTTAGATCTGTGTCTCAGAATTTAAAAACTTAAGCTTTACCATCAGCCTCCAGTTAACTCAAACAAGCACCACAGAATTTTCACAACCTTCTGAAGCAGGAGGAAGGCAACATTCATAGTTGGGCGACAGGGAGCTGAGGATGCTCGTTCATCAGTTTATGTGATTCTTTTAAAAAGGTGAAGACGCTTGAAACTCCAGCTCATTAAATAACGGCAACATACTCCACCTACTGGAGAAAGCAGGTACTACAACACACATCAATCTTTCTAACATATCCCACCTCTCCTGACTCAACTTCCAGAATCAATAAGAAATAAGATTCAAAACAATCAATGGCCAGCTGAGATAGAAATTATTAGTCCAGTACTTATGCAAATATTTATGCAGTCAAAATGAATATTTTTAGTTATTCACTAATGAGGACGTTCAACCATGGATCGCCACAGCTTTCACCCAACAGCACTGACACTGTGAAGGTTGTACACGATGAGGAGACAGGCTCACGAGTCCTGATAAAATCCAAGGCCTCGAATAACTTAACATAACTCCCAAAGAGTCGAATGCCAGGTGAAAAATCTACAATCAGTTTGCAAAATAGCCTGAAACATTAAGAAAGGGTCTGTGTTTGGTTGCCTGCATACTAAAAAAATATAACATAGGTTAGAAACGATCATTACTCTCCTCTGTCAAATATTTATAAGTTATTATTAGAATCTTTTTAAGATCCCCAAAAATGGAATTTGCAACAGCCCAATTGAAGGAAAAAATAAATCGATAACATTTATTGGCACAGTAGCTAAGGCTTAGGTTTAGGGTTAACTTACTCATCGCCCAACTCAGCATCACCGGTGTGCTGCTCAGCATCAATGGCCTTGTCATCGGGTCGGCCAACTCTCTCTAGGAAGCACAGGCAGGGATCAGCCCGCATGGTGGTGTACATCTCATACCCTGGAAGCACATTATCCACACGTGAAGCAGCAGGAGTGGCATAACACACGCTTCTGAACCTCAGTCATAAAAAAAACTCACCATATCAAATAATATAACCTAAATACGGAGAAAAGCAAACCTACCGTGTTTGAATACACCGACAAGCAGTGAGCGGTCTGCGTCAGAGTCCCACCACGCTGCAGGCACCTCCTGCTGCTCCATCTCTGGCATCCAGATATCAACATCCCTGGAAAATAAAAATTAAAAATGAAAAATTGTTGCAGTAACTGAACCTGAGTGAGTGAGCATGTGCTTCACTCCACACACAACAGAAAGTATTAGATACCTGATATCAGCCCCTTTCAGGACAGAATCGGCATGTTCACCAATCACCTCCTGTTTCAGGTAGTAGAGCATACGCACCCTCAGCAAAACCCTGAAAGGAGACAGGAGACGTTTCAGCGTAGAACCAGAAATCAAACAGCATACACACGAGCACAAACAACAGCCTGGGTGGGTGTCACCTACTTGTTGCACTGGTGCTTGAGGTGCTTGCGGTAGCTGTCGTCAAGCAGCAGGGTGTCGGGGTTGTACTTACGGATCCACTCCACCTTCTGGACATCAAAGGTACTCTGGGCTTTTACCCTCTTACCCTTCCTACCTCTTGGAACAGGAATAGACAGGCCTAGGGAGAAAAAAAGAACACAGTCAAAAAAAACCAAGAGATTCAAACATACTGGTTCTTTGAGCCTGGCAGAGGGAAAAAAAAGTCCTCCTTCTTTGTCAAACTAATGTATTCCAGCACTTTTTCAATCCGAGAATTCTTACATTTCGTTGAATATTTTTGCGGGTAAATCTGTGTGCAGCTCCCTACCCGAGTGGTTGAGTAGTGTTTGGGGTTCACGGCCATTCTCTGGTGGAGTGATGAGCTCCCAGATGAAACTCTTTATGTTCTCGTCTCCGCGATAGTGGAGCAGACAAAAGACCAGGATGACACGGCATATGGTCTCTACATCCCGTTCACTCAGACGCCTCTTACATCTGGCATGGGACAAGATATCCCTCCAGCGACCCCACCTAAAGACAATGAACAAGTCAAAAAGTTTGAACAAAGAACAATAACAAAAGGGAAAAATGATACATAGCTAATTCCATCTTCGTACCCATAGACAAGCAGGTGTTTCTCCACCCGGAAACAGTCTGTGCGGCCATAACCTCCTCCGCTGTGGCGATCAGAGCGGCGAGAGGCACGCGAATGCCTGGAGTTGGCAGGTGGATACTCTTCATCACTGTCTAGATCAGACAGGTCTCCACCTTCACCGCGTAAACTGGAATACTGTCGGGTCTGCTTACGAATTCTGGGAGTGTCAATCACAAGAGTGTTCTGTGGAAAAGACAAACTTTTAGTCAACTGGAGAGTGAATTTAAAAACCCAGTTAGATAACGGCACCTCAAGTGTATGGTAAATGGACTTGTACTTGTATAGCGCTTTTCTAGTCTAACTGACCACTCAAAGCGCTTCATTACATGAAGTGGATCTCAAGTGTATCTCAGCTCAGCGAGCCCACAGTAAGATTCATCTATTCGTCAAAATAAAACCCCAGTGTTACCTTCCGATTGATGGAATCCACATCTATGTCTGCTTTCTTGGCCCACTTCTCCCAGAATTCAGGGTCATCGAGGGCTATGTCACTGCGGTTCTCAGAGGCCACAAAGCTGGCTTTAGAGAAAGTGGAACCCTTGCCCTCACTCTCGATAGTGATGGTGGTTGCTCTTCGCTGAAGGATCTGGTCAATGTCCTCCTCGCAGAATCGACTGCCCTCATCATTCTCATCCATGATGGCAGCATAAGCTCCCTTCCTCAACAGGTCTTCTATCTCCTTCTTGGAGAACTGCTGGATCTGTTGAAGGTGACATAAAACAGTTTACACAAGTGATCCCAGCTGGATTCCAGAAAGTCATTTTTGAATGTGCGTTTTCGTTCTTTACCCCGTTCACGTTACTGTCTTTGTTCCCACTCATGCTTTGCAGGACAGCGCGGTCCAGACCAAGCTTCAGACTTGCTTTATCTAGCATCTCCCTCTCATACGAATTCCTGGTGATGAGACGATAGACCTTGACCGCCTTCGACTGGCCAATACGATGACATCGCGCCTGGGCCTGGAATAAGAAAAACAAAAAAGGGTCAAAGTGGAACAAGCAGCTGTTATGAACACACAATTCTAAAGCAACGGTTGTAAAATATTATACCTGCAGGTCATTTTGAGGGTTCCAGTCAGAGTCAAATATGATACAGGTGTCAGCAGCAGTCAGGTTGATACCCAGGCCACCGGCACGGGTACACAGCAGGAAGACAAAACGATCTGAGTCGGGTTTGCTGAAGCGATCGATGGCAGCCTGTCGCAAGTTTCCACGCACTCTGCCATCAATTCGCTCGTAAAGATATCTGCAAAAAGCAGGACACTTTAAAACATCTCACGAGTCCAAGCAATGCACTTCAGACATTAAGAAACATTTCGCAAAACTTTCAATAAAGGCCTCAGAGAGCTATCATTTCACTACAATATGACCCAAATACCTTTTATTGATGAGGTAGTCTTCCAGAATGTCGAGGCAGCGCACCATCTGAGAGAAGATGAGCACTTTGTGGCCACCAGCCTTGAGACGAGGCAGCAACTTGTCCAGTAGCACTAGTTTTCCAGCCGACCGAATCAAGGCCTGCAAATGAAAGTCAGGGGCCATGGGGTCATACACCTCCCGCAACTCTGCTACGATCTTCTCCTCCGCACCTGCACAGGACAGAGAAGCACCACGACATCAAATACAACATCAACAAAGAAGACAAAAACAGCGTTAAATAAATACTGGGAACTCTCCGATAGCTTCTGCTGACACCTATACTGTTTTACTTGTATTTAAACGAAATTAAATGTTAACACTTGGAGTTGCCTGTAATAGGATCATATAAACAGAAGTCAGGCCAATCCTTTTTAAAGGCTTTCGAATCATTTTAGGGATGAAAAGGCCTTGCAGTACCGTTGATGAGGTAGGGGTGGTTGCAGCACTTGCGGAGCTCCATCATCGTGTTGAGCAGGTTGGGCACGTTGCTGTTACTGTTGGCACCTAAACTGAGGAAGCTGAAGTTCCTCTCCAGGATGGCCCTGTAGTACTTCTTTTGAACATCAGTCAACTCAACCTAAAAAGGAGAATATGGGAGGGTTTTTTGTTGTCGTTTTTTTTTTTTTAATTCTCCTGGATATTACAGCAGGAAACATAGCTGTTTTTTTAATATTTCCTCTCATAAATTCTTCGATAAGTGGGAGACATCTGGTGCATCCCCTCTGGTGAGTGAATTTATTGGCATCTCATCTAGGTTTTAAAAACTACAAGAAAATCTTCCACAAGCTAATAATTGAGAGAACGACTTGGCAAATTGTTCTTTTAAGAAAGGAGCAGTGAGAGGAGACAAAGTGTTGTTAGGACTTACCTCAATGATGGTCTCCTGTTTGGGCGCAAGGTTCTTCTCCACATCCTCCTTTAGCCTTCGCAACATCATTGGTTTTAAGATCGCCTGCAGTTTCTGAACCTGATGGACCAATCAAAAAAAGAAAAAAAGATCGCTCAGTATCTGATCATTACCAGCTCAACGTTAGTTAAGACACAGAGCTGCAATATAGATGAGACAAAGAGACGACGAAAGGCTAGGTTTACGTGTGCCAAACTGACTGTCCGGGCCACCACAAACACACATTTCACACCTGTTCTTCTGTTTTAAGGTCTCCAAAGTCTCTAAGAAATTCAATTTCAGAGGGGAACTGAGCAGGCTCCAGGAAATGTAGCAGACTGAAGAGTTCCTCCACAGTGTTCTGAAGAGGCGTGCCGGTCAACAGCACTTTGTGTTCCTAGGAGAAACCACAGAAGATCATTTAAGACGCACATATGTTCTGATCAGCTTCAGCAGGTACAAGCCACCGTCAGCTGTGGTCTACTCACCAGGTCAAGCATCTTCAAGCTGTCCAACAGCTTGCAGTTGCGATTTTTAAGGCGGTGAGCCTCGTCGATGATCACACAACGCCAGGAGATCTCCCTCAGTTCTGGGCAGTCGGACAACACCATCTCAAAAGTTGTGATGAGGGCATCAAACTTGTATGCGCCTGGGATTAAATGTCCCTATAAAAGAATGATCATTTTCATTAGAAAAAATGAAAAAGCACAAAGGTTAATCAGTTCCAATCATGATGAATAGACACACCTTATCATCTTTGCAGTACATCTCGTACTGCTGGATCATCTGTCGGCTGGCCAGGCTGCCATGGTAGACGATGGCATTCATATCGGTCCACGTGCAGAATTCCCTCTCCCAGTTGGTGATGGTGGAGAGGGGAGCAATGACCAGGAAGGGGCCCTGGACACTAGCGGCATAGACCTCCGACAGCAGCACGATGGACTGGATGGTCTTCCCCAGACCCATCTCATCTGCCAGGATACAGTTCTGCCTGAAAGACAAGAAACTTCCTATGTGAACCCTGAAGCCTTGGAAGAAGCATCTGCACAGAAATCCCAACACTTCCATCATGGAGTTCTTTCATATTTGTACTCTGGCACATGTACTTCTCATCTATCCAATGTTTTCTTTTTGTTGCTGTTTTAGCAGGACTCATTTTCTGTCTCACATTACAATCCTCAAACACTGCATCATGAGTCTAATTTCTAAAATCAATAGTGCTTCTACAACTAGCTTGAGCTATTTACACAGTAAAGCTAATCTGTGGTTAACTTTGTCCCCAACAACCACAGTTAGTAATAAGCGCATGTTGGATAAATACCTGTTGTACCAGTTGAAGAGAAGCCAGTTGACTCCCTCTAGTTGATACTCTCTCAGTGTGTTTCCGTTCTTGTACTCTCTGGTCTCCTCTAACTTCTTCCATGAATTGGCTTGAGGTCGCGTCTGAGAAGAAACATTAAAATCAATGCGGAAAACAAAAAAAAAAAAAAGAAAAGAAACATACTTGCTATGTGCCTTCCGTCTTAAGTAAACATGCCACTGTGCTTCCAAGTGAAAAAGCAACAGAGAAACCTGCTAGAGTGCAGCTGGTTGAACCTGGCATGAACCCTTCCAAACATTTTACAGTTTAGCTACTGGGCAGATCTCGAGTCATACTGGTGTCTGACTGCATTTTTAAGTGCCATAAGAAAAGGTTTTGACATTGCATCGTGTGAAGCACAACACATGTGGCCGGTTTTGTTGCGCTAATCGGTGTCGACTCGTATTTTATGACAGCTGAAAACGGTGCTTTTTCCACATGTTGCTCTTGAACAGGTGGTATAAGACTCATACTGGTTTCATTAAAGTTCACAGCCAATAATAGAGCAAAAAGTAACAGAGGAGGGGCTGAGAGCATCATATCTAGAAGGGAGTGAAGCTTGGTTTTAGCAAATTCACAACATGCTTTAACCCCTTAAATAAGTCACCGGCTCCCATCTACACAACGACACTTCATATAAAAGTGACCAGAGCAGATACATCAACACCACAATAAAACGTTGGCCAGTAATCTACTTTACGGTATGCCACAGAGAGGCAATACAGGTACATTTTCCCAGAGCGGGACCGATTTAAACGCATGTCAATCAAAAAGAAGACACGCTCCAAGCGCATAACTTATTTCATTGCTCACCGTTCTCTTCAAACGAGGCTGTCTGTTCTGGATTTTGCTGAACTCTTCAACTTTGCCCTCATCAACATCCTCCTTCAGTTCCCAAGTGGCATCCTCATATGGCAGAGAGCACCACTTCACCAAGTAGTAGATGACAGGCTGGAGGGAATGAGAGGAAACATTTGCGTTACCCATCGATAATGAATCCTGTTAACAGGCAAACAGTATGGACTGAATGTAAAAAGATGATCAACTCAGACCTCGCCGTTGTCCTTATCCACACTGTGGGATACGTCCAGGATCCTGTCAACCTCCACATAGTCTGGGTTAAAAGACTCCTCGTCCTAAAGAGAAGAGTTTGCAGTTCATTTCAAACGTCGAGCTACTTCCATAAAAAAGAGAGGTTTCACAATCTGCCTCACGCTCACCTCCTGGAACAAGTGCCTCATCTGCGCGTGCTTGGTCTTAAACCTCTTGATCTTTTGATGGATCCTCTTATCTTTCTCCAGCTGCTCCAAACTGGCCCATTCACAGTGCAAGTATGAACTGAGAACAAAAGAGCGCAGTTGTACTCATCTGTGTTTGCTCACTCATTTTCCCAAGCAATAAAAGTGTTATGTACAGACGTTGTTCGCCGGCCTACTGAGACTTACTAGTTCTTGTATTTTACAAAGAATTCCTCAACATTTGTATACTGGCCCGGAGACACCTTGAAGAAAAGAAAAGATTTATAGGTATAAATAACCATCAATAAAATTAATCAAGAATATTAAGTGTTAAATCATAATACAAATATACACACCTCTTTCTTGGTTATCCTCAGAGACAGCACTTTGTCTACAATGGCAGCATCCTCCTCGCTTGGGTTTTCCTGGAAAACACAAAAGTTATTCATGGCATCCTGTTAAACTCCTACACTAACAACACCGCGAATATGCACACTAAGTGTCAAATTACAAACTATTATCTGTTGCATTGTAACATTCATTCAGTCTCCAGAGTGGAAATAATAGACACTCACCACAAAGAACTGCATACTGGGCTGTCCATCTCCATCAAGCTCCACTTCCTGCTTGAGCTGCGCCGCTGCCCCTCCACTGATGGAGGCCACGGCTGCCGCGGTCGTAGTAACGTCGACATCTTCCTGCTCATCCTCATCATCTGTTATTTTGATATCCAGGTCCTCTGTGTACTTCTTCCTCTTCACCACACGATTGGATCGCCTCTTCTGGCCAGAAGAGAGAGGTTTAAGTTCAAGGTGTCTCGGGTTGTTTAGTCATAACAGAGTCAAGTGTCGCACAACACACTTTCCACAGAGTTGGGTTTTATCCACACTTTACATTTTGGCTCATTTGACCTCTTTATCCAACATTATTTCGACATAAATAGGACGTCCTAGCCCAGAACTGGATGTCTGTCAAACACCTCAGTGAGGGAGATACAAACGACTCATTTTGAAATACAAACTAGTTTCTTGAAGATGACGATGACAAACTTTAAACTGTTTTAGATAGTCTTCACAAATCCTTCTTTTTCAGCAAGTCATGGTCATAATGTCAGAACTTTCAACTAGTAAAACCAGCATCTTAAGGAACGCTGGAAAGTGTTAACTACGTGGTGATCTTTATTGAAACACCATACTTTACTGCACAAAAAGCACCTCTATACAATACTTGTGTAATTACTATCTATATGACTGCATGTGTTTGTACCATAATCATGTCATCCTCCAGTGCTGCAGGAGAGGCAGGGCTCAGCTCCCCGTCAGAGTGGTCAGAGGATGCGTTTCTCTTTCTTTTCTTTGCTCCCACGAGAGTAATAGTGCTGCGGGGCGGAGGAGAGAGCAAAGACGTAAAGAGAGTGAATCACCGGCCGAGGGGAAAAAAAAATAAAAAATAAATTGTTGTTCTCTAAAGAGCTGCATTCTAAAACAGAGCAATTTCCCTTTATCTAGGCCTTCCAAACAAAAGACTTACTTTGGTTTAATCTTGCTCTTGCTCTTGTTTCCAGGCGCAGGTATTACCGTGCCTCCAGCCACTGTGACGGTTCCTCCCGGTGTCTTCACTTTACCCTTTTTGTCAGCCCCGACTGCTATTTTTGGTAGCGGTCCTCCAGATACAGGACTTTTCTTTTTGCTCCCTCCACTGCTGCTTTTTTTCTTAGCAGCAGACACAACAGCCACGGTACCTCCCATTTCTGGGGAGGTCTGTGTGCTTGGAAGCTCATCCTGATTCAGGACTCTGGGCAGGTTCTTCTCGCCACGTGCTTTGGCCCGAGCAATGGCTTCAGCCACTATACGGTTCGCCTTCTCCTGCTTGCAAAGAATCTCCACGCGCCGCACAGATGCAGACTCGCCAGGAGCCTTGCTGATGCGAATGGCCTGGGTTGGAGTGGTGGTTGTGGTAGAGGGACCTGCGGTTGAAGAGTTGATGACCTTCACCACAGAGACTGCGCCAGTAGATGAGGATGAACTTGTCTATAAGAGAGAAACAGTTCAAATTTATTTTCAACAGTTTTTCTTAGTTTTATATGAAATATCTTGCAGTAATGTGTGCAAATGATGAGGTCTACCTGTGGCTGTAGAAGCATTTTGAGCGGAACGGCAACCCTCTGCCCTCCTTGGCCCTGGGATATCTGTAACACCTGTGGGCTGCCCGTGTTGCCAGCTCCTGACACCAGCTGATACTGCCAGCATCAAAGAGACAGGGTAAGTCACAGTCTCACTTGAATAAAATTTTTTTTTTTTAAAAAACACCCAAATGTACACCTATATCTTTAACAAAGGCTGGATCTAAAAATACCGAATTAAATTCGATCTTCATTTGAATGTTCACACATACGTTGGGAAAATTCAGATAAATCTTAGAATAGAAACCATTTTCTGTTGATGCTTCTTCTCCAACAGTCTAACAAGCTAATGCAAGGCGTTGTATTTTTTCATCTTTCATATCTGAACCAACAGGCCTTGTAACCGAATATTCCTAACCTAATCAATACTGAACAGAAATGGGACCTGGTAATCGCCTGCCTGACCTTAAACAGATCTGATGTGAAACGTATATATATATATAAAAAAAAAAATGACATCACTGTTATGCATGCAATGTGCAACTACTGAGATTAAATATGAATTTGACAACACTGAGGCATCGAGAGCCACTGTGAATCAGAACCTATTCAATCTTATGGCTCTCAAGAAGATGCACTGCAACAAAAAGCCCAAAGAATCCATGAAATATAAAAAAAAACAACATTATTAATTATGCATTGGTTCCTCTATGATAAAGTCATTTAAACATCACAGCTCTCACGCAGAAGTGTTACATGACAGGTTTCAAATACTGCAGGTTGGTGTCTAAAGTCAAAAATCCTTTAAAAAAAAAAAAGAAAAAAGAAAAGTCAAGTATCTGGTATCACAAATCAACAAGTAACAGCTGAGCCGCCCTGCAAATGCGACCAGCGAGCTAACAAAGTATAACATTACGTTACCAAATGTCACCATATTGAATGCGCATCCCCAAAAATGATATTCAGGGCAGTGCTTCTTATGTAAGAAGAACCTGCAGAAATATTCTAAAATGCAGAGGACTTATCTGCAATCTTTGTTCAAGCACGGCACTCACTCCACAAAATCAGATGTTCACAGAGACAGTTTAAAAACAATGAATGGCCTTGTGCTCATTAAAGAAATTAGGTATGCCTGCTAACTGATACTAGTTAGCTGATTGACCAAGGGAAGTTTATTTTTATTTTTTTAAAGGACAGATCTGTCCTGAATACACAACATTATCTGTTGTTTTTTTATTTATACTCCAACAGAGCATGCGTAACTAATTTTGCACAAAACAAATGCTCTAGACTTGCAAATGACTGAATCTGCAAACAGATGCTAATATTCAGGACACTTGGTTTTATTTAATTGTATCAGTAATGTCAAAAGATCTTTAGGGCCCTGTTTACTTATTTAACAAAATAAATAAATAAATAAATAAAAAATGCTGACAGCCAGCAAAACTGAAATAAAGAAAAAAGTTCATGATCATCAATTTGAACCCAGCATTTTGTTGTTAAACTTGTTAACGGAGCAGGTACAACTACGCTATGAAACAGAGGTTTCCTCACCTTAACTCCTCCTTGTTGGTTGGGCTGCTGTTGCACTTGCAGCTGAATTGTGAGGACTTTAGGTTGCCCTCCAGCCTGGCCTGCAGCCCGAGCCTGGGTCAGGGCCGCTATTTGGCTCCCCTGGAGAACCAGTTTGCCACCAGGGAGCTGACCCAGTACTAGTCGAGTAGGGGCCTGCTGTTGGCCCCCTTGTGCCGTCTGAACCTGCTGGAGCTGTGTCACCTGCTGTTGAGCTTGACCTGCTGGCGTGGCAGAGCCAGCCTGGGAGGGCTGTTGGAGAACCAAGGTGATGCGTTTTGCCTCACCACCCTAGAATGAGATACAAAAAATGAGACTCATAACAGCGGTCAGGAAAAAACTGACATAAATACACAACTTGCAAAAAGCAAATGTCCTTAAAAGCAAACCACAGACCCATTCTATTCGTCACCTGTTGTGATGTCACAGTGGAACTGACATTATGCAGATCGAGTCCACAAACAGAGGCGGTGGTGCTTACCTGTGACTGGGTCTGCATGGCTGGCTGGAGCTGCACTTGACCCTGTGCCTGGACCTGGATCTGAGCTGCCTGACCTTGGGACTGTATCTGGGCAGCCTGGGATTGGACTTGGACTGTAGTCTGGCCCTGAGCCATCTGCACCTGAACAGGCTGGCCTTGCGTCTGCTGTACCTGCTGAGGCATGGATGTGAGCAACACTTGTTTCACTGGGCCATTTGGAGACTGTAACAGCCTCTGCACTCCTGCAGTCCCCACCTTAACTTGGGCTTGTCCTGGGCTCGCCTGATTCAAGACCGTCCCCCCCTGCAATATGGACACACCAGGTTTGAGTGGAGTACCCGACAACACACGGATGACCTTTCCGCTTGTCTGGGCTGTGGTTCCAGATACAGTCTGCAGTACCTGGGCTTGACCCTGGGGTCCTTTGAGAATGACAATTTTACCACCAGCTTGCTGCGTGATGGCAGCTAACTGCTGGGGAGTAAGCTGGTGAGTTATCTGTGTGAGCTGCTGCGTGGTGGCGGTGGTAGTTGTAGGACTAGAAACAGTCAGAGGTGAGCTCAACAGGACAGTGCTACTGGTCACTACACTGGCGTTGCTGACAATGGGTATGGTGGTCTGAGCTTGTATCTGAGGTACAGTATCAACAGGGGCAGGAGCTGGGGCTGGAGTCACAGCTATGGAAACAGTCTGAGCAGTCGCCATCGGCACCGACTGCTGTGAGGCAACTTGAACAGGGGCAGGGTCTGGGATGGCAGGAGCTGCTACAGGAACACCAAGGCTTTGGTTGCCTGTGAGGTCAGGGGTGGACTCCGGCTCAGATGTTGGATCCACCTGGCCCAAAGCCAGCTTGAGAGCTTCCTCCACCGGGTCTGAGGAGCCCTGAGAAAAGGAGTCATCCGGTAGGGCGTCTAGGTTAAACAGGGGTGTATCCTCAAAGAGGTCCATAATGGGATCTGCCATCTTGCCCTCTCCACGCAGGGAGTTGGGCACAATGTTAAAAAGACTCCGAGATGGAAGCTATATATTTGTTGTCCAATTCTTCTCTTATTTAAGTAAACAGCTGGGAAAAGAGAAGAATCACATGTTAATTAGCAAACTGTCTGACAATCTTATTATTTAATAAAGTAGGCAATAGCAGAGAAAAGTTTGTCAATCCTGGCCCTAATATGCAAAGGTAAGCCTGTACGCTCTTCTACTTGTGCTTTACTCTCCTATGTATGTATGAAGTATGGATCCTAATGCATAGCAAAACAATATAATTCACAAAAACCTAAAAATTTCAATACACATACCTCTATTTAGCTCTGAGTCTGCGACATGGCACTTAACTAGCTCTGAAAGCTAAGTGTCTTGTTAACTAACTCACTAGCAACGAAATTTAAAAACAAAGAGTTAGACTTTCTTCTGGTAGACTGACAACTTCTAGCTAATATAGTTTTTACAATATGAATTCACTTATGATGACATTGTCCAGAACGCTTTCAAAGTGATAGTAAACGTTTCGAAAACCATTCAAAGAATAAGCTACTTCAATAAGATAATACATAATTAGTCGACTCAGAAGGAAATGAGTGAAAAAGAATAGTTTGTCGTGAAGTCAGACAAGGAGGGTACTGATGCTGGCCAGGTACGATGCTTCCCTCTCTGGTCGTATTGCAGTCTTTCTTACAAAACCGTCGGCTAGCATTAGCTTCTACCGCGACCAAAATGTGCCCTTTACAAAAGCGTGTGAAGCTACGAAACCATATTTAGGCTCATAAACAAGGTGCATTATGTGTTTGAGGTCGTTGCTTCCACTCTCTGTCATCTACTACAAACCATTCAGTCAACCGGACTCCTTCAATATCATCAACAAACCGGACCAAACCAAAGCAACGTGCCACAATAACCATTGCCCGTCAACGTTCAGACACAGGTTAGGCCGCAATACTGTTTCGGTTGGTCTGCGTCTAATTTTCGGCAAAAATACCTGAAAATAATCATCATAACCACTACCCCAACTCCCACAGTAATAATTTCGGGGTGCTAAATTTACCTTTGCATCGACACACATGGCTTTCTCCGTCTCACAACACTGTACGATTACAGGAAACGGCCAGAGAAGAGCAGGAACTAACTTCTTGCCAGAGAGAAAGCGTAGAAAGCGTGCCCCTCGGATGCTATCAAATGCTGATTGGCCCGCGCTCTCCTGAACCGGCGACATACAGAACGTTCATTGGTTTAACTGACTATCAATCAATTCTGCTACCGCTTCTGGGCGGGATAATATCCGTAGTTAGGTTGAGAAAACAATAAATGCGGCCTAGCTGAGATCATTTGACTCGGTGATCTTCAAGATTGCTGTTTTACTGCCATAGATTCTCACAGTAAATAACATGTGACTTTTAGAGCAGTATGGAGAAAATTGTTATTTTAATAATGTCTATAATACTACACTGCTTTCATAGCTGCTTGTGAATGACACCCCCAGTTTTTTCAGGGTTTTATTATGTTGGCCATTGCTCAGGAATCAGTCCACATCATTAAATGAATGAAGACTTGTTGTACGGTTTGTGTGTCACTATTTAGATTTATGGATCCAGACCGAATTAATACACTGTGGTATTTCTGGTGGTTATAGTTAATAAATCTCAAATACTCATAATAGCTTTCTCTATGTATCGATATGATGGTCTTCGGGCGCTCATGGTTGGTTCAGGTGTGTGGTTGAATTCTGGCGCCCTCTAGAGGTCGACGACTGAAACGCAATAATTTGTTTCGGTTGGTATTTCATGAGCGCTACCGTTTTTGTTTTAAGAATAGTAAGATTAATCTAATTATACTTTTTTTCCACATACCACTAGTAGTTCTTTCTGTAATCTTTTTCTTTTTTAATAGCAAAACCTTTAAAGAATAAGTATTTTAAGTACTTTAATAGTAAGGCTGAAATAAGATGAAATAAGCATTACTTTACAATTAGGTTACACAGGTCTTTTGGATAAAAACGCCACATGAAAAGCAAAGAGACAAAATAAGTGACAATGTGAAGCTTTTGCAGGTCTTTTGAGGTGCAAGAGGGAAAGAAAGTTGGCTGCTTGGCATGGTTGGTTGATGAAGCATTGATTCTACGCAATAATATCTACCATTCTGCCTCATGCTGGATGTCACAAAAATATAGTATAATAACAAGAACGACTCTCAATCTCCCACGTTGTTCAGTTTGTCCATTAATGTTGCAGCAGGAAATGCCATTTTTTTCGTTTTCAAGAACTCTTACTGATAAAATTCCTGAAATCATAACTGTACAGTGCATTAGAAACTGACTAAGACACAGGTAAAAAGAAAGGAGAGAGGGAAAAAGGTGGTCCTGAATCAGGGAAGCGTAAGTGACAACATGTGACAGTACACCACACTTCATCCATGGCAGTCCTGCAGGGAGGAGCCTGCCTGCTCGCCAAAGCATCCATCTGTCTCCATCCCTGCGAGGAGTATCCGCCATACACCGCACTTATATGCTGTCCCATGCTGGTCTGCTTGGTCCACGCCAACGCCAACTCTGCTGGTGGGAGCTATATTTACAAACCGCTGCCGTGGCATTGGGTAGCGTACCATAAGATTGAAGAGGCAAAACTGCTTTGAATTAGCAATTTAAAAAACCACGCTTGCAACAATTCATAAAACAATGACTGCACATATTCTTGCACACTTACTCAAAGATATTACACTGACAAATTTAGTTAATTTTATTTAGACTTTTTGTTCTTGATAGAAATTTCTTGGTAAATAAACATCTGTTGCAGGATATTGACAGGCATATAGATTATCAGTCATACAGCACGCTCAAATAAAGGACAACTGTCTTTTTTTTTCCAAGCAAGAAAGGGTATCATTTGAAGCACAGCAGTGATTTAAACATTTTGAATTTCTAAAAAGAATTAAGGCTTTCACATACTCTTAGCTCAGAAGCCCACATTGCACATTTCTACTTTATGATCTTATCATAATTAATATTTCCTTGGAACAAATATTTATACATAGAGACAAAGCAAATAAATTCCATAAACAAGTGCTTTAGTAGCTTTTCTCTCCATTTGTGTCGTCTTTAGCTCAGTTCTGCATAAACCCCATCACTTCATGTTCTGTGTAGCAACATGTTGACTCCTATCTTTACTCCCATCACCTCCCCCCTTTTCTCTCATTCAGTAACAAGCCCCATATAAATATTGATCTGACTGTCTCATTACACCTAAACTCACCACCTTTCTCACAAGGGGAAGACCAGGAACCCAGAGAAAGTGGAGTACTTCCAGCCTCCCATCAGATTGCCTCTCTCCAGTCTGAGGTAGGCCTTGTCCCCCTTCTCCATAATCACCAGGCCAGCATTGGTGGCAGCCTCTCTGGTCACATCTTGGTCCCCAGCAAAAGCTGAAATCATCGGCCAGCCGTTCACCATCAGGCTGACCTAAGTGACAGGAAAGAACAGGATCAGAGAGAGCACGTAGATGCACTAGAATGTCAGCTATACCTGTCATAGCTGAGGTGGTATCGTACCTGAATAGTTTGTCTATTGTACGCCTTTACAACGTGGAAGTTGAAGCTGTACACACCTCGCCGCGGTGCCAGGAAGACGCTACTCTCTTGGTCAAAATGAGTGCCCACATTGACTAAAATCTGATCAGATGGTGAGGAAAAGGGAGGTTAATGATATGTGTTGTGTACATTAACATTCTAAAAGGTATGTATACAAGTTAGAGAATGATGTTTGATGAAACTTCCAGCTTCAATGTAATTTTCACTTCATTTAGAGACATATATGCAGCTTAATACTCACATTGTCAAAGTAGATGATCATGGTGCGGTTGCTCATGTCCGTGGGTTCGTGGTTGGTCTGGCGGCTGGCGGAGAAGGCCACTCGGCCGGAGCCAGAGCGGACTGACATGCCCAAAGCGTTCCCAGCAGGTTCAGATGAAGGAGTGGAGTCACATACCACCAAACATTTCCCTTCGAGGATGATGGGCTCTGTGTCATTCTGGCCCCTGGACCCCAGAGGTCCCCACAACAGCAGCACACACAGCAGGATGTGGATGTAGATGTGGATGTGTCCAAAGTGGACTGAGCTGCGGTGCATGACTGAACCTGGGATTTTTGGTGAGCTATATCTCTTCTTGATTATAGTAAAAGGAAGCGTCACTTTGGGCAGTTTGAAGTGTTAATAAGCATGCTATAGTTAAAGAAACCGCCCTTTTGGAAATTCCTCAATCTCTTTCAGAGGTCAGAATCCATTACTCATAGCTGCCAATCAAACTTTTTGTCTGTCTCCAGTTTTCTTGTTTGCCCCTACAAATCCCAACCCGCTTTCTGCGCCTGCTGAGTCAGCAGGGTCCAAAATGACAATCACAAACACAGCAGAAAGGAAAAAGAATCGGTCTTTGCAAGTTGATTTTCTCAGCAAAAAAAAGACGACAAGGAGGCAGAGTCGGAGCTGGGAGAAGAAGAAAGAGAGCAGATCCGAGTTGAGAGTCTGAGCTCAAAGTAGAAGAGGATGTATGCGGGAGAGGTGAGGGAAAAAAACAGATGAGGTAGGATTCTGGAGTGGTGACAGGGGGAAGGATGCAGGACCCAGAAGGGAGCGAGAATGAGAGAGGGAGTGGGGGAACAACGCCACTGAGTGACCATCTGTCTTTTACAAGTACCCCCCTTCCTCTTTCCCTCCCCCTACGTCAACACACATTCCCTAACACACACTTGGGCTTTTGTTTCACACTTTCACATGCATATGCAACAGCTATATACAAAAAAAGAAATTAGCAACATTTTCCATTTTACTTTATTTTCATTGAAGGTTTAGCAGCCTGTCTTGTCATTTTCAACTCCCTGAGATTAGATATTTTGGGAATTATCACTTTTTTTTCCTTTTCAGCTTTAATAAAACATACAGCAATTTTTTTTTTAATTTCCCCCACTGGGGGATGAATAAAGTATTTTTCTTTTCTATTCTATGCTACAACAAAAGCAAATACTTCTTGGTTCAAATTCTTGGTTGGACAAAGATTCCTATGACAGCAAATTATGTTACTCATCGTAAAACAAGTGCTCGAACACAATGTAACTATTTAGAGTAATAAGTGAGTAAAAAGTAGATTATCACCTGTTTCCACTTGAACAATCTTGTGTCTGAAATCAGGTGAAAACTATTGTTTTCGGGCCGTAGCTGAAGTGCTGAATCCTGCTCTTCTGTCACATTATCTTACAGCACGGCAGTCGAGCTGATCGCAACCAATCCAGAGTGAGCTCTGATCTTTCTGTCTCTCTCCCTGTGTGTCCTCTCTCTCAGCCACCCCCTTCTCCGTCTGCTTCTTTCTCACCCTCTACACCGCATCCACCCACTCACCTTTACAGTGAAATAAAGAAAAATAATTGGGTATCTAAGCTGCTTCAAAGAGCAAAGTTAGCGAGTGAGTGGCAGTTGTTTCCCTTTCTTCTGTAATTTCCAGTGAAAACAGCGATCCTCTCATGTGTGCTCAAGCTGAGTTAAAAAGGATCAAAAGCTCCGGCTTGTTGCTTGTGCGCTTTTATTTCTGTGTATCTCTGTTTAAAGTAACCTGATAGTTCCGTTTACATAATTTTCAAGTAAATTCTCAGGTAATTTAACAGGCTTTAAGCACTTTTTGCCCTATAATTTCGTACCTTTTTGAGCATATAACCACATTAAATACCCTGATGTGATTATGCTTAATGCCCACCTACTTTGAGAAATAAGAAGGTACCCTCAAAATGTAACTGAAGCAGATGTGAAAAATCGGATTAGCTTTTGTCCAGATATAGATTCAAAACATTCACAACCTGCTCAAGCACCTATTTCTGTAAACATCATGGGAAAAAAATACATAACAATGTTGAAATCTGCTTCCAAAACTGATTTTCCTTTTTAAAAATGGGCCTCAACATCTCATGCTTATGCATCAAATCCTCAGTGGTCTCTTGTAAAAGTAATTTGCATGTCAACATCACATGATCAGTTTTAAGAGACACAGATTTGCTCCTTATTGAGGAGAAAGAGAAGAAGTCGACCTCAGCCTGAAAGTAGAGCTCATGGCAAAGAATCCAGCACAAGTCTGCGTTGTTTTCTCAAAGTCAGCGCATCACAGTGACAGACCAGAGTTGTTCCCTTGGTCTTCCCCTCCGTCAACTCAGACTTTGACAAGAGAGATGCGACTGTTGAGCTCAGCTTTGTAGAGTCCAAACCCCAAGCACACCGGCTGGGTGAAGTGCGTAGAGAAGGTGTGGAGGTGGATCAGTTTGTTGGATGGCCCCACTTCTGAGAAGGTGATGGTCCCTGCGCTGTAGTCCACGGCAACTGCAACTCTGTTGCCAGCCATTTGGTGTGTGAGGCGGGTCTTCCTGCGGTTGTGCCAGGCTGCAAGCTTTTTGTCGTGCTGCTGTGTCAAGCTCCATGACACCTGGGGTTAAAACAAAGATGCTCTCTTCAAGAACATGTTTTTGAGGAAAACCTATACAGCAAACAGTTCATAAAGAATGAGCAGGTGAATCAGAATGAGCAGGTGAATCAGAATGAGCAGGTGAATCAGAATGAGCAGGTGAATCAGAATGAGCAGGTGAATCAATTACAAAAATAACCACCAGTTGCAGTCTGCGTTTAAAAATCTAGTGCTTGATAGGGGCATGTAGACTGGTACATGTCTTTAGAATTCTAGACTGTGTGATGAACATTTTGCTCATAAATCAGGGCTGTGGCATTTTGGATTTGGCGGTGTAGATTTGTGTCAACCGGCAGAATTTCATTGTAAACTATGACAGCACACCAGGAACATATGAAGACCAGATCAGAGGAGCCACTACTGTTTGTGTACCTTATTGTTCCCAAAAGCATTGCCTTCTTTCCCCTTCCGTCCAATGGTTCGATAGCAGACTGCAACATCCCAGAAACCCTCAGCCACCAGCTCCCAGTAGTGAGTCCCTGAGGTGAAAGTCTGGACTGTGAGAACCTGTGGCCAGTGGTCAAAACGCTCGGGATGAGCAGCGCAGGGCAGGCGGCTTTTAACTCGTGCAACTGAGCGCAGGTTATCTGAGATGCTCAGCAGAGGATGGGCCGTGTTTGTGTCCAGAGTCAAAGGACTAGTTACTGTAGGTAGAGAAAGAATAAAGACACTGGGACTTGTGCTTTCTGTTGGGTAGACCTCTAATTTAATGGACAAATGTGTTTTTTTTTCTTTTTTACAAGACGGAAAATAACATTTCTCCAAATGACTCCCTTAAGGTTATTCAGTGGGTGCTAGTATCACCCATGGCACTCACAGAGCTCCCGCTTGAGTTCACTAAGGCAGCGAAGTGTGGCAGTGATGAACTCTCGATATTTGCTCTCTATGTCTTCCAGGAGGTGTTTCCTGTCCATACTGATGGCATCAGGGGTGAAAAGCGGGCAGTTCAAGTCAGCTAACAACCTATAATATAAAATTCCAACACATAGAGTGGTATTATAATCTCTCTCTGAAAAAAAAAAAGGTCTTTTAAAGGAATTATCTGCATTAATGGAACCTGTGTCTCTCTGTCTTTCACATAACAACACCTCTATGGGTGAAAATCTGAACACACACATTAACACAGCTTAAAACATGACTGAACACAATCTCCCTTCAGTTTTCTGAACTTACTTTGTGTCATCTGATTGAAAGGCCTAAGGAAAGAAAGGTGGAGGACAGCAGAGATAAGCGTGTGTTAAAATATTCACAGAAAGATCTACATTTATCCATGTGAATCAGCTCAGGAGGATGAGCAAAGAGAAAAGAAATGTGAGTTCATTCTATCTGTGACTGTGTGTGTTTCACTCAGTTCCCTCTTTGGTCCACTATATACCAGCTTCAACAACATACTGATAATTGTGGTTAACTTCCTCGTGGCTCTGCTACATAAATAAGCACTCTGAATTTGAAGCACTGACGAGTTATTTTAGTCTGTGTAAAGCTGATTCAAAGCTTTACTTCAAAGTTTGCTTCAAAACACATTATGTTTGAAAATAATTACATGGTTATGCAGAACTGTGGAATTAGTCAGTTAAATTAATCAGCTAACTTTTATGTTCAAAATTATTTTGTTGGGCCAGATATTCTGATTATATGACGTAGCATAGAACCTATAAAACTATAATGAATGTGAAGTTGATGTCACTCCATTTTGAATTTTGGGTCATTGGGTCTCATTTTTAGTGACAAGACATTGAGGATCTCACATTCTGATCACCTAGTCTGTAAAGTGGACTTCACATGGTATTCAGCCATGTTAAGTAAGATTACAAGGTCAGTGTAAGGGGAACTGAGTGACTCTTTCTCACTTTATATAAGTTAAAAAGCTAAATTAGCGATCAGTTGATGCTATTTGCTTGAGTTCTTATCAAAGAAAATAAAGCTTGGTTATGTATTATCTTATTGATGCTGTAAGGTAAGGTTACTTCAAAACAACAATGTTTAAAACTCTAAAAATTGTATCTTTCTGGAAACATTACATTGCTGACATCATCACTAGCCTATTGGACAGCTAAGCTAATGTTGGTATGGCTAGCTTAGCTGCATACCTAAAAGTTCATGTTAGCTGTCAGTTCTAAAATTACAACAGCATCAGTAACAGACATCTATTTGATGACAAGTTTAATGTAAGTGGGAGAGTTTTCTGCAGTAGTGACACTGCAGGGTGTTCCAAATAGAAGAATTTCTTTAAAAGAAGTTCCCTTATCTAACAAAACCATCATCTGACAAAACCTGCTTAAGTTAAAGACACCTTCAGCGCAGTGATTTTGTCATTAGTAGCCTGTTCGGAGTAGCTAAGTTAAATAACTAAGGAGGTCTATACAGTAACCAGTGTACACAACTCCAGCCCTCAGGGGCCACGGCCCTCCATGTTTCTCTGCTCCAACACACCTGATTCAAATAAATTTGCTCACTTCATCAGCTTGCCACCATGTTACAGCTAGCCTTTTAATGCCCTGATAATTTAAGCCTAGTGTTTTGATACAAGGAAACATCTAAAACATGCAGGGCAATGGCCCTCAAGAACTGAGGTTGAAGAACAGTGTTGTAGGGAGTACTATGTTGTGGAAGGAAAAGCATCTTGAGAGTATTAGCTCCTGCATGCTAACATTAAGGATGAGGTTTGTATGTGCACACTGTTGGATTAACCTCTAAAGTCATAAATTCTCTTGAAATAACCAAATGCTAATTTTATCTGCAAGTAAGAGAAACAACAGCACAACAACTTTTTTAACAGGTTTCAAGATTAGTATAGCAAGATGACAGCCCCATATGAACATTCAACACAGCATGATGTACCCTCACAGTCTCAGTAATGTTATCATTAGTACACATATTAGAATAGCTGGCTAACTGTGTTGTGTCATGTAGCTATGATGCTGACATCTATCTAATTATGCTGCCTTGATCACACAAGGGTATCTCAGAAAACCTGCCCACACAATCTGCCTAGATCATCCATGACATGAACTGGGTAGGTTATATGAGTGAGCAGGGAATGGCCCTGAAAAGCTTAAGTGGCTATTAGCACAATAGAAAAGTAATGGGGTCACTTCTATTACTCATCTGGACAATAAGAATATCTTTTCAGCATGTTTCAGTCCAGGTTTAAATAGTAGACTTACCAGCCAAGCATTATTTTCTTTCAATGAGTCATGATAATGGAATGGCTACACTAAAAAAAACAAAGATTCAGCTGTCCCAAGAATTCTGTTTAGCATCACAAAAGCCAAACTGTATCATAATTGTGTATTTCTGAAAGCATTGTAATATTATCACAAACTATTTAAATTTAAGCCATGTTCAGATTTGTGTACACTTTTATGACATAGTTCTCAACAAATTTGGCACTGTTGCATTGTACAGGGTACAGAGTCCTACCCAAATGAGCAGGAAGGGGTCTGTCTCTGCCAACAGAAAGGTCATGTAGCGCTGGATGTTCACTGTCTGGCTCATGTCGTCCCTCACTTTGGTGCAGTCTCTCTGCACACGCTCTATGACTTGCTGCTTCTCCTTCTTGGTGATTTCCCTTAAAGCCACCACCAGCTTCTTCACCTGAACCTGCAAATCTACGTCCAGCCGCTCCACCCGACTGTCATCCTGCATCAGAGAGTCCTGGAACAAGTTATGATAAAGTTTTGGTTTGTGACTGACACATGTCAATTGTATGATATTTAATTTAAGTCAGTGTTTTTTTTTTATCCATGTTGAGGATTTTAATCTTGGAGTTTTTGAGGCCATATGATGTACAAGTAAAAATTCCACTAAGTCATTATGTTGAATCTTATTTCCACTGAGATGATTTTTTTACTCACAGCCATGGTGGAATCAATATTCTCATGATCTTTGAGAATTTGTTCCCCATCTATTAGCTTCTTCTTTGCTTTGATGAGTAGGTTCTTGAGAATGACCTGTGAAAAACAAAATCATTGTTTCAGCAAACACGCTGAGATTCTAACACAAGAACACATTTAATTCATACCATTCAGGCTCACCTTCAGATCCTCTTCCACGTGTCTCAGTGCTTTCACTTTGTGCCGAGCATGGCCTCCCTCCAGTAGACAGTCACCGCACATATATACCCTCTCATCCACACAGTAGTAGCGGAAAATTTCTGAGTGTTTCGGACACCGTCGTTTGGATAGGTCCCCCAGAGGATCCACCAACAGGTGGGCACTAAATGCTGGTCTGTCCAGATGGGGTTGTAAGTGGCTGGCACACAACGAAACCTCACACCTAAGACAGGTCTTGACAGCCAATGGTGACTGTCCATCTTCAGCCTCTGGAGGGCAGCAGTCACACGCCACTTCACCATGTTCCTCTTGACACTGAGGGCAGGTAAAGCGACTTTTTTCTTCCTCTCGGTTGATCCAGGCCTCGCGGATGCAGGCGGGACAGAAGCTGTGGCCACAGGGCAGGGGGTGGGCCTGGCTGAAGCTGTCTCGGCACACAGAGCAAGTCAGTTCCTCATCCAAGGACGCCATGATGCAGTTGATGGTCCTTATTGAGGACTATTAACTAAACAGTGAGTTCATATAATAAAGAGATTAAATGTAACATACATAGAGAACCTCATAAAATATTTTTGTAGTCAATTGACTGTACAAGCAAAAAAAAGTAAACCAGTCCTTTTAGGAGGTCTGTGCAGCACCAAACTAAAGAAGACCTTTGCACAAGTTACATGTTCGTGTTACATGGAAAAAATACTAATGCCTAAGCCAGGACTGAGCTGGGTACAAGAGGAAAGCCCTTATTTCACTCCAACTGTTCACTCAGACCATTAATCCTGTCTACTGGGCTTTTGCCCACTGTGTGCTAAGAATAGAGTACTTAGCAGTGAAACAAATCTTACTAGGAAAATGGGGGAAAACACCTCACTTCATGATATAAAGTCAGGAAATACATCAGCACTACAGAAAGGCCTAAATCCTCTTACAAGTTTAAGGAAATCCTTCTTGACATGTAAACCGACCGTTACAAGTCCTTGCGGTTTGAGAGGCTCTTTAACTGTGTTATTTACTAAGCAGACAAAAAATTAAACAAACGATGGGTAGTTAGAGAATTTTTTTTGAAAACGTAAGAGTAAAGGGAGTGTAACACTGACCCCAGATGAGCATTAACTACTCAGACACAAGCTGTTGCAGTGAAGGGATCAGGAGATCATCCTAGACACTTTGCTGTCCTTTTTTTCCTCAACATGTGCTCTGCTTTTATGTATTCAACCTCTATCTCATCCGTGCCAGTCGGAATTCCATTGCCTGTTTGATAAAAGAGAAACAAGAAAGGGACTTTCCTTACCTGCTGATGTCCTGGAGTTTTTCAGACTGCTGCCATCGGTGAGTGTGTGCGTAGTGTGCGGTCAGTGTGTTGACTAATCCCAACAGATTCATGGCACTCTGAGAGGTCACTTTACCCTGAGGTGGGAGGGGCAGCAAAGGGCAAGTTAATAACTTTAAAGGCAACAAATTTAGTCTTTGTTTTAAGAGTGTTTGGGATCATTGTCCTGTTGATGATCCAGTTTCAGCCAACCTTTAGCTGTCATACAGGAGTTCATGGTGGACTCACTGCAGGTTGTCCAGGTCCTCCCCCAACCGTGCTTGACAGTTGGTATGAGGTGCTGTACATTCTGCTAAAACGTGTCCACTTTGGTCTCATCTATTAAAACGACATAGTTCCAGAAGTCTTGTTGTTTGTTACAACTTTGCAAACCCAAGCTGTGCTGCCATGTTGTTTTAGTGAGAAGAACTTTTCTCCCACAACCCTTCCAAACAAGCCAGTATTCAGTATATATTGTACAGTATTTTTCTGTATTATCATGAACTTTAACTTTAACATGCTAACTGAGGCCTGTAGAGTCTGAGATGTAGTTTAGGGGCTTTTTGCAATTTCTCTGAGTATTGCACAGCTTGACCTTGAGATGAACTGCCTGAAACATCCACTCCTGGAATAAGTGGCAACTCTCTTGGGAATTTTCCACTTGTGAATAATCTTCTCAAAGAAGCACGATGAACACTAAATAGTTTGGAAATGACCTTATAAGCCTGTCTAGATTGACGGACAGCAACAATTGTTTCTCTAACATCATTCCTGATGTCTTTCCTCCTTGGTATTGTTTTAACATACACCTGAATACTCCAGACCAGCAAAGTACAAAAACCTCTGCCTTTATAGAGTTACTCACACTTAATGATGATCAATTAATCAAATGCGTTTGATTTGTAGCACCAATATCTGGCTACCACTTACCCTCTTAATTCCTACACAAAAAGGTACTTATGCTGCATCACTCCAGTTGTATCTTAATAAGGTATGAATAAGCAGTATTCATATTTGTATCCCATGGTTAGTTTTACCATTCAAAAAATAATTCACCACCCTTTGCGACAAAAGTTGTCTAGACATAAACTCAACTGTCAATTTGCAAGTCACCAGGTCACCAAGCCAAACACCTGGAGCAAACTTGCACTCACTCACACAGAGAACATGAAACCTCCAGAAATAAAGTCCACAGTCAAGATTCAAACTGAAACAATCTTTTTCTTGCAAATGATCACACTGCCCTGCATCCCACACTTATTTGTCCAAAGTTTAAGCTATTTGACAATACCTGAAGGTTATCAAAGGTACATTTATGTTCTCTTTAGCTGTCTTTGATGATTTTGTAGCTTTGGAATTAAACAGAGGTCAACAGCATTTAGCTAAGGACTGTTCATAAGGCACATTGCTTTTCTGAGAACTGTACCTTTGCGTACAGAAATCCAATCCTTGATTCTTTGTGTGCGTAGAAGCATGAAGAGTGTAGCTAGTTTTTTCAGACACAACTTTTACATTTTTGCCATAGGTACTTCTTGATGGAAACTGTTGCATATGTAATGTATTGTTCACTCTCATAAAGGAAGGTGCTTGTCTGACATCTTTCTCAGTTAGAAAATGAAAACACACATAATATATACAAATATACAATGAAATACAGTGGACTTCTGCAGCAAGAAACAGGTGCTCAAAACCTCAAGGACACGCAGCTGTGCAGCAAAGCAAGTAAGATTGAATAATTTCCTGGAGCTTTTCTCCAGGAATCATTTCTGCCGCTACATCTCAAAAGAGCATTTTAAAGTCAGTACAATGTGAAAATACCTCGTTAAACACTTCATGCAAATCACTCGTCCATATATCACTTATTTTGTGGGAGAATTGGGAAATTCAAACATAGCAGATCTTTATGCTTCAAAAGAAATATGTTTATCTTGAAAAGCTGGAAGAAAGCACAAACAATTCAGATGGGTGAAAAGCTGAAATATGAGAAACATGCAGCATCCCTGTCATGGTAGCTTTCAGCACTCCTGCCTACCTGTGCATCAACTAATTTTTGATGATAGTATAACAACACTTGCAGTTAATTTTAAAAGTATCATGACTGTGAATTCAGATGTAAACTGAAGATATGAGATATAACCACACCTGGACAATATCCAAGCGTGTCCCTTTATATAAGTGGGACTCTTATCTTTAAAAAAAAGGGGACAAAAAGAGGAGCCAAAGGATGAGAGTGCATATAGAACCTCAATTTCAAAGAAGAAAAAGTGAAATGCAAAACTCATAATCCAATATTTCAGTCACAAGAGGACACATAAAAGCATATCGAATGTAGAAAGTAAGACATTTTAATATTTCGTGAAAAATATTGGCTCTTTTTACAACAGCCTGCAAATGATGCTCCAAATGTTTGCAGTTGGTTAAAGGTCTGGAATGCACACAGGCCAGTCCAGTGCTTCTACTTCTACTAACAAGTCATTGCTTTTGTAATGGATGCAGTATTTGTTTTAGTATTGTCTTGCTGAAATATGCAAGGCATTCCCTTAAGAAGTTGTCAGGATGAGAGCACATGTTCTTCTAAAACCTGCATCCATGATTTCCATAAAGAACTTCAAATTTCCAATTATCTGACTGCCCAATAGTTTTTCACGTTGCCTCAGTCCAGTTGAGCCTTTTTGGATTATGTTCACATATGGGTTCTTCTTTGCATGATAGAGCTTTAAACAGCTTTTGTGGATGGAACCGTTCGCTGTTCACAGACAAGGATTTCTGGAATTTGGTCGTGAGACCTTGCAGTGATTTCAATGATAGAATCATGTCCGTTTTTATGCAGTGCTGCCTGAGGGCCCAAATATGTTGGGTCTTAGTTTGGTTTCTAAAATCTAGACATCTCATATATAGTGTTTTTCAGCTGTGTGTCTTGAGAACAGAGAAGTCTTCATATTGTCTGAATCATTTGATGATATCATGTACTCTGAAATTGCTCCTCAATTTGTAGACCGCTGAACGTTTGCCCACCTTTACTTCTGAGAAAATCTTCATCTCTGAGGTGCTCCTTTTCTTTAAAAAAAAAAATCATGTTACTGACCTCTTGCCAATTAGCCCAATCATTTGCAACATGTTCCACAGGCTGTTTCTTTTTAGTACCACTGACTTTTTGAGACTTTTGTTTCACCTGACTTATCCAAACTTTTTTGAGACGGGCTGTTGGAATCAAATTGAAGATGTTTTATTTTGAAACGACCTAAAGTATAGAAATTAAGAGTTACATTTTGGGGATTTGTAGAATAAAACATATAAACAATCTTTTTAAATGCAGCTATATCCCAATGTGTAGTGGCCTATTGCAGCTCTTTGCAACAGCACCCAAATTATTGTCTCCGAGAGACACCAAGTGGACATCTATTGTAGGACATAAACCACAGCACCACGGTACTAGCTACAGAGTATCAGGAGTCATGCCATAAGTACAGCAGTTAGACATTACAGACTTTACTAAGGCACAAAGAACTGTGTGACTTTGGGAAACAAAGATAAACATCAAAACACAGACATGATGTGAGCTGTTGCAGCCTCTCATACTTTAGCACACTTTGGATTTTTGGTTATCCATAAAACATTTTCTAAAAATGTGCAATGTGTGTGTACGAATTAAAATTCGACCAAAAAGTGAAAAAGTGAAACCTTTAAGCCAAACGTGACTTTTATTGACGTTTCATCAACTGAAACTAGCGAATTATCATAACAATCACACTGAGGAAGAGTCCCACGGCGAGCTTTCATGTGTGGCACGAACACGCACAGCCAGTGTCGAAGGTAACGGTCATTGTTTCCCTGAGGACCCGTCTGGCGGCGAGGGTCATTAATTATGAGACAGAGAGACAGACAGCTAACCAGCTAACCGGGCAGACAGATGGACAGACAGTACCGCAGCGAACGTAGATAGGCCGAACGGGAGCTGGCCTCAGACAAACACAAAGAGAGGAGGAAGATCAGCACGTACTGCCAAGAAAAATAAACCTCCCCTTTCGCTAGTAGTCCATGTGTACCGCCTCTGCTCTTGCTCCTGTCACTGGATCATGAGTAAATGCATCCAGGCATAATAAAGCTTTGTCATGAGAGAGTGAAACGCAATTTGCGACAGAGATAAATCATTGAGAGAGAGGGAGAGAGAAAAAAAATGCGGCTGTCCGACTGCGCATCACCGGGAGTGAATAGGGAAATGCTGCGCCAGTGTCCCGGCTGAGAGACGGAGCCGATCAGACCCGAGCTCCTGTGCTTCGCGCCCCCCCTTTTTGTGTTTGTCATTCCACAATATTGGTACCAAAAATCATCGTTTCTGACATGGTAAGTTGTTTTTGTGCTATGTTTCATACAATTGTGTCGGCGACGAGCGGCGTATGGCGGAAATGCACATCCGGGACAGTGTTTTTCGGCGAACTCATAATATTTTATGAATCATAACTTGTTATGATGTGGGAGCGCGCATGGCGTTCAACAGGTCGCTGTACAGTAGCGGGGACGCGCATTTCCCAGCTGCTGGTTTCTAAACACTGGCTCAAACAGTTTTTTTCCCACCACCTTAAGCGCGATCAAACTGACAAAATGGCACGGCAAATACGAACGCCTTGTTGGCACGTCAGAATTCAGCTTTAAAAGCGATAATTTCCCCTGTTGTGACAGTCTTTATAACTGTTCGTTATCACTCGTTTTACTTTGACAAAATATGGTCGATTATGAGGCGCAGGCGTAAAGTCCGATTGGTTTGCTTTTATTATTCATTTATCACAGATTGGTTTAAATAGACAAGTGCCCATTTAAGGCCCAAAGCAGATGTTAACTGTCTGTTTCAGACCGTTAGATAAATTGACGACTCTCACTTCCCAACAAAATAAAAACCTGGCTATTTAAATCATTCAGACTTGTATCATTGCATTTGTAGGCGACATTCGATCGCTCAGACTTTACATCAACACAAGAGTGCGATTTATTATTCTGTCCGAGCCCCACAGAGGTTGAGAAGGGGGGGGGGGGGGGGGGGGCGCCTGCCACAGGGCCCGGGTGAAAAAAATATTTTTCTCCCCTCTCTGGCTCTGTCTTTCTTTCCTTTCACTACCTTTCGCTCCACGTGGTCAGCGGCCGGGGTTCGGGTGAAAAGGGAGCATTGTGCTTCCAGTCAGTGGCCTTATGTGTTGCAGAGGCTCTGAGAGGGTGATGTTCACTCAGCTGTGCTCCCTCAACGCCATTGTTGCAAATTCCTCCTCATTTCAGCCGTTCTGTTTACTGAGCTCACCCAGGAGCCGACATGACATCCCACTCCGTCTTGGAGGCTATAGGTTACCGCGCACACCGCGAATAGGCTAGAAATTGCGGGAGTGCGGCACAACTAATGAATAAATACATTTGTAGAACAATATATATATGACTGATTTGTTGAGGAAAGCAAGTTTGAATGGTGTTGGCTTTTGTTACGCTAGAAAAAAAGGCGTTGCAGAGAGGTTTCAGTTTTACTCATCAATAATTGGAAGCTCGTACAAGGGCCTTGATGTGATGCAGTTAAGTCTCCTTCCATTTATAATGTTTTAGTACAGAGGAGCTGCGGAGTCTTGGCTCAAAAGACTGGGTGTTCACTCAGCGAATGCAAAATAGTCATCACAGTGAGTGTGTGTATGTGTGTGGAGAAGGAAGACCAACGGTGAGTTTTGAGAAAAGTCTCTTAGGCTTTTCAGTAGTTTTTTTCTTCGCACCACAAACCCACCAGCGGGGTCGCAGTTTACAAGGTCTGATCGACCCGTGTGTCAGTTTTTGGAAACGATAATGTAGTTTGTCTACATCGTTTTTTTTTTCTCCGTCCAAGTAACTTGGGATGCCTACTTTTCAGCGCGCAGGGAGACATTATAAAAGTTATGTGTTGGCTCGTGCGCTTCAGCCTCGGGACCATCCTGCAGAGGCATATCCAACTGGAAACAGAAACGACCCAAGCAGCTTATGAGCCTGACGCTCCCAGCGTGTCGGATACTTGAGCATGGTGAGACAGTTGGAGGAGATGCGAAGTTTACAACACAGAGGTTGGGTTTGATACAGGTGCATTGTTGTTATTATATGGTCTACTGTGTCATTAGTTTACATTGCACCATAACGTTTGTAGTAAGTGGACTTGCTCAATCTTCTCTTAAGAACGGCACTTTTGGAGTTGAAAACCTTCTCTAATGTACAGCACTGTGCAAAGTTTTGAACCACCCCTCATTTATTTATTTTTTTTAATTTAAGGCAGTGCCAGGCCTAAAAATATCTACAGCAGATGAGCAGTATCTGAACTTGATGTTTTTAAGAAATAGGGGGGGAAATCAACCAAAGATCTGACACAGGACCTCAGCAATGCATGGGGACCCTCAGTTGACCCTCCATCCACTGAAGCCTCATCAGAAATGGTCTCTGTGGAAGGGTGGCTGTCAAGAATCGAAATAAAAGGCAGCCAACATCCAAAGAAGAGCTTTTTAATGTCCTTCAAGAATCATTGACAACTATTCCTTAAGAATGCTTAAATGAATGACAAGAAATGTTGTTTTAGAGGGTCCAGACTGTGTTGAAGAATAAAAGTGGTCAAACCAAATATTGACTTTCAAGCATGTTGGAATTGTGCAAACTTTGCTTTTGCCTTGGGTATTGTGTTTGTATTTATGTTCCAGAGTTTTAGTAAATCACTGCAGATTTCCCATTTTAATGTCAACATATAAATAAATGAGTGCTGGCTCAAGACTTGCATTGTAATGCAACTTCCACACACAGACACAGACCACCCAGAATTCACAGATATATTTTAAATCCAAACAAGAATATCTGTGAAAGAGACTGTATAGTCGATCTGAAAACACACAATAGAAGAGGTAGGCAATGAGCTTGAGAAGGTCAAGAAAAAAGAAACTTTGTGAGGAACTGTATACGGTGCTCCAACTGCAATACTATTCACTCCAATTGTCCCCTTTTAGCTTTGTTGCCAGTTACTGAAGCATGAACATACCCATGAAGAAGTGTGTATAAAGTGTGTGCACCACAGTTGTGTGTTTCTGTCCGTCTGTACACTTCAGTTGTAAAGAAAGGGACCACAGTGTGTCTTGAAACTGCAGCTATCAAGCACACAGCTGTGCATTTTGTTTGTGTTTTTGTGTACCTGAGCACAAGTGTATTGCTTATTGACAAGTAAGCTCTGCGATTGTTTTCACCTGTCCCTCTAAGCGGGCTAAGGGTGCTTGTTGGTGGATCGGTGAGTCATCCTGTCTCTCAACTGGTCTGTTTGTTTTCTATGCACGTAACCTCGCTTCCGCTGCCTGTCCCTAAACCGTATTAGGATTGCAACTTCAGAGTGTTTAAGGTCATGTCTGCCAGCCAATCAGGCAGCCAGCACGGTGCCCAGGACATAACTCTCAACACTCTCAGGGAGACAAAAGTTAAACAGGCAGAGATGATAAAATGTCTCAGGATGTGGCTTCTTTTCATGGGCATGGGGGTGGAGGGCAGTTACCCTGGAAACAAGGTAGACTTCTCTGTGGGTGAGCAGTGTATTCTTGCAGACCAGTGGGTTTTGTGTATGCTTGTGTGCAAGTTAGTGTGCCTGTGTGTGTGTGTGTGTGCGGCGGGGGGGGGGGGGGGGGGGGGGGGGGGGGGGGGGGGGGTAGTGTGTGGAGACTACAGTAAAGAGGTTATGGTCAATGAAAAATGGCAGGAACCTCCCCCTTCCCCCCAAAAAATCACCAGTTCAAGAACACTTATTTATCTTAGTTTCTAAACATGTGGCATTCACGTTAAACATAATTTGCTGCACTAAATTTAAATTGTTTTCTCTTAAATTTCCTCAGATGACACCTTGGCTGTGAAATCACACTCCTTTCCAATTATCGCAGATTCTCTATTGTGCCCTCCATCTTCTCCTGCAACCTCCCAGCTGCCCCCTGTTCATCTTTCAAGGGCTGTCCTCTATCCACAGAGTGTCTATTCCTACCTTGTTCATCAAGCCTGCCCTCTCAGCAGCCACTCAAAGATTCATAGCCCCCTCACTATCCTGAATCCTCTTACTCTTCCCAAACCTAAAATCCACCTGCCTACATCTGCCCTGGCCCACTCTTTCAGAAGTGCATACATGGCCTCTCCCAAGTTAGGGCTATCAGCCACCACAACCACGTCTTCTTCTTCCTCATCATCCTCAGCCTCTCTGTGTCCTCCACCACATCCTGGAAGCCCAAGTCGGGTGCCTGAGGGCCCTCCAAGTCCTGTTACTCCCACTCCAAGCCCAGGAGTGACATCTGCCTCAGCTGCACCTGTTAGGACCCAGCTTAGCATTGCCCTAATCCTAGAGGAGCTCCGGGTGCTGCAGCAAAGACAGATCCACCAGATGCAAATAACAGAGGAGATCTGTAGACAGGTGTTACGCCTTGGTGGAGCCTCCTATAGCACAGACTCACCATCCCAGCATCTCCTCCCTACCCTGCCTCAGCTCTGTCTGGAAGACAGCAAACGGGCATTGAGTCCCATCACCCAGCCAGCTGCATCTCAGCCCTCCACCTCTGTGGCTCCTCTCTTGGCATGTTTCTCTTCCCTACTACCCTCTCAGACAGCCAACAAACTCACACAGCCATGCACTCCCTTGTCACAAATCCTGCAGCCTCACAATTCACAGATGGAAGAAATTGGAGGGGCTGCAGGGACTCATGGATATCACTGGGAGAGTTCTCAATGCTCCACTCGCCTCTCCACTTCCTCTTCAGCTATCTCCATGGCTTCCTCCAACTATCCTCTAGCCCTTTCATTACCTCTACCCAATTCCTATCTTCACGAGAAATCTCCCAACACCAGTTCAATGAGTGGACAGAGTGACCTGCCATTCCTGAACTCATCCCTCCCCTCATCACTATCTATTATCCCAAACTCACAACGCACACTGCAATGTGCATCAGGTGGAGGTGACTCCTCCTCCGCATCTAGTTCCAATGCTAATGGCCGCCTCCAGCATGCATGTCGTTTTTGTGGAAAAGTATTCAGCAGTGATTCTGCCCTGCAGATACATCTCCGTTCACACACAGGGGAACGACCTTACCAGTGTCCAGTGTGCCTCAGTCGTTTCACCACACGGGGCAACCTGAAGGTACACTTCCTTCGCCACCGTGAACAAAACCCAGAGCTTTCACTTTCACTCCTCCCACCTTCTTTGTTTGGGGTAGCATTAGGGGCCACTGGAGGATCAGATATGGGACAGATCATGAGCAGTGGTGGCAGTGCCATTGGCATGAATATTGCACAGAAGAAGCAAAAAAATAGAGTGGAGGATGAAACATGTGGAGAAAACATGGAGGTCAGTGGAACTAGTAGTGGACTTTCTCTTGGGACTTCTGGAGGATCTACTCCTTCTACCCTTCCTTTACCTCCTAGTGTAGATCTGGCCTTGATTTCTCACTCTCTAATGCAGCTAAATAGGGCTACTGCTGTTGCTGCTGCAGCCTCAGTTGCCTCCTGCTCATCCCAGTCATCCTCCTCCACCTCTTCTCTGGCTGCGTCCCTTCTCTCAAACCCTTCCCTGGTTTCATCTACCCCCATCACTGGGTTATTCAAAGGTGCCAAACAGCAGCACTTCGATGAAAACACTCCACCTCATGCACCAATGCTGTCTCCTGCAGCTTATTCCCAGCTAGTTCACCTGCCTAAGCTTCTTTTCCCATCTGTCTCTTCTTCTTCCTCTTCCCAGGCTGCAAACTCATCCCTGTACAACCATCCAGCATTGAGCTTGCTACGGGCCCAGCTACCCTCAACTGCAGGCTCACACCAACATGCTTCTTCCAGCCATTCCCAGCTTTCTTTCCCCATTTCTTCCTTTCCTAAAGTCCCAGGTCCAGCCACCACCTCATCCTCCTTACCCTCTTCCATAGCTACTGCTACCCCAACATCAGAAACCTCAAAGCTGCAGAGACTGGTGGAGAAACTAGAGAAGGCTCCTCCAAACTCTTCTTCATGGGCTTCCTTCTCTACTCCCACTTCCATGCTGGAGATTTTATCTAGCAATACCAATACCTCTTCAGTAAATTCAACTAACAGTCGCTTCACAAATGCCAACACATCTACCACATATGTAATGGCATCACCATCTTCAAACCTTGTCACCAACTCTATTTCACACTTCACCCGTGAGATGGTTGCTGCCCTTGGAATGAGTGCCAATGGAGCAAGTGCCATGGCAGGTCCAGCACGTAACCTGGCCACCAATCAGTGTGGGGTGTGCCTACGGGTGCTAAGCTGTCCTAGAGCATTACGGCTGCACCAAGCTACACACCTCGGGGAACGTCCATTTCCATGTAAGATATGTGGACGATCATTCTCTACCAAAGGCAGCCTACGATCACATCTTGCCACCCATCATGCCCGACCACCCAATGCACGTGTCCAAAACTCTTGCCCATTGTGCCAGCGTAAGTTCACCAATGCCCTTGTTCTTCAGCACCACATTCGCATGCACCTTGGAGGACAGTTGCCACCAGATGGCACTGAAGATTCTGAACATGAAATGCCAGCCGAATCTAATCCTTTATCCTTGTTACAATCTCAGTCCCAGTCCACAGATCTAAATGCTGCCCCTTGTAAAACATCCCCTCAAATTGGTCATTCTAATAGCCCAACTCCAAGCTCACAATTTCAAACTCTGGCAGCTGGTTTGGCCCCTGTCTCAGGCAGCATGACATTAGCTGAGAAAAGTCTCAGCAAGTCTGCGTCCCCCAGCCCAGATCAAATCCCCCCTACTGACCTAAGCCCTGACCCCTTCATGAATCCCACCACACAAACTCCACCACCAGGCAGTGCAGACCCCCCTGTCCTTTCTGTCAGTGCGCCTTTGACAGCTTCTACGCAGATAAATCAACAAGACAACCAAGTTCATCCACAAGCCATAGCTGATATCCACATCCCTAAATCTAATCCTTCACCACTTTCCTCCAATGTTACCAAAGTCACAGAGTCACCTCCTGCTAAGTTAGTGGACTGTGGAGCAGCTGAAGCATCTACCACCTCAGATGCTTTCCTTGATTCCAAATCAAACCTGGAGGATTTACAAAGCACACCTGCTCTTAGTACTTCGATTGCTTACATTTGTCCCAGTTCCACCTCTAACCCCATCCCAAATCAAGAAGTGTGTGAAGTTCATACAAATACAGTCTTGGAATCAGACTCAGTCTCCCCAAGGCCCCAATCCCCAGAACCCATGGAAGAAGACAAAGGTCAGTCTCCTCCACCCACAACACTAAAACAAGACCAAGTAACTGTGCCTGAGGAAGATCCTAAAATTACACTTACTGTGGAGAATGCAGACCATATAGCAGCTGAAGTAAGAGGTGGATCCCAGAAAGCAGCTACATCTGTAAAGGAGACACATCAGAGCTTTCATTTTAGTTCATATGGGAGGGAGGATCAAGAGGAAGGCATTAAATTTAGTGAACTGGTTTCAAGTGAAGCTCTGGATGCCTCTGTGCCCATCAGCCTGGCTCCCACCCTCCCATCTCCAATGTCGCGTCCAGAGAAAAAGACCTATTGCTGTGCTGAGTGTGGAAAAGAGTACGCCAGTCGCAGTGGATTAAAGGTCAGGAAACAATTGTATGGTATAAAATTAGTTTCTATTATACATACATTAGCAGACAACCGTTAAAAAATATATTTTATTCTGTTGAAATCTTGCTTTTCTGCTTTAAAAGAGCAATGTATCCTATCCTGTCCTATGTATGAGAGAATTTCAATACAAGGAGGATTTTTAATCAATCATAGAGTCAGAAATAATTGTGATGTGTGTAGCATAAAGAAAAACCCTGCATATTCAGGTCTTGTGTTAAACTAAACAACTTATTTTACTGTACTTTACATTATACTGGGAATATGATAAATTATCAGATATTAGAACGACGTTAACACACTTAAAATTGGTTCTCAATGTATTCATTCACAGGGGCACATGAAGCACCATGGTGTGGCAACCAAAACATCCCGCCCACCAGCCAGGAGCAGTCGTTCATCCTCTGAACAACTACCTTCTTCTACAACTATGACGGCCTTAAACATTCCAGCCACCAGAAGCTCAGCAAGTTTCTGGAACCAGTATCAAGCCTTCCTCAACACGAGTGCTAATGCAGATGAAGACCCAAACGTTGCAGGGCAAGGTGAAAACGAATCACCAGTGTCTTCTAAATCCCCTGTTAGATCGCAGATGGATCCAAGAAACTCTGAGGAGGCTGTGGAGGAGTCCAATAAAGGGTCATAGTGCAAGTCAGCATGACTGGCTGGAAAATGTTCTGGTGTTTTCAATCATTGTTGGCCTTTTAGCACAACTGTATGGACATTTGCATAGTATTGCTTCCATGGCACACTTCAGGTAGCCTGTCAGTTTGATAATCAGAGTAATATGTTTGTATGTGAAAGTTGTGAGTCGCTCAGTTTGGTCTTGTTGTGTTAAAAAAGACTGCTACTACTACTGTACAAATAAAGCTTAGAAATCTTCAGAAGTACGAAAAGAAGTCCAGTTATCGCTGGATTTGTTTAAAAAAAAAAGACAACAATAAGATGTGGGTCAAGTAATGCATTGTGTTTGTCTGAATTTACCAGCAAGCTCAGAATATATTATCAGCTTCTTAATGACTCATTGAAGAGTACACTAAAACAACTAATTGAATTAATTTCATCTCATTTTGTAATTATTTTGGTGCTTTTGTGCCATTTACCAAATCTCAACCAAATGGCACCAAAGAAGGTTCAATCAAACCAAATGCTACAACCCAGGTTTGCTTCATCTCTAATTCTTTCCACTGATATGAATAAGGTAATAAGGCAAGCAAAACTGAGTCTTGCTTTGTAGGAGAAAATTAAGCCAACAATATGAATGCATTACTGTGGGGGCAATATTATGTTTTTAGCCCCCATCTTGTGGTTCTGAAAACTTGTAAAAGTCATTGTGATTTCCTTTCATTGTACTGTCCTGTCAAAACAGAAGCACACCTGCAGTGTTTGTGAGCCCAATGAGGGCATGATTCATTGTGTGACTTTTTCCCTTAAGCTTTGTGAACATTATTATCGTTATTGCTGTTGTAAGGTCCAAGAGTAATATCTAAAATGCATTCGAAGTTACTAAATTTACTAAACTTTAGTTTATAAGTATCTATAAAAGTCTATGTCTGTTTGTTGTAAACTGTACTTTCAGTATCTCCGTATTAAAAGCTCTTTGGAGAAAAAATCTAATGTGCACAGCTTGTTTAAGAGTGTTTCAGATTATGAAAAATAGAACTGGCTGACTGATTTATTATATCAATAAACGCAAAACGTGTGTGCTTGTAGGCAATTGTAAGTCTGGTTAGGTCTGTCATGATCCCTCACACAGAGAGTAGATGGTCCCTGCACTGTGCCAAGACATCATGATTTCCCTCTCCTGTGCCATAACAACCAGAGGGATTAAAAGGAAGGAAAAATACCAACAGCATCTTCACAGCAGTTAGTATGCACTTAAGGAGGATCATGTGAAAAAGAAAACTCTTTCATGTCTGACATTTTACATATCAGGATATGATTAGAAATTAGAAACAAAAACATAAGCAGTGTCTAGAACTCTAAATACACTAGCACTTCTAGCATTGGAATATAGAGGATAAGTAATCAAGTGTATTAATCAAATAGACTTAATGCATTAACTAATCACCAACAAGTGTGAGCATCTCTATAAAAGTAGAAGTTTTGCCACTTTTCTAGTCTGGAGTATTCAGGTGTGTGTTAACCCAATGCCAAGCTGGAAAGGCATCAGCAATGATCCTGGAGACAGTAGTTGCTGCTCATCAAGCTTGGAAGGAGTCTGTTATTCTACAGCGAGAGAGATTATTCACAAGTAGAAAACATTCAAGACATTTGTCAATCTTCTCAGGAGTGGATAGGCATGGACAAGCTCACCCCGAGGCCTTGCAACACTTAGAGAAACTGCAAAAAACCCAAGTGCCACATGCCTCAGTTAGCATGATAAATGTTAAAGTTCATGACAGCCCAACTAAAAAAAATAGAGTGGACAAGTATGGCTTGTTTTGGAAAGGTTGCAGGAGAACACCTCTTATCTCTAAAAAGAACATGGCTGCACATCTTATTCTAGGTTTGCAACGTTTAATCCCAACAAACCACAAAACATCTTGAACAATGTCCTTTGGACAGATGATACCTAAGGGGAGAGGACTAGTCATAATTAACAGTACCACATTGAAACTAAACACAGCACAAACACCTCATACCAGCTGTCAAGCACAGTGTTGAAGGGCTGATGATTTGGACTATTTTTGCAACCACAGTACAGTTAAAGCTTGGCTGTTCTGCTGTATTCCCAAACACAACAGCATGTCAGAAAAAGAAAAGAATCAAGGTGTCACAGTGACCCAGGCAGAGTCCAGACTTCAACCTGATTGGAAACCTGTGGTCTGACCTCAAGATACCTGTGCATAAAGAAATTCCTGCAAACCTGAACAAACCGAAGCAAAGTTGAAAAGAATGGCGAGCCAAAATTCCTCAACAATGACATGAAAGACTGATGTCATACAGAAAACGATTACTTCAACTTATTGCTACTAAAAATGGTTCTAAAATCAATCGAATGATGGGATATTTCTGTTTTTTTCAAACGATGTTTCTGGTTTTGGGTTAGTCTTTGTTACATGGATAATGACACGGTTTAATATGTCATCTTACTGTTCATCTAAGGTTCTATTTACCTAAGTTTAAAAGCTGGTAAGGTCTTTAGAATTGTTTTATTATAAATGCCCTGACGTGTAAAACCACAGAATTGAACGGAGGTGTATATTCTTCTTCACAACTGTATCACATCTTCAAAACTAAGAAAATACTGTTGTCTATTGCTGTATACCTTTATGCCTGTACAGTGACACATAAAGCATCATCCAAGAGCCACATTATAAAGTGAAAGCTATAGATGAACATATTAAGTAATAACTGATAGCGTGTGTGTGGCACTATATGTGTCTATAATCCTCAACCAAACCAACTCTGTCTACAGAAGGAGAAATGTCCAGAGAAAAATCCTGCAACACAAAACCATTAATGCACCGATTTATGGGCATTCCTATTGCAAAGTGTGTACAGTGTGTGCATTAGAGGGCGCAATTCCCTTTTTAAACATACATGGATGCTATATAAAAGGAGCTTCGTGGAGCATCAGTCATCAAGAATAAGAATATTAGAAAAACTATTTACAGCATGTGCAAAAAAAAAAAAGTATTGGGCAGCATGAAATAACCTGATAATGACTTTATCAGTTTTACATCTAAAAAGCGTAACACTCTTAATATAATAGCTGATTTTTGTATGAAGGCCTGGGTTCGACACACAGTCTGATAATCAAAAAGATGCTGGTTGAATACTTAATCAACAACGAACCGTGACCATTTCCGGGCACATTATCCGTGGAGTTAATAAGTCACCGAAAAGTAACAGTTTCTTTAACAGTTTCTTCTAAACCATTTCATCATCCTTCATTTTGTTTCGAATAGTTATAGTTGCACAAATGTATAATCGATGTATAATCTGACAGAGTGCTTGAGTTCTATTGGTAATGTATCGATACCAACAGATCTGTGCATTTTAAGGGGCAGTGAGGATTTTTGTTGTCGCTGCTTAATGGTAATACCAAATCTAGCCAAGTCTTGTAGGTCACCAAGTTGATTCCAACCCTCTGAGAGGGGGCGGGCTGATGTAGAAGAGAGGGAGGGGGTGCGTCAACGGCCCAATACTTTCCAGCTGAAGTTCTCCGGGGAGTATCACAGTACCACGTCTGCAGAGGGGAGAGAGGGGGAAGAGGACAGGGGATCAAAATAAGCCGACTGAAGGCCAGGGCAGAGAGGACAAGAAGAGTTGACACTGTTTCACGAAAACAAACTCGGCTGCAACTTCTGGAGCAAAGCGCAGGCTGAATGCGGACGGACAAAACGCGCAGCTTGCAGCTCCAGAATCCCCTCTCAGACAGCCCGCCTCCAGTACCGTCCGATACTTTTGTTGCCACACATCAAAACGCGAGAAGAATGCACAGACTGGACAAATACCTCTGTTGGTTTGAATAACGCGAGTTTAAAGAGGCATATACGTACGTTTTAGAGTTTTCCCTCAGGCTACTTTGCGCCAATCTCCATTGCGCTCGTGAAAGAAAAAAAGAAAGAAAAGAAGTGCACTTGAGTTTTTTTTTTCCCCCGCAGATAATGTTCTGACCAAAGAGCAAAATTGTGCGAACTGTTGCAGGGACTTCAAACAGTTTTTGATACCTTTTTTTTTTCTAAGTGGGGTGATGGCACCAGAGCTGAAATCGATGTTGCGGCTGCTGCTGCTGGCCGTGGTGTGGGAGCTGAGAGCTCAGGGAGCTACGGAGCGGCAAATCAACCCTGAGGTGAGGAGAACACAGGCCCACACAAGGTTTAATCAGAGACAGACCATTTAAATCCACGGATGGATCAAAACAGAGATTAATCGATCTTGACTTCACAGTAATCAGACAGAAAGAAATTTCTGATCATAAACAATTCTTAAAGACAGGATAAAGCAGGAAGGATGAAGAAACTTTTAGGGGTTAAAGAGGTCAAACAAAGGTTTAAAACATTAGTAACTGGGATATGTTTTTTTTTTTTTTTTAGCAATCTGTGATAGCTGTTCATAATGACATCCTGGTTTTTAAGGCCGCCACGAGAGCTTTGTTAAATCACTACATCCTGATAGATAATAACATCTGCAGCGGAGCAGGAAGATGGGAAGGGCTTTGACCCTGGGTTAGAGGAAGCAGCCGGTAATGATGATAGCCTCGTGATAACATGACCAAATGCTGAGAGGGCAAAAGCTGAAGAGCACCAGAACAAAAAGAAAAAAAGAGAAAAAGCCAGGAGAAATGCATCAGGGTTGCATTGCGGTTGGGGCCAGAGACAGAGGCAATTTTTATGGTTGGAGGAATTGTGAGATGTGGGTACAGTTATACTTAGAAGGATGGGGAGATGTAAGCTAATTGTTGACATCTGCCCTGGATGTGGAACATGGGGGGGTGGGTTTTACAATCTTAGACATTTTGAGGCATTTCAGTGTGCTCAGCTGTGACTAAAACACCCAAGATTAAGCTGTAAAGACTTCTTCCAAAAGTACCAGCATTCTTGCCATTCGAATGGGCAAGAATTAGTTGCGATTGTTCTCTTTTGTGCCAATCTGATCGTTATTGTTCAGCTAGATTCTGTTCTGATCTTTTTCATCTGCACCACTTGCTTCCCCTCAGGCCCACAGCAGTGTTAGGAAGTTTTGTGTTTATGCAAGGAAGTGATTTAGTTATGATCCTCCTACACACCTGCTTCCCGATGTATCATTAACAAGGATCATGTGTGCGTCAAATTCGTGTGACACATGAGATCAAACAATTCAGAATTGTACTTGATCATACAGTGGCGCCAAATGTCTCTCTAATCACCATATCCTGCCTGTGGCCTATATGGAATTCTAACTGCAGCTGTGCCAGTGGAAAAAAAAGTGGAGTTGAGTTACTCCATTGACCTACATTAGACTGGCGGCTTTATAACACAAGGCTTTAGATGTAAACTAACTAAGAGTCACTTAGGAATATAATTTAAGAACACTTAGAATATAAAAAATGGAACTCTAAGATACTAAAATTTTCTTGTGTTTTTTTATGAGAAATACTTGAAATGTTAATCAAGAAATGTTAATCAGTTACTGTACATTTTAACAGTCAATATGATCAAAGGTAACTATTACACATTGGTTTCAGCGGTTTTCTTAATAGCAAGATTTTTAAATCTATCACAGGGACACAATCATTGCAAACTCCAACCGAAAGTACTTTTCTCTGCAGTAAATTGCATTTTATTGTTATTCTTAAGTCATTATCATAACAAAATAATAACTTCATTTAGAATTGCAGCACTATTTCAAATCACTTCTCACTATAATGCTGCACAACCCGTAGACTTATTCATGGGATTCTTTTTTTTGTTTTGTTTTGCCAATTCGTACCCATTAACTCTTTTTTACAGCGTTAGTATCAACAAAAGTGGTAACAACACGAAAAGAGCCGAGCATGTCAACTTAAGAGGAGTGGAAATAAAAAATTCTGGTTGGCTTTTATAGAGCAAGACTCTCACTCAAGATTCTGTGGAAATTTCTTGTAGTTTCATTTGATTTTTTTGTCAGGAGTTCTAATCTCAAATGATGCCCTCACAAACCCACAAGTCCCCGGTGTCCAGTTCCGGTATATGATTTAACTAACAGGTCAGTGGGTGTACGTTGGTCAGTGGGTCCATTCCTGTGAGATAAACACCTGCAGATTGTGTGAACACACAAGTCATATCCTGTGGTCTGTGGCACAGGCAGGAAGTGGTTACCTTCAGTGCAAAAAAATAACAAAAAAAACACCCTTGCGTGTTGGCATCCAATTTCGACACAGACAAACACACACACGCACATCCTTGTCTATACAAGTGTACAGAAATGGCTACAAGCTGAGGTCATTCACTACAAAGTAAGATAGATTGTCATGAAATGAGATGATGAGAGCGAGACAGGGAGGACAGCGAGGAGGCTGTTGCAGAGCAGAAAGAGGGGCATTGTGGTGCATTATGGGAGGGAGACAGTCAGGGAAAAATAAAGGAAATGAAGCAGTTGTTCTACTAAATAGGACAGGATGTAAAACGTAGTCGTCATGCATCCATCCTGTATGAATAAACTGTGTGTCTCATCCGCTCTGCTCATGAAGACGATTTAGGATCACTGAGATTATTAAACTGGGAACTTTACTCAAGCGCCATCTTGGACAAATCTCATTTCCTATTTAGAGGAAGGAAAGAAGAGAATGTAGTTTTCAGATCAAACTATTGTTAAAGTCATCTGTGGGTGGCATGAGGGCAACTTCCTTAAGGAAAGATGGGAGGTGTTTCGGGATATAAGGTACCACTCATTCATTACCTCATTTCCTTTTAAAAAAGGAGAGCCTTTTTTCTTTTCTGACAAATTTCTGCCATCCAGATTTGCCTGGGACTTACTTATTGCTCATATGTGTTTTTCCGCTCTTGTGTCACCGCGTCTTATTGGTGTTGGCTGTAGAGAGGTCGCTTTAATAGACAACATCTGGAGGATTACACACTTTGAGAGAGGTTTCTACATGTGTGCCGTGGAGGTCCTGGCTGGAGGGGTGGGAGAGGTCATAAAATCCCACCTAAAGTAGCAGCATAACATCAGACAAATGTGAAAACACCGGTCCATAAAAAAACTCCTTCACACACAATCACATGCAATAATGGAGTGCTGCGAGTAAATTGAGAGCTATCTGACATAAAGATGTAGCTCTCTGTGCAGTTAGTGGATGTGTAATGAGCAGCTGTGCGTGTGCTGTATACCCAGCATGCCTCAGTTGGACTCCCATCGCCGTTGACCAGAGTTTCTTTCCGTTGGCCCTCACCACATGGAACAACTGACTCACTATCCTTTCTTCTCCTTTTCTCATCCTATGCGAAACGAGTGCTCTGCCTAGTAACGACCATTGTTTGATCCTCGCACATCTTCCATTTTACAAACTCGCACCACTGCATGTAAATGCACTTTACTTCAAAATCATCCATCACAGGGGATTCTAAAATGCTTCAGTGCATCACTTTAAAGTATTCTTCATTAGTCATTACCATGCTGGGTTGTTTGTGCTGTTGGGGAGGGGGAATAGCTCAGCAAGCTTGAAAAACTTGAATAAAATGTACATTAGATGATAGAGGTAAATTATTTTAAGTGCAGAAACCTAGCTGGCGAGCAAGGGGAAAGGTTTAAACAGTAATTCAAAGTTGAAATGATACTCTTAAGTCATGGTTAAATGGAGAAAACAGCTAGCTGTCACTCACTGAAGCACATATTACAGGGCTGCGTTATTAACCTACATTAAAAAAAGGGCTGGGAATCATTGCTCCACATCATAAGAGTGTATTAGCTCACTCTGTCATTTCTTATGCCACTGTAAATAGGGACCACTTCCTCTTCCTGCCACTACTTTAGTTCCAGCCCAATCGTGTGGTCAAAAATAGTAGTGTGTGACGCTGAATAAGACTTTTTTTTGTTAATTCACCTGGAGGACCCATGAATGAGGTGTGGAAGGCGTAAAGCTTGAAACAAGCATACAGTGTCATTCAACAGCAGCCTTTTGACAGAGCTGAAGGCAAATTTAGGAGAAAAGAAAACGGCGAATATGCTACGGAGAAGAATAAGGTTTCAAGCTCAGACAAATCAGGCCCTTCAAAAGTCTCCTCCCAGTGCATTATCCTTAATGATGTTTACGCCCGACTTCCAGGGTGGGAAAACCCATATTCTTATAGGAGAACAAACTACAAGCCTCATAGTAACTTTTAATTGTATTATTAACATCCAACTAAAATGAATCTTTCCCACCTCCTGCACCTCTCTTTCCCACTCATGTGGCTGTAACGGTGGGAAACAGTGACTCTTTATGTGTCAGCTCCACCAGAAAGGGCTCATTCAGAGGTGAAGTCTAAACACTGAGACCTCCGTGTTTCCTGGGGACAGACAGGGGGGAAGAGATTAGACCTTCAAGGTCCTCCAAAGCTGCCATTCAACTTCTGCACAAACGTTGATGCAACTTTAATAAAAGCTAGCAAAACACAAAAAGGAGGCTTAGAAATTGTTTTGCATTTCCTGTGTTTAGCAATGATTTGCAATAGACATGCTACAAAGCAATAATCAAGCTGGTCAGGGTGTGGTTGTTCATGAGCATTCACCCTGAAGTCTATGGGTTTTCCATAAGAGAGGGATAAAGGAGAGGAGGAGGGGTGGAGTGATGAGGCAAAGACAGAGACGTGGGGGGAAGAGTTTGACTCTGAGGTTTGGATGCAACTTGGGAGAAATTCCCAGTGAAATTACTGACGCTGCTGCTCAACTGGAGACATTAACTGAGGTTGCCCAAGGCCTGAGTCTCACCCTAGGACACTCCCTATCTTTTTCTCCTCTTACTTTTAATCCCCTTCTCCGCACATGTAACAACTATTCCTTTTTTTTTAATCCCAAAACCAAAAACAAATGAGAGATCACATTAGTTTTCTGTCCAGTCTAATGTTTTCCATCAAAGCCACCGTATATCTAAACTCTAAAACATATCCTGAATGCGCATAAGAAGCTCACAAAGGCTCTGCGTACAGCAGAGTATCAAATGGGCCTCAGGTTTCGCTGCACTCACAATAGCTTCAGTGTTGTTGTTTTTTTCAGCTCTAGTTCAAGAGGGAACAAGTTTGGGAGAAGCTGTGTGGGAGAAGTGGAGAGCAAAGCCGCTGGCACTGGTCCAGGTGTCAAACCAGAACTGTGGTGAAATGGGTTTACAGGGTAAAGTCGGGTCAAGCTTTAGCTGAGGTCGAAGTATCTAGAGAACAGGGGAACTCGGTGACCATCATGATATGAGCTCTGAACGGGTTAAATAAAGGCTCTTAAGTACGTAAAAAAGCATTGTTCAAGCCTATTGATGAAAGAAGAACTTAATTCAAGAAACTGACCTGGGGGGTTTTCATTACCTCACTGGTTTTTCATTAAATCATCCATGTTTTTTTTTATTTTCCATATCAAACTTAGTTTCAGTCAGTGGTGGTCCACAAAGTTATTGGAGCGTCTAATGTTGATGGTGGAATAGCATTTGAGTTTACTCATTAAATGGAGACATGCCAGGTGCTGGAAACGAATGTTGCTCCCTCAGGCTACAAGATACCAAAACTCTGGAGTCATTTCAGAGCTTATTTGGGTTGTCAGTGTGGAATGTGTCTTTTTGCTGAAAAAAAACCAAACCATTCTGAACTTGTAGTTCTTGTAGCTGTGTATGTCGTACCGTTCCTTTGCGCCGGTTCATCAAAATGACCTAAAATGTGACGGTGTTTTTCTTTGAACTAAGACGTGAATTTCCACGGTTTCATTTGTAATATCTCTCACCCGTCTCTTCTTTTTGCTTCTCTCTGCAGTCATGGTTGCAACAGTATGGTTACCTGCCCCCCGGAGACTTGAGGACCCACTCCCTCCGCTCCCCTCAGTCCGTCCCCTCGGCCATCGCCGCCATGCAGAGGTTCTATGGCCTCACTGTCACTGGCAGCTTTGATGACAACACCATCAAGTGAGTGCCACAAAGCAGCTTTATTCTATGTGTGGCGAAACGCAGGCAGGCCCAAAAACATTTTCTGCTCCTGTTGTGAGATGAGTGTGTCTTTCATGTTGCAGGGCCATGAAGAGGCCGCGCTGTGGCGTTCCGGATAAGTTCGGAGCTGAGCTGAAGAGCAACCTGAGGAAAAAGCGGTACGCCATCCAGAACCTGAAGTGGCACAAAAGAGACATCACTTTCTCGTAAGTCAGCAAAGCTTCAAGTGAATATGTCGCAGAGACATGATAGAGCTGGGCCTAATCATTTATTATGATTTACCTCCACCCCCCACCACACTGTTTAGTATACAAAACTACACTCCGAAGGTGGGTGAGTACGAGACCTACGAGGCTATCAGGAAGGCTTTCAAGGTGTGGGAGAGAGTCACCCCGCTTCGTTTCCAGGAAATTCCCTACAGCCACATCCGGGACAAGGTTGAGGAGTTTGCCGACATCATGATCTTCTTCGCAGAGGGTTTCCACGGTGACAGCAGCCCATTCGATGGCGAGGGGGGCTTCCTGGCTCACGCCTATTTTCCCAGTAATGGCATCGGTGGAGACACACACTTCGATGCAGCCGAACCGTGGACGATTGGAAACCAGGATCTGTTCGGTAAGGCTCTATGATGATGCTGACATTGTGATTAATGTGGGATTTTATTTCTTTTAGCGATTCCCCGATATATGATGACGCATTGACACATGAAAAGCAGGGAGTTACTTGGCACGTCTGGAGTAAGGGATCCTCATTTTGCTTTCACAAGCAAAACCTGGGACCGGTCCAATCTTGTGTCAGCACATTTTAATGCCTGTGTGAATGTGTTTATTTCTTAAGTGCAGCAGCCACAGGAATTTCAAGTGTCAGCTCTTTGAGTCCAACACAATTTCACATGACTTTCAGATGATTTTATTCTTTATACAGTAAAAAGGTAATGTGCTTCTGAGTCACTTTGAAATAAGGAAAGAGCCTCATTTCCTCTTTCTCCAGTCCAACTCTTTGTCTCTTAAACATGAGTTATTTACTCTTATTGAAAAAAACAAAGACTCCTAATAGTGTTTTGGTGTTGCCACTGTTTCAGGTAACGATGTCTTCCTCGTTGCGGTGCATGAACTGGGTCATGCTTTGGGTCTTGAGCACTCCAATGACCCCTCAGCCATCATGGCTCCCTTCTACCAGTGGATGGACACAGAGAACTTCATACTTCCTGACGACGACCGCAGAGGCATACAGAAACTTTATGGTGTGTTTCTTTTTCATCTTTGAACAACATCTTCTCAATGATAGTGATCCTTTCTCCATAACCTTGGTCTACTTGTTTTAACTGACTACTGTGTGATCCTCAGAAAAGTTGGCTCTTGAATGATCACCTGCTCTTATTCACACAGGCTCTAGATCAGGCCCTCCACTCCCTTCCATCACACCTGACCACGACCCCGAGCCCACTTACTCTCCAGATCAGCCTCGCTATGGCCCCAACATCTGTGATGGACACTTTGACAGCATCGCCATCCTCAGAGGGGAAATGTTTGTGTTTAAGGTAAAACCAGCAGAGAACGCTTTGACTCTGATTTGACCGACTTTGTCAAGTTGGCAGCTTGTCAGGCTCTTTTTTTTACCCCCTCTTTCAGGATAAGTGGTTTTGGCGAGTACGCAACAACCATGTGCTGGATGGATACCCGATGCCGATTGGACACTTTTGGAGGGGGCTGCCCACTCATATTAATGCTGCTTTTGAAAGGGAAGATGGGAAATTTGCCTTTTTTAAAGGTCAGCCTGACTCTGATATATTCACAAAAACTTCTTTAACTCTCCTTTGATCATTAAACAAGCATCCTCATACAGCTCTCTCATATCTTGTCGGTTCACAGGGGACAGGTATTGGGTCTTCACTGAATCTGTTCTGGAGCCTGGCTACCCTAAGGATCTTAAAGAAATGGGCACTGGACTCCCCAAAGATCGGATAGACGCTGCTCTCTTCTACACCCCCACCGGACAGACATTTTTCTTCCGAGCTAACAAGTTAGTCATCATCTTTGTTTGTGTGTGCGTGTGCATGTGTGTGTGCGTGTGGCCTCGTGTGTGTATCCAAAACTCTGCAGAAGTTTATAAACCAGCTATTCCAAGGGAAAAAGTCCCTCTGCGTCAGCACCACCAAAAGAGATGCTTAAATGTTGACCTTATGAGGTTTTGACATTCAAACTAAAAGACTAACCGTGAATTACAAAACTGCTTCTCCTTTAAACATGAAAATAAACCCGGGGGGGAACTTTAATGCTAACCTGCGACAGCAGTTTGTAGGAAAAGACGTGGCAGTCAGTTGTTGTAAACTACAGCCACCTACATGACTGAACATGCCCTGAAATCAAACACAAAACAAATGGAGGCTTCTTGTTTCAGGCCTAATATAGCTCTATAGGCGTGACTAAGAGCTGCATTCTGTCAGTCATTGGGAGGTTGAGTCTGAAGTCCAGTCTTTTTTTTCTTTTCTTTTCAATATCATACATATAATCAAAGCCAGGTTGGAGGTCTGTTGCAAGTCTTGAAGTCTAGTTTCAAGTTCTGAAGGCCAGATCCAAGTTAAATCCGTCAAATCATCAAGTCAAGTCCCAAATCCGTAAAAACAAAAGAAAGGCCAACTTTCAAGTCTTTGGCAATTCCAAATCAAGTCTGTGACAACAAGGGCAGGTCTAAACCAATCTGTGAGGATTCAATTCTTTGAGGCAACTCCAGCTACTCTACTTTCAATTCATTGGACTCATTCAGAGTAAAACAAAATCCAGGATTTTTTATTCAGTTCAATTCATTATTTTTATATATAGCAGCAAATCACAACATAAGTAGTAACCCAGGCTTTTTATACTGACAAAATACTATTCCTTAATCCCAATTCATGATAAATAGCCTACCTAATAAAGCTAATGATTCAAAGAGTTCTCAGTGCAGTCCCCCTGTGCTGAGCTTGCAGGGGCTGGCACTCAGTGAAGAGGAAGAACTTCCTTTTAACAGGAAAGGAACCTTCAGCAGAGCCAGCCATCTGCCTCAACCAATTGGGGGTTGAGCAGCCAGGAAAGAGATTAACAACAGGCCAGGAATGCATGCTATGAGGGACTAAAAGAGAAGCACAAAGTTGATTACAAATAAAATAGCATAAACATGCACAGTGAGTGAAATGTAATGAAAGAAAGGTGAGCATCATGGGAGGTCTCCCAGCTGTCTGGGCTGACAGCAGTTAACCTGAAGTGACAGCACAGGGTCATCTGAGCCAGCACTAACTATATACTTTATCAAGAAGTAAAGTTTCAAGCCTAATCTTGATGAGAAAGTGGGAGTCTGCCTCCCAAACCAACCCAAACTGAGAGCTATTTCAACAAGGGAGCAGCCTGATAACTGAAAGCGTTCTCTTACATTCTGCAGTTCCATTGAAATTCTCCATTTATGTTACAGATCATAGTCTAATAAATGACCGTATCTCCTAACAAATCCAAAGTCTTCATTATATCCATATCCCTCTGCACACTAAGCATGGCTTAGTTTTTCTCCCACCCCAAAACTGTGTTGCGTCCCGTTCTGTCCCGACTGAAGGAGCCCAGAACATATGGAGTAAAGCAACAGTGTGTGTTGCAAGATGCACTGAAAACTCCAGAAGAATGCAATAGTGTGATTAAAGTTGGTCTTAAAGCATTAGTCTTTGTCAAGTTTCAAGTTATGTGAGACCAGTCCAAGTCAGTTCTCAGGTCTTCGTTTGCATTCTGTAAGTCCAGGTGAAACATTGTCAGGGCTTTCTTTAGCTCACCGTGGCCGTTCCCTCCTCATCTTTGTCCTTTCATTCTGTCCTTCAGGTACTATCGTTTCATTGAAGAAACACAAACAGTTGACGATGGCTATCCAAAATCTATTAGTGTGTGGCAGGGTGTACCTGACAACATCAAGGCAGCCTTCATGAGCAAAGATCAAGGTAAGGGTCGTCTGTGTCATATAACCAAGATTACATGCAACATCTCAGTGTTAAAAGTGCTCTTCCTGTGTCTAGACCTCCGTCTTACTTTTCTCTCTTGTGCCCATCAGCGTATACCTACTTCTACAAAGCCAACAAGTACTGGAAGTTTAATAACCAGATGATGCGAGTGGAGCCTGGATACCCAAAATCAGTCCTGCGTGACTGGATGAGCTGCCCCAATGAGGACCCCAAGACAGACGACAGAAGAGGAGGTGGTGGACACGACAAGGACAAGGAGAGAGAGAGGGAGAGGGAGAGGGAGAGAGAAAGAGAAAGAGAAAGGGAAAAGGAGAGGGAAAGGGAGAGGGACAGAGAGGAAAATGACAGAACTAGAGACAGAGAGAGGGACAGAGAAAGGGAGACAGATTCAGACGAAGGGGTGGATGTGACCATTATCAAGACAAGTCATGGCAGTGGAGCGGCGGCTGTGGTCCTGCCTCTTTTCCTGTTAGTGTGTGTGATCGCAACGTTGGCCATCTTGGTATTTTTCCGTCAGTATGGCACCCCGCGCCGACTCCTGTACTGCAAAAGATCTCTACTGGACAAGGTGTAGATTGACGAGGAAGAGGGAAGGGAAGGAGGAGAGAAAGCATGGAGAGAAAGAGGGGGAAAAAGAAAAAAAGGATGTTCAACCCAAATAGCTAAGCAGGAGATAAAATAGATGAAAGGAGGGAAAGAGTAGAGGGAGACGAGCAATACTTGCATTTAAAAAAAACATCCTTGCCACTGCGAGATTAATCTCTCAACCACTCAGTCCTTTCCTTTCCTTTCCTTTCCTTTCCTCACCCTTTGTTTCCACCTCTCCTCCTGTGGTAACTGACGCCAGCTCTTTGCTGTTTGTTTTAGCCTTTTTCAATGTCTTCATTTTAGTGTTTTTTTTTTTGGTCAACGGTCAGTGTGTTCTTCCGAATTTCCAGTTTGAATCTCTACAACACAGAGTCTGGCATGTTTCTTTGCGTAAGCAAATAGTGTGCTTCATCGCGCCCCCGCCCCCTCTGTTAACTTGCACACACTCGCTTAAACACACATGTGCATAAACTTGAAAAACTGCAGCGACTAGGTCACTGTGTTTCTTAATCTTCCAGTAAAACAACATGTCAGAGCCAATTTGGACCATTAAAGGGAAACAAAACATGAGCTTATATCCTTATCCCTACCCTCATATCAGAGTAAAGCAATAAATACAGCTGTGCCTTTTCCATTTTATACCCATGTTTTTAATGTTGATTATTATTATTATAAATGATGTTGTCATTAGTATTATGACTGTTACTATTATTGTTGTTGTGCTCCGTGTAAAGAATGTTTTTTTGTACATTGTCATTAAAAAGTCCTGCTGGACAGAGACATACACTTTTGAAAGTGGCCTTAATTTTATATTTGTGGGGAGAGTGAACGGGGAAAGGGGTTATGTATTCTTGAAACTTGACTGTTTTTTTGTTTTGTTTTTTTCCTTTTTATACCTTGAATCCATCTCAAATGAAAAATAAATTTAAGAACTGAAAATGACTCCTTTTTGTCATTGTACTTACTTTTTGTGCTAGACGTTTTCAAATCATGGTGCTGCATCACCCGCCAGGGGCTATCGAGTAGTGCAACAACGACAATAATATTAGTGATGATGATAGTAATGATGACCATCTAGTTTTCACAGTGAGATTGTGTGTACTTTTATTTTTTTTCTTTCAAGAATAAAGTAACTTCAAAAGGCTTTCTGTGCTTCCATTTTCACTTGATTATTATCTTTCTCTCTCTGCCATCTTGAATAGTTTCACACGATCCAGCTCTTACCTGGGTTCTTAGCTGCCTTCATCGCTTGTATTGATCATGCCTCTTTTTCATCTGGTCTTCCCCAGTCTCCCTGGACCTCCAGGTTTCTTGTTCCCCGACCGCACCACTCCGCGTTAGTGAGGCTCAGAAACTGGCAGGCCCTAACTGGGTCGGAAAATGCGGACTGGATCCAACGCTTAAGTAGAAACAGGGATGAGGACGATTGTATAAATCCCTTGCTGCACAGCAGGAAAACATATCTCAGCTATATAGTTTAGAAAAAGGAAGGTCTGTGTGTGTGTTCCTGTGTTTGTGAACTTATGAGGACCATAGAGCCTCATCAAGCAGGGGATAATGAGAGACTCACAAAATGGAGAATTTTCTTTTTAACTCTCAGATCTTGGACAAGCATTGAAAAAGCTGCATATTTGGTCATCAGCTTAGGGGATGAATGTGGTAAACGTTGGTCCTCACAAGCACAGCATTAAAAACACATACCCGTGCATGTTTTGCACAGCAATAAATGCCTTAATTTGTGCATTGTGCACCGTGTATGTGTGCAACCTTACACTGTGAGCCAATAAAAGCTCAAACAGCAAACTTAGGCGTCTCCCTACTCCTTAATGATCCCACTTATGAACAACTGCCATAAAGTAATCCGATTCACTGTAAAGATGACGGTGGGTGGGGATCAACGCCTGTATGATATACTACAACAGAGCTTTATGAAATTAGAAATGATGAGGTATTTTCCTATTGTGCTGGAAAGATTTAGCACACCCATCCGTTTTCGCTTTGCTGCAATGTTTTGGAGATTTGGGGGAGAGGAGAGAAGTCACGAGGCTGTTTGGTGTGTGTGTGTGGGGGGGGGGGGTTCCACATTTGTAGGCCAGAGATGGAGAAGAATTCCATGAGCAACATCTGGAATTCCAACTGCATCATGTGAGCCAGACACACAGCAGGATGCAGCAATGAGGAGATGGGGGGATGGGAGTTGTTTTCGGATCTGTTTAATTGGCTTTTCTGACTCCATCAACAAAAGACAAACAAGAAGCTGAGATTTTTTTCCCCTTTCTGTCTTTGTAGTGCACGATCTATTCCTTTTTTTCTAAAAAAAAACAACCTCAAAACAAACAACAAAAAAAAACTCCTCTGTCAAGTCAGACTTTAGCTGTAGGTCAGTGTTTCATGTTTTCTGTCTTTCCCAGCTGACTCTGCAGAGTGGAGAAAAGAATGGCTTCAGCATATTTCTTCACCACAGTCCGCTCTCTTCTCTCCTCTCATCTGTGTAACCGGAGAGCATTTCTCCAACTGTCTGCGAAATGACTCACTCCTTTTACACAAAGCTCCAATGAAAGACCACACCACAATGCCCAGCCACCTCCACTCCTCACATTTAACCCAGATACAACCCTGTTTCTCAAAAGTTGGGCAACTGAGTGAAGAGTAAATAAAAACTGATTGCAAAGCATTCACATAACTGAAAATAAAACAAAGGCTGCCTTGCTGTTTTCATACATTCTCACTTTTAATTTGATCTCAGCAACACCTTTTTAAAAACTGGGAAAGTGCAATATTTACAACTGCACTGCTTTATCTCTTCTTTTAACTATATGTATTTGGGATCTGAGGGGACCAGGTGTACTCATTCTCGATTGATCTCCAGCCGCTCAACAGCGTTGCTTTGCTGAAAAAAAGAGCAAGGTATCCCCCCGAAAAGTAAGAAATGATCTACATTTTTTTTGTCCATTAGACCTGAGGACAGTTTTCCTCTTTTCCTCTTAAAAGACCTCTGATCCAGAGTCGGTGGCAGTGTTTGTGGATCTAGCTCCAGTATAACTTTCCTTTGACTTGCAACTTGTATTTGTGCATGCAGCGACAAATCATCGACCAACAATATTATCACAGGGATTCCTGCTACAAGTCACAGGAAATTCGGAACAATCACGTTGTCCCCATTCCAACTTGAAAAGGACATACAAATTTTAAAAAAATGCTTTTCAAAAACAAAACAAATTAATTTTCTTGGTTTCAACATCTCACGTGTTATGCCCGTTTTCATTCTCAGGTTCAAATGATGTGAAAATCCTCACATTTAGTTTTTATTTACAGTGAATAGCATCGACCTTAACAAAAGCTGATATGTGCGTCTGTCTGTGCTGTGCCCCTCTCCTCACATCCACTAATCTATGCTGTAATCTTCTTCTAGAAATTCACTCAAATTCTGCTTAAAAAATCATCAACTTGCTCCTTTTATGGGTTTGGCTTTCTCTATGCTGCACATTTCCTGTGCCTCTTCCAGCTGTATATGGCTTGTGGGCTGATGAATAGAAACTGCCCAACAGGGGAAGTCCAGCTCTTGCCCATTGTGTCTCATAATAGCCATCATGCTGTAACTGCATGATACAGACTGAAGAACAGAGGACGGCTATTGTTGCATCTTTCTGCCTAGTAACAAGGATGTGGGATAATGGAAAGGTGGGAACTGGTGCGTGGCTACATGTGGTTTTCATTTGCATCAGTTAAAGCTGCGCCACATCCTGCACCACCACTAATATAACCAACAGGAACAGGAGGGTGTACGATCTTCTTGGCACATAAACACCACATGTACAGACAAAAGGTAAAGAACAATAGCATTCAGTTGGGATGTCGTCATCTTTAGGTTGTGAACAAGATATTTTCAAACGGAAATAGCTTAATCTGTGGGACAAGATTAGCTTTCTTCTTTGAGTCATAGAGAAGTTACCCTTATCGCAATGCAAATAATATCCAGTTTTGGTTAAGTCTGCAGCAATGTTCATAATGAAAGAAGCATAGTTCCACTTTCATACCACAGCTTCAGAGACGATATAAAGCATATTGTGCCACCAATGCACTTTTTTAAAACTATTGCTTGACCTTGCAATAGTTATTAAAAAAAAGAGAAAACAAGTCGGCCCCAACCTCAAAGGGGAAATACTAGGATTTTTCTTTTGTTTTCACCATGAAGAAAACATGGTGTCGAATGCCACCACCAATTCAAAGACTCCGAAAAAAAACACAACCCTGGTGCTTTGTTTGGGGTGGCTTAGGCCTAATATATCTTTCTACATCTCTCTCAGCTCAGGTAAATATAATTAGCCTCATCACTTTTCATCCAACTTCAACTTCAAAACGTGCTGCATTCGCGGCGCCCCGGAAGTGGAAAGCCACAACACTTTTGATTTTCTATCGTTTGACATCCCGACTAAATCTTTGCTCTTTTTGGCATTCTTCAATTTTACATTGATACGGTAATGTCTGTATTCAAAAGAGAGAGAAAAAAACAGAATAACACTTCCAGCCCATCTGTCAGTCTGTTCTTATTAGGTGCTGCACAACAGCAGGGCCCCGAAGCGGCTGTAACTCTTTAAATGGAATGCAGCCCTCGTTAGGATGATTACTTAAACTTGTGTACTTTCCCGTTATGATATATCAAAATTCTTGTGGAAAGGTCTGTGGGTGTTCAGCAGGTTTGCTTCATTTCCTGTACCTTGGTATTCACAGCTGTGAATTTTCTGCTCCGCAGTGTTCCTTAGCTGCTTCAATCACAAGTACACACACAACTTATTTGTGGTGTACACAGCCGGCGGGATAATGATTAATAGCTAAAAAGATTTTTTTCCGTTTTGACAGCATATCGTTTTTTTCCATTTCGCAGCACATGTAGCTATGTGGGGAAAATATCTTCTCCCCATCATTTGAACATATTTCTGTGTTTCCCCAGATGTCCCAATCTCAGTTTTCTCCTTCAGCCAGGCGTTGGGTTTGTGATCTCTCTTTCCTTTGGCTGCTCAGCTTTTGGTTTAATGCTACATGCCTGCTTTTGTTGCTTATCACAATGTCTGCACTTTGAATTGGGTGTGGTGCTGCGGGAGCTTTTTTTTTTTTTTTTTTTTTTAAATGTCAGAGGGAGGTATTATGTTAGCAAAAAGAAGAAAAAAAAAATAACAGGTGCAAAGAAATTGAGCAATCAACAGTTTCCAATCTTTACAGGCCCTGTGTCTCATATGGCGTGGTTTCCTAAGCCCTGCAGGAAAACGCCTCTATAATAGAAGATGCTGATTCAGGCCCTACATGCTGAGGCCACCCTTGCTTTGACCCAGCTATATCTGTAAGAACCCCCCCCACACACCTTCCCCTCCCCATCTCAGCTCTGACATCTTAACATGTATTGAATCACTGTATGAACCCGAGGCCACAACAGAGAAACAAAAGTCATTTTTCATCCTCTCAACCTCTCTCGCAGCGTGCTAATTAACTACCACACAACATCATGCTCAGCTTTTGTCTCTCCCACTACTCTACCATCGCAACAGGCCACATCTGGTTTCCATAAGCACATACATGTCATCACAAAGAAAGGGGAGGAGAGGGGGGATTGAAGGGGTAGGAGGAGGGTGTGCATTTATTGAGAGAATTTTGAACTTCAAGAAGCCATGAGATTGACAGTCAATATATCGCCTCAGACCTCTTCTCTCTTGTGTTTTCATGACACAGGCCTGCTTCCCATCAGTCATCAACAAAGAACACAAGGTCATGTGTGGAAGAGAGCCAACATGAGGGGAACCAAGGGTGAAGGGAACACAGACAAAGCAAGAAAAACTAAGAGCGCAGTCAGTGATGCATGCAGAGATCAGAGTGGCCACATCAGAGCTCGGAGGGCCTCTGCGCTGAGGTTCCCAACACAAAAACCTAACGTGGTTTCACTGAGGAGGGGAGGAGGGTCCTGCTTACAGAGCGAAAACATATTGTTTTTACCACCCACTCACCTTCACAAGAGCCGCCTCGTTTGGCTGACCAGCTGCTCCAGCCGACCTGCACCAGACAGGTTTGGGGGAAAAAAAACACACACACCTGCAGAAATACAGATTCTGAGTTATCTTTAAATATGTGGACACTCTGCTGTCACTGGAATCGGCCGGTCCAGGACTGCCCTTCCCAGTCATGAGTTGAACTGAGAGCTAATCATAAGTTAGAGCTGCAGTAGCTGGTTTAGCTTCAGATGGCCCAAAAATGGCAGATTTTTTTTGGTTCAAGTTAAGGTGAAGGGGTTTAGCCGTCTTTGGTGGTGCCTGTTTTCTGTGTTGGTGGATTACACGCTTAGTTGTGTCAGATTCATCCGCTCAGTGCGTGCAGAAATGTCACCCTATCACCATTTCAACATCAACACTGGAGAGAGAAATCCCCTTTGCGGGGTTTTTCTTACAAAAAAAATTTACCTTTTTCCGATGAAGGCCTTCAGTCAGTTTTCATTTTAAAATAGAAGAAGCAAAAGTTTGTTGTTTGCATGTCCAGCTATGGACAGAGTAAGGTTAGGTTTATTAGATAATATGGGTTTATCAGTGTCTTGTATTTGAATGTTATTGTAACCTGGAATCGTGAATTTTAGTCATTCATTTGTACTGAAAGAACACGCCTGGAGGCTTAAAGTTGCACACAAATACTCGTCTTTAAAACGTCCATCTGCCAGTCATCAGGTCTGACACGTTACATCCTGGATGACCACGCAAGAGATTAAAAGCTAAATCTTCCTCTCGTACATTCAGTCCAACTGGCACACTTTGAAATGTGCACTTAAGGCTCCCGAGGAGATGTTAGCGTTAAAGGTCCTTGCAGAGTCCAGACACCGAGTTGCATCAGGGCAGAAAAATGTTTTGCTCAGCGACCAAAGAGCTGTAATTACATAGAAGCACTGCTGAGCTCTGCAGGATGAACGGCAAGAGCAGAAAGATAGACCAGGGCAACTGAAGAGGGAAGAGAGCAAATACGTGATTTAAAGAAAACCGAGAAGTCACGAGGCCCAAATCCTCCTGACTGCAAACACACCACAAAAACAGGATTCACTTGGTTACCGTGGAACCGGGAGGGAAGGGGAATTTACCAGTGGCTCGCATACTGTAGGTGTCCTCAGGAATTTTTATACTCAAGTGTCACTTCTTTGCATGGAGTTTTAGCTCGTTTCAAATTTCACAAGCGCGCTAATGCAGCATGACTGCCCCCTTGTGGAGCGTCAGCGCAGCGTTGTGCTGAGCGTTCAGACATTCTCAGCATTAAGAAACAATCCCACTCATTTCAAACTTCAATTTCTTTTTATTATTTGTACATTCACCACTGATAGGCGTACTCAAAGAAATTAAAAAAACAAAAAGACAAATCTTTGTACTAAAATGATAAAATAACGATTAAAAAAAAAACAATATTAAAACCATTGGTGAGAAAACTCATAATGCAATCTCCCCCCTCGGGCCGGTACTGACACTACAGGGTAAGAGAAGTGGAGGCGGGAAGGAAAGAAGGAGAAAAGAGATTCAATGAGGACATAATGGTAACTTGTGTCAAGAGTGACTGACTCTCTCCCAGAGAATGATCTCATCTCAAAAAAAGAGAAAGAGGAACACTGCACTGCCTTAGTAGTAATTACACGCTTTGTGAAAATACCCCAAAGCTGCCTCATTTAAAGACTTGATTTTGAATAATCTTATAGGTCTGTACAAAATGCCAAACACACCGATTCCAATATTTTCTGATTTCTGCAGGCCTCTGCACAGAGGACCAAGATTTCTCTTCTAGCACAACCGGCGAGAGCAGCCTCATACTACATGCAGTAACAGAGGGATTTCTCACCAAATTGCAGAGTGTTTACAACAGAGGCGACAACTGATTGCAAATCATAATTGGCACCTAACATAATAGAGCAGATGGGGAACGTTGGGGTACATCATTAAATGTACCCAGTGTGCCATACTGCGATGCAGTCTGGACAAAAAAACTAAAGAAAGAAAATAAAGGCAAATGTATAAAGAAAAGTAACCTTGACAAGAGCGGGAACTCTGGGAAACAACACTGCAAAGTCATGGTCCTCTTAAGCATGTGAGTTTGTGTAGATGTACTTTGAAAAAAAAAAAGGTGACTATCTGATCTGAAAGAGGGAAACGACATCAGTTGGTCCTCTGTTGGGTCTTAGTTGTAACAAAGTACATGTAGTGAAAGGCAAATGGAAAAGGATGGTCTTCAGGACAGTTCCATCAGCGCCTCCTTTCTCTTGGCTCGCTGCGGCTACGTGAGCGTCGGCCCGAGCCTGCCCCACTGCCCCCTGGTCTACGGTAGCCATCCCTGCGTTTGTCGTTCTCCCTGTCTCTGTCCCTCTCTCGCTCCCTCTCCCTGTCTCTGTCCCTCTCCCTCTCTCGGTCTCTCTCCCTGTCCCTGTCTCGTCCTCGGTCTCTTTCCCTCTCTTTGTCACGGTCCTTGTCCTTCTCACCCTCACTCCGGTCTCCGGTTGTGGCGCCTGTAGCTTTCATCCTCTCTTTGCGCTCCTCTTCCCTTTTTTTCTCCTCCTCCTCTTCTTGCTCTTTCCTTCGTTTCTCACGCTCTTTCATCCGCTCTGCTCTGGCAGCTTCCCGCTGAAGAAACTGAAATGTGGAAAGGTGCTCCAATTAGATATCCACCCATAAGTGTCAGATTTGTGCAGCAAACCACACAAACTGATTCGGGTCTCACCTGTTCCTCTGTCAGTGGAAGCCAGTAAATGCAGGGAGCCGCTTTAGTTTTGCGGAACAAGTCATCAAGCAGCTTTGCAGGAGGATCCTCAGCTGTTTTGCCAGAGAGAGCAGAATATTAAATAAAGATCGAGGCTATCTAAAGTACAGTCCATTACCGTTGTGCCATGTCTCACCCTTTTTCTCCGTCTTTTTCTCTTTGCTCTTTCCCCTCTCCTTTCGCCGTCTCTCTCTGGAGCGTGACCTTCGGGGACCTCCCTCCCGCTCCTCTCCAGGTTTTCCAAACTCTCTGACCTTGTCGCGATCCCACTCCCGCTCTGCTCGGGCACGCTCTCTGCGCTCCATCTCGCGCTCGCGTTCGGCCCACAGCTCTCGCTCAGGGAGCAGCGGCGGCAGACCCGATGCTCGCCCGCGCCCAGCGGCAGGCCCCTGTTCATCTCCTCCGGGTTTGTCGGCTGCACCCAAGCCTTTGTGGAAGTCCAGCTACAAAGAGCAGAAATATTCTGTGTGAGCAGATGGTGAAGCATTGCCGGTGTAACCTAGGAAATAGACTGATAAGGTCTTACCTCATCCTGTTGACAGAAGTCAACGCTAAGGACTTTTGGGTTGCTCTGAGGCCATTTAACTCCATGAAGAGCTGCCCGTGTAGCGACTGCCTCCTCTATATTAGTGTACTACACACAGAGAAGAAGAAGAGGGCTCCATGAGACAGCGGAAACTTGAAAGACACTCTGGTTTCTTAGTTGGGTCTTTAGAATAACAAATGCTTGTAATAACTTACAGTTACGTAGCAGTGAGACTTGATTTTGTCGATCCAGAAGCCTTCCTCCACCAGGGTCCCAGTCCTGCTGAGCAGCTCTTTAAGCTGCCCGAGAGTGAATGGCCTCACCTAAACAGAATATAGAATATATAAGTAATAGTTTTACATAAGTGATATAAAATCCCCTTTGATAAATATCCTAATATAAAATATTCAGCTATAAACAGCTCTAAAAAGACCCTTTCAAACATCAACTGCTGTCTATTAATGCGGCAGCAGCTGAAGGTGTGGCTGTAATCTCTGAATGAGCATCCTGCTGCGTTTCTGGAACATTTTGCAAAGACAATCTGACAAAGCCAGATGAAGTGATGGAGGGAGGGGAAAAAAGGGGAAGAAAAGTACAAAGAAGAAGAAAATACAAAGCTGGGTCAGCTTCAAAGGTACATGGCAGCAACCGGAGGTCTCAACTGGATAAATACCACCAGTGAAAACACTCGTTTGCACAGCATCATGCTAACCATCACGCAGAATGCTAATTGGGACTTACCAGGTTGCAGACGTGAACAATGTTGGAGGCTTTGCCCCGAGGTGGTGAGGGCTGCCGGGCTGTGCGAACAGGATCATCAATTGTGATGGAAACACCCGTTTTCTGCTGGCTGATGGAGCGACGAATGAGGGTGTCGCTAGGTGTCACTAGGATGAAGAATAATCAACACAAACATTTCATAATCTGTCTCAAAACTTCTAAATATTCTTTTTTTGTTCGTTTGAAACGGAAGAATTCTAAGTTTAACACTGTGTCATCCACCTTTCCGTTGCCCTCCTTTAAGTTTTAGGATTTGTTTTCAGTATTGATACTAAGACATTTGGACAAGTGTGGTATCTTAACAATTTATCATAGAAAAAAAAAGAAAAAAAGGGTACTAGTTGCACTAAAGCAGTGTTTCTCAATTCCGGTCCTCATGACCCACTGCCCTGCATGTTTTTGATGTTTCCCTCCTCCACCACACCTGACTCAAATGAATGGCTCCTTATCAGGCCACTGCAGAGCTTGATGACAAGCTGATCATTTGAATCAGGTGTGGTGGAGGAGGGAAACATCGAAAACATGCAGGGCAGTGGGTCACGAGGACCGGAATTGAGAAACACTGCACTAAAGTCTCATCAGTATCCAAATCTAACGGCAGGAATTCATTGGGATGGCAGATTAAAGCCATATTGTGGTGGACACAGTACCAGTGTTGGTGTCTACATCATGGCTGGTATGTGTTGGTGACTGGCTTTCCACAGCTCCAGGGACAGAGTTGTCCATTGGCTCTTCGTGGGCCTTTATCCTTTCGCTGTCATCCTGACAATCTTCTTCCTCCAACTCCTCACGCCTGCTCCTCTTTGACTCTTTCTGTCCATTCTCTTGGCTTTCTGCATGCACCACCTTGGATTGAAGGAAACAAGGAGACGCCATCATTGACTGAGAGAAATCTCAGATATGCCTAAAGAAAACCTAACATTTTCAAATGTAAAGACAGGCTCCTTAACAATCCTTCAAAAGAAGCAGGAGCAGCAAACTAACCTGAGTGACGGTGCGTCGGATCTGAAGGTCCTGGTCAGAGCGCTCCCTGTCTTCATCCTCTGTCTCAGAGAGGGCAGCTTCTTCCGGATGCAGGTCCACAACTGCATCTTGGCCTAAGCATGGCCTGATGTCAGGAATCAGAGACTGGGGCAAAAGAATGAGAAAACACCCAAGATTGTTATGCTTCCTACAACAAGAGGTAAACAGAATGCCTTACGATGCATCTATGCAAACACTAGAGGGCGACTAATTCATGGGATGGGCCAATTAATAGCTTTTGGCTTTTATCTGCTGCTTCTACCTTTAGTGAATCGGTGGTGATGCTGATGGAAGGTTTCTTGGCAGTGACAGCTGTGCTGGAGCCCCATCTCCTTTTGCGGCCGCCCACGGCCGCAGACTCCTGTTCGCCCTCTGCACTGCCAGTGCCTGGCGACGTTTTACTGCCTGGCAAGACATGACAAAACTATATAAGTCTTTGCACCGTGACAAAAACAAACACAAATACAGATTATGATGATAAACTATACAACATTTGGCATTTTCCTAACCTAAATCTTAATAATTCCATTCATAAATACATATACGTGTATTAGGGTAGAAGAGGTACAACACCAAAAATACTGATTAGGAACAAGTTGTGGTATAGAATCGGTCAAGGTCGTGTAGGCTGTACTCACTGCTAAGAGAGATCTTACGTGCTGAGAAGGCCTTTGGCGTCTGAAACACAAGGAGATAAAAACAACCCGAAATAAACGGGAAAGGTGAGAGGCTGGTACCATAAGTACAAACAACTGATAAAGCTCAGGCTGAAGGAAAGGTAGAACTGAAGGGAACAAGTAAAGACTAAGAATGAACGAAAGAAACTGCTGTGCAAGGTCTTTTTCAAATTCATGCCCACTGATGGCAGCGAGCTGTACTGTTTGTGTTAAAATTCATGACTTTCACAATTCTTTGATAGTCTACACGTGTAGATTCCTGCACGTATCTAGAGTTTTAGGATTAAAATTGCTATTGCGGAATCTGTTAAACAAAGATTGAGTGGAAATAGCACAATTCAAATTCCAAGTCCCTAAAATGATCATTTCAAAGTTTGACTGAATATTTCCACAGAGGTAACAGTCGACTACATTTAAAGATAATAAAACAAATATTTGCATGAAACTGCAGTAGCCACAATCGGATTAAAAAAAGACTAAAAAACTCCACAGCTGCTTCTCTCGAAAAAAAGACCACAATAAAGGAGATTTTCAAAAGAATTCTACCAAATATAATATTGAGCAAATCTACTTATTCCCTGGTACCACTGACACCTGATCCTTACTGGGTTGGTTATGGCCCAATCACGACTGCATGTACTGTATCTAGGCAACAAGGGTCCAATCAATGGTGGCTGAGGTGTTTGGATGAAAATCTGAAAGCTCGGCTGGCAGGATGGATTCAATTGTTCTCTTGGGTAGGGGCCTTTAAATGCTTATGCCCGAAGCAGTCATTCTCGTGTGTTTTCGTACGAGTCTTTGCGTCAGGCTCGCGACCACAGAAAGAAATGATGAGAGTCCATTTGGATGGAAACCAGACGATGCGAGCTGTCAACAGTCACCATGCACACAAATCCAGAATTTTGATTAAAGTGTCTGGTTGTACGACAGTCACAAAGTAGTGTGATTCTGGCGATAGCTGCTGTAGAAGGGGACACGAGGAAAGTCCTTCAGTTTAAATCGAGAGAGAAAAAAAAAGATTTTCCAGCTCACTGCAGTCCAGAGAAAAGAGTGGCGCTATATAAAAATGTATCCAAACAAGGCTATTTGTGGGTATGTTGCTCGTTCCGAGGTATGGAAAAAAAAATCCAAAAGTCCTTTTAAATATGTTCCAGTTCATAATCCCCAGTGTCCATGATTTTTTCAGAGTGTTATTGTGGATTAAAAATAGTCTTGAAGTCTTTAACTTGACTTGATGCGAGCTCACTATATCGATCACAAAGGCAAAGGCCACACTGGTGGACATCAGGCAACAAGCGGAGGCCAATAATGACAGGCCAACCCCTTCTTTGAATGTTCTGGTCCAATTAATAGCTTGGCGGTCATATCGATGAACATGCGTCAGCCTTTGTTGGTGTTCCTCGGTAGTGCAGCTTGTGGACATATCTGTGGTCAACTCTGGATTCTTGGGGACAGTGGAACAGGTACAGTTGTAGCAGTACGCAGGTACCAATAGGGGCAAAGGAAGAGGCATGAGCACCTTTATAACAAAGCAATCATTTGGGGTTTAAACATCAGCGACAGTGAGAAAATGCCCTTGCTGTTACACCCTATGGCAGCGTCAACAAAAGTTTTACAAACAGACACTTAAATATCTAATTTCCTACACACATTCTACCACTTGCAAACAAGGCTTATTGAACACCCTAATGGAAATATTAAATATTAAAGAAAAATGCCATCGAAGGACAGAGATTTAACCTAAAATTACTAGTAATAATCTGCAAAGCTCACAAGAAAAAAAAAGAAAGAAAAAAAGATGAATCTGGTCTATCCATCAATGTCCTCGGCTACTGACAGTTTTGATAAATCAAGATGATTCCTGTTTCCTCAGGTGCCTTACCTCCTCGCTGGTCTCTGAAAGCTTCTCTGGATCTGCCATGGCAGTGTCCTTCACCTGCCTGCATAGTGTTACAAATACAGGAAAATGTGTTGAAAAGATCTAAATGAAATAAGGGGAACAGGTGAACACACCACTTAACACATTGGCATCAAATGTGTTTGTAAAAGTAGGCCATGTAACTAGGCCAGTATAAAACAAGTGAGCTTAAACAAATTTAACAAAGCATCAAACATCAATAATACACAGCAAAAAAAGACTGAATTGTGAGCAACAGACATGATCTTAGTCAGAAACATATTCAAAGCCCAGTAAAGCAACTTTGCAGTACACATTTGTAATTTGTCAACTGGGATAAACTGGCAAACATTATAACATTCCTTTATATCTCATTCATTTTAAGAAATTAGGCATTCTTCAAGCTCATCAAGAAGCAAGTCGAGACTAAAAAAAAAAACTGTTTCAAAGCTCAGCAGTTGAACCTATTCTACTGTAAGCTGACACTGTAATGCATGTTTGGCAACCAGGTGATGCCCTGTGCAGGCATCCCACGTCACTGAACACAAAGGTCTGTTTCCGAACGGAGTAAATACAAAAACACGACATGCAGAGCGGCTACATTCCTCTCTCTCTCTCTCTCACCCCTGCGGGGTCCATCAGTACAAAACCTAGCCAGAGCACCAGCTGTATAATACCTGACAAAAGAGCGCGCGCTTCACGTCGTTATGCCATTACTCGTGAACGCACACGTGACCACGTCAACTCATTCCGACCGAAATTAACTCAGGGGACTCCACAGCAAGGAGACGCAGCGTTCTGGGTTAAAACGTAGCACGCAGGTTCTACTGCAGCCAAAAACCACTGCGTCGCCTTTTCTCCCTCCCGCTTATATTCCTCTCACGAAAAACTGCTCTCGTCTAACATTCATGACAGCTCCGACTGCTCAAAGCAAAACCTGCGACACACCAAACGTCGCCCGCTCTTGAGCTGAGCCGCTGTGTGGTGGACCACAGGCCGACAGCTGCCACTAAATCCACCAACCGAGAACAGCCATGTTGCAACGAATGAAAAAAATAATGTATATAAGGACCCACATCTTCTCCACTACGCCGGCTTCAAGGTAGCCTCATCAGTCGCCTGAGAGGAATGTGAAAAGCCGTTTTATTACGCTGAATTGTAAGGAGAGAGCGTACCGTAGCTCTTCGGGATCTAATGCGGTGGGATGATGCAATTTGATGGAGGTGTAAATAAGAGCTTATACAGCTGCATGCAAAACATCTCCGTTCCAACTGGGTTTGTTTCAATAATCATGTTAAAATTAGATATCTTAAAAAAAGAGAGAAAAATAAAAAGAGCGTTTCCATGGTGTTTTAAACGAACGATGCAGAATTCTCAAACCTAAAAAAACAAAAGAAATTTAATACTTACAATATCTCCAACAGCTATTTTACTCCACTGCTGCTTCCCACATAAACTTGTTTAACTGCTATTTGACTAGAGAGGCACTGAAGAGCAGGGAGTCACACATTAAATTACCATGAAATGAGGATGAATAAAGTCCAGCAATGTGACTGTTTCTCAGTAATGTGTTTATACAAGAAAAAACTTTAATGCAGAAAAGATGGAGAGGTTTAACAAGTTGTTTGGTGGAAGAAATAGGATAAATATGTTTAACAATTACTCAGATAAAAAATATGTTTTTTTCTAAGCTCAAAATAGCGTGCACAGTCCTCCTGCTTTTATTAATCAACTATCATTATATAAAGACCCAAACAAAAGCTAAAGAGCAGAAAACACTTTTGATCATTCAAGTGGGGGCTGAAGGAAAAGAACCCTCAAATTTTACAAACTTTTTTTTGCTCCTTTGTGGTGGTTTTTGTCTTTTTTTGAAAGATCGTAGAAGCAAATAAAGACAAATGGAAATACCTTTTGCACCTATAAAATACATATAGAAAATAGAATATACCCACATGGTCATTACATTGACCATCAGTGGTTTCAGCTTGCAGAGGAAAAAAAGAAACTGCCCAAAAGGATAAACAACTATCCCGGATGAAAAGGATTCCCGTGGACCGTTTTTCTCTTACCGTAAAGACTCTGAGCCAACTACACGCATTTCGGAAGAAGAGCACGATTGTTGTCTCAAAGACACAACGTTGTGACGTTGTCTGACTGACATAGTGCCCTTCCTCCCTCCTCTGCAAACCCAAGCAGAGAGAAGTCAGCTTGGATATAAACCGCTGCCTCTGCTAAGGATGTCAATCTCAGATAGTAAATCATCAAGTAAAGAAAAGGTGATTGGACAGCATTGTGAAGAACGCCATTTTTTTGTCCATCAAAGAAGTGCGGTGGTGTTTTTGTGGAGCTGCAGATGAAGCTCTTTCAGAAGACGCAAAGACTCTTCAGACCGTTCCTTTACACGAGCCATTTATCAATGGTTGTAGGAGAAGAGAATAGGAAATAATGGGCCTATAAAACCTTAATACTATAATACATATGCTCTGTGTCACATACTCTAATATTTGGTTGGACCGTCTTTAGCTCGGATCACGGCACGCGTTCGCTGTGGCATCGTTTCGATAAGCTTCTGCAATATCGCAACATTTAGTTCCGTCCAGAGTTCCAGTCATCTTTCACCAAGATCTTGTGGTGATGATGGGAAAGTCGGACCACTGTGCAAAATCTTCTCCAGACCACATCCAAAAGATTCTCAATTGGGGGTAAGGTCTAGCCTCTGTGGTGACCAAATAATCCATGTGTGAAAATGAGATCTCATGCTCCCTGAACCACTCTTTCACAATTTGATCCCGATGAATCAGACTTCCTTTGGCATTGTGCGTGTGGAAATGCTCTTACTTTCACTATTAAACATCGCTGTGAGTTCTACTGCCGTTTTGTCACAATTTGATTTCACCAAACGTTTAAGTGATCAAAGATATCATCCCGCCAGAGATCATCTCTGGTGGGATTTGAAAAAGGCGGCTGCAGCAAACTTAAGAGTATTAGTGAAGTTGAGGTCTTTGCCCATGAGGAATGGGCTAAGATTCCTCAGGAAGGCTGCCAGAAACTGGCGTCTGGCTATGCATCATGTTTACAGCAGGTCATAACAGCAAAAATGTGCTCTACTAAGTACTAAAGATGCTTGTGATGAAGGTCTTGAATGATTTTGAGACTGTAGTAGTCATTAAAAGTGGCATTTTGTCTTGTATTAGGAGAGAACACTTGTTATATTAGTTGTGTTGAGCCATTTAAATTGTTCTCGTTTGATTTAGTGTGAACAGCTGCTAGTTCGTACATTTTGGCAGTAAACCCAATTTACAGTGTGGGTTATATATTCCCTTTATCTTTATTCAAGTTTACAATCACTACAGTACCAATGAGTATACGATATGACAAAATGGCAACTTAAAATCCATTACTGTGGCATTGAAGGCATGGTTGAAGATTTAGGGGCACCTAAATTATGTGGTGGTTTGACTGGAGCCACGTGGGAGACCGTCTGGAATCCCTCTGGGACATGTTGCTGGAATACACACGTTTACTCACTCGTATACGTCACTGAACGTCTGTCTCTCACCTTTCCCGGTGTGTCATGCACACAGGCTCTTTCAGAAACATCTTTTTCTTCAGCCAATGGGTTGGGTTTGTCAGTGAGAGAAACCACTCTGTTTGGCTGTTCAGTAAGCCAATAAACTACGGATCAGTTCATTACTGTGTGTAAAAGTTTCATAAAGCGTAGATATACGCAACAATACATAAGCTGTGTGCATGGGCTTAAACTGAAAAACAGGGTTTTCTGTCGACACATGAAGCTGAGCTGCGACTTTACCGGACACTAAACAACTGAACTAATGTTGACCTGACTTTGTGAAAGCCTTGCTTTGTTAGTTAGTGAACGATATATAGAAATCTAGACCATGCATCACATCTCTTTCCCATCATACAGCAGGGGCCTTTTGTCACCGTTGGTTCTTGACATCGGTTTGGTGTATCTGACAGAAACTATATCTGGCACCTTGTTTTAGAATATGAGGGAAAAAAAAAAGAGAAAAAAAAGTACCTTTTTTTGTCCTTCACCTCCTCTCCCTGGCTGTCTTTTCTCTTCCTTTGTGGATCTTCGCCAGTTGCTGCTTTAGCAAACTCACTCTGAGAATTTCAAAAGGGCAGAGATCGTACTTAAGAAAAAAACTGAATACTTTTTTTAACAACAGCTGCAATTTGTCTGCAGCATATTTCGACTTGTGGGGGAGATCTTTTGGAGTTGGACATCTCAGGAAGATCTGAACACACCCAGCTGTCACATCATTTAGGAAAATGTAAAGTACCTTAGGGTGACGGTCTCCATCAGCAGTGCTACTCCTCTCCAATGAAATGTCCTTTTTGCGCTGGGAGGCTTTTGGGCTTTTATTTACACCCTCAGCCCGAGCCTCTGTTGTCTCCATGTGTGTTGGTGATGAATCTCTGTCACGTTTCTCCTCCTTTTAGATAGAGAAAAGAGAGGAGTCCAACATTTCATGCATGGAACAAAGAATATATGAAACCTGCTTAGATTTCATTGCAGCAATTCAGTTGAAATTCAAACATATTAATGCTTCTCGAAAAGCAGTTGAGGGAAGATGCATCACTGTTTAACATACATAATGTCGCAGGTGGACTCATGGGTACAGTGCTGAGCAACTCTCACTCAGTGCAGTTACATGCACGTTTGATTCGAACAACAGCAAGAATTCAACCTGGACTACTCTGTTTTGTGCTTATATACGCACATGGGGAAGGAATTGAGAGGACTTATAGTCTCAGAAGTTGATTTTCAATCACAATTTCAATTTGAATGTCAGACAAAAGAAACAAAAAAGTGAATGGGTTTTGGAAATTTGGCTGCATAAATATACGTTCATGCTTTACAAAAAATATTAGTACAAATATATGGACCTGAAAAGCATATGAGAGCACCAAGGCTCATTCGAGTCCAGTTGAGCACGATCACTTGATCTCCAACTGCATTATCTGAATTGCCAACTCAGTTTTGTACAAAGCTTATGTTCTGGTTTCAGTCAGACTCAGGTGCACATGCATTTCAAAAATCCAACCAAATCAATCATTTTCCTTTTTTTTTTGTCCTTGTATCATATAAACACTTAAAGAAGAGGCAGGAGAGCACAACACAAGCAGCAGCTTTAAACATTAAGGGTCTGTGTTGTGTCCACGCCATGGTGCTTTTCACCCCATAAAGAATAACGGCCACCAAAGACAGAGTCTGCCTCCTTGGAACGGTATGCAAAGAGGACTGAATTTACATGTGTACCGAAAACAAATACTGCTCTCTGCGAATGAATGTACTGGAATACAGAAGGTCATTTTTCTGCTGTGAGATATCCTCTGACCGTAGACAAATATTTTGCTAATAAAGTAATATCACATGTACAAAATTATGTTAATCATGTGTTCCCGTTCTATTGAAAACACATGAGCAGTTCACAGTTAGCCAGTTCTTTACAAGGTCTCCTTATTCAAACTATGTCAATTTAAAATATTTCACGTTAAACCAGAATAAATGAGAGCAACTTCCAGTGGAATAAATGTCACACCGTGACCACTGAATTCATTATATAAGAATAAATAACAGTTACCAGTGATAATTCATGACCATTTACAGACAATACGGACCCTATTCATACATAAGTTAATTAGCACAGGTTTGAGGTAGTTGTTTCATAAATGTGCATTAGAAAAAGTCTGCTCACCTTTCTACTTCTGGAGGGTTTCTCTTTAGAGGATGTGGATGACCCAGACGATCTCGATGATGAGGATCCAGAGTCTGATTCTGAGGAAGATGAATCATTCGATGATGATCTTTGTCTTGCTCGTTTCTCTTCCTTCTTTGCATCTCTTCCCCTCCGACCTGCAGCCTCCACGGCGCTCAGAGAACCCTTGCTGTCATCCCCTTCTTTTGCTCTTTTGCTGGACTCCTTGACAGGCTCTTTTGTCTTCGCTGAGGCTGCCTGTTCCTTCTCCTCCAATGCAAGCTTTTTGGCTCTTTCTTCTGTGGGACCCTGGCCCAGTGCGATTCCATCAACATTCTTCTTCTCAGACTGGGTCCCTGCAGATCCTACTGACGCAGCAGCAACCTCCTGGTTTTGTCTGACCTGTGAGTCTTCCTGCTCAGTGGAGGACCGGTGTCCCTCCAGTTGCTGCTCCACAACGCCGGTGGGTGAGGTGACGGGGGAGGCCCGAGGCTGGGGGCTATCAGAGAATGTACGTGGCCGCTTAATCACCAAAGAGGTGGATGCGGACTGGGGCTTAACTGGGGGGTCCCTTGAGAACCGGAACTTCTTAAATGGCGAGTGTGGTGACAAAGGAGTTGCACCAGATTCTCCAGCATGGCCTTCACTCTGGGACACTGGAGCTTGGACATCTTCCTGCACTCCCGCCTCTGTCGGTGGGTTTCTAGCTGGCCCTGTGGAGAGGGGGGGAGGAGTGGGCAGGGGGGTGAGACCAACCTCACGACCACGTTTGGATGGAGGAAGGTGACTCTCCCTCTCCTTTTCAGCCACCCTAATCCTCTCTTTCTCCTGTTGCATCACCCTCTCCTCCTTCTCCTTCTGCAGAGCTTTTTCCTTTTCCAATCTTTCTTGTTCAAGAGCTCTTTCCCTTTCTTGCTCCAAAGCTCTCTCCTTCTCCAGTGCTCTTTCCCTCTCAAGTTTCTCCTGCTCTAGAGCTTTCTCTTGTTCCAACTGTTCTTTTCTCTCCTTTTCAGCTCTTTCCTTCTCCATCCTTTCCTGTTCCAGAGCTGCCTCCCTCTCCACCTTTTCCTTTTCTTCCCTCTCCCGTTTTTCCCTCTCTATTCGTTCTTGCTCCAGTTTCAATTGCTCTCTTTCAATTCTTTCTTTTTCCTTCCTCTCCAGCCTTTCTTGTTCTAGAGCTTTTTCTCTTTTTATTCTCTCTTGCTCTAAGGCCCTTTCTCTTGCAATTCTCTCAAGCTCTGCAGCTTTCTCGTTTTCTATTCTCTCTTGCTCCAGAGCCTTTTCTCTTGCAATCCTTTCTTTTTCCAACCTCTCCCGTTCCAGAGCCTTTTCCCTCTCAATTCTTTCCTTTTCCAACCTCTCCCGTTCCAGAGCCTTTTCCCTCTCAATTCTTTCCTTTTCCAACCTCTCCCGTTCCAGAGCCTTTTCCCTCTCAATTCTTTCCTTTTCCTTTCTCTCAGCTTCCAGGGCTCTCTCCCTCTCTAACCTCTCTTGCTCTAGAGCCCTTTCCCTTTCCAAAGCCTTGACTCTTTCTAGCTCCTTTGCCCTCTCCATTTCCTCTCTTTCCTGCTTTTCCTTCTCCTCTCTTTCTCTCTGCAGGCGCTGTTGCTCCAAGGCTCTCTGCCTTTCCAGCTCCTTCTGCCTCTCCAACTCCATGGCCCTCTCTCGCTCCTCCCTCTCTTTAGCCAAAGCTTGCTCTCTCTCCTGCCTCTCTTTTTCTTGAGCAAGTTCCCGCTCCCGCTGTAAAGCCTTTTCTCTTTCTAAGGCTTGCTGTTGCTCAAATCTTTCTCTCTCAAGAGCTCTCTCCCGCTCTTCCTCTGCTGCTCGTTCTTGCTCAAGTTTTCTTAACTTCTCTTGCCTCTCCACCTCAAGTGCCTTTTCCCTCTCCATCTCAGCCTCCCTCTCTCTGTCCCTCTCCTCTACTCCTGTGGCCTTGAGCACACTCACAGGTACTTGGATATGGGCCGAATGTGCTCCTGCGACACCGTCATGGGTGCCTGGAATCTTGGAGAATGGTACATGGCCTGCAGAGTTGGCTGTGTGAGCGATGGCGGATACCAGACCCTCTGGAGGCCCTCTGCCAGGGAATGATGTAGCTGAAGGTGAACTGCTGTCCCGCCTATCGCCTTCCCTTTCTGCGCCACGCCAACCTGCTCCAGAAAAAGCACCCTCTGACTCCATTTTACGTGCCAGAAGGGTCAGGGGGCCCGGCTTACGATCATCATGTTCACTCCTCTGTGGCTCTGGGCTGCTACTGCGGCTGTCACTGCTGGAAGAGCCAGAGCTGGAGGTACTGGGTGAGTGTCTGGCTGGGGCAACGTCAGGACTAGGAGGGCTCTGTTTAGGGGTGTCGGGTAAGGGGAATGATAACTCTGGAGGTGGGGAGGGAGGTGGCGTTGGTTGGCGGAGTTGAGGTGACAAAAGGGACGGGATGTGTTGCAGCTGGGGTTGACGGGATGCACCAGATCTCTCCCGTGCTGCTGGCACTCTGGCTGGCTCTCTGAAGTTCCTCCTTCGAGCGCTGCTGTCCCAGTCATCATCGTCCCCATCCTCCTCACCACCCTCGCTATCGTCATCATCGCTGTCACCTGCGACTTCGCTGGATGCGGAACCTCGCTCTTGCCGTTGCTCACCAGCAGGAACCCGCATGGCCACAGAGCCAGACGCAGGTGGACTCGACACGTCGGCCTCCTGATTTGTGTTACCTTGCCCTGCATTCACTGAACCAAACAATCCCTCTCCATCAGAGGGGCCGGGCGGCTTGTGTTGCCCAGCTACCACAGGTGTGACATCCTGATGAGCAGAGAAAAAGAAATTAAGACTTTTTTTTTTGGAGGATTGTGGCAGTTTTCTTTTATTTGAACTTTTTGGCAAACTTCATACCAGCAAGCTACTCAGGTGTAAATAATTTTTGGAACTTAAAAAAATCCCCCAAAAAGATGTGACAATATGAAATGTAAGGGGCAAAAAAAGAGAGAGCTGCCTAACCTGGGCTGGAGGAGGGCATGATGTCCTGTTATTAACTTCTGTGTGGTCCTCTTGCTCTGTTCACAGAAGTCAAACAATTTAAATTAAAAAGCCTTTACATAAAAACACCTGATGCCCACAGAAACTTAGATAACAGCAGTGAAAGGTTCCAATAACACTTACCGTTTGTGTCATATGCTTCACGAGCCTCTCTTTCTAGACGCTGCCTCAGGAGCTCTTGTTGCTTAGCCAGATACTGCTTTATAAAACTGTTCTGGCTCATTTCCTCACCAATCTAAAAATTAAACGCAAGCCAACAAAACAAAATGTTTGTGTACATTTACAAGACTGGCACTGGCGTGCATCCTGTTGTGTATGCTTTAAAGGTTGCAACTTAATAAGAGGCTTCAGCCTTTGAAATGAAAAAGTATCTTTGAGTCTCTTACCTGAGAGTTTGGCTGCAGTCCAACATGCGCAGTGGAGGTCCTCTGCAAATTCTCCAGCATGAGAGCCTGTTATTGAGACCAGAGGCTTTATTAATGCAGTATAAACAGCAGGGGGATAATCTTCCAGAGACAATTTGGTAACGGTGCTGCATTCTCTCATGACTTAAAATACCTGCACTTACTTCCACTCTTGACTAAGTGTTCCGAGTTTGGGTGTCTGCATGCCATCAACATCAATGCCACAAATGTCACTGAACATCAAAGCCTTTTTCATTTATTTATGTTTTGTGAGGTTTGCAGTTTTACTTTTTAAAACCAGTAAAACTTACAAATCTTAAGCTTTGCCGGAGCGCAAACCAGACTGGTAATGAGGGTCAGATTTACAAATAAAAATATCGGATTTAAGGCATTTCAAAAGCTACACATTTTTTTTTACACAGCAATCAAACATTTTTTGCACGTTGCTCATCACTGTCCTGTTAAATGTCACACAGTAATATCCTGTGAACCACAGCTTTAAATAGTGTGCTGACCAGTAACCGATAATATAGCAACAAGTGGCATTATATGTCTTAAAGAAAGCAACGTCGTGTTAGGAATTCACACGTAAGTTAATAAAATGACAGTAAATACTTAGAAACACAAATTTGAGCGTTTTCGAAGAAAATGCTTAGGTAAACACCATTTGCGCATTTCACAGCGCAGTTCAGTGGGCAAACGGTACCTCGGACTAATCTGTGTTTAAAAAAAAAATGAAGGGAAGGAGGGGGTGGTTCAATATCCCAACTTTTACGGCGGCGAGGTTTAAGTGTTTGCTGAAATGTAAACAAAGTCGCTCTAACATGACCAATATCAGCTCATATACCCGGGCGACCATTACTGCATTTAGAGAATGTAGTCGGTTCAGATAAAATGTGTTAAAGTGAATTAACACGGAGTGTTAGCTGTTACAACTTGCCCCCAAATACAAGTAAAGGCAACCTGGTGTGATGCTAATTTCCCGGCCAAACTCCTAAACACTAACTGCGCCCGTATCGTTAAGGGCAACATACTGTACATTTCAGCAAGCCAGTCGCTAAGGCCACCGCTCAACTCACTGCGTTAGCCTGAGAAGCTAACAGGCTAACAAGACAACATCAAACCAACACACAGTTTACGATTAGCCTGCAAGTTCGCTGAACTTCTGCCGTTTCTGTGAGTTGAACAGTTCTGTACAGCCAAAACAGTGCTCAAACACGACACAAAACAAGCAGGCGTGTTTCTAGGAGGATGTCAACCTCGTTAACTCTTCTACTAAGCTCGACAGTAACGACACTCAGTTGTCGGCCCTCAAGAGAGAGCATCAGCCCGTCTCATCGTCAACGCTCGCCCGCAGCAACAGTGGCGCCGTTTTCTCAGTAAATCTCACCCCTTTGAGTCTTTTGATGAGAGCATTCTTCTGTCCGCTTTTTGACAGTCCTCTCTCCTCAAGAGCCGCTTTTAAGTCCGCTACTCGGAGGGACTGTAGCGGTCTCCCGTCCAGCGTTACGTCTTCGAGGTCCGCCATTTTCCGTTCCTCTAGTCAGTTCCCAGCGAGAGCAACGCCTTCCACTACCCAGCGTCATCACCGACAACTTCCCCCATACCAAATATAAAAATAATACCAACATTTAAAGCACACAAAACACAAACATCATCGTCAGTAGTGCGAAATGTGTTTTTATTAATAGCGCACACAATTTACCGTTTTAATATGGTTTTCTTTTATTGTAAGAAAAACCTTGCGCAATATCCGCGCAAGCTCGACTTCCTACATAACAAAGCTAATTGACTGCGTCCGCTTCCTGTGTACATGTTAGCTAGTCCTGCTCGACTACCCCTAAGCAGTAAATATGAACACAATAACGTCGTTTAAGTGTTTTAAAAATGGTTGCACGGAAAATGTTTGTTAAGAGTAATTATTTCAAAGGGATTTTGAGTTTAAATTGAGAGTCCGGTGGTTGTCTTGCTTCAGCTCCAGGTCAACGTTTCACAGATAAGAGGATTCTCCTGGTCACTGACATTTTACACTTGCACCATTTGTTTTCTTTTCTCTCTTTTTTCACTTATTTATTTATTCTTTTGAAGCGCAAAACAAACGTTCTAAAGATGTCGTGGTTCAGTCAAGTCAACCCAAGCTCAGGTCAACAGCAGCCCACTGACAGCCAAAGATTTGCAGCCACCAACATCCTTGGTGGCTCGACAGATGGACCACCGACCCTAGCAAACCTCGGCGGCAGGGCTGGCTTCTTCACTCCGAGCCTATCTGATTTCCCATCGGCTCCTCGTGGCGCTGCAAGCCCTCTCAGCCTTGAGAACCTGTCCTGTGCTTCTCTGAGTATAGGTCAAGCCAGAGAGCTGGAGCCCATCTCCTATGTAACCCTGCAGGAGCAGCGGTGCGTCCTGAGCTGGTTCCAGGGCTGGACCGCCACACAGAGGGAACGGTTCCTACAGGACCTTCTGGGAAAAGCTGTGCCGGGGAAAGTGTGCACCCTCCTTGATTCACTCAGTACTCTTCAGGTACTCCCTTTACTGTCGCTCTGAAACATGCAGTGTGGTGAGTTTTGCCATTTGTTTACACAATGCGTGTGACATTTTCTCTCCTGACAGGTCAAAGACAAGCTCCCCAACATCTTTGAATGTCAGCTACGGTTGTGGACCCAGTGGTTTGAGTCTTGGGGGGAAGAAGAGAGGAATCATTTTCTGCACATGCTGGAAGAGCAGGACCCTGAGTTTGTTGCCCATTTTTACAGGAGTGTGGCTGGCACGGCAGGAATTGACTGAGCAAAGTTTACACTTCTAACAAGCACGGTGTTCACTCACTGTAAGGTGTTTTTATAGTACAGATTTCTACAGTTTCCTAAGGGCTGCGTCAGACAGCCATTCACGTTTGTCTTCTTCTTTTTTTTTTTTTTTTTTTAAGAAATAAAGTTAATCGGGGATGGAAGCTCTATGTGTCTTGGTTCATTGGTTTCAATTTGAAAGAAACACTTTGAGTGGCTGTAAGGAGAAAAATAAAAGATTGCACAAGGTTTTTTTTTTTTTTTATTTAATTAATTTATTTTCTTCTGCACGTATGCTTAATCCATCCGGATATGATGTATACAGGAGGACAATACATTATTTTTACACAGTGCATTGTTGTATATTTGTTTGTCTGAAATATAGAACAGCGATAATCACAGAAATGTGTGTGAGATCTTCTTCTTTTAGTGGATTATTTCACGATTGACTAAGGTTCAAAACTGAGGATCATGCATTTACCAAAAAAATGCGACCAAACAGAACGTCTTGCATTCCTTATTTTATCCAGTCAGTTGATCCAGGAGAAAGTATAACAAGTGGACTTGGAAACTCGATGTCCTCAACACAGTAATTGATAAATGGATAGATTTTGTCAGTAAACCTCTGACCTGAAAAAGTGTACAAGTGAGATCTGGTCCCAGAGTCATAAAATGAAACCTGCCCCTGTTTATAGTCCAATAGGATACCCAGCGTTAAGGGTAGAATCTCAGTTTGAATTTTAACCGGTTTGTTGTCAATAGCTCTGAGGTCACCCTGTTTGTTCAGGACAACAGTCCAGTAACCTTGTGCTGGCTTGAATGACGGCGATCCCTTTCTTTGAGCAGATTCACTGGCCATTCCAAGGTGGTAACAATTCTTCCCAGCTACAGACACCTCCCAGTAATATCTGCCACTTGAGAAGCCAGTCTCACCCAGGATGCCGAGAACACTGTCAAACCTGCCTGGATGGTCGAGGACGTTTAATATTTGGTCTGTGGTGGCGACCTCAGTTTTATTTGCAGACAGAATTATTCTCGGGTGTGCCGTGTCAGGATCCATGGTGATCTTTGCTGGAAACCGAGAAATGTAGAATGAGTATCTTTGTACAACATTTTCCCATTTTATATATGTATATATAGTTAGTATTGAATTGAATGAGTTACAACGAGTAGTTTCTAAAAGCGAATGGCCAACTTTCAGACTATGTTTTTATCGTTGCATTTTGAACATTTATAATTTAGGGTAAAGGTTTTCATTTCAATCACGACGTACAAATATTTTTTAAAAATCTGCAGGCACAAAAATTCCAACAAATGAAATCTTCTTTAGTGACTCACTGGAATGTATGACCTTCTCTCCCAGGACACCTTGTTCCTCCAGAAGATCTGAGGAAAGAGGAGGCACAGCAAATTTTTGCTGAGGGATTTGTTGCCTGTATATTTTCCTCAAGTTGGTCGCCTGATTTTGCTACCCTCCCACTGAGAGAAAACGCCACGAATTACACATTCAATAATTAAGCAGCTAGTACCTTTCTTCAGTTATATTGAATTAAGATACTCATTGCGTGTATGAGCACTTTTGTGGTGTCGAAACGTACTGTCGTAGCTTTCCTGCAGTTTGTTTTTCTCGCTTCTCTGTTCTTCAAAGTCCCGCTGCAGCTTTCGGAGGGCGGCGTCCTTCTCTTGCAGCTGCCGGTGGAGGCGATCGGCATCCTCCTGGCTTTGTTGCAGTTGTCTTTGTAGGTCTGTTTGATGATAAATGTACTTAAAAATAACGGATCTTGAGGATAGGTACATGAGTACATGTGATAATCAGGTCCATCTGAGGAGCTCACCTTCACAGTGGGTGTTGACAGTGCAGCATGTGTTCAGCTCTTTGACCTGTTGCTTTAAGTCTGACAGCAAGAGGAAGTCAAACAATTGACAATAAACAGAAGAGAGACCAATAGAAATAGATTGAAATTGTAAATTAACAGTTTTGACCCATTAAGAAATACATTGGTTTGCCTATTTTTCAAGCGGAAAAGATCCATGTCAAAGAATAAAAAAAGGGTCAACCAAATACAGTATATCCAATGTATAGGGGAGGGGGGATGCAAAGCACGTGGAGTCATTAACGTTCTGAGTATACTTCTGTTGAGGCTTCACAAATGCACGTCTTATAATGTTTGTTTAACCCTTTCACTGTCACTCGAAGGCAGTATCACTGGTTGTGTTGGCGCTCTCGTTGGTGCTTTAGCTTTGCTTTGCTGTCGAAACGGTTGAAATCAAAGCGGATCCGCTGTGTGATGGAGTGAAACTCAGTGTTGAATAATAACGATTGTCCAGTGTGGTTGATTTTGGTGCTTTTATCTGTGCTTCTTTGCCATCTATTGTTTTTAGTGCTTCGTCCTTTTTGTTATGAAAGCCGTTGTTGTGAGCCCATCCCGGCTCAAGCTGGCTTTCAGCAAATCATCATCTATCTACATAGCATCATCTTTGAAGCACACTGTTAGATTTTTTTGAGAACTGTCAATCTAAGTTGAAAAAAATACCCATTGATAGATACTTCCTTGCGAGTATAAACAGGCCCTAGCACTTGTTAGAGCCTCCGACGGGCTCTGATTGGTTGTTTTCATTCAGGCTGTGTGGATTCTTGCAAATCACAGTGGGAGCACAAAGAGAAGCCGGTGAAAGCAGATTTCTACATGACAGTCTAATGTACATCTGTCGGGATTTAGGCTGTGTTTGCTGGCAAGCTGAAGTGACTCAAATCTGATTATTTATTTATTTATTCATTTTAAATCAATTTTGATTTCTTGATCTGCTAGCAATAGCCTTCATATACCAAAAACGGTAGCCCTCAAGCTTTTCTTGTCTTTACCTGTATAGCTAGACAACTATTTGCCATCCTCTAGACTTAAAGTCCATCCACTGCCGTGATGTTCTCTGCAGTTGATACAAATGACAAATGTAAAAAAGTAACAGTAGCGAGCACGTGTGCCATTTCAGTAGGTAGCTCCATTCACATGAAAGTCAAATGCAAGACTTGTAGATATGATTGTGAACTGCCAAATCTGCTCTGTTGCGAATCACAATTTAACACTGTCGCTGGTAATGTTAAATTAGCCATAATGAGACTTTGAGCAAATACTATAAAAGGCTATTTCTACACAAATGACCAACTTTAGTGCTGATCATTCGGATGAAATGTTAAAAGTATGGAATTTTGCTACTACTACTGGAGATGTAGAAGAGTAGAATAAAAGATGGTGTTAGAAAGCAATGAAATGTATTTTCTAAAGGCCAAAACATGCTTGCAGAACATCCCGCTGCACACAACTTACCTTTGTTTGTACTCTCAAGGTTCCTGTTCTCTTCTTGTTGTGTTTTGAGTTGTTCTTCCAGGTCTAAGAGATAAAGCAGAAAAGAAAAAAAACACACGATTGCAATATAACCTGGATTTTTTTTCTTCTTCCCAGCAGGATTTCAGGTAAAGCATTAAGGAACGTTTAAATGTTTGTACTGGAAAACAAGAGGTGTCGTCATGACATGTGACAGGCCTGAGTGTTACAAGCCTGTCTGGATATGTATGAAATCCATTCCAGCACGCACAATGTGAGATTGTTGGTTGACTGCCCATAATTAGGTGACAAACCAGTGATACTCTTTCCAGTAGCTTTTGACGCCTGCTTCCGGGCCTTTTTCAGTTCAGCGCTCAATTCAGCGATCTTCATTACTGGCAGTGACACAAACGGTTTGGAATGTTATTTTGTTTTTGCTAAAACACGACAGACAACGAGAAAAAAATCGAGAAAAAAACTTGAGCAAGATTCATACTTTGTTTATAATTCTCTGCGCCAGCATGTTTGAGCTGAAGTTCACTGTCTTCTAGTTGCTTCTTAGTCAAAATGAGTTGTGCTTGATGCTCTGAAAGTGATTTAGAAATCAGTGAAAAATCTGGGTATGGATTACTTTATACAACTAATACATGTTATTCTTTACCTCCGAGGTTTTCATCATATGTCTCTTTGAGATCGGATATTTCTTCCTCCAGCGGTTTTATTTTCGTGTGAAGTTCCATAATCTGAGCCGCTGTAAAAGATAGACCATGCTAACATGCAGTGAAAACTCACTTTCTTTCTTTTAAACCAAAGTAAAGCCAACACTTACACAGATTAGCAATCCTTATATCTCTGGGATCCAGCACACTTGTTTTTTCTTTTATCTGATTTCTAATATTCTCCAGTTCACTCTCCAGGTCTTCAACAAAGGAAAAAAAAAAGAGTTTTATATCCTGAAAATATATGTAGAAACATCATGTACACTCATTCTTTTATGGCCTTCTGCATCCCACCTCTTATTCTCTGTGCTTGTTTCTCCAGGTCAGTCTCTTTTTGCCTCTCCAGTCTGGCTATTTCATCTTTTTGAACCAAGATTTGAAACACTAACAGAAAAGAAAAAGGACGAATCAACCGTCTGTCCTGCAAACAGCACATTTGACCTATTTCTTTTCCACGGTACTCACTCAGTTTTGAGTTTTCATCGTCTTTATCTTGAATTCCCTCAATCAGGTATGCGAGTTGGTCTTGGAGCGCTGCAGTCAAGAGATGAAAAAGTTTTTAACCTTTGCTGGAACTGATAGTGTCACGTCTCTGTGACATGTAGCACAGATATGTTTCTGTATCTCACCTTTTATCTTGAAATAATCTGTGTCACTTGCTGCCACTTCTGCCAGTCTCTCAATCTCCACTCGTAATGCAATAATTTGCAGGACTGAAAGAGTAAGACATCTTTGTATTCACTCTACGTACTGATTGGATGTAAAATCAGACATTTTGATTGTTTCAGTGGCTTGTTATGCATGGTGCACCCACTTCTTTGTGCTTGACCACTCCGTTGTTTCAGCTCGTCTGTTTTTTTGGCCAGAGCTTTATTTTTTTCATCTATGAGTCTTTGAAGCTCTGCAAAACACATCAAACTTTTCTTTAACCTCTCCGCCACTGATCTGCTCAGGAGCGCTTTCATACTCACTATCAGTGCCGAACTGTGTTTGTGTTCTACTTGAGCTGACAACAACAACACACTCACCATCGATCTGGGATTTGGATACAGAGTTTTGCAGCTGTTTGTTCAGCTCCTCCAGCTGTATAGTTATTGTAGAAATTCTAAGAGCTGAAAGAACAAACAGACTGAAAATCAGCTTCTCCTTAACCTTGAGATCCTTGTCATGCGGTGTCATGTTCGAGCAAAACTCTTTTCACAGCTGCACCACTCACAAAGTGAAGTAACAGTGTCAGATTTGGACGTCAGTTCCTCAATTTTGCCATCCAGATCGTTCTGCAGGTCTACAAAGATACATAAATCACAACTCTTGATCCCACAGCAAGATTTCCTGGGTCCAGCATGGATAGTGGGCCGAGTAAGAGACCACACTCACCTTTAATTTTCTGCTCAGACGCAGAACACTGTCCCTCTGTCTGGTTCAGACTGTTCTGCAGAGCTAGAAGAATCATATAATTCACAATCTATTCAGAGTGACTCTAATCTTCGGCTTTAATTCTTATCCCAAAAGCCTGAACTTGCCAGGACTAAACTTACATTTGATCAAAGCCTGATTATTATTGTTCTCCTCCTCTTTAATCTTCAGTTGTTCCCTCAGCTCTAGAAAAAGTCAGGTCAGGATGAGGATGGTGTATATGGAAAGGAATAAAACAAGCTCTTTGTGATAAATGAGTGATCGATTGGGTTATGGTAAGCAGATAATAAGAACAGAGTGGGGAGAAGGATGAGAGTATTTTAAAAAATCCTAACTGCAACAATATGGATATGGTGATGGGGTAACAGTAGTGTAAAGATGTAGATCAGTGTCAAGTAACAGTTACTTACTGAGACTGAAGAATAAGTAGTTCTGCACTTTCCCTTTAAATAATGAAAAGATAATACTCACTAGAAAGCGTGGCAGAAGCCGTTTTGTCCTCCACTTGCTTTTCTTTTTCCATTTCCCTGAGTTGGCTTTGCAGATCAGTGATGGTCGCAGCTGACAAACAGAGAAAGAACATACAAAGCAGGTCAGATCATTGCCACAAATAAAGACCAGCCCAGTTTTTTCTCACAAAACAAAGTGTAACATGGCTGTTATGCCTTGCTTTGTGTCTACGTCACATGGTCATGGCTGTGGGATGGACATTGATAATGTGGTTTCTTGCCTCTTAGGCCTTCCTTGTGCTGCAGAGACTTACTCAGTTTGGCATTTGCCTGGTTCTTCTCATTCAGCTCACCAACATACTGCCTCAGTTCTTCCTCCTTGACTGTAAGCTTGTTTGTGAGCTCTGACACAAAGAAATTGAAACAGATGTATTATTCATATGCAGGAGATCAGGATACACTAATACACAAATGTAGGATACACTATTTTTGATTTTGCTACTCGAAATGACTAAAAACTGTACCAGTGTCTATGAGTGAGTCTTGGTCTGAGTCGTCATTCCATTCAGGGAGCAACTCTGACCCTGACTTTTTATATCACAACAAACGCACCTCTGTGTGTCACATTCTCTGCATTCTAGTACTTAAAGCTAGCTGGAGATGCTTACCGGTCACTCTGGTGGTTTCTAACATGTTGGAGTTTGACAGCAGTGTCTTCAGATACTCCACCTGTGTCTGCAGCGTCACTATTTTCATCACTGAAGCACAGCAGGGGGAAAGAAATTAATAACATACCAAGACGGAATTCACAAGAAACTCAACAGGAACAGTAGAAATATTCTCTCATCAAAGGGTTAAATAAGGAAGGCCCAACTGTCAGTGCGCCCTTTTCCTCTCTGCCATGTCATACTCACTCTGCTTTGTGTTGCCTTGGGTTTTGCTGTCTATCTCACTGAGCAGATCGTCCACTCTATTTTGCAGTGCTGGGGAAAAGTAAATTGTATTTCATGAACGGTACATTTGATGATTTGTGGTTACTTTTGATCCTAAAAAGAAGTAGCTCCGAACTGGTGCATTTAATTTTGTTAAGTCAAAGTACCATTTATTTCATCAATGGTCCCACTGGTGTTCTTATTCTGGAGGTTCCAAATCTGATTCTGCAGCGCAATGATTGTTAAAACTGAAACGAACAAACAGATTTGTTTCATTCACTAATTCATGACTTTCAACGCTACACCAACTAGCCGTCAGCTGGTATTTGTGTAAACTGAAATCAGATTTGCTTGAAATAAAGACTTAAAATGCCACTGAGCCACTGAGATGCTGTCTTGTTGAAAATAATCAGAAAAAGAAAACCAAACAAAGGGATACATATTAAATGAAAAAAAAGATGCAGTCGGTGTAACAGATGGTGGAAACCCCCCTCCTCCCAGAACAATTTAAACATGCATATCAAAGGCCCAGATTGTGAACATTTGATGGTACAGCATCAGGTGACATGACCGTGTAGGCGGTGACAAAACTAAAAGAGTGCAAAGCTAAAAGCTAAAAGAGTGCAAAGCTAAAACCTAAAAAAGTGCAAAACTAAAAGAGTGCAAAGCTAAAACCTAAAAAAGTGCAAAGCTAAAAGAGTGCAAAGTCACACCCATAAAGATCATTGGTATTCAAACAAACAAATCAGAAATTCATGCTCACCATTTCGTGGCTTAGCAATCAGTCTCTCTATGTCTTCGGTTTTGGAGTTCAGTTCTGCTTGCTTCTGAAACAGCTGCTGCTGCAGCTCTGTGGAGGAGATGGAGAAAAAACTGTTTTTCCTCTGGGAGGCAGAAACATCATACAATATATCACACAAAGGCAAAAGCACAAAGTTTTTAGCTGGAAGCATCTGCTGTCTCTACAAATGCTAGATGCCACTGGAGTCCTGGAGGGCAGGTTGAAGGTGCGTTAAGTCACCCAATTCCCCTTCTTTTAAAGTCATTTAAAAGACGACACAATTCCCAATCTAAGTGGTTAATAAAGATTTATATTACATTTAAAGTGTTAGGCATTGATCATGGCAGCGGTTACTCACTTGAAATAATTTCTTTATCGTCGGAGGCTGAGATCTGCTTCCTCAAAGTCTTTAGTTCACCGTGCAGGTTTATCACGCTCAGAACTGACAAACATAAGTAAATAGGACTAATCAGTGAACCAGGTTAGAAACTAATTATGAGATTTTTCAAATAAAGAAAGAAATAAGAAACATAAGCTGCGCCGGGACATGACTCACTCAGTGCTCCTTTGGTGTCGGTTCTGTTCAGTTCTGCAATCTTCTCCTCCAACTCAGTCTTTACCACTGATAGAAAACAAACGAATAAAATGGGCATATTCTTCAAAGCAGAAACTAAACCATGAATCAGAGGTCTTAGTTATAGTCAGACCAGCATCGTACGCTTATTTCTTTCCTCGAGTCCAGAACACTCCCTGCGCGTCAGTCGCAGCTTCTCCTGCAGATCTGTTGTTAGAAAAGAGGGAAGCTGGTTATTAAAAGCTCTCACCCGAAATCATGCTCTGATATCATAGAAAGGTCTTTGTGATGAAAACTCACCCGTGATCTCAGTCTGAGCTTTGGCATAGTCGTTTTTATATCTTTGGACCAGAGCGAAAATGTCTGATTTCAAACATAGACACGTTGCGGTCAGTAATCTGTCCATTTGTCGCTAAAAAAAAAACAACCACTTGACAGTTTTCTCATTTGCTTTTGCGAGCAGTTGTTTGAAAAGAGTTCTCACCCTGATTTTGACCTGTTGATGTTGCGTCGCGCTGCCGTCTCAGCTCCTCCATTATGTTGATGATTTTCATGACTGGTCAAAGCAAAAGAAAATAATCAAGCCCCGTTTGTGTTAAGTATATTGACAAGGGAAAAAAAAAACTCAAGTGAGAGCAGATACCAGTCTGACTCTCCTTCCTACTCAAACTCACTCATTTGTGCCATGGAGTAATCTGCCCCCTCTAGCTGTTTCTGTAAAATTTCCTCGCGTTTTTTCTCTGCTTCCAGATTCACTCTTATCTCTGGGATGGAGGGGAAAAAATGCACCAATTGAAGCCTTTGGAACTTCGCTGTTGAAGCATTGTGTAAAACGTATTCTGATAAGACGAGTGTGTGTGGGAGTTGAATTGCTCGTGCGCTCATTCACCTCTGAGTGAGGTTTCCAGTGTCTCTTTGGCGCTCAACATGAAATTACCAAGATCATCCATCTCGCCTTGGAGTCTCAGAATTTCTCTGGCTGAGGACAAATGAAAGAGGTTAACAGAGGGTTTCGACTCGAAAATAAATAATAACCACAAACAAAATCATCAAATGATGCAGGTTGCTGGGTTGCAGACGCACTGAGTGTAGTGTTATGCTCATCGTTATTCAACTGCATAATCTTCTCTTTAAGTAGCTCAACCTTTAGCCTCCATTGCCTCTGAGCATCTGGAAAAAAAGGAAAGGGGAGTGAAGCCTTAAGCTGCACGCCTTGAGATACGAAAGTGCCAGTAATGAGAGATGAGACGCGGCTTCGGCATCTCCACATACAAAGCGCAGGACTCACCGGAAGAGGCGGTCCTGGATTCCTGAATGTGGACCTGTATCATTTTCTCCATCACTGTAATCTTACTGCGCACAGAGGTCAGCTCCAGCACTGGGAAATCGATAGAGAGTGAAAAGCAGCTGTTTGATGATGAGCTTTGAATATATTGATCATAAAAGGAGATCCTGGCAGATTAGATTACTAACCAGCTGAGATGGTGCCTCCTCGGTCTTGCAGCTCAATGATCTTCCTGTTGATTTCCTCTTGCAGATCTGATGGGAATTAACATCGAGTGACTCAAGCGAGTTCATTATGCTGTTGTAGCATTTCATAGGTTAGCATCAAATGGACGCTGACACTGGAGTCAAAGTGACAGCAGTTTACCCAATTCTTTGCCGTCAGGATAAAGATCAGTTCCTGCCTTTGTCTGCTGTAAATCCCATACCTGATTTTGCAGTGAGATTATCTGTAAAACTGCACGGACAGAAAGCACAGAATTAACCACTTAGCAGCACTGCTTTTCAGTTTCAAGTTTGCACAAATCACAAAAGGATGAGCATCTTCCACAGCTGTCCCACGGCATGTTATAAAAAAAATGACTCTTACTGAGTTCTGAGTTCGTGTGGCTTTTTCCAATTTGCTTTTTCTTGGCATCCAGTTCATCGAGCTTCTCCTTCAACTCTTTCTGCAGCACTGTTCAACATGAGTTTGGAAAGGAGGTGACAGTAATGCAAAGACAAATTCAGTTCTTTTGCCCCCTGACTGGGTAACATTGTAGAAGAATGTTAAACAAATAAAGCCAGGTTAAAATGTTTTTCAGATGAAGTATGACGGTTGAATCTATTCTATTGAAAGTAAGTGAAATGTGTCGGATGCAAATGTAAAGAGTCACCAGAGCTACTCGCCTGAGAGTTCAGAGGTGTCAGTAGAACTGGCAACAAGTTCAACCTTCTTCTGCAAAGTATTCACCTCCCTGGTGAGGGTCATGATCTTTAGAACTAGAAATGTCATTTATGTTGGATTAAAAACCAAACCTTCAAAATGCAAAACAATAAATCTATCAAAGCAGGAAATTTCAGTCCATTTCTGGTCGCCTTACTTTGAAATATCTCATTGTCAAACACCTCCACCAGCTGGTTCATTTTCATCTGCAGTTGGGTTTGATAAGCTGCCAAGAAATCACAGACACGACTGAACATTGAACAGTGTTCAGTGTTCATTCATCCATGGAAATCATCTCCATGTGTTACACATATGTAGTGCAGGATTTACGGTCGAAATCTTACAGACAGAAACGGCAGACGCAGTCGAACTGCATGTAGCAAGTCTCATTTTCAGCTGCCTAACATCCCTCCTCAACTCAAAGGCCTCTTGATCTGTGAGAGAGTGCACAGGTTACAGTGTGGCAGAGCAACAGCACGCCCACCATGCAACTTGTGGCTTTAAAGAATGGACTCTCACCGAGCTGGCTGTTGCGGACAGTTGTTTGATGAAGCTGCGCGTCCAGGGACGCCAGCTGTTCCTTCATATCTGACAAAGTAAAGGCACGTTAGTGTCGGCAACTGGATGATAAATGCTCTTCTTTGGTCTGCATCTGCAATTGGAATCACTGCCTTTGCCAGTTTTGCCAACAGTACTGATGATAAGGTAGTAACGGACAAAAGTTACTCTCTAACCCATCCATCCATCCATCCATCCATCCATCCATCCATCCATCCATCCATCCATCATCTGCCGCTTATCCGGGGGTCGGGTCGCGGGGGCAGCAGCTTGAGCAGAGAAACCCAGACGTCCCTGTCCCCGGCCACTTCCTCCAGCTCTTCCAGGGGGACCCCGAGGCGTTCCCAGGCCAGCCGAGAGACATAGTCTCTCCAACGTGTCCTGGGTCTTCCCCGGGGTCTCCACCCAGTGGGACGTGCCCGGAACACCTCCCCAGGGAGGCGTCCAGGGGGCATCCTAACCAGATGCCCGAGCCACCTCATCTGACTTCTCTCAATGCGGAGGAGCAGCGGTTCTACTCCGAGCCCCTCCCGGATGACTGAGTTTCTCACCCTATCTCTAAGGGAGAGCCCAGACACCCTGCGGAGGAAACCCATTTCATCCGCTTGTATTCGCGATCTCGTTCTTTCGGTCACTACCCACAACTCGTGACCATAGGTGAGGATAGGAACGTAGATTGACCAGTAAATAGAGAGCTTCGCCTTCTGGCTCAGCCCCTTCTTCACAACGACGGGTCGGTGCAGAGCCCGCAACACTGCAGACGCCGCACTGATCCGCCCGTCAATCTCCCGCTCCATTCGTCCCTCACCCGTGAACAAGACCCCGAGATACTTGAACTCCTCCACTTGGGGAAGGATCTCATTCCCGACTCTCTAACCCTACTGCTGTAATTGGAAATGAATCACTGCTGCACATGTTGTCAGGGATAAGTGTAAAGAACTCCTTACCAGTGCACGGTTTGATGTTAATTGTCTGTAAAAGACAGAAAAAGAGTTAAAAAAGCAGAATAGAAAGAAAGAGTTTCTATGTATGTTAAAAATTTGCATTGCGTGAAAACAACCAGACCAAACGTGACCATGAAACAAGGTCATTACAAACCGTTATATTAACTTCGTCGAAATCTGGGAACTTTGAAAGGACATCGTCCACCTTGTGGTGTCCCGTATGACTCACAAAATCCCCCACATTATGATGGACTAAAAACAAAACAAATATAAATGCACAAAAATCCCAATTAAAGTCATTTCTAATTTCAGTTCAAGTTTCACTTGCAACTTAGCAACTGAGAACAACGCTGAGTGCTGCTCCTTACCGTGCCTGCTGTCAGGCGTCTGAAAGACGGAGGTGAGAAGGAGTGCAACCCAAATAAAGGGAAAACCTCCCGACACCGGTCTTCTCATTTTGTGTGAATAAGCGCTTCTCTTCTGTCAGAGGGAGCATTGCTCTTTATATTTGCACAGAATAACCAGTGACCGTGGGGTAGCGCTGGCTTCCCAGCAAAAGGCGGAGCGAGCGAATGACTACATCTACACAACGATTTTTCGAGGTCATATGTTGCAACCTTCCCACTGAACAGGAAAGCAACACAAAGGCTCATTAAAGTTTATTTATGTGAACATTGCTTGTCATTGGCAGCTAAGCAGCTCAGGAGGCAGAACTGTAAAGTTGCTGGTTTGATCCCGAACGTGCCAATGTGTTCCTTACATGTAAGTGGCTTTGGATAAAAGTCGCTTACGTTGCGTGAATGTAACGTTAAAATGTAATGTGAAGCTTCTGTGCTTAAGAAGTCTGCAGCTTATACAAAGTTTAACTATCAGCAGAGCGGAGGTGTTGAAAGACACAAAATAATCTTGGTTTTGTTTGACATTTGAGGCTTGCAGTCGCTGCTGAAAGACTGATTTAACACAACATGAGGGCTGTAAACAAGTGACTGCACTGCACATGAAATGATTCACCCTTTTTTCTTTGATAGTTGATACAACGGGCAAACCAGCACTGATGAAAACAGAAGTTCCTGCATTTCACCTCCAGACTAATCCCAGACATGTGAAACATGGCGCAAAAAAAAAAGGAAGCTAGAGGTTTTATTTTTTAACCGGCAGATATATCCTTTAAACATTCAATCGTCATAAGGAGACGACGGAGAAGAAAAAATCTGTTTGTTGCGCTTGGCCTCAAAATAAATGTAACTACAAACTAAAATGCTAAAGGTCGGCTCATTCCTGCCTTAGTGTTGGATATGACACAGAATGCTGCAGTTTTGTCAATATCTGTAACAGATTCCGCATTTGTTGAGAGACTTTGTCGAAATTAGGTTTGATTGATCTTGTTTTTTTTAATCCATTTACTGGATTATCAGCTGTGTCTGCCAAGAAAAACAGGGATCCTTTTAAATGATTAACCAGATGTTTCTCCACAAGGTAAATACAGAGAACAGACATTTAGCAATCTCATAAACCAATATTAGATTCACAATATAACATATATAAAATACATCATATGTTGAAAATGAAACATTTCCTCATTCATGAAAAATGTTACCCTATAGTGGACATAAAAGTAGACAGGGCCACGTTTTACACTGTGTAGCATGTCTGTAAACATCTGTGAACTGAGACCAGTTACTGGATCTTTGGTCGACGACCGTTGCTCCATTCTTGTCATGAATATTTCTTGTTTTATGAGTTTCACGACAAATGTCTTCAGTTGAAAGGTGAAAGGTCTGGACTGGAAGTAGGCCAGTCCAGCATCGAGAGTCTTCAACTCTGAAGTCATGCTTTTGTTCTAGATGCAGTGTGTTGTTTAACAATGACTTGTTGAAATATGCAAGGCCTGCCCTGAAAAAGATGTCTGAATGTGAGCACATGTTGCTCTTAAACCTGTATATACCTTTCATAGCACTGATGGTGCCTTTCAATGTGTGCCAGCCACTGGTTCCATGGGTACTAATGCACTCCCATACCATCCGAAATGCAGGCATTTGAACTGAGTGATGATAACAAGCCAGATGGATGCTCTCCTCTTGTTTCCATATTGTTTCCAAAAAGATTGAAATTTTGGGCTAAGGTTAAAAGATGGCCGCTTTTCAGTATTATGTTGATTTAGGTTTCTTCTTGGCATTATAGAGATGTAATCCAACTGTGTGGATGGCGACCGTGCTCACAGACAATGATTTATGGAAGTGCCCCTGAGCCCTTGCAGTGATTTCTCAAACAGAATCACAGATGCTTTTAATGCATGGCCCCCTGGGGGCCCAAAGATGAAGGGCATCGTCTTCAGTTGTGCCCCTTGAGCACATAGATGTCACCTGATATTATCAACCAAACATGCTGGAATATACAGTCTTATATTGAGGAACATTATTCTGAAATTGCTTCACATGTTTTAGACAACATTGTTTGCAGATTGCTTTAATTTTTTTATCTTTAATTTTGAGAGACTCAGCCTCTCTGAGGTGCTCTTTTTCTACCCAATCACGATACTGACCTGTTGCAAATGAACTCAGTTAGCTGCAACTGGTTCCCCCGGCTGTTTCTTTTCAGCACCACTCACCTTTTTTTGCTCCAGTTCCAACCTTTTTGAGATGCGATGCTGTCAGCTCATAATGATATGAGCTGATATTTTTCATGAAATAGCCAAATCTCTTACGTTCAACATTTGACACGTTTTCAGTTCGACTGTGAATAAAAATACTGGTTTATGAGATTTGAAAATCGTAAGATTCTGTTTTTATTTGGAGTTTACACAGCCTCCCAAAATTACTAGAAAAAAAGGGTTTTAATCTCTTCACAACCACATTGGGAGTAATGCCAAGGGAATATTGACCTATGCAGACTGTTGGCTGTCTGAATGTGACTGCATGAACATCATGAACATTCTGGCATCAACTCTGGAAAGTTAAGAGAAACTTAAGCATGGACTCCAAATTCATCCAAAGAGGAAAAGCACCCACAACTACTGCTTGCATTTTGAACAAAAGTCTCACAAAAAAGTGATTGATTTATTTTCCTTCTCGTATTAGTTTGCTAAAAGAAAAACAAAAAAAAACAACTGCGTTAACACGGATATAAAAGGCTAAAATCGGGACTGGAATTACGTTGATTCGAAACGGACAACAGAGCCATCGTGTGGTGATGTTCAGTTTAACTACCTAAAATGGACCTCGGTTTTGGACGATTAATCCAATATCGACCTGAACATTCAAGATATATCCCTTACTCTGACCAATCTTTAACAGCTAAACCTCAGCGAACCCAGTTTTTTTAAAAAAGAAAAAATAGTACAGTAACGTATATCATGTGTTTTGTTTTGTTTTAAAGGCAAATATTCGATGCTTAAAGTGAAAACTAATGTGTAAACTATATGAACTGTTATCAACACGAAACGGGAAGTCAGAGACAGGGATCTTTTTTCACGTGAATGCTCTTTGTTCGACGTCTTCTCGCGATATTACGGTAGGTGGGCGTTTAAATAACCTTGTAACGTGAAGCTCGTCAGAAAACTCCGGGCAAAAACTGGAATACAATCTCAAACGGAGGCAATAGTCAGCAGTGAACCTATCGAAACGCCTCCCCTTGCTCTTACTTCGAAGTGCTCTTAGCAGGATTGACGAACCAGACCGTGTTCTCAGCGCTGTGAGGTAGGCTTATTTATTATTTTACCCAAGTTAGCCAAAGTAATAATGAAATTCGTAAGAAAAAGAGGAAAATCGCTTTTTTGACGCTGCAATGTTTTGGAATAACAATTAAAATATAATAGTTACATAACAGTTTGAATACCAGTCAAGTCTTTCAGACGAAGAGTCGATTTCTCAGCCGTAACCCTGTTTTTTATTTAAAAGTTTGAATACGAGACCAAAACGAATAAATGAAGAAAAAGAAAAAAAAGTCTTGACATAAAGTGTGTTGTCGAGAAAAGAGTTGTTCTTAAATAACGTGATCCAGTTAACTACGCCATAATAAATCCAGATAATAAATGTCATTTCTCCTCTGAAACATTCACCAAACGGCGGTTCGTGTTCATACATCTACACTAACGTGATTAGTGCAAGTTGCATAATGGAAATGTTTAATTGTAACACGCCAGCCTTGAAAAATGCTGACTAACTGTGACTGGACCTGAAGTATTTATGTAAGACTATGCATCGCCCCTCCACACTCTGTTGAACTCTGGACACGGAGTGGCAAAGGAGCAGTATAATTTACGCAACCTTTTATACCATCTCCAGCAGTCATATCATCATATCTGACCCCTGAAGACCTTTTACCCACTTATTTTTCATCTTATAGTCCCTTTGAACTAACAAATTATTGTGTGTGTGTGTTTCCTCCTCCAGACAATGGCCCTGTCTGGCTGGGTGTGTGTAGTCACAGGTGCCTCCAGAGGCATTGGAAGGGGAATAGCTCTCCAACTGTCCGAGGCCGGAGCCACGGTCTACATCACGGGACGCCAAGAGAAGACTCTGAAACAAACTGCTGCGCAGGTGACATTTTAAGTCTTGCATTTTCACAGTGGAAAACAGACGTCGAGGTTTGTTTCTGGCAGATTTGGAATGGAGCTCCGACATGTGGGTGCCTCCGATCGGAGGCATCTTGCTGCACCTTGAAGTCGGAGCTGTCAGCTCTGTGGTGCCACTGCAGCAGTGTTTCAGTCTGGTGTCTTTTTGCTTTTTTTTTTCACTCCACTCAGGTGAATGAGAGAGGTGGGAACTGCGTGCCGGTCATTTGCGATTCCACGAAAGATGAAGACATCGTGGGGCTTTTCGAACAGATCAAGCGTGAACAGAACGGCAGGCTGGATTTACTGGTTAACAACGCATATGCTGGAGTACAGGTCGGTTTCGCATAAAAAGCCACTCCTTTTTATAGAGCTGATAAAGTGGAGTGAACGCTTGTGTGCTTAATTTGGGCTGAAGCTGGATCAGTGAACGAAAGCAGGCAGAAGAGCAGACACAAACAGTCTACTGTGTTGTTGACCTCAACTTGTGTCATTCCAGGCCATCTTTGAGAACATGGGCAGGAAATTCTGGGAAGTTGATCCGTCTATCTGGGACTCCATTAACAACACCGGCCTCAGGTGCTGAATGCTTTTGTGCCAAGTCACGTTGTGATAAACGCACTTTGTCAGCGAAATGCGTCACGCCGAGTCTCTGATGACAAATACTTCTTATTTTAAAACTGAGAGGACAGCAATGATCTCACCCTTTTTCTTCTTTTCCTGTTTTCGTCTGGCAGGGGTCACTATTTTTTCTCAGTCTATGGGTCCCGGTTGATGGTGGCTCAAGGTCATGGTATGATAGTGACCATTTCATCTATGGGTGGGCTGAACTATCTCTTCAATGTACCATACGGGGTTGGTAAGGCTGCGGTAAGTTGTCACCTCACCCAGCATAAGCACAGTATTATCTGCTAATCTCTTCCCAGTCATACAGTGAGATATCTTGTCAGTGTGTTTAAAAAAAAAAAAAAACAATAAATGCCTGTTTTGTTTCCAGTGTGACAGGTTGGCAGGTGACATGGCAGTTGAGCTGAAAAGTCGAGGAGTGGCCTCTGTCAGCCTGTGGCCAGGAGCAGTGCAAACAGAGATGATAACTCAGTTGGTTCTGGAGAAAGATGAACCACAGGGTGTGGATTCCAAGGTAGACCCCTCTAAAAAATGCAAATCCTTCCTCGTGACTGCAACTTCAGTCGCATCCTGAATTTTGGGATTTTGTTTTCCTCAGTTCAAAAAGGTATTTTCCAATGGAGAATCCACAGAGCTGAGCGGGAGGTGCATCGTCAACCTGGCAAAAGGTAAAATTATGCCGCTGGGTGATTTTTAGACTCTGGCGTCAACACTACAGCTCCAGAAAGGCTTTATAAGCTTTGTGCATATGTGTGATCTTTACTCGCCATTTGTTCTCACATAATCTGAGAAAGTGACCCTAAGAATACTGAGAAGTGTTTTGATTTTGGCTTTTTCTTTTGTTTGCAAGATAAAAATCTCATGTCGCTGACTGGGAAGGTGCTCATGACGTGTGACCTGGCGAGGCGCTATGGGATTAAAGATATTGATGGTGAATATGTGTGATCCCCTTATTACGATTTGAGAATTATACATTTAAACTTATTTAAACTTACCACTCATTATATGTGTTTATTTCCAGGGCGTGACGTGGCCGATTACACTTCCCTGAAGTTCTTCCTGACCCAGGTCCCGTACCTGTCTTGGCTCTCCCCTGCTGTGCCCTCATTCCTTCGCCTGCCTCGCTTCATGCTCACCCTGGCAAACGGCCGCTTCTAGACATGTCCCACACCGCTCGTCACACTGTAGCATCCTAACCTAAAGTTCAACCACAGTGTCTGCGGTTTAAGATCACAACCAAAACTGATGACTAAATGTTGAAAAAAGAGTTTACACTCCACAAGGAAGGAGTCCAATTCCGGATATATATGCCCGCATTCATTCCCTCTTGAGCGCTAAATGATTGCAAATCGATGAAGTTTGAAGTCTAAAAAGGTCAATATGAAGGATGTTGTAGCGTTAAACTTAAACACAAACACTAATGTCAGCTGAATGTGAAAAGCCAATAACATGATTTAACGTTGTGGGTTTTTTATTTTTTTATTATTATCTAAAAATAATCTTTTAGAGATGTGTAAATGTGCATTTTGCACTTATTTTTACATTTACTACATATGTATCAAAGCTTGGTTTGGCAGTAATCTTGAGCTCCCCCTCCCCCTCGCCTCCCACCAGAAGAATGCAGGCGTATGCAGCCGCTTCGTTCAAAACAAACATGAGACACCATTAGACACAGCAGTGAACCTTTGTCACAGTTAGCAGCAGGACAAACCACGTCCAGCACTGCATCTCATTACGGCTGTCAGGGTAGACACAACCCACCCGACCTCTGCGGCACGCTGAAGTTTTACAGTAAAGGGCGGTTTTAGTTGTAAATGAGCTCACTCCGGATCTATAAATAGGATCTGCTGACGCTGACACATGATTGTATGCGACTCTTTTTTTAATTCGACTTTTTTGTGTGTGTGGGGAGTTGTTTTCATTGCGTGAGTAGCACTTTTTTCCAGCGGGATTTTCATCCATGAAATAATGGTTTTCCACCACCTGAAGGAACCTGCAGGTTCACACTGCAGCCAATGGGAGCGCCATCACTCTAAAAGAAAAAAAGAATGTGATTGGCCAAAGTCTGCCATGGGGGCTTTTGTTTGTGTGCAACCAGAAAATAAAGCCAAGACAAGACCAGAGCTTACTGCCTTCACCAGCTGAGATTTCATGTATTTACTCACCACTTAAGATTGTATTGGGTAAGTAAGCTTCTATGGGTTAAATAAAGGATTACTCATCTCTTGCTGGAACTTGTCTTTTTGCAAAAAGCGAAATATGATGGAGCCGCCGCATGTGGTTTCACGAAGACGGAGATGTTTACTGCACCTGCCTGGTTTTCACTGCTGGGACATCTCCAGTGTGGACCGAGGACCCACAGCGAGGAGGTGTTGACTGTAAACTCAAATATTGTTCACACCTGAAAAATCCAACACGCTTAAAGAAAATCTAACTGGTCAGGACTGGTGTATACCAGTACATTTAAATCCCAGCGGTACATGGGAGTTAACAAAAAAACACTTTAAAAGATTTTATGGACACAAAAATACTAATTTAGAGGTAAAATTAGTCTCTTTTTTTTTAATAATCTGGAATTATTTTCTGATGAAAGCTGATCCTGTGGCTCATCTTGCCACTTTCGATATTGGGATAAAGAAATTAAACATCTCACTAAATCTGAATTAAAATCTGACAAACCAATTCAATAATCAATCAACAAACAATCACATTCATCCTCCTAAAGCTAGCTCAATAACATAAAACTAAGCAAATGAGGTTTAAACTTCAATTACTTTCAAATGCATTTTTTCTTTGCATTCATACAGCGACTTTTTTGAACAGATGTTGGTGGATAATGTTAATGGTAACTTTCCTCTAACCTGGTATCTTAGCAAAATATGCAGCTTGCCGGTTCAGGTAAATATTCACTGAATTGACCATCATGCAACATGAATTGTTTTGGATGTGGACAAACTGGCACAGAACGTTGCAGCCCTCCTCGGCCCTCCAGTGTGCTTCTTCTGTTCACTGGCTGGCAGAAATATTGGGTGCTTCCAAAAAGAATGATCACGTGACAATAAGAGTGCATGGGTTGCCAAGATACTGAACACTGGTCAACTTACCCCCTGGCTCATTCTTACCCCACTCACCCCTAATCCTATTTCACCTGCCCATGTGCATTTGTTTGGATTCCTTCATTGAACAGAACATGCTTTGAGGTAATCCACTTGTGACCGCTGGTTCAGTGAAAAGCTATTAAAACGGATTTGTGTTGAGTCTAAAATAACCTGCGTGTTTCTGCCTTATATTAGGTTGCTGAAACATCCATGAGGTTTGCTCTGTGTTCTTTTTTCCTTCATGTCAAGAGGGATCTGAGTTTGATCCAAAGACCTGCTGTCCGGTGGCGTCCCAAAGCGACTTCCACATTTTAAAGCTTATAAGGGAGTGTTGAAGCTGAGCGGAATGATTCCTCCTGCCCCTGATACGTGAGGCGCAGCTTGTTGGCTGAATCCGGCCTACTGTAACGGATTCATAATTCAGGGCCTTCCTCCCTCCAATCCCGGGCCTGCTCACCCAGACGGGCACACCCACCCCCGCCGTCACCGTGGGGGAGTCATGTGGGCCTTCTGGGCTTCCTGGTCCTCAGCTCCGCCTCGCGTCGACTGGCCGGACAGGGGAAACACTTCTCAGTTTAAGAACAAAAGCAACAACGGACGGACCGAGGGGGCAGGAATAAACGGCGACTAAGCCTGTTTTGTCCTGGATCGGATATTTGCGACCTCGGCAGGATTTAGCCGACCACTGAACTCAGACGACAGGCGACAAACTTGGTCGCCTCACATCTTTGAATCCTGACCGTAATCCGTCGAGGTGCTTGATTAATAAGACAAGGGTCAAACAAACCGACGGACGGACGGTATTGTTTCCTCGGACTGCCTCGAAAACTTGGAAATATATATCCGAGCGGTTGAGGGTAAACTCCGAGTTTCTTTGAGGTTTTTTTTTGTATCGCTCAGACGGACGCCGGGGATAAAGGGCTATTGAGTCGTTTTCGGTAAGTTTATTTTTATGTTTCACTGAAGCGTGTCTAACGGCGAAGTGCGCCTGTGCAGCGTGAAGCTTTTAGTTGGTACGCCATAAAGGGGGGAGACACCGGGCTGCTTTTGTTGGTGCCACAGCGAGCAACTTTTACAGCTTTTCGGGTTTGACGAAAGCAAAGAAACTATGAATAAAACTGTTCCAAGCTAAAACGACAAACCCGAAGAGGAGGAGGAGGGGGGGGAATGACCTCATCCCCGGGGTTCTCTGTGTGTCACCAGTGACTAACACCATGATTTGTTAGCTTATGTTTGTGTTGTGCTCAAACATTTTCTTTCGTGATTTAAAGGGGCTTCGGTCGTCGGCTGGAGACATGGCGTAACCTACCAACTAAATGCGCAACACTTCCTCTGCTGCGAATAAATAACGGTGCATCTAAAGTTAAAGAGTGTGTGTGTGTGAGAGAGAGAGAACAATATTTAGTTTCAAGCATCTAACTTTTGCTTTTCGGTGTCGACTACAGTGAGACGAATGTGTGTAACAATGATCCGGAGGCTTATCTCAATTCCTTTGGTTGTGGTCCCCCTAACAGGCATTGGGGTGTGTTGTGGCTTATTTAACACCTGTTGATTAAGAGAAAGCAAAAACCCTTTTCATAGGACTCTGTTGAGTCTGTTTGGTACAGTTTGAAAGTGTAATATGTCCTGGTGTGAACTTGGGTGTGATTCATTGGCCTAATTTTCTCTTCCTACAGGTTTCTGTTGTGGTATCCATCTTTGTCAGGAGGCCACGCTCATCTTTCAGGACTGAGAACTTGGAAGTGGAACAAAGCCTGACTGGGTAGGGGTGAGAAAATAGACAGTGATGGATTCCTTGTTGATTTTCATTCCCCGTTGCTCCCACCCTTTGTGACCAATCCCCTCACTTGTGCAAAACAAAAGTCAGCCACCACACTTTGGGGGAGGGGAGCCCCAGTCTGGACGGAGTATACGACTAGTTTTATTGGGAGTTCAGAATCAGGGGAGGAAAGTAGGGGGAGGGGAGACGGTTGTCAGATAGTCGACTTTGAGAATGAATGAGAACAGAAAGTTCTTCAAACATCAGCCTGTACTCCTCTGGACAAATCGTCCCTCTCTGCACAGCGAGCTTATCTTTAAAGTACTGACAGTTTGGCTGTTGAGACGAGCAAAAAACCCGACTATATCATTTCTTTTGTGTCCCTTTCTAGGTGGCCGAACCAGTTTTAATCGCCCAGATGGCATCGCGCTCTGAACACGATGACAGGAACGGACTGATTATGGACACAAATGGGTCTTTTGAAGGAAAAGTACCAAAGGCAGAATGTGAATTAAAGGTTGAATCGGAATGCTCTTCCAAGGAATTGCACCGCTCTGCCAGCCCCGCCGAAAGCAACGCAAGTGGAGTGGCCAGTTTCACCACCAACAACAACTCTGTTGTGTGCCTGCCTCTGGTTTCAGAGGGACTGAAATTAGTGTGGACGCAGTCTGATCAGACCAGAGAACTCGACTCAATCCCGGAACTGGTCCACGCCTTTAACTTATTTCCATACCCATCGTCCCGCGAGGTCAACGCCTTGGCCCGGGTATGCGCTTTGCCACTGGACAAAGTTAAAGTGTGGTTCATGGTACAGAGAATTAAATACGGTATTAGCTGGTCCTCGGAGGAAATTGAGGAGACGCGGAGAAAGCTGGCGGTCCCTGAGCTTTGTGATGAGACCGCCGAAACAAAAGAAGATGCCAAACTAAAGAGCGAAAGCAACAGTTCCGAGGAACTGATAATTGAGGATAAAGACAGTGATGAAGAGGTCCCTGCTCTAACCATCTTCATCCCTCAGACTAAGGCTTCTAAATGCGAGTCACGAGATTCTTATAAACCAACCAAATCCACTCCTCCCTGCTTCAGTTCCACCCTCCCACCTCCTCAGGATTCGTACTTCTATCACCCACCGGCTGAGACGCCGCCAACTACAGCAGCCGACGTCTCCCTTGACCTGTCCGAGTTGCCGTCGCGACATCACCGACACGGACGCTACAAAAAATCCAAAGCTCAGCTCGCTGCCCTGCGCAAAAGCTTTCTGCGAGAGAACTGGCCTGCAGAGGCAGAGCTCAGGCGTTTGCAGGAAGAAACGGGGCTGAGCCGGAATGACATTCGGAAATGGTTCAGTGACAGTCGCTACCAGCTGAGGGTCGGCCGAGGGAGCCTGGCGGCAGCCCAGAACTATTCTCATCAAACTGCCGAAGGAGGTAAACACGATCCACAGTCTCAGCCTCTTCCGCTTGTTAATCAAAAATCCCGTCAGCTAAACGGGGTCAAAGGCCACGAAGGAACACGCAACAACGGGATTAGAAATTCACATTTCTTTCAGACTTTTTTGACAAACAGCCTAGAAGCATTTGGGGAAAGGGTCCTTGAGACGCAGGGGCATGAAGTTATGGTGGAGCTCTCGGGGGATGGGTACAGCTTTAAAGATGAGGAACAGAGTGAAGAACAACCTCTACAGCTGACCAAGACCTGCAGTACTGAGCCAGATGCTGCCCAGGAATCCAAATCCTCTCCCTATTCGTCACCCTCCAGTAGCCCACAACTCATTGCCTCCCCAAATAAACCTCTTTCATACAGATTCCGCACATCAAAGAAGTCTGTGCATCCAGCCAAAACCAGCCCCCCTCAGACATCCCTGTGCTTCTCAGGGGCCTCCACTTCTACATCCCAAGCCCTCACCCCAGCAGGGCGACCGAGAAAGACCAAGGAGCAGCTGGATGTGCTGAAGCAGCACTTCTTGAGGTGCCAGTGGCCCAAGAGCGAAGATTACACCGAACTTGTTAAGCTTACAGGTTTGCCCCGAGCAGACGTTATCCAGTGGTTTGGCGACACACGCTACGCGGTAAAAAATGGCCAGCTGCGCTGGGTGAAGGGTGTCCGCGACCAGTTCTTAGCAGAACTGGCGATGCAGCAAAGCAGCAGCGGGTTGACGAACGGAAGTGGAACGTCCACTCGGCCCGGGGGGGGCCGCAAAAGGAAATCTCCAGCGAACGGAAGGAGCACCGAGTCCCCCGACATCCAGCCACTGGTGGCATATTACCTTTCCACAGGCTCACTACAGGAAAAAGACCTTGACTCACTATGCAAGAAATCGAGAATGAGCTACCAGCAGGTGCGAGACTGGTTTGCAGCTCAGGATGATGGGGAGACTGGCCCTGAACCTGTTGTGGCCTAAGAACTTTTACCCAACAAGCATAGTTATTACTGTGGTTTGTATTGCTTTAACTGAGGCAGGTTTATAAAAAAAATCCAGTCTTCCCAGAACAACCCCAAAGTGAGGTTTGTGTTTTTTTTTTTTTTTGTTTTTTTTTTATACATGCTGCATTCCCTGCTTATTCTAATATATTTAGACTTGAATTATATTTGTGCTGCCTATGTTGCTGTAAATAGGACAGTAATCTTCTACACTGGTTTGTTATATTATGTGAGCTCGTTCTATATTTTTGTTTAGACATCACTACGGCAAATATTTTTAGTATTTGTAGCAGTATAATTTAAACTGGTTGGACTTTTGGTACCTGGCTGTAGCACACGTTTTTACTGCTCCAGAGAAGTGTCCACGTTGATGAATTTACTGACCGATCAATATGTGTAAATCATTCCGTTACAACCAATTATTCCTTTTTAATCGAGAAGCACACTGGACATGTACTTTTTTTTTTTCTTTTTCAAACAAACAAAAAAAACTGACATCTTGCACTTTGGTTTTAGAGCCTGCTGTCGTTATGTGTATTAAATCCAATCATTTCACCGAATCTGAGTTCCTACCCGCACGGGGTCAAGTTAATATCACGATTTTCAAAGAAAAAATGGTTACGTTTCAGTTCTACAGCTCATTTCTCAAACACATTTCCTGGTTCTCTTTTTTTAGTCACTAACTATTTGAATACTTTGCTTGTCATTTGCATATAGCTGCATCTTTGCAACATTGTGGGTTCAACGTAGACGCAGCAACCACATGAGTATGAGCGGGCTGATGTACGCATCTCCAGTTTAGTCACTGATTCAGGAGAGTTGGCTCGTTTTTTTTTGTTGTTTTTTTTTTTTTATTCTAAATAGGTATACCGTAGGGTGTGACTTCATAGGTCGTGATATAGACGTGCTTAGATGAGCAGAAGATGGGTGTCCGCATACAGCATAAACTGAGATGGAGTCGCATCCAAAGAACAGTTGAGATTTGTCAGCTCTCATCATGACTGGTGGCACAAACCCGTTCAGGCTATCGGTTCCCGTACAACTCCACCCCCTCAAATGATCTTAGCTGGCACTCCGAGGAGGATGTTGGCTCTTAAATGGAGTCGGTGTTTAGTTCTTTAGAAATGTCCTCACAAAGGTTGAATAACCAGAAAGTTGACAGAGCAGTGTGCATCACTTAAGTTTGTCCTGTTAGTCATGAGAAGCGAGCGTGAGTCTGTACACGTCGCGTCTTCCTTTGCCAATGTTTTCGGTTTATTTGACCTTGTTTGGAAAAAAATCTCATTTGCACAGCTGTGTCACTGGAAACCAGTAAAAGATTTGCCTTTTTAACCGAGTGTGCAAATGTTTTTTTGGGTCTGCGGCAGTGAGCCTTGATGATGGTGATTAATCATTTCATGTTCATCCGTGTGCATTCTGTGTTGAAGTTCATCTCCTCTCCAAGACGGACTGCTGCCGACATGTCGAGGACCACAAATCAAATAAGATTTTATGGCACTTTAATCCGTCAACAGATCCACACAGAACATATGAAACACATTGATGTAACTGAAGTAGAACAAGACCTTTTCCCGACAACGTGACAACTTTGATGAACAAGCCTAGAACTGTTGGCTCCTTACTGAACAGATGTGTCCTGTGTAAGTGGCTATTTCATCAATGTCTGGGTGACGGTAACAATCCACTCATAAACGGGAACTGGAAAACAGGAGTCTGAGCTCTGAGGATGACAGAGATGAGTTTCACTGGGAGCATCTACCCATCGTGAATAAGTACTTTCATTTTTGGATGATGAAAGTCCCTAAGAAAGCATTACTCACCTTGTCGGAGTGCTGAAGGATGGGGGTGTTCCTTTATGAAAAGAAGGGGGGGGGGCGCAATAGTGAAGGATGCTGCATATTCTGGGTGAAAGATTAATTTGAAGCCTCACTTACTTTGTTCATGAAGAGAGCTGTAGCTGGAAATGGAGGCGACTGAACCGGGGGTCTGACAAAAAGGGAACGGGACAAAGTCCTCCTTCGTTGAATGTAACAAAGGCTAAAACTAAACGGAATAACTTTTAAACCTCCGTACGTTCAATGCGAGACACTTACAGCAAAGGAGAGGCTGGCGCCTCGGTCTCTGGGCCACCTCTGGGACTCCACTGAGCCTATATGACTGAGACCCCAACAGAGAAACTGAGCGTTAGTGTGAACTCCAGAATAAAATCATCCAGAACGTGACTTCAGCGTGCATACCTCATGCCTCTTGATCGAGGGGTAACTGGTGAGAGAAAACATTATATCCACTTAATATGAAACTGACCAGCAGAAGGAAAAGCGTATGATAAATCGGTGGGGTTACCTGGGGAGGTAACAGCCACAGGCAGAGACACCCTCTGAGTCCTGTGAGGGAAAAACGTATTTCATCGTTTTTGTTTTTAAAAACTGGCCTGAAATGTGATTAAAGGTTGAAATGAGCTTTTACCCATTCGTTTGAAACTGTGCTGGAGAAATCTGTGGCACAGAGAGAGACTTCAGGTGAAAGGTATTGAAAGTATTGAAATCTTCCACTATTACTTCACGAGACTCGCGGGATTTAGGACTTACCCTCCTCTGAGAAAGGGGCTTTTTTAACTCTGTGGTTTCCCTTTTCAGCTCCGACAGCTGCTTTTTCAACTCGGCATTCTCTCTTTTCAGCTCTGACAGTTGCCTTGTGACAACAGAGGTGGGAAGAAAAAGCGCCGCTGCTGTGAGCGTGAGTTACACGGCTCCTGAAGAACCGTGTTCAATATTTAAGTCACCTGTAACCCTGCTCAGTGACTTCTTTCAGACGCCGCTCCATTTCGGAAGATTTATTCTTGAAGTGGGCCGTGACTCTCTCCATCTGCGTCCGCTGAAAATGTGCAATCTGGGGAGTGTGAAGATGTCACTGTTTAATGGCATCATAACCCAGATTTATCATTACTTATAATAGTATTACTACTTCAAACAACTTTGGCAAATGGATAATGATTCATAAATCATTTGACTGACCACTTTTTTTTAACAGTTACAGAGGATAGATTTTGGGGAGTTTGGGGGTCAGACAGACCTGAGAAATGTGTGCCAGCCTTGACTGAATGAGTTTCATGGGGTCCTTAAAAAAGACTTTTTCTTGAGGCTTCATCTGAAACAGACGTGGATGCAGATATAAATGCCTGCCTGGAAATAAGAACAGTAACCTGCTGTGAATATGCCGGACTCGCCAACCTCGTCAGAGATGGCCAGGTAACTGCAGCTGGCCCCACACACGCTGCACTGCTCTAAGAAAAACGGAAGAATCACAAAAGCCACGAGTGTCGGTAGCCTGAACATTTCTGCAGAGTCGATGTGAGGTCGAGCAACAATTCCGAAGGAGGCAAAGTAATTCAGCGATGGATTAAATACAACCCTCTCACTTGATTTAATGCACGCCTCGCAGCAGATGTGGCCGCAGCTGGACACAGCAAACTTGGACCCTCTCTTCGTGAAGCACTGGTTACAGTGGAACCAATCCATTTTTCAGGCTATCCAGCTCCCCTGTCTGTAAAAGAACACAAGATCAAAAAACACAAATGTGCTTGAGTTACCATGACATGAGCAAAGTACAACGCTGCTGAGCTCCACCCAGTTCAACACCTCTGGGATGCGATTTGAAGGAATTTCGTGGGGGAGGATCAACCAAAACATGGACTTCGACATCATCTTCGTTTCCTAATATTTGTTCAACCCTTAGCGGGGAATAACTCATCTCACACTCTTCATGCTTGCTCGCTGCAGATCTGTAAGTGGCGTTTGCTTTTAAAGATTTCCCTGGCTCCTTATAACTTTGAGAGTCATGATTTGCAAATCTTTTAATCCCGATATTCAGTAGAAGAATTTCAAAGTGAAATATTTTTCACTCACGTGTTCATGTGAGTTTTATCTTTTTGTTGTCCAAAAGAATTGACTGATCCAGAGGTGGTGCTTTTAGAAGTGTTGATCTCTGATCAAACCCATCCAGCTCTGGAGCTGGGTATGTTTCCAACATGTGTTGCCATGGTGATACACCAGATTCAGGACACTGAGTGAAACCAGATGTTCTCTGGCTGAGGCCCCTAATGCTGCTTTGTAGTGCAGGTCCTGGTGGAACATCTCATTGCTTTTTGGGTTAACTGGATCTAAATCTGACAGCTGCGGGTGCAGAAACACGGGGTTCATCCCCTTAATTGTAGCTGAAAAAAGCTGGGAAAGTTCAAACTCTCAGTTATGCAGTCAAATATAATAATAAAAATAAAATACAGCTGCCAGACAAGATAAGACAGCACATTTTTAAAGTTTTGGCTCATTCGCACTGGTTGCTGGTGAAATAAATGTGTTGATTTTAAAGTGTATAGTTCGTTATTTAGCCTCAATGATATTAGCCCCAAATCAAATAAATGTTAACCCCGCAATTCATTAGCTCGTAACTTAGGTCATTATTACAACTATTTTACTTTCTTCAGCTTTAACCATTATCAGTCTGCTAAACCTATGTTTTAGCAGAGCGAGGTTAACTGTGAAACCAAAACTTTATTTCTGAAGGTTAATTCTGGAATCTTTTTTGTGACATCACAATTTGCCTGCATAAAGCAGTTTTTTGCTTTCATGTTTATCTTTTCTTTTTTTTGTTACGCACTCCACCGTCCACTTGTTTTCCAAAATAACAGAAGTGATGAATACACGTTTATAACCCCACGGAGTAAGTGTTAGTCCAAACTATTAAAAGTGTAGCTACAAAACGTAGCCGCCAGTTAGCGTTCCGTTTAGCTAGATAAAAATGCAACACAATGGATAGTAAACAGGCTGCGAAAAACTGATTTAAGTACATTAGAATGTATTGCTTCCGTTTCCCACATTACCTTCCGGTGCTATATCCAGAAGGAAACCGTTCTTTAGCCGTTTCCGACTTATTTATATACGTCTATGGTTTCCGACACCTCGGCTTTGCAGTCCCGCCCAGTGGGTCCAGTACTTTGCTCTGATTGGTGGAGACACGTAGGAGTTGACCGTTAAGTTTGAATTTAGATACTGGACATTTTTCCCCAGCATGAAGACATTTTTAAATGACTGAGACTGCAGGGTCTGATTAAATTCATATGACACTTTCCCCTCAACTTCCTGTTCAAAGTCAACGGTCAAACACATCCCACTCCTGAGGTGAAGAGAAGCTAGTTTAGTTCTATGCTGCATTCAAAATGTCTGCTCACCATGAGGTAGATTCAGTAATGAATAGAGCCAGAAAGATGGCTGTACAGAGCATCAATTCACAGTTGTCACATAAGCAAGCATGATCTGATGAGCAAAATGCACCATTTCCATTGGGAACACAAACCACTTAAATACTGAAACTGCAATCTTGTATATATGGCCCGATAGAAGCATAAACCGCTGTTAATCAAAGTTAAATTTTTTTTAGGCTTAGACTGTGCAATTTAAGATGCGGAAACTGCTAAAAAGGGTTTGTGGTATAGTGCTGTAGCCTGCATGCAAAGAAGCGAGCTGGCTGCACTACTACCCTATGGTTTAGATTGAAGTTTACAGGAATATCTTAAGCAGAACAAAAAAAAAAAAGAAAAAAAATCCTTCCAGCATGTGACACAAGTTTTGTGCCTGGCTTTGGGTTGCAATATATGGCCAGTTTCTGAACAGGTGACAGAGTTTGTGTGTAAAAGTTAAAATTGAATTCCAATTTGGCCATCAGGGACTTGAGTTTTTTTTTTTTTTTAAATAAACATGAACCACGTTAAAGTTTTAAGTGGCCAGTATTTTAAACTCGAGGACCAAAAACCCCACAAAGACAATATAGCAGTTTGACAGTTCTTTAATGAACAATGCAGACATTTCAGAAGCATAGCCCAGCCTAAAAACCTAAGATTGAAGAGGCCAGTCAACTTGATCATCCAGTCTTTTTGCCTTGAAGTCTCAGGAAGTAAAATCAGTGATGATAAGTGGTCCAAGAACTGCTTTTTGTGCCAAACCATTCTTCCCTATAGATTGGAAAGGAAATTAGTCTGAGAACAAACAAATAACACCATGTGTGCCAAGTCATACCTGATGCCAGACTCCTTTTCTTTCTAGAGTTGCAGGTGAAGTCACAGCAGTCACATAAATTGCTGTATGCTGCATCATCCAGGAGCTCCCAACTGAAGGTAGCAATATTACAATAAGTTGCAGGATGCAAAGCTAGATGCAAAGGCCCTTTAAAGTTAAAGTCTTTTACCCATGAGCTTTCTTGTAGTGGCAGGCCTTCTTGGTTTGGTCAAGCCCATTTGGGTCCCAAGCCAAAAGGGTGCAGTGGATGTATACCTGTTAAAATATTTTTAACAATTATGCCAAGTCAACCATTGCTTTAACCCATTAAAGTTTTCTCTAAGGTTTAAGTTAAAAGCCTACCTCTTGTGCAAGAGCAAACCTAAAGGCTTGAAGGGATAGCTGGAGCTCTGAGGATTTTTGTCTTGGTTCAAATTTTGTGCGTGAGAATTTACTGTCCACAAGGCATCTACATGAAACACAGAAGTTAACTCAATGGCTGGCAGAAATTGCATGTCAAAGCTTATGCCAAGTCAAGCAAGTACCCCTTATTGTTGATTATTGGATAAAAGTCAGATCCTGGCTGTAGCTCTGGTGTTGTGGTAGCAACACATTCCTCAAGAAGCAGCAGCAAGGGCTGATGGGTCTGCTGCTCCACACTAGCCATGATGGGTATCAAGGAGCCCAGGGAGAAAGTTGTGGATTCAGCAGGGCCTGAAAAGTCAGCTGAACCACAAATCAGAGTTTTAGTCACTGTGGACAATTAGGCTATTGCTGATATGGTTGACACCCACCATTCATAATTCCAATGTGAAATACCAGGTTTTCCACACCATATGTAGAAAATACTGGCTCGTAAATCCTGGGGAACCAGTCCTGGGGCCTGTATGAGAGATTTAGCTCAATAGTTGTACTTCATATCTGTACAACTGAGTCTAGTTGCTCACCAAGCACTCACCGCTCATATGAGCAGACAACTGGGAGAGTAAAGGGATGAACATAAGAGTCAGGGGAGGAAGCGTAGACCAAGTCGTTTGTGTAGTTCAGCTCACTCCCGGTCACCTTGAAGAAATGCAAGTGTCACCAACCTGTAAGAATGTAGTACAACTGCACAGTAGTGTCCTGCTTACCAGTCTCCTGAAGTCACAGTCGTTGAGCTCCACACTGAAGAATGCCTGTCTTGGTGTTAAGCTAGTGGGAACGCAGCTTCCAAGACGGAACAAAGAAGTGTCAGCTTGTGTTCTGCTGTCCATCCAGACCAGTGTCACGTGGTCAGCCTCGCAGTCTAGTGTGATCTCTGCAGGGGACAGGATCATTTTCAGACTGATGGATTTTCTGTAAGCAAAGGTGAAAAAAAAAAAATCCAGCATTTGGCAAAACATTACCTGCATTTACTGAACTGGCAATCATCAGGCAGAAGAGCAGTACACAATGCAAAGAGCACACCATTGTGACTGAATACTTAGTCCTCCACTCTGCAGGACATTTTAATCTCTCTCTGATTGGCGCATGTCAATCAAGAAAACTGGTTTCACCTGGTGTGTGTCAGCAACAAGCACAAGTGCAGCGTCATTCCGTGGACACGCAATAAGGTTAATATTCAATTTGATGTATAAGATTTGTGATATTAAACAACATATCAGAATGAAGGTTAGAGCTAAACAAAAAGCGGTGTGGGCTGAAGGATAGGGATTTCACTTTTGAGTTGAAAAAAAATCAATTTGTAATTCACCAGGAAAAAGAGATTTTTGTTTCCTTAGTTAACATGTGGAAAACTGGACAAAGTGAAGTGGGTTTATTAACATTTCTGGGATTACATTGTGACAGTAGACTAATTTAGTCAAGTCATATACAATGAATATAATTGAAGAAAAATGCAAGAAGATATTTTGAATAGATAACATGTGATACTTGAAGGGATGGGAATGATCAGCACTGAAAAAAAGCTTAATTCAACACTTAATGGAACAGAGGCACAAGATTTGACTTCAGTCACCTCATTAGTTGGTCTTGAAAAGACAGAGGTTTTGTGTCAGCTCAAAGGCATCTTTGTCAAAAGCAGTCTTATGAGCTGAGAAGGAGACAGTTACCCAGTGTTTATTGGATATTGTTTGATATTTTTGAGTGGCTTTCCAAAACAACTTTGGCAGAAGAGCGAGAAGACCGCCCTAACTTTAAGATTATGCTTAAAACTTTCCTTTCTGATAAAGCTTTTAGTTAGGGATGACTCAGGTGACCCTGAAACATCCCATAGATAAGCTGCTATAGGCCTAGACTACTGGGGGCCTCTTATGTCACAACTTTCCTCACTTTGCTCTTGTCCCTCCCCCTCGACTCTGAACAGGTATCCTTTGAATGGTGTTATAGTGCCCCCCCTCCCCCCCCCCTTCTTTTCTGTCCCCTCAAACCCCAGCTGGTCAAGGCGGATGGTCACCCTTCCTGAGTCTGGTTCTGCCAGAGGTTTCTTCCTGTTAAAAGGGAGTCGTTTCTCTCCATAGTCACCTCATGCATGCTCAGGACGGGAGATTGGAGGAGATTCAGTGCAATCTGCTGGTTTCCTTAGCTAGGAAATTGTTTTTGAAGTGGCTTTGTATGTCTGAATTGGACTCATTTTGAAATTAATTAATTGGTTTATGATTACAATGAATTGAACTCCAATTGGACTGTATTACTGAAGTGCCTTGAGATGGCATTTTCTGTAATTTGGCAGAATATAAATAAAATTTCATTGAATAAAATGCATGTAGAATTAGTAGCCAACCTGAAAGTTTGAAAATAGACAATCATGCTTGTTAACTAATGCAAGAACAGGCAATGCGGTGTGTGAATTGACCTCAAAGAAGTGAAAGCTTGAAGAGGCATAAAGCCTGGATAGACAGAAAATAAAATTTGGTGCAACTTCTGAGATGCAAACAAAATTGCTAAATTAAAAAAAAAAAAATGCTTGAATAGTACTGACAAATGCACCTCTTTCTCTAGACATTGGGTGGGAAGCCTTTAAGATTGTTGCATCCTCCAACCCCTCAATAGTTGTAATTGCTTTTTTTCACCCTGGCAAGATGAGAAAAGTCCCAAATTGACAAAGCACAACTGGGAACATAGACCAAGTTGCTCCATTTTAGTTTAACCACTTATATCTGAACCTCAAATTGTGATTCTTGATCAAGATGTCTAACTACAACTAGTCCAATTGAAATGTTCAAAGGCATCCTGTGCAGTACTGGCCAACAAATGCCAGAAGGGAAATATGGCTCATGAGCAATTTCACATCAGAGATGTCAAGTCTTAAGATGGGAGTGCAGCTAAGCACATAGCTTGTGACATGAGAGGCTGACCCCAGTTGGCTGAGCATTTACTTCTGGGTTGCTTGTGCAAGAACCAATGTTGGGGCCTATAGACATTTAGGTTGTAGACCTTGTTTTACCCTCCAAATGCAGACTTCATTCTTTGCATGTAAAAGCTGGTCCTGTTTGAACAGACCACATGGGAACAGTGAGTCTCATGTGCCATTGAGGGGAGAACCCAAATATTCTGTAAAGGGAAATCTGGTTCTTTCAGAGGACCAAGTTTAAACCAGATTGCTTAATACCTGAAATACTCTGGGCCAGCTGCAATTTAAAGCAAATTGCTCACACTGAAAGACTGACAAGCGAGCATTGTCTAATTAAATGCCCTAAACACTTTGACGGATTGAAGACAAGCATCCTGACTCAAAGCGCAAAGAAAATTTTGTTTTGCCTCCCTAATGCCCATTAAGACCGTTATGTGAACTAAACCAGTCTGAATACCTCAAGACTGCCATGGGGTAATTTTAAAAATGCATTCATTTCAAATAAAGTGACCCCAGATCACTCAATGACAGGGATGGTTTTTCACAAATTTATTCAGTTTAACATTGCATGTTCAAGTTAAAGAAAGTCAGATCATGAACTGCTGAGTTCTTACATTCAAATCAAAAGAGCAACATCTGCTACAGGTAGAGAGGCTTCAGCTTAGACTCAGCCTTTCCTGAGGAGAGTGTTGACTTTAGCTGCATTCTGCAAATATACATTTGAGAAACTCAGACAACCTAAGAGTCAACCTTCGCAACAGGCTCCACAAGTGTTGAGTTTGTAGAGTCAGATCTTTCCAGTATGATGAGTGGACCCAAGACAGAGTTGTACTTCATGTGGTGGTCATCTATAGGGGCAGAAAAGAGAACATTTGAAGCACCAGAACAATCTTGGGTGGGCATACAAATAGAGAACATACCCATAGTAACTGCCCTCTTGGGCCGAACTGCACAGTCGGAGTCACAGCACTGGCAGAGGGAGCTCTGAGATGGCTCATCCAGTAGTTCCCATCTGAGTTAAAGCAGTTACAGTTTAAAAACTTTAGCACAGCAGGTATGTTATCACAGCCAGTTGCTTTAAGTCATGCAAAGCAATCAAGCTAGAGTTCACATAAGGTTAGCAGCAGCTCATTGGTTTAAAGAATGAAAACTTTAAACATCCTGCAGCACCCCCCCCCCCCCCCCCCCCATTTCTCAATGGTTTGAGAGAGGATTCCAGCCACACATGCCATCTTTGAGTACTTTTATTTTCCCCTCCATTTTATAGAAAAAGGGGGGCCTCTACAAGTTTCCATTGCCTCCCAGTTTAAGAGGACTACCTTGAGATGACACTTGGGAAAGTAAATCAGTTTAACTCTTAAATTGACAATTACCCTCCGTGTTCCTTGACATGGCAAGCCTTCTTCCCTTCGTCAAGAGCAGCAGGATCCCATACAACCAAATTACAATGAATGTAAACCTAAGGAACACAAACAAAGTCAATATCTGAGAAGGTAAACTTTAAAAGAAAAGATCATTTACACTCACCTCCTCTCCAAGACCAAATCTGAATGACTGGAGATAGAGGATTAGGGCAGATGAATGGTACCTAGGAAGGAACATGGAACTTCCCCTCTTGCTGTCCAAGAGACACCTGAATAAATTTCAGTTTCAAATTAGAGTCTCTTCATTGCAATGGTTAGTCAGGATAAATGGTTCAAGGCCTACCCTTTATTGCCAATGATGGGGTAAACCTGGCTGCCAGGGTGCAGTTCAGGTGTGGTTGCAGCAATGCATTCGTCCATGAGCAGCAGCAACGGCTGATGGGATTTCTGCTCCACTGCTGCCCATATTGGCATGAATGATCCCAGCGGGATCACATTAGTCTTTGCTATGCTCGTTAATTGGTCTTCAAGAAGAGAGGAAATAAGCATTTTTAAGTGTGCCTTTGAGTTTGCCTGCATTGGTTAAATTTAAACTTACCATTGAGGAGTGCCATATGGAAGACCAGCTTACTACGACCCTCTGAAACACCTGCGCCAGGGTTCAGGAATGCAGGAGCCCACCCTTCAGGACTGTAATGCAATAGTTAAACTCATCTTTTACTAGATTAAAACAATTTCACATAAAAACAGCATTTTACCGTTTATAGACACATTCAATAGGACTCTTGAAAATGGCAGGTTTCGTCTTTGGTAGTGGCCTGAAGCTCATCTCATTTTGATAAATCAGACGTTTTCCCTTTACCTGTAGAGAGGACACTAGTTATTAAAATACATTGCTACTTGAACATTGTTCAATATTACAGGTGCATTACCATCTTTTTGAATTTACACGCCGTAAACTTATAGTCAAATTGAGCTTCCCCTCCTCCAGTAGGTAGGACTGACCACTTAGATGGCATACAACTTCCAAGGAAGAGTCGAGCTGCGTAAGGCACCAACTGGGGACCAACCCTCCATGTGACACTCACTGAGTCTAGTCCACAGTGTACTTTGATAGCTACAAACAAATAATAAAAAATGAATGGTTTTTGTACACAACAACCACGACCAAAAAGTGCACAATGTTGATAAATTTGTCAAGTTAGGGGTGAAAGATACCTGGATCAGAAACGGCTGCATCAAAGACAGCTAAGACAACCACAACTAGATAAAGATGTGACACCATGACTAAATGATACAGTGTATTTCGACAATGGTTCCCTTTATAGGCCTATTGCCTAATTAGCTGAATGATCGACATCTGTGTGAAGTAGACAGAGTTATGCTGCGTTCGATGTCTTCAGGAAAATTTAAGTCAGAACATGAAATTTAGTCATTTTTTACCTCAGCGCATTTAATGTACTGACTTGGAAACAGTCAGACTTGGAAATGAGAGCATTAAGGTTTGCTTTGTTTTTTCTATTCAACTGTTTTTTATATTACAGATATATATAGATATATATAGAAAACAGAAGAACTAATAGGATCAAGAAGAACAAAAGACGTATTCTTCATTGACTTATCTGTTTTGTTGTGGGTTTCTTTCTTGTTGACAAATGTCCAATATCAGTTAATTTTTTTTCTTAATTAGAGTCATATTGATTGTAGCTAGCCTACATATCGGACATCAAATCTGAACTGAATCTTAAGAAGTACTCTCTCTGTGATCAAATATATACCCTGTCAAAACAAATGGAATACATCACCCACCCAAAAGCAATACCTTAGTGAGCTAAGTTTTCCCAAACAAGTTGACTCTTGCAATTTATTTTTTTGTTTCTGCTTTTACTGTTAGTTTTCAACATATGCTGTTGCAATTTTGCGAAATCTCAAGAGACAAATACCGTAGTTTAGCACATGTATTTCAAAGCCAAAAAGCTCAGTTTAAAAAACTGTCCAACGCGCATCATCAAAAATGGCCCGTCAATATCATAGGTGTGCCACAATTTGTTATACCTTTTTTTTAGAGGACTAAAATTAGACTTTGAAGTTTCTAACTTTGGTGGTCTAGCTTATTTTAGTTTGAACTTTGACAAAACGGAACAGTTCTACTGGTGTGGTGTGACGCTATCACGCCCGGAGTGTTAGCCTGCTACACAGGAAGTAAAGTCAGGCTAGCTAACCAGCAGGTTCTTCTGTGCTAATTGTTTTTTTCACTCAGCAGTTGATTCACTTTCAAATAGTTGTAGTTGTTTATTCATAATGTTGATCAAAGTTAAGGTAAGCGAGTTGGTTTTTCCTTTGTCTCGAAGACTACCGCAAGTATTAATACTCGTGCTCGGGAGTCCGCTAATAATACAACTTCGCCGGTTAATTTCTGGGCCTGGGTCTGAGTTGAACCTAGTGAACATTTACTCATTGAATGACGGCACTGAAGGGAAAGTGGCAGCTATCTTTTGACAAGCTATTATATTTTCTTGGATTACAGTTATCGTCCCCTTTCCGGTGTTATGGTATTTGCCAGATTGCTAATTTAAGTCACTTGTGTCAGTTAAATTCACGAATCACCAAAGCACACAGAAAGCTCGTTGTTGACGCCGGCGTTACACTTAAATCTACGTTCAAGTCAGTGACCATATTATTTTCTGATGCTTGGTTAAAGTGTTCTAATTTTACAGCATACACTGCCTAAAAGTTTATACTGTAAGTAGGGATTTAATTATTAGCAGTGTATTGACCGGAAATACTTTGAGGGCAAAATGTGTCATTTTGCTGCGTTTTTAAAGTGATTTTGTATCATAGTCAGACCATTGTTTGGAGAGCACGTGGCACATTATTGTACGTGATTATTGTACTGTGACATTTCAACAATGCTGCTGTCATGTTCATGTTTCAGACCCTCACTGGAAAGGAGATCGAGATCGATATTGAGCCCACAGACAAGGTGACCACCTTGAAATAAACTATCCTGTTAGCAAACCAAAGTGCTGCTGACTAACCAGGCATGGCATAACTCCAAGATAAAGGCATTTCTTGTGTGTGTAAATCAAGGTGGAGCGAATCAAAGAGAGGGTGGAGGAGAAGGAAGGGATCCCTCCGCAGCAACAGAGGCTCATCTACAGCGGAAAACAGATGTGAGCTTTTGCACTGTGGTTCATCTCGTTCTGTAGCAATTAAGGATGGTCTTCAGGTATTATTATTTATTATATTATTATAATTATTACTTGTTCCCCCCTCAGGAACGATGAGAAGACAGCAGCAGACTACAAGATCCAGGGGGGCTCGGTGCTTCACCTCGTGCTGGCGCTAAGAGGAGGATCGACACCCGACAGTTGCAGCCGACACCTCTCCTCCTTGTCATGAGTCGCTGCTGTCATGAGACTAGCTGTGTGCAACTCTCATAACCATGTTACAGCAGAGAAATCTGAAATTCCACCCATCAGGCAAATGCAACAGTGAAGAGACAGAGCGGAGGGGAAAAAAAAAAAAACAAATCAAATCAACCCTCTGAATAAGGACGTTCTAATGTTTTTCTGTGTAAACCCACATTGGCTTTCTGATCTCAAACAGTTGATGCAGGGACCCGTGCTTTATGAAAGTTTGAGAACACTGTGGTCTTCTTGCTTGTGAATAAATGCTGAAGTTGACGTCCTTTATGTCTCGTCCTCCAGTATAAACACACCGGTCGAGCACAGACACAAAACCAAAACATTTCCTGAGTATTTCTTTTATTCCAAGACTGAATAATCAAGAACAATCCAATGAGATGACAGAATATTCTCTCTGGTCGTTACATGTTGATAGTGATACAAAGCGGAGTAGATTCTACTGACATCTCTTTGGAGCACCACGGCCGAGATCTCATACCTAGTGTTTGAAACCGCTCTGTGAACATGTAATGAAGGATTCATCAGACAAATATTAACATGCTGGTTTCACGCTAATGTTGATGGTCATGTTTTTATAGCACTTTGTTGAACAACCGAGGCTTCCGCTTAAACCTCTTCATTGTGCTTACACATTTAATATCTTAAAAACATCTTTTTTTTAAATATCGGTGCTCCTAAATGAGTCGGATTTAAGCATCTGTAAACAGTAGATATGTCAGGAAAAGTGTTGTTTGTGTGGGATTCAAAAACAGAAATCTTATTAGCATAATTTACACTTTGATATTCTTGGCCTCCAAAGATAATACAATTATTTTCTTTTTTAAAAACAAGTAATAAAAGGCACAGGGGAATGAATCAGGAGATGAACGAGTGGGTTATTTTGAGCTGTCACACAGAGACGAAAAGGCAGCCCAAAAGGTTCTGTTTAAAATCTCCCACCCCTTAATCTAAAACTGATGCATTTGTGTTCTTATTAAAAGCAAAGTGGAATAGATACAAATAAAAAACAAAAAACAGAAGGAGTAGTGGCTCATGTCTTAGTATTTATCTACTTTTAACAGTGCAAAGAGGGGAAAGACAAATATCTTGAGAAGGATCTAACTTTCGAGGGAGTATAAATGGAGTGGTGTTTGAGTGAAAATGATATAGTGGCTGAAACTGGCTGACCGAAGCCACAAAAACAGAGAACTCGAGCTGTCACACATTAAATACAATCAGTAGTAGTTTGTAAACTAATTTCTTGGAACTGTACAGAGTTTTTGTTTTGTTTTAAAAAGTCTGAACCCCTTAAGATAATTGTACGCTTCTCCATAAATATGATCTCCATCATTACATTTTCACGCAAAAGCAGATAATCCGGTTAAAGAAGTGACATAAAAATATACTTTTGTTTCTCTTAACAATTTTTTGGTAGAATACCTTCTTAAAAAAATAGAAGAAAGAAATTGTAGTGAAGTGGCCTTAAGAATGGAACGCGTCTTTGTCTCAGCTGAGTGGGATGTTATATCTACGCTGTCTGCTTGCGCCAAAATGTGGTGAAGATCTGGTGGTTGAAGTCATATTTGTGCAGAAATCTAAGTGGCGTACTGTAGGAACAACGGTGTGTCGCCGCACAGTTTGTGTGAAGAGTCGTCCTCGTGACCCGCTCCAAAAAACTGGTTTGTTTACCCGCGTCTTACCTGCAGAATCCTACATGTGAGCCGTTCTGACATGCGTGTCTGATGCAGATAAGTAGAAAAAAAACACACAAAAAAACCCACGAGACTCCTAAAAAGAGGGGATTTCCTGTGAAGGAACAGTGTTTCTCAGACAAGAGACAGCAGGAACACCCTTGGCATGCGAGAGGTCCTGCCGACTGATCCGTTCCAAGTTAGTCTGACCGGCTGCCGTCAGTGTCCGGCAGCGTTGAGACCAGGGAAGGAGTCAATCTGGACTGTATCCTGGACGGCTGATCCTTGGCTGGTATAAGCGATGCGAACCCTCATTTTCAGATTAACCTGAGAGGTAAGACAGAACTCTGCTTTATGTGGGATTATAGTAAAATACTGCTTCTGTCAACTACAAGACATTTGTAGGCTGTAAGAGAATTCACCCCCCCCCCTCACTGATTACAAGTTACACTCACACACATGGAAATGGCAGCTTTATATGTGTGTTTGCATTTTGCAGGCCCACCTTGTTGGGGTTGTTCAGCACCACCATCTGAGTCACTTGAGCTGCACCTCGCGCAGGAAGCGAGTCCCTGCTGGGGGCCTTCATGTGTAACTGCACACTCTGGAGGGGGATCAAATGCAGCTTTGAAGTTCAAAGCACCACAACACACACATGGTCACATCCACTGCCGACAGGGGCGTGGCCAGGATTTTACTTCCCCGTTAGCACACAAACAGCAGGGATAGTGCGAGTCATATGGATACAAGCAGAAGGCTTCGACTGGCTAATCACTCAGACTCTGCATTCAATTAGAAGGATGGCCGAGACTCCATAACAAAACCTGAATCTGAGAGGGGATGTCTAAGAAAAAGGGAGAACATTGACTGGTTTGTGCCATCAGCAGGTGTCGGTACAGGAAATGTTGCCAGTGGCTGCGGCTCAGTAGAAGTAGTAGCTGTCCTTAAAGTTTTTTTTTGTTTGCCAGCTCCAGACCGGAGGCAGGTGGTGAGTCATGTCATTTTAATCTTTGTTCGGTCGGATGCAGTTCACAAGTTATTTCCATCCTCCCTAATGTGTGTCAAGTCTTCAAAACAGGCAGAAAAACACACGCATACAAACAAACAAAAAGACTTTAACAGGTGTAGAAACTGTTCTTCTGTGTCAATGGAAGTTTTCTCCAGTATTTGTTTCCATCCCCTTTACTTAGTCATGTCTTCTAAATCAAAGCAATGGAAACCTGGCTGTTCTCGTTCGACACTGGACTTAAGCGGTTGTATTTTTAGCATCATCACGCTCCATGTTTCAGAGCTCTAACTCGCTGTGGCTCCATCACTCTGTCAGGCAGCAGTCAGAGTGCACACATGTCACGTGCTAATCCCTCTCCCTTCTCTTATGACTATGCAACTGACAAAGTTTACTATCCTTCATCTTTCCCTTAATGCTTTACAAGGAAATGACTACGCCGGGTGGGAGTGGCAGAGGGCTTAAAAAGACTTTTACAACAAAGTCACGGCTCTGGTGGAATCTTTGTGCCTGTGTTGCAGAGGAGTCGTCTATTGTCTGCTATTGTGTTTGCATTTTTGGCATGTTGCATTGTGGGAGGTTCATTTCTGAACTTCCACTGCCTATTTTTGCTTTGCATGGTTAAGAAAACTCGTTTCACTGAATCACGACAACTCGCAATGTAGCCTGCACTGCCACCCTCTGGCGACTCTGCGCAGTCTGGTTCAGTCACTTCAAACCAGTTAATGGAATCGAGTTTGATTCCCGTTTCTTTATTTGCGGCTTTTCAAAAGACAGCAGCAGATTTGCTTCACGAGTAAATGGAAACCTGGCTGTTGGCCCACTGAAATGAGCAAGATCGTCCCTGAAAAAGATGGCAAATGGCAGCTTACGTTGCTCCAAAACTATATACTATATATAGAATTCAGGTTTAATTGTGTCCTCAGAGATGAGTGTCCACCAACATCAATGGTGGGACTAACTGATGTAAATGTGTTATGTAAATGTCACATGGGCGAACCTTGGGCACTGCAGCCTGCAGGGTGAAGCTGCTGATGTCTGAGTCGGAGGAGTTGGAGGCTGCGAGCGTGACCGTCAGGCCTGTGTCTGACTGCCGCTCACAACTCAGAGTCAGAGTCACACCGTCCTTCTCATACACGGTCACTGTGGGAGCTATGGAAAACAGCTATTAGAAAATGTTGCATTCATTTAAAACCAACATTCACAAGACAAAAAACCCCAAAAAGAAGCTTTATCATGCACCCCTCTTCTCTTATTCACATTCAAGCAAGTTCCAACATCTTGAATGCAGCATTTTTCCATTTCCAAGACCAAAATCATCGCACTCGTGTTTATATTTCCCTGTCAGTCTTTGCAGTTGATCGAGTGTGTATCTGAGCGGCAGACCTGATGTTAGGGGAGTGGGATCCAAGCCACCCAACAGATCCAGAAGGGCTCCTCCGGCCGTGGTGGAGGTATTAACGGGCAGAGTTGTGCTGCCTACTGCTGGGCTGGGCTGAAGTGGCTCCTCAGAGCCACCCAGCAAGTCCAAGAGATCGCACACCTGAAGTAACGCAGGGGGAGGAGGACAAAGTTCAACTGTTGGTGAAGAACCATCAAATGTATGCTTCAGTTAGACAGAATTAGGGGCAGAAAGTGTCACCCCGACTGTTTTTGTGCCATGGCTGCGTACCTGGTTAGCAGGCGGTTGTGGCAGCACCACCCCTCCCTGTTTCACTTGAGCTGGTCGGATCTCCTTGATGGTCTCCCCCGTTGCCTCCCCGTTGGTGTGACCTGGAGAGTTCTTCTCAATCACAGGCATCCTCTCCAGCACCGCTGCCCTGTGGAAACAAGGACCGTCTCACCGATTCTCCAACATGCAACATGGAGGAGGACAAAAAGCGCACGACGCCTCATTCTTATTAGGGAATATTCCATGGACAGAAGAGGAAAAGTTGGCATCATCCTCCTCTTTCCCTACCTCATGTGGTCATATTTTTTGAAGAGTGCATTGTATTCAACTGCCCTCTGCTGGAGCTCCACATCTATGCAGCTGCCGTAGATGCTGACGATGCTTCTGATGCGACTGGAAGGGGTGCAGGGATGAAAAAGAATCAGAGACATAACAGCAACGTATTAGAATTAGTCTTATTCAGAGGTATTTGCATAAAACTCTCACGACACAAGAAGTCTAAGACTTATCACTATTCAAGAACTTTGCATTTTGATGTGTTGTTTTTCCATCTGCCGGGAGAAAATGAACCTTTTAACAGACACAAAAGGAGTTTTTTCTTTTTTACTTACTCCACGTTGTCAGTGATGCGTGTGCTCAGTTTCATGGTGGCGGTGAGAGCGAAGCCTCTGGTTGTCGGGGACGACATGTGAGACTGCAGAACTGTTTCCAAGGCGTCCAGGACGTCGTCCTCGGAGACCTGATCGAGAGACAACGTCAATGCCGATTTTGAAAAGCCGCAATCCCAGTTTTTTGTTTCCAAATCAACACTAGAAATCCACTTCTGGCATTCTTTGACAGCATTTACTTCAGTAAATGACAAACATGCAGACCATAAGGTTCGATTTTATTCACTTATGTCCGATTCTCTGCTCATCATGATCAACAACCTCAAAAAACCTTAAAAAACTATTTAGCAAGCGGCACATTGTACACATGTTAAGCAATGAATCGGACAGCTTTCCACTTCTGTACATTTCATATAATCCTGTATTTTTACCGTTATTACAAAGAGAGGCACGACATCTCTATGGTTACTCTCCGTTACAAACTTCTTCCATTATTTCCGGTTCATAGCCCAGAACAGAAATTATTCTTAGCGCCTAAGCCAATTTGAGTCCAGCTGAGCATATTTATGCAGGATTTAACTGTTTCCCAACTGCATCAGCTGGCTGCGTTTGACCTGCTTTAATAGCCTTGATAGTGTTGTTTGTGTTCTGGTGTCATGTGAAAGTGTTGCCTGTTTGTTGTGCTCTGTTTACCTGCACGGGCTCAGTCTCCTGACACTCTCCTCTCAGCAGCAGGTCTCCGTATTCTCCTATGCACCAACAGGCCACCTGGACCAGAGATGGCTGCGCACACACATGCTGCATTCAGTAAACCGCGGCTCGCTCACAAAAAATTCAAACGCAGAATAACAGCGCTTTGCAAAACTGTCTGACGCATCAATTTTGCCAGAATCCTCAGGAAGTTAATGCGGTGGAAGATGGGGGGGGGGATCTGCACCACTCTGCGGATGAATACACAGCTGCTCGTTTGACTCGGATCCAAAAATAAACCTGGTTCCATCAGCTGGTTTCAAACTGAAAAGCCCTGCGATTCTCGCTGCTGTAAAACAAGACCAACGCTGTTTGTTTCGGGACTGTTAAAGACGCTTATCTGACAGCAAAATGATCATGACCTGCGATTAGATCTATGTTTCTACTGAGGAAACAACAAACAGCAGAGAGAAAAGAGAAAAAAAAGGCGAGAATTTGTTATAAATCAAGACTAAAGCTACGCTGGAGTCATTTATTCCTTCTCTTTATGTTGAACTGACATTCTCCATTTAAATGGTAAATCATTCCCTTCCTGGGTTCATTATCATGTCCTCACAACCTTTTTCAGACAGATGAAGTGTTCCTTTGAGGCCAAACCCCCCCCCCCCCCCCCCACACACACAGACCTGAGAGATGTCTGTGAGCAGAGCCCGGTAGAGCTTGTGGACGGTGTAACAGTGCAGCTCCGAGGTGTTGGTGATGAGCTGAATCAGGTTGGGCACGGTTTCATCTCTCACGTCACCCCCTGCCTGTCAAAGTGGTAATCACACACACACACACACACACACACACACACACACACACACACACACACACACACACACACACACACACACACACACACACACACACACACACACACACACACACACACACACACACACACACACACACACACACACACACACACACACACACACACACACACACAGTAAATTTCATTAGCTCGACAGCTTGTTCAAGTATCTGGGTCACTGTGTATTTTGTTCCAGACACAATGACCTCGCCCTGAGTGTCATTTCCATAACAATTCATACGGCCCAAAAGCTGCGGCCCGTCTCTAATCTTACTCTCTCCGTACACTTCTGTTTACGCTCCGTCATTTTGAGACATCGCTGTGTTTCTTAGCTTTTACAGCAATCACGAGAGTTTTATTTTAAAGAGGAATGTGACAGATGAGTTCCAGAAGTGCCAACAAAAATGTCCTGCAGTGATTACTCAGCCGGAAGTCGGGAAAATGACTGAGATTGTGTTCGTTTACAGTAGGTAATCGACTGAGCTCTCTGCTCAAGTTTGACATTTTATCTTGTAGCAGTCTCATTTTTTTTTTTTGCGACTGAGATTCTAAACCTTTTAGGAAAATGTTAGCAATTAGCAGAGCTGCGCTTTGCTGGCTCTTAAAGGAACCTTTCAGACCCAGAGGCAGCATCCGTTTTTAGAAACAGTCTATGTGAGGAGCCGATATATAAAACACAGCAGGGTGAGTGGTTCGGTCTGCATTTACCGTGGTGAGGACATGCAGGATGGTGTCTATGTGCCAGCGCTGGGAGGGTGCATACCTGACAGAGACACAGACACACACAGCCAGCTCAGTGATTACTCAGTGGATGGTGAGCAACACACACAGAAAACTTACTGCATCTGCATCCTGTCACTGCCTACATACAAACACCAGCAGCTCAGTGCATCATGTCATTGAATACTGTGCGTTAGCAACAAGCTCGTCATTGTCACAATGTGAGCTGCGAAGGAACATCACTGAGTGGAGGCCGAGACACGGAGCTGTGTGCAGCATAATGTGAGCACAGAGCCTGTTGTTACAGCCTCAGCACAACAGCTGGATCCCTTTTGTTTGGGTTGTTTTTTTATTCCACAACAATGCGTCAAATCTATTCACACGCATGACCGAACAGTATGTGTGCTGGTTTCTGTGTGTTCACTATTTCAATCCACTTTCATGTAATCTCAATCTCAGGGCACTTTATCCGGAGAGAAGTGCTTTGGTACAGAGGAACATGTCTGCAGCAGCCCACGTACCTCTCGGCAGCGTTGAATATGCCGCTGGCAGCTTGAGCCCTGAGCTCGGGGGGGCAGGAGGAGAGGAAGAGGAGCAGTTCTTTCATCATAGAGCGGATGTTGGAGGCTGACACCAGAGCCAAGGAGAGCTCCAAGGCACGCCTGGATGGGCGAGGGGTAATAAAGGTGAAAATGGCTCAGAGAATTCTCCGCTGACCACAGACTGAAGACGTTCACACGTTTATTTCCACCGCAGGAGTCATCGTTTACAAGCTGGTCGGGCATTTTAGAGCAGGATAACACACCCCTGCTTATGTGCCCTTTGGTAATTACACATTGAATAATAAAAGTAATACAAGCCATATGAAGCCAATAAAAGACATGCATCCCATCTTTTTAAGGAAAGGCCTTCAATATTTCAGCGAGACAACGCTAAACGACAAGCTGCGTAGTAAAGGACTGCCTTCCTGCAGTCCAGACCTTTCATCTGTTTAAAACATATCGTGCGTAATGAAAAGCTATATTTGACAAAGAAGACCCTGGGCTCTTGAGCAGCTCGAGTCCCAACTTCCATGAGATGTGTTTCTGCCATCAAATTCAAGATTCTTTGATGGAATCATAAAAAAAAAAGTGTTTTGGCATTTGATGTCGTCTACTTTGAATGAAATCCATGGTCATGGAGTTTCCTTAACATCTGTGCAATCGCAGCTGTGTTGGACAAACAGAGCAAAGTCACCTCTTGACGGACGCATCCTGGTCCTTGAGGCAGTCTACTATGGTTCCTCGGTGGCGCTGCACTGCAATATGGTCTGTCCCGACGATCTTCTGGAGAGACGTCATGGCGATGTACCTGCCGAAAATAAAGATGGGAAGCTTTAAGTTGGAACTGCATTATGCAGACGCAACGTAAGCTGAATTCACCGAGGCCTGCGCCAGTGAGAACACGCAGAGGCCCAAAACATAAAGAAGTAATGAATCACCTCCTCAACTCACTTTCAAATATCCTCTAACAAAGATTAATTGACAGCGCAGCTGCAAAAAACTCTATTTCCTCTACTTCCTTAGATAAATAATTGATCTTTCCACTTGAAATAACTCATTGACTGATCAAATATTTATGCGGGGACAGGAGAGACGTTATCTAGACAGGCAGGTCTGACGGGAATGAAACAGTCTCATTACTGCCCCTGAGTCACAGAGCGATTCAGAGGCCTTGCATGAGGAAACCAGGCAGACCTGTCTGACCACAAGGCCCCTATGAAAACACACTATAAAACAACGGTAACACAACTAAAACCTCTAGGAATCTACAACAGGCCTTTACACTCGCTGCTGAAATTGAGAGATCAGACGGATGAGGCAGACGGCGACCCTCTGGTGGCTTAAGAGGAAACGCTTTGGGGAAAGCAATTATTGACAACAGCCTGCTGGGAGGACGTTTATCTCTTTGGCAGCACTGAGTTTGCCGTTGGCCACGTGGAATGGGGAAGGCAACGTGACCCTAAGAGATGCAGGCAGAAGGGGGGCGGATGGCGCTGAAGTTTAAAGGGGAAAGAGAAACTTAAGTGAAAGTGTTGTATCAGGAAGGAAAGCAGCACTTACCGGATGTTTCTGTCATTGTTCAGGAGAAATCTTCCCAGGATGTTCACAGCCAGAACCTGCAGAGCAAGTTAAATGAAGCGTATGTGCATTTGTTAATCAACTCAGCAGCTTTAATCGCCCCTGAATGAATGCGGTGTGAAGTGTCGCTGACTTACTCTGAGGCCGCTCTCCGACTTGATGTCGAGAACGGTGAGCACAGTCTCGTACAGCACGGCGTTCCCCACAGTCTTGGTGCTGTCTGTGTTGGTTGCCACCTGCAAAGCAACTCGCACGTTATTACAGTCCATCAGTCCTACAACCACAGGTAAAAAAAACAACATCTGAGCCCTTCTTTGGAATGAATATCAATGTTTGACTCAGCTAACAAGTGACAAAGGTCATTCAAATTCAATCAGTCAGGGGAAAGTCCTCCTCGAGGGAAACTCTCAAATAGGCCCATTATTTGGAGTAAAACAGAACATCGGTCAAGCGATGGTGTTCGGAGGTGAAAGCGAATGATAGACCTGAGCGAGGAGGTCGTTCATAGCGTCACTCGCTACTTCGTTGTTGCGGCCGAGGATTCTCAGGAGCCTCAGGATGCGCACCTGAGGAGGGAGGCAGAAGAGAGGGAACACACGGACGACAAGTTGAACCGGCAGTGAAAAAACAAGTGAACACTGGAGTAATCAGACCACTCGTTTCAGATGTGAGCCGAGGAGAAGCACTCAGGGCCACTTCCTGTCAATTCTCCCTCCCAGTGTTCAGAAAAAACACTCCTCACCTCAGAAAGCTCAGTCCACTCTGTCAGAGGGTCGGTCAAATGAAAAACGCTCTCTAATCGACCGAGGAAGTTCTTTTTGGGGAAGTGAAACAGAAACGGGTAAATCTAACGCTGTACCTGTAGGAAGGGATCGCTGACTCCTGCCACGTCGTGGTCCGGGGAATACCCAGAGATGACCAGGCCTTTCATGATCTGAACTAGATCCGGCACTGACTGGAAAACACGAGCCACAAACACATTAAAACACACGTTTCCGCACCGAGTCGGGGCGTGTGCGCGTCCCTCATACCTTTCTGAACCGCTCCAGCGTTTCTGGGTTCCGCTCACATAGTTGAGTGATGAGCACCACAGCGCCATGTAACACACCTGCGGATACATGTAGATAAAGACGTGCTGGCACCAGCATCCGTGGGACAAGGCTGATATGCGTCACCGATCTACTCACCGTGATTCTTCTCCGTGAGGAGGGAGCGAGCGGCGGGAACGAAAAGCTCTCCGAGATCGTGGACTTTTCTCACGATGTGAACGGCACATAAAGCAGCCTAAAGATTCAGTGGAGAAGGGAGATGTCATCAATTGGAAATCTTAAACGGTCCCCGATTCCCAAAAAGTTTGAATGTAAATTAAAAAAAAAACAACAAACCAAGACATTTTTCTCAATAGAAAACACATCAGAAACGTGTCGAATGTTGAAAGGGAGACATTTGACTGTTGAATGAAAAACACTAAGAGCAACATGTCTTTAAAAAAGTCGGGATGGGGGCAACAAAAGGCTGGAAAAAAAGGTGGGGCTGAAAAGAAACAGGTGGAGGAACATGGCAGCGTGTCAGCATCATGACTGGCTATAAAAAGAGGACCTTAGAGAGGCAGAGTCTCACAGAGTTGAGGATGGGCAGAGGTTCGGCTTGCGGGACAATTCAGAATAATATTCCTCAACTCAAAACTGCTGAGACTTGGAAATATCCCATCATCAACAGTAAATAGTATCATCAAAAAGTCTGTCCTGAAAACTACTGGAACTCACGGTCTGTGAACACACTTCATATGTGGATATGGTCCAGAAAAGCTGCCATCTTTTTTTCTGGGCTAAAGCTAATTTAAGATGGACTGAGGCAAGGTGGAAAACTGTTCTATGGTCAGCCGATTTCAAATGTGAAATCCATTCAGAAAATAGCAGACGCCCCACATTCTTCAGATTAAAGAGGAGAGGGACCATCTGCCTTGTTTTCAGCACTCAGAACAAAAGGCTGCATCTCCTATGGTGTGTGCGTGTGTGTGTGGGGGGGAGGGTGCATTAGTAACTATTTACATCTCTAAAGGCACCATCATACTTTTTACAGAGCGCCCCACCAACTTTTTTGGGAAATGTGTGTTGCTGTTCTTTTAAAAACGCTGTATAGCAGCTAATATGGTTCTGTCGCCTGCAGCTTTAACAGAAATTGCCTGCTAAACACTCTCGAACGTTCTGGTGAAGGCCCCTCACCTTTTTCTTTATGTAGGAGTTGGAGGCTCGTAGCAGCCTTTCTATCTCCGGTGCCAGATCCCTGCACATCTCTGCAGAACCCATACAAGCCAGCGTGCACAGAGCCAGAGACTGAACGTACTGGTTGCTGTGGGAGAGGTCACTGAACGGCACACGCACAGAGAAAGGCATGCAGATAACAAGGTAAGTCTGTATACAAACAAGGACAAGTGAACAAACCAAACTTCTTCTATGCTGCTTTGCTCTCTTGCAGAGATTCTTATAAACTGTAGAATTGAGCCTCCTCACAATGTGCACATATCACATGTATAAGCTGCATACTAACACTTTTATACCCTTATGTGTGAATAAACACAATTTATCTCATCAGTCTTCAACAGAGCATCTGTCAACAGTTGTCCTTACTTTTTGATGGAGTTAGTAATAAGAAGGCTTGCATCCTGCTTCTCGTCCAGGAGCATCATGGCTCCCAGGTATCCCACCCGCTTGTCGCTGTAGCGAGGGCTGGCTATCATACGAACACACTCCATCTAGCGAGAAGAGCAACAACGCTGTGAAACGTGGAGTTACTTCAAATGCTCACGCCTCCACTGCCTGGAGGAAGCGTCTCCTCAGAGTCAGCTCCGGAGCAGTGGTTTTCCGGGCTGGGAAGGATTCAGTGGCCTACTTAAAACGGACGACTGACTGGCTTTGACAGACGTGGCTTCAGGGTGTTAAAGTTTACAGTGTTCACAATGGTTTAATATCATGGAAAATGAGAAAATAAATAACAGAACACCAAGAAGTATAACGTTTGCATCAAGAGGGGAAAAACCTTGCAATTAAGATACTAAATGGATCGGATGATTCGTGGTCTCCCCTAGAGGTTCATCATGCGCTCACACATTTCCTTGTGCACACAAACTAATGCACGCAAATGTCAGACAGGGCTCAGAACTTCAGATGTAGGAGCTGGGCCACAGTGAAGTGAGCTAACACTGCCTTAATGGTTTCTCACCCACTTGCCCCATTCAATCCAAGCAAACTCATGACAGGATTTAGCCAAATCCCCTCACCTGACCAAAGTGCGCCGGGTAGCCCAACATGTGCACGTAGAGCAGCTTTGCCAGGTTGTGTGATCGCCCTCCGTTGTCGGTTTGTCTGAACTGTGCCCGGATGGCTGCACACTCCCTCTGAATGACACCCCGCTCCTCACACTGCGTCCTGGCTGACCTGATGGCCCGAATCATCTCCTGCAAGGGAACTGATGGAGACATGGCTGCGCATGTATATGACAGACAGACAGACAGACAGACAGATAGACAGAGAGAGAGAAAGAGAGAGGGAGGTTAGAGGGTGCTGGAATGGGTGAGTGAGGATGTTTGACAGATTACAACAAACTACTCCACGTTCAGAGATCTACTGAGCCACTGAGTATTTCACTTCCTGTTACCACACCACAAGATGCATGTAAGCTAATAAGAGTTCATACGGAGTTGGAATGGATTTTAACATTTTCACGAGCTCTGAAAAACCCCAATTTAAGGAGGTGCGTTCACAAAAAAAATGATTCAAAACTTCAATGTTGCCAGTTTCAAACCCACTTTTGTTCCTGCTGAACAGACTGAGTTGTCTTCGTGGAAACTGCGGTCGCCTGTCTCTATGCAAAAGACTGTGACGTAGTAAATACGCCGACGTTAACGATATAACTGACAAGCGAGCGTCACGCTCCCGCAGTCTCTGATGCGGGTCAGAGAAAGGAGTCAGAGGCTAGCCAACTGACAGAACCGAGCTAACCTTGTGGATGCTGTCAAGCAGTGTACGAGACTGATGAGCTCGAGAGCTAGCTAACTAACCACAGCAGCCTGTGTCGGCGAGTGGTTTGTACTACCAAATGACAACGTACCTCGATACTGTTGAGTGAAGTCAAAAAAGTAAACCCGTTAATCAGCCCCCTTCAACACTCGGCGGTAGTCAGTTGGCTGTAACACCAAATACTGTACACCCATGGAGTTAGTGTCAAGAGAGCGAAACTAATGAGGTGACTTCCGGGTTGAGCTTTAAAAAATAAAACCCCTTTGACAAACTGCATTTGCAGTATTGCAAAAAATAACGTGAAATGGAAGGGAACTGACGACAAAAATGCAATTCTCTGTTTCACCCATTTAAAGGCACTTGTTATGCGACACATTTAACACGGGAAAGCAGGAAATACTGTTGCCACCCCATGTATATAAAAAAAATACTTGTAATATGTAATGATGTAATGTGAATTTGCTCTACGCAGCTTGTAATTATTTTTTTCACTTGATAAAGGAGACAAATCACAAGAATACCTAATACAAATAATTCTGTATACTCAGCACTGTTACTTATTGTGCGTCGCCTCATCAGTAAGTGGTTACAAGCACTGAGGTACACCTGTGATCTTTTTTTTTTTGCGATCAACAGTTGAAGTAATAGAAATAAAAGGAGCTTATGAAAACTGCTCAGCACAGCTATTTTAAGTTGACTCTGCATCATGTTAGAAAACACCCTCGCAAAACACACCATCGACCCAACTTTCGTTTGACAGAATGTCCCTTGAGCTGTACGGTTGTGGTGGATCAGGATAAAAGACAGCCAAGCTCACAGAACTATATAGAAATGTGCACATGCTTTCTTTTGGCCTGATCAAATGTTCTTACAGCTGACGCTCAAGTGCATTATTTTATGTTGAAGGCATCACATCTAGTTTCCTTGTCGCTGTAATGTGTTGTCTTGACCATCCCTGCTTTCCATACCTGTGCAAGACTTCCGCAATTTGATCACTCATTGTGGGAGAACTCCACCTTCTCCATGGCAGGTGCTCTAACCAGGGGATGAAACATTGATGAGGCCAACGAGGCCCACTAATTACTGAAAAGCCAGACTGAATGAAAACAAGTGGGCATCACATTTTTTTTCTTTTGCAGGGCACCAAATGCGTCCAAAACCTAATTCTAGTCGTCAAAAATGTAAAAATGAAATTCAAAATGAGCAAAAGTTAGGCAAAAAAACCAACAACACTATTTCGGTTTTAAGGTTTTGCTTATCAGTAAAATGGACACAGTGAAATAATTATCTGATCGTTAACAATTAATACTTGAAATTAAGAAAGTACAACACATGACAAAAACTGAGCCAAATTGCATGAGAGGAAACACTAAATACACCCCGGTATTCAAAAGCGTGTAGAACTACCTTCTGTATCAGCAACTTTGAGTGTGTTATGTTATTCATACGTTTATGCACAGCTCTCTTAAAAGGTCCTATCCACAGCATTTCATTCAGGTTGAGGTCTGAACTTCAGCTGGATCATTACAACTTCTTGTTTCTTTTCTATTTCATCCTGCTGATGACCCAGTTTCAACCAAGCTTTAGCTTATGGCTTTTAGCAGACGGCCTCACAGTTGACTAGCATACTTTGGTACACAGAGGAGTTCATGGTGGACTCAATGACTAGATGGTGTCCAGGTCCTGTGGCTGCAGAACAAGCCCAAATCATCAGCCCTCCTCCACCGTGCTTGACAGTTGGTATGAGGTGTTTGGTTTCAATAATAATGCTGTGCATTATGACCAAACATCTCCACTTTGGTCTGGTCTGTCCAAAGGACATTTTCCCAGAAGTCTTGTAGTTTGTTCATATCTAACTTTACAAGCCTAAGCTGTGCTGCCATGTTGTTTTTAGAGAGAAGAGGCTTTCTCCTGCAACCCTTCCAAACAATCCATACTTGTTCAGTCTTTTTCAAATTGTATTGTCACTAACTTCAATAGATCTCTATCTTAATAAATAGATCGATAGATACTCAGAACTACATAAATAAATAAAAAAAAGCCTTGGTATGTGTAAGGGAATGTTAATGTATTGAATTCAAATGTATTTTGGCAGAAAATACAAACATTTGGAGTTAAACATAAAATACTGTTAGTGCAGTTTGAAGATTGTATTAATATACAGTATGAACAATTAAAAGAAATTACACATTGTCCACAATCTCCCTGACTAACACATTAACTGTACAAGACAAAGTTTAAAATACTACAATGAAAGAAAGTGTTGGTGGCTTGTATTTCTGTGAAAGATATTTCATCTCAAAGCAGTTCATCCAACAATGAAACTATTGCGGTCAGAATGAAACTCAAACTAAAGAAAACAATATAAACATGTTAAACGTTGCAGAACGAGTCTTGCGTTTTCTTTTTTTTTATAACGCTCATCTTTTTCCAGTCTTCTACTTTCTCCTGATATGTGCACACGAGCAACTGTTTGTGTGCACGTTGAGTCGGGCATTTAAGAGCTTATTCCCTTTTCCCCTCCCATTTTCAACTTTCTTTTGAGGTCCTTATGGCTCGCGCTTCTCCTCCATCACAGGGTAGACCACCAAACAGAGCTTTTGACATAGACGGGTCATTTTACCTGGACACAGTTGGGAAAGAAAAACATACCAGGAACATATGAAGCCTGCTTTAACCCATTCAACTCTGTTTACTAATGAACCACACTGAAGTTCCATCGAATGCATTTTGCAGACACCTCAAAGTTCAAACATTAGAATAAGCAGAGGGAGGTCCAAAAGTCCAACATACTGTACTTTGTGTGTATACAAGCCACGAAGTCAAACTGCAATGCTGCCTTACCCATAACATTATCAAAACACTGTGGCTTGTTTTCCCAGTAGACTCCCAGAAAATATACTGGCACCCCAGTCATCATGATGGCCAGTCCAATACCACAGACTACAGGCTCAGAGTAGAGGGAAAAGATCAGCAGAAAGGCCCAGAACAGCAGGTAGATCACTGGCCATACAAGGCTCACCTGGAATAAAACGATCAGTCCAAGTTGTTAGATATCACACATTTCATTACAGTTTTGCAACTTAGCAACTAGGAAAGGTATTAAGCTCTTAAACTGAATTAACCTTGAAGTCGATTGTACAAAAAGTTTGATTTTCTGTGTATGTTTTTGATGAAAAACAGTCAAGTCAAACCCTTTGTCTTGCCAGAGAAAAATAGGAATGACACAGATGTCTAAAGAAACAATTTGCATCTCTACCTTGATGGGTCGATACATTTCGGGCTCCTTTATCCGCAGCACAATCTGCCCAGCAACAGTAACGCCGTAGAAGAGGTAGTTAATGAAGCCAACATAGTTTATGAGGGTGTAGATGTCACTGGTGCACAACATCAGCAGAGTGGAGATCAACTAAAAATGTTGAGAGGCAAGGAAGTTCATTTTTTGCACTGGGGTAGGAGAGATGGCACAAAAATAGATAAATAAATTAAATAAAAAGGAAGATGCAGAAATTGCATTGTGTCATGACTCACAGTAAACAGCAAGGCTGGGATTGGAGTGCAGCTCCTGACATGAATCATGGCCAGCAGGCGTGGTAGATGGCCTTCTCTGGCGCCAGCAAAAAACAGCCTGAGAGGCAGAAACAAAGATGGTTTAGTCTTGAGAGCAGAGCCAGATGGCGCTTACTTATCGTGTGCACTTGCCAGCTGAGGGAAAAGCTCTGAAAGCACACAGTTCAGGTGATAATGGAGGCAGAGGTGTTGATTGAAAACCGCATGGTAAAAAAAAATCCCCCTTTTATCAAACCTTCTTTTCTACAACATTAAAAATCTAGCTTGTTGTCCCAGAAAAGAGGGGTTTTATTCCTTTAAAGTTTCTCACTTTCACCTTACCACAAGGAAGGGCAGAAATATGAGCGGGGAAGTAATGTTAAGGCACAGCAATCACAGGCGAAAAGACACACTGCACAGCAGGACAGGACAAACTGACCGCGATGACGTGAAGAGGGAGCCATTGACCCCCCCGAAGGTCGAGAGCGCCACCGAGATGGGCATGATCCATGACATTAGTCCTAGCAATTTCTCTCCAAATGTCTGGGAGAAAAATTAGGAGTAGATGGAGAGAAGAGCGGCAGAGAGCAAGTACAACATTCAAGCACTCACTTACTTTAAAGGTCAGCAATTAATCAAGATGTCTCCAAATGAAGCGCAAAAGAGCGACAGGCTCAGACATCGAGCTACAGTCACGGTCACGTGACAGATCAATGGTTAACCTCGACTTACAGGCGATCACAAAATTATAAATACGAGCTACACGCGTTTCAAACATGCCTCACCAGACTTGTTTCGACTGAGCTAAATTTGGATTTCTTTCCTCACCACTGCCACAGCGTTGGAAGCCATCAGCTCCTGGGGGCTCATGGCTGTGACGTAGGCCACGTTGGCAAAAACATAAACGAAGGTTACCACGGGGACGGAGATGAAGATTGCTCGCGGAAGATTCCTGAAGGATGAAAGACAGGACTGGTATAATTTGCATGCAGCTCATATTCGAGTTACTGGCAGCAATTCAGCTTTTTGAATGTCACGAGCACCATACTGTTTGATCCTTACAATCGCAAAGGGGGAAGGATTTAAGGGGTACACGTGCCTGTTTGGGTCTACTAACTCCTCTGTGACGTAGTTGAGGAAGTTCCAGCCTCCGTATGCAAAGGAGCCTTGCAGAAATGACAGAGCTAAGAGACCGACGTCAAAGTCACGGAAGGTCTCAAAGGCATGCGCTGGCTCCAACCAGTAATAGTGGCCTATAAACCAAAAGAGAAACTTTACCCACCAGCTTCAGTATTCCATTCACCCCCGCAATTTGAGCAACGGGGTGACACACGACACAACAAAAGAAAAAGCATTTCTGTTTGTTTTTTTTCCACTGCAACTTCTTAGCTAAAATGTGTTTTCACTATACGCCGTTCTAATAGTCGTCTGTACTCTGTAGAAACACAATAAAACACATCTGCACTGTTAGAGAACTGCAGTTAAACTCGACAGCACTAGTACCACGTGTTAGCCAATGCTGGAGAGACACAGACTGAAATGAAGCATCCTCAATAAAACAATCCTGTTTAAAAGTAAAGTCACACAAATCACAATTCAATCACCACATGGACAGCAACCATAAAAAGAACAGCTCGCACAAAAGGCCAGGATGAAAAAAAGAAGAAGAAGAAGAAGAAGAATAAAGAGCCATTCATATTTTTTTATCCCACACAAAGTGGGATATTCAGGAGCATTGGTTTGTGAGCTGGACCTGGTGGTGTGTGTGTGTGTGTGTGTGTGCGTGTGCGTGTGGATTATGAGAGGGACGAAGAGCAGCTATATATGCGACTAAGCTCTCTTTTAAAGTCAGATTGCAAATCCTCTGAGCGTCACAGGGAACTCGAGCGCTCTGTGGCGGCAGGTGAAAACGACTATTCTCCCACTCATTAAGTCAGTCATTTCCAAACTGGGAGACACGACAAAAAGAAGGCTCAAGAAAACCTTTAACAACAAACAGCACAAAACAAAAAACACACTTTACATATATCGAAAATGATATGCACAGAGACCCACAGTTCTCAAAATGCACAGAAGTCTACAGCCTGGTACAAAGAAGCAATCAAACAGTCAATCATCCTCCATGGAACAGGCCAAGTTCAGATTATGTGTCTTTTTAGTAAGAGGAAGGTTCTGAGTGACCTTGAAAAAAGTTTCATAATTGAGACACAGATGGCAGGAGTTTCAGTCACAATGACAGCTCAAGTGTTGAGTGTTAGACGATAAGTACTGACTGAAGTAACATCTGCATGTAGATCGGTGTGAGAAACGGGTAAAAGGGATTAGGAACTGTGGAGGACACACATTTAATGACTGTGAAAAACAAATGAGCAAATCTTCCTCAGAATGTCAGTTCAGAAGCTGATCAGACCGGCAGCAAGCATACCATAACAGAGACGGATATAACAGGGGGGCTGCGGTGCATAAACACACGTCAGGTCATTTTGGACTGATGCGTTGGACAGCGCTTTGAACCTCCCAGAGTCCACTCACCAAGTAGCGTTCAACACTCTTGAATCTCCGCCAAGGCACACTGAAACGGCTCTGGCAGCACACGCCGATCCAACACATTACTGAGATACTTGGTCGTTTTGCCTTTCTGTTCATCACCAGTCAGTGTGTAAAAGGAGCAGACATTTCTTCAGTTTAAAAAGCCTAGTTAGAAGCCACAGAAACGCCGTACACTAACTGAAAAAGATTATAAAGAGACAAAATAGAATAAATACTACCTTTACAAATTTGGACAGCACCCATGATTATGATGAGGCCCAAGGCCAAAAGCTTGCCCGCTGTGAAGACATCCTGGACACACATGGCCCATTGCACGCTGTGGCAGTTCACCCATGTCAACAACACTGAGAACAAATGCAAGAGCACGATTAAGTATATCACACCCATCACATGGGAATTTGTTTTCCTCATCATCTTAAGTACTTCTTTATGAAAACCGTTCAGGCTGCTTGACTTTCAGCCACAGGAAACTGAAATCATTAAGGTTGTCTCTGTATTTTACTTTGCCGCCTCGTTAAACGTCAGAGACACAAGAAACAAGTCGCACCACGAGTTCAGTGGGTTTAAATCAGGAAACAAAGCTGCTGTGGGATCTGACACTTACAGACACTGAGCAAGGTGAAGCACAAACTCTCTGACCTAGTTGTGGTTCCACAGATCCACATTATCAAGCAAATACTAGATCCTTTTTCATTGATCTATTTAAAAAGTCTTTAAATATTCAAACAAATGACATGTAAAATTGACTTTATATGGTAACGTCCTAGATGGCAGTTTGTAATAATGTGTCAAAGATTTGAAAAAGTGATATAGTTTACCTCTTAGTGCTGCATTTACAGCCATTCTGCTACTATTTTGCTACTCGCACACCGAGGGTATAAATCAAAGAAAAATTCATCATATCTATATTTACTTTCTGATGTAAATTTGGCAGCGTGGAATCATAACCTGTGATCTTTAGCACACTGACCTTATGCAGTTGTCACTACTCTTCAATCTCTTTTGATGACTTACGCAGGCAGACGGCAGCCAGCAGGCGGAGGCCGGTGTCTGGGGGCAGGCAGGAGGGGAAGAGGGGCTGCAGGACGTAGTTGGAGAAGGTGAGCGCTATCACAGCCTGGTTAGTGGGGTAGATAACCAACACTGCAATCCACAGACGTAGAAACCTGGTCGGGGGGGGGCACTGTGGTTAATGAGTGCACACAGCTGCACACAATGTCATAAAATGCATTGGTTTACAGTGAAAATTAGGAAGATTTGCAAAGAGTATTATAGTTATTCAGTGAAGCATTACTGCTGGAGAAAAGAGAAATGAATGGAATTGGGTCAACATTCTGGGATCTCAGGTTTTAATTATATGGTGACAATAACTACGACAACAAAGATGGGATGTGGGTTAACAATGATAATGTTACAAACATTAATCCTAAAAGGCATGCTGCAGCCTCGCCTTGTTATTCTGTGATCACTGTGCAACACAAATCATTTCAAAATCGTACTTTTTTAAAATCAGTTTCCTGAAAATCATCTTATGTCTTTGAGTTCCAATTGAAATTTTGCTCATTTTGGGTTTTTTTTGCATCATACGAGACAAACGCCATTTGTTCTCACCCAGCCAGTCCTCCAAAGATGTCCTTGACATACGAGTAGTCTCCCCCCGACTTGGGGATGGTCACTCCCAACTCTGCATAGCAGAGAGCACCAATGGCTGTGATGAGTCCGGTAGTTACCCACACGATGATGGCCACCCCCACCGAACTGGCATTCTCTAGGACCCCCTTAGGACTAACAAAAATCCCAGATCCGATGATGTTTCCTAAGGGAGGGGAAAACACACGAGGGGATCGCTCAGAGATGGATGCTTTGCAGACAAAAGTCAAAGCTGGCAACATTTTACGTGCAAACGCACGGAGAAAATGAATTACAATGATCACCTTCTCAACTACACAGCATCTATCTGCAGAATGGCATCTATCTGGGGTCGACTGGAAGAGCTCTGACTTTAGCTTCCAACAATAAATCCACTTGGGAAGGTTGTGTGTCAACAGGCATGACTTAGCCAAAAGTTATCTCTGTCACACTCCCAGATGAAGGGCTCATCTGGGGACAACTGTTGGCTTTTTTGACCCTTTACCCTGTTAAAAAATTTTCTATCACTCACTATTGTCAATCAGTTCTCGAGCAAATCTGCATCACTTTTCGCTCACAGGTTGAGTGGCATGATGAGCCTGAAGGAATCATACTAAGAATCATACTAATCATACTAACATAAAATGCGTTTATCACATGTGTCATGCTGGACCAAATGCCACCGCTACTTACGTTATAGTAAAGGTGCAAAAGTTCCCGAGCCTAATTTCTTCATACATTGCCTGGAAAATGAGAATTAGAGGCGGCGATGGCGCCACAGAGATCCAAAAGTGTGGCTTGTAGCTGGAGCATAATTATCTTAGTTCACACACACACACCAAAATCAGGTTGGTGCTGCTTTTAGTCAATGTTGCTGCAGCGACACCCCCCCACCCCAGCCACCCACCCACGCTTGTGATGGGAATGGAAATCGCACTGTTATCAGCGGTGAAAAGCCATTAGCGGAATTGCTTTTTTAAATGACCTTTTCACCCCCCCCACTCTCCCTGTGCATGTATGTGCTGGTGCTGGCAGCAAAAAGCTGCCTCGACACTCAAAATGAATGGAGAGAGCATGTGCAGGATAGACTGAGAGTGAAAATGAAATCAAATTAAAAGGGAGGCTTGATGTTTCTGATGTCCCTGAAAAAAATGCCTCCATGCTCCTAAACCTGGCATTCCTCGATTGGCTAAAATTTGATCTTTTTTGTAGATTCAATAAGCTTCAAGAGGGAAAAAAGGTTTTCAATATATATACATATCTATATGTATATATATATGTATATATATACATATCTATATGTTATTACTGAGCAGAATAAAAGTTAAACTCAACCTGAACTCAGCCTTGGCCCGATGGTTTAGTCACAAAATGATGTAGGATACAAGTAAGATTACCCATCTGAATCGCTGCTTTAGATATGAAACGTTTGCTTTTGTTAAAACACTGTTGACTTTGCTTATTAAACGAGCATAACCTTCACTGATTATGGTCTGTACGTTGTCTTTCCTTTGCAGGAGAGCACAACCAAAAACCTGAATGGACTTACCTACTATGATGCCACAGGCGCTGAGGAGCCCGATCTGTTTTTTCAGAGTCACCCCGGAGCTGCCCCCGGCATCTCTGGCCGCTGCCGGTGGGCGGTCTGCGGGCTCAGACTCGCTGCAGCTCCGCTTCCTGGGACCCGCTGCCATCCTCAGGTCCGGGCCACCGTGTCCCTCCCTTCTCTTTTGTGGTTGAACTGACGGAGGCAACAGCTCTTTGATAAGTTAGTAAAAACAGGCGAAAAAAAAAATCCCATCCAGCTTCATGTAAAATTATTCGGTTAAATCGTTTAAGTTAAAGAAAAGAAGAAAAAAAACAGAAAAAAATTAAAAGAAAGGGGAAAATATGGTTGAGTAATTTCTGTCCTACTTCTACTGTTCTACTTTCAAATGCTGTATTTGAAAAAAAAGAAAGAAAGAAAGAAAGAAAATGCTATTGTCTATAGTTTTCTACACTACCGCTAAAATTATAAAGAATATCAGAGCATCGCGGCGACATTAATTGTAGTTTTCACTCTCGTAACCAACGAAACTACTTGAATTTGAAATTTCAATTAAAAAAAAGTAAAAGAAAAATATATATACAAAATAAACTACCTTTTCAGCAGCCGTGGTTGTTTGAAGGCTCCGCGTGTTTTTTAGACTTCATGTCCGATGGGACTACCGGTGGCTCTTTGTGATGAGAGATATCTGAAGACTTCCAGCTGACAGGCTGGGCAGATGTTATCAACCAATCAGCGCAGCCCAAATTGTAACCAAGCCTTAGGTCCCGCCCCTTGTAACGAGGCCCCACAGCAGTGCTTGGTACAGTACAGTGTGTAACCTCTTTTTAAACGAATAGACTAACCGCTGTTTTGCTGTTTTGAACATATGACAATTGTCAATAGAAACATGAAAATCCCAACCACTTCTTCAGTGTGTACTTTTTAATGCCAGAGTTGCATTTCCAAACTTCAGTTTTTTGCCTAAGCTGTTGAAATAACCACGTCTTTGCACAAACAGTATAACACAAGCTGCTTGTATTTCACAAGCAAGAGAATGCTGTATGATAAGGCCAGACAGAGTGTGTTTATGGATTGCAGTGATGGTGTTCTAACAAGTCAGAAAACGATGGGTGGATGGAGTTCTGTGCACTAGTACGTTAATATAAGTATTTTTAAGTGTTTTAAAGTGCTGATATAAAACCATTGTGTGAACAGGAAGCATGTTTTTTTAATTCTTATAATAAACCTTGAACTAACTCACCAAATAACTCAGCCCGAGAACTAAGATCGAATCTCACTGAAACAAAATGTCAAACAGAGTGGCCTGTTTCATGCAGTTTATACAAAGAAAAACGCAGCAACGTGGTTGACGAGGTTCAATTAATTGTAAATGATTAACTTTGATCTTCAGTTATCTTGTTTTTCTATGATTTGTATTTGATTTTTATGCATGCTTTTTTCCCCCTCCTGAAATTGTGTTCTTCCAGTTAACTTTTTTCCTCCTCCAATTTGCTTCTTTCAAGCTGCAAGTCTTTAAGTGCCGCCTCCATCTTTTTTATCTCCTCCTGCAGTTCTCTCTGTTCTTCTTCCAGTTGTTTTTTTTATTATCTTGAAAGGAAACTAGAGCCACGACGATGTAAGAGAGGGAGGCGGAAATAAGAATGAAGGAGGTGAGAAAGAGTGGAGAACAGAAGGGGTGGAGGGAAGGAGCAGGAAGAGGGAGAGCAACAAGCGGCTTCCTCGACCCTCTTGTTGCTGCTTTTCTTTTTCAGCCAGCCCCAGAAACCTCTTTTCTCCTCCCTTTGATCCTCATTTACTTCCACTTTTTGCTGTTTGTCTTTTTTTCAACCTCTTGTTCTCTCTTTTTCATCTGCTTTTCCATCTCTTTCCGTACTTTTTTGTTCTTCTTTGACAAATCTTGGAATTCTCTTGTCTCCTCTTCCAGGTGTTTCTTGGCCTCCTCCGGATGAATCTGTTGTAACTGGAGGCCTTTAGTTGTTGCCACCATTGTTTTTCTTTCCTCCTGCATCTCTGTCTGCTCTTCTTTCAGCTGTTTTTTTACCTCCTCCAATTATTTTTTTTCCAAGCTGCAGTCTCCATATTTTTTCTTTCCTCCTGCAGTTCTCTCTACTTCTTCCAGCTGTTTTTTTAAGCTCCTCCAGTTCCTTATTTTCCACCTGCAGTTCCTTCTTCATCTGCCCCATCTTTTTTCTTTTCTTCCTCCAAATCTTTCTTAGCAGATTTAGCCTTTTTGGATTCCTCCTGCAGGTCTTGTGCTTGTGTTTTCCTGCTTTCTCTTTTTTCTCTCTCTTGATTTTTTCCCTTTCCTCACTCACATTCCCTATTAGGTCTTTAATCTTGTTCTTAAACTCTTCATTCTTCTTCTTCTGTTCTTCCCATTTAGCCATGTCATCATCCAGGTCTTTCTTCATGTCCTGCACGTCTTTAGTAATTTTCTCCATGTTCTCTTTATCCTCGGCCAGTACTTTCCCCTCATCCTTCAGATGTTTCTTTTCCACCTCCAGTTTATTTTTCTCCTCCTCCAAGTTTTTCTTCTGCTCTTCTAAAAGGTTATTCTCCTGCTCCAGATTCTTCTTGTCCTCCTCGTTATGCCTGAGTTCTGGTGTATTTTGGCTTTCTGAGGCAGTTTGGTGCTCCCTGGATTTGAAGGGCTGCTCTCTATCCACCAAATGTTTTTGGATACAAATCTCTAATCTTTGTTTGCACTCAGACTAGGAGGCGTTCAAGGCTACTCGGGCCTGAGCGACTTCTGCAAAGATCTTGCTAGGAGTGCCAACATATTGTCCTCCTTGCGCCATGATTCGAAGAGTAAAATACACTGTACAGAGGAGAATCAATAAATATAGACACGGTCACTCCAAAGATGCATCTCAGAGTGAAAGCTATACCAGCTATCCTACCTTAATCTTGTACTTACATTCAAGATGATAATAAAAGATGGTCCCTCTATGTAGATTGCTGTTGTCTGAAACAGACTGTAGTTAAATGTACTTGACTGAAAATCCTTCTATCAATAGATACTTTTTGACTCAAAGTGTTAATATTCTTCCATGATACAAAAAAGAAATGTCAGAAGTCTCAAACTACACTCTCAATGCACAGACCTGAAGCTGCTGAGCTCTGCTTACTCAGCAAAAGAAGTTAGACGAATTTCCCAAAATAATATTTCATTATGTTATGAGTTTGTTGCTTCCCCCGAGATAGACTTAAAGAAATGAATTACCATTAGAAAAATAGTCACAAATTTGCTCATTTATTGTCTAATAGATATAACGGGAAATGTCATGTCTGCAGTTAATGTAATAATTCATGTTCTTAATACTTAAGCAAATGTACAAGGAATGGACATTTCTTCAGTTTAAAAATGCTACTATGAAACGACAAAACACCGCAGACTGAAACAGACAGGAAGAAAGGTAATGCAAAGAAACAAAGTAGAACAAATACTACCACTGCCTATTTGGACAACACCCATGATTATCATGAGGCCTGTTACGGCCCATGGCTCTTTCTGCTATGCAGATTGTGAGTGTGATTGCAGGGAGCTGCTTTGCTGGCCAAGCTGTATCGTTGCCTGTTCAAGATCGGCCGGATAGTTCTGATTCCTTCTACCTTGGTCCTTATAACACCAATTAGACTGTTCTGGATCCTGATCCACCAATCCCTGGAGCGCCTTAGCCTTTTAATCCTTGTGTTTTCTGCTAGTCAGTGCAGCTGTGGTTTGATGTGAGCAGCTTGCCACTGAGCCCTGCTTTTGCCTTTTTAATGGTTGTAACTATGTTGCTTACTTGAGGTAAGGAGCACTTTATGGCCTTAATGGGAACCTTGTGTATTTGTAGCTGTACTTCTTCCCCTTAAGAGACTGCAAGCCTTAGTGCAACCTTAGTGATAATTTTGCTAAGGCGTTCTTTTTATAGTTAGTTTGAATAACTTAGATAAAACCCCACTCTCTGCCCTTGCAGTTTCTCTTTTGTTTGACTAATTAGGACCTGGGGTGATAACTATTGTATTATTATTAAAGCAGTTGGCTCGATTTTTGATTTACTACTTTGTTTTCAGTCCAACCAATTTTGGAAAAGTTTGTCTCGGTTTTGCTCATTTCTTTGATTGAACACCATCAGGCTCTATTTTCAGTTGCAGTCTTGCTTTTGTTGTTGTACATCTAATAGTTATTGTCCCAAATCAACAAAATGTTTTCCCTATCAATTCCATCTGGTTTAATGTTACCTCATTTCTTTTTTGTGGTTGAGCTAGCCAAGTTTAAAAGCTTGCCAGTTGTGAAGACATCTCGGACAGGCATGGCCCATCGCATGCTGCGGGTGTGTGACGGGCCTGTTGTTGATGGGCCAACATTTTACGCCTCGAGTTCAGTGGGTTTGTATCAGCAAACAAAGCTCGTGTAAGATCTGAAATTTACTGATACTGATCAAGATGTAGCAAACATTCTTGAAAACTCACATTAGCAAGCAAATGCACAATCCTTATTTAATCATAGTCAAACAACAGGATATGTAAAATTCACATATGATATGAACATCTCGATGAGCGACATAAAAAAATGTAGATTCCTGCATTAATCAACGCTCATAAGCATAAAAAGAAACAGTTTTAACAGTCAGTGTCAAAGATTTTTAACCTCCTTATGCATGGAATGTGGAACCTGTCTTAAGCTCCTTATGGTACTGAAAAAAAAAACATTAATTGCCACTAACATCTGCCTGGAAAGGGTGCAACTGGCATTTAGATCATTTTGTAGAAATCATATTTCTTAGCTTCAGCACCCAATGCACAGGCTGATTTAGATTTGTCGTGCGCATTATTGGGGTCTCAAAACACTTTCACTGAATGCATCGCCTCACATGGAGGCTCTGAGATTGACAGGGGCAGGAAAAAAAATCCAATTTATCAGTCTGCACAGAAGCCTTTTAAAAAAAAGAGGGATTTTTTGCAACTTCGGTACTCCACTGAGTCATAACCTTTTAACGCACTGACCTTATCCAGTTGTCACTACTCTTATCATTTTTTTTTATGACTTACGCAGGCAGACGGCAGCCAGCAGGCGGAGGCCGGTGTCTGGGGGCAGGCGGGAGGGGAAGAGGGGCTGCAGGACGTAGTTGGAGAAGGTGAGCGCTATCACAGCCTGGTTAGTGGGGTAGATAACCAACACTGCAATCCACAGCATATACACAGCAGCATGCAATGTAATAAAATGCAATGGTCTACAGTGAAAATGAGCAAATTAGAAGATTAGCAATGAGTATTATAGTTATTCAGTGAAGCATTACTGTTAGAGAATGGAACTGGGTCAACATTCTGGGATCCCAGAAATACAAAACTACATTCTAAGAGGTTTTGATGATATGGTTTAATACCGATTCCTCATTAATCACAAAAGCTGCAGCCTCGCCGTGTTATTCTGCTGAGATCACCATGCAACGCAAATCATTTCTAACTGTTTCAGAACAGGCTTCCAGCAAATCATCTTGGGTTTTTCTACTTTTGCGTTGCTGTCAGCGGTGAAAAACCTATTTTTCCTGTGCATGTTGGACACAAAAGTAATGTTTAAAGAGCACGTGCAACATAGGCTGAGAGTGCACTGTGGATGACCAACATTTGAAAGAGAAAGACAGGGAGGACGTAAAACTGCAGCTCAACAAAGATGTGTTTTCCTCATAAATATAAAAGGCCTCCTGGAAAATACTTTGCCTTTAAAAGTGACATTACTTTTTTTTTTTTTTTGTATGAATCTCTAATATTATTGAGCAGAATAGGATTTAAATTAAATCTGCTTTGCTTCCACTGTGCCATGCAATGCTTCCTGCCTCAGCTCTCTGAGGGACTCATCCAGCCTCTCTCACTCCTCGGGCTTCGCTGGTCCTTGGGTACTTGATCCTGCTCTTCCGTCCTTTTGGCCTCTTGGCTTGGGTTGGCACCTGGGTTGCTTGGAGGTGTTTCTAGGGCCTCCTCCCTGGGGGTCATCCACATCCCTTCTCTCTTCAAACCCTGTTTGGGCCCCATGGCACTGTGGCTTTTGACAGTTTTTGATTGCACTTGTCTGACCTGCCTGAGCAGTGCAAGTTGGCTTTTGGCTCCTGCCACCACACTTCGTCCTCCCCATGTGGATCTCCCTCGCGCCCCCTGAGCGTTGTTGTCTTCTCCCATCTGCACCCGCACTTCCTAAGAATTCTCATGCTGTTGGTCATTGTCTTTGTGTTTGTCACGTTTGTCCACATCAGGCCCTTCTTTCATCTCACCTCTTGGAAGGCCTCCAAGCTCAAAGTCAGAGTTAGGAGTTAAATCTAAATAGAACTTTATCATTCTAATTATAATAGTGCTGATTCATCGAAGTGTTAATATTCTTACTATACTCAAACTATACTTTTAATGGGCAGGCCCAAAGCTGGTGAGCTCTGAGAAGTCACGCTCATCTCCCAAGATAATATTTCACAAGTTTGGAGTTTATTGCTTCACTGCGATACTAGAATGAATTAAAATAAATTACCATAAAAGTCAAAAGAAACTTTCTCATTTAATACCTAATAGATAGAACTAATTTACACAGGAAATGCAGTAACTGAAGGTCTTAATGCTTGAATAAATGTCATTTTCAGTATCATTTACAAAAAAATTCCAATCTCAAAATCTTTTTTTAATGCCTGGATTTCTCATAAGATGGGACCATCGTTATCGATCTCACTGAGTTAACCGCAAACGCGGTTCAAAGAGGGACGAGAAGAGAGAAAACAGCCAACAGAGAACCAGCCACAGTGAGAAGAGGCTGCTTGGTGATGTAAAGGCCTTTAAAGCTTCTTGTTTAGAGGGGAAAAATGCATTAAATAAGATAACAAATGTAGATTCTATTACAGGAGCATAAGAATCCAGAAAAAGGAGTTAGGAATCTATATTTCATCTGCAGTCTGAGGCAGGTCATCCTTCTTTTAATGAGCAGGATTTAACCTCAACTCAATTTAACCTGAGGAGAGAACACGCCGGTGCCCTTCCCTGCAGATTATGATACAAATACTTATGAGGAAATGTTCAATCTTGGCCTGAGTCAGTGCTCAAAAACATGTCAGAGACGTGAGAAATCTACACTGTTCCTCCATCCAGGTGTTAACATGTTTATATCCTGGGATTTTCAATCGTTGATGGGGTCGTTTCTAAGGAGAATGATGCATCTTGCTGCAGAGCAAATAGCACTCAAACTTTTCTTTAAGGGAGACATTTCGACTGAATGACTCGGTCAGCAAGAAGTCAGGATCTGAAATCCATTAATAATTCATGGTGGGAAAAAAAAAAAAAAAAAGATGACAAGCCGAGCTGTAACGGTGGTGCCTGTTTTGACAGGATGAACTTTATTTTCCTCAGGGATCAGCTGCGTGGATGCTGAGCTTTGAACTGTCCGATATACACTGAAAGAAAGCCGAGCAAAATAAAACCCATTAGATTTATTGTGGTTGTCATATTTTCCCCATTTCGGTCAAACATTTTTTTCTTGGATGTAATTTAAACTGAGGCGTTTGTGCGCAAGCTTTCAGAGCCGGTAGAGGCGAGGGAACTGCTTTATTTCAAGGTTAAAGGTCTCATTTCTTCTTCTCCACAGCGAGGAATCTCTTTTTTGGTTCTCGCATCCACTGGGAGACGACTGCCGTTTCTGTTCAGTGGGATTCATGTTCTCTTGGGACCTGAAATTTTAATTTTTCACCACATCCCAGTGAGCATTTCCTTTAAAGAGGGTTTACCATTCAGACTGATCCGCTGCACGTGTGAGAACAAAGGAGCGATCTCTTTGAAGCAGCAGAGGTGAAGCCGAGGAATCAAACCTGTTTTCGTGAAAGCCATAGACACCGCTGTCATCATTTCAAGATTAAAGACATTTCTGACTCTTACGTTCCGCTCTAAAAACCAGCAGAGCAAGAAGGTGCCAAACAAAACTCCAGAGCAAATGGAGAGCATTACAGTGTTTTTATTTAAATGGTTCAAACATACAGAAAACAAAGGTATAAACACAGTTGTCACACATGTGACCTGAAAAGGGGGGACGTTTATCTGCCCCTCTTGTGTTGAGAAGGGTGCACTGACACTACGCAACTATTTCATGTATCATGTGGAATGTGCGTTTGATAAGGCAAAGGTAAAGTTGGACTGCATGTGTATGTCTGCAATAACAGTTCAGAAACAGTAAGGGGAGCGGATTGAGCGCGGTGTACCGGCGGGTCGGGTCTTGGATGTGAACTGAATGAGCCGATCTCACAGCGGCGATAGGTTGTGAGTACGGCGTCTGCTGAAGATCAAAACTGCAAGATCACTTGGTTTATCCTCAAAGCGCTCGCATCACAAGTCCAAGTTGTAACCGTGCGTATAAAGAGTGTTGACCGGCCTCACTTCAGCCAGCACCGATTCTTGTGGAGACCCTCGACTGCGCATCGGTCGCCGGGTGTTTGGATAGCAAGTCTTCACAGGCCGATGGTGTAGGAACGGCCTGCGGGGTTGTGGATGGCGGAGCAGGACGGCTCGGTCACAGCCCATTCATACCAAACCTTCTTCCCGTTGTTGCAGCGCCAGAATCGCACTGTGACATCATCGTCCCGTGATATGGTGATCGGTTGCTGTTAAAGAAGAAAAGTCGGACAGTAAATCTGGGAATCCACTTTTGACACTCAAGAGTTTCACTGAATGCCGACTTACTTTGAGAGGGAAGAGAATGGGGAACCAGGAGAACATTCCCGGTGAATGCGTGTCTGGTTTTATACCTGCAACAAACACACGGTGCGTTAAAACAAATATTTAAACTCAAGCATTTGCACAATATCACTTCCTTATCATTCAGCTGACTTACTGAGAGTAACATCTTTGTACAGTGTGGTCTCAAAGTAACCAGCGAAGCCGTGCAGCACTGAGTTAGATCCCACAGAGAACCGGAGGCACTGATAGCGGTTATTGTTCATGTCTGAGAGAAAAAGGACAGCTGGTCAACTTATTGAAAGTACACGATGTTTGTTGGTGTTCAGCGTGAACTCAAAGTGTTTCTCTCAACCTGTTGTGGGGTGTTTGAAGGTGAAGCACGGTTTGGGTTCAGCCAGTTGGTGGAAGTTATGAAGGCGCACGACGTAAGGCGTCTCAAAGTGGCATTCTGGGTCCTTGTCACGTTCCCGGCAGCCTCGTACTTCGTTGTAAAGCTTGGAGGAGGATAGAGGAGCCAGGAAAGACGTGTAGGAACAAGGGATACTGACTCCATCATCTGAAATGAAGGAAATAAAGAAAGTGATATGAGCTGCAAGGAAGCGTGGAAGGTAATGGAGGAGAACAAATGCTTTTTTTTCCATTGCTTGGTGGAGCTAACAACAGAAAGATGCAGCTTTTTCACCAGAGAATCTGCAGCTCAAGTGTCCACGCGTTGAATCAGTCTTTACAAACTTGTAGTACCTTTGAGAAAGTGCTGCGCTCCGTCCAAGCACTCCGGGGACAGTTCGTTGTCCCCAAACGATCCGAGCAGCTCGCTCACAATGATATCGGCCTTCTCTGGTGCCGTCCACTCCCGCATGTCACATGACACCACAGTCACCTGGTCACCCCACTCTTCAAAGCGCCAGTTTTCTAGTCTGAAGAAGCACACGTTTCAGGCTTCCCTTCATTACTCTCCACCGTACATCTCGTCTTTACAGGCAGCATGCTGACGGGAATTAAAAAGCCTTCATGTGCTCACGTGACTACAGCATTGGGATTCTTCTCCACAGCGTACACCCTCAGCTTCCGGTCTGCCTGTCTGGCAGCATTCAGGGACGCATTGACCAGAGGACCCCGACCTGCTCCCAACACCATCAACACCCTGCACAAAGAGACGGGATCAGCTCCAATAATACCGCTGAAGCCGGAACACTGATCAAATTAAAACGCTGCACCCTGTTCAGATATCAGAGATAATATCTTGGAGGGGTAACGAAGGGAAAAAGAAGTGCAGTTTCTCCTGATATAAATCATTCAGATCAAATTCCAACTCCTAACCGTGATTCTTTATAAACAGACTAATGTGCACATACTTACTGAACGTTAGTGTCTTTCTGCTCCTCTGGTACTCGGTCCAGCAGACATTTATATACAGCCTGTACACAAAGGGACGAAACAGACCAGGCTGTTACAGATCATTCAGAAGTTCATACGAACGGAAACTGTCTATGACAGAGAGCACCGATCAGTCCAGTTTCCCTCAAACTACAGACTGGATTCTGCACTGACAAGAGAAAGGGACCCATGATGGTGACGAGACCATTTCTATTGTCTGTATCCTGTTCAGTGGCAAACAACAAATCTTCTATCACTAATGGGTGCAGAGAGGACAAATTCTTTACATTCTGCAACTATACATAATGCACAACTCCTGCACCGTGGTTTCTCTAATTATCTACAACTATCTGGCACAGGCTGCAATTCCAGCTGTGTCTAACGAGCTTACCTGTTGGTATTGAGAATATTTAATGGGATCCTTCTCAAACACTTCATATGTCTGTGACTCCAAGTTGTCCATGAGGGGCTAAAAGATGAAGGGAAAAATATCAATAAACTATTCATCATTGGGGGAAAAAAACAAACACAAAAGGAATCTAAAATCGAGTGAGTGAGTGCTTCCTGACCTGCAGCGGCGACTGAAGGTAGTCTTCATAGCCTTTAGCAAAGAGCTCATAAGAGTTGGGTGCAGATCTGTTCTGGTTGAGGTATTCCAGGTACTGCAGGTAGGATCTGAAGTCCTTCTCCGTGTGCCGACTGGTGCCTGTGAAGATAAACTGCGCCTCCAACTGAGAAGAGAGACAGTTTTTGGTTAGAGAAAAGTTTGAAACCGGCTGGTTCCGAGCAATTGTTGCAATCAAATGGACGGCGAATTATCATGTCGTACCTTGAAGAGACGCAAGATTATCCTCTGATGGGCTTTCGACAAAACAGGGAAGCCCCTCTTGTTAGTTAGGAAGATGCTTGTGGGAAGTATGGCTGCTTTAATCGGCTCGCCGAGCCATTTATCTATCACAGCCTCTGATGGCATATCTGCTCCGATTTCAATAGCTTCAGGAAAACAAAAGAGCCCATTTTCAGTAAAAAGCAGACAAAGACTTATTTTAGTGTGCTGGTTTTGCACCGGGCTGTTTGCGGTGTCTGTTCTCACCTAGACAGATCCTCTTGTTGTAATCACAGAGGGTTCTTAATGAGTGCCACCTAAAAAGACGAGTTTAGTGAGCAAAACAAATCAGTGACGAGCGTTTCAGCATGCAGGCAGCCCCCGGCTGCTCAAGAAGTGAACAAGCGTGACACTAACCAGGCCCAGGTCTTCTCGTCAGTGCTCGTTTCATCAGCACAAACGGTCGGTTCATTCTCAATCAGATCGTCCCGCATGTCTTCCGACGCCATGAGCGGGACGCGTATCCAGAACTAATGACCGCAGAGAACAGCAGCGGTTAAAGCGGTGGCTTCGGCTGCCGTGTAAAAGCCATTTACAAGAGCACCGTCGACGTCCCAGACGCTGCACAACTTACGTTTGAGGTGTGGTGCCCAGTGTGGATGTGGTTCAGCAGCAGGCGGGCGAGATTGGCACTATGAGGGCCCTTCAGGGGGATCATGAAGACAGGCAGACCGAGGTAGGCTGAAAAGTTTAGCTCTTGTGCTAGAGCCTGAATGGAAGAAGGGAAAATGACATAATGAGACACGAGGAGGCATTAACCCAACATGTCCACCAGTGCCACAATGTTACACAGCCCTCATCAGAAACTGCCTACAGTGAACAACTCACAGCCTCCGAGTTCCTGCGTTCCGTCTCTATTTCGGAATCGGCGTCGATCCATGGTGAGAGCTTCCCAACAATGAGAGTATTCCAATCTGGACGAAGCAGAAGTAAAAGTAAAGTTACCGACATTTGCATTTCTTGTCGATCTCTTGAGTCACAAAGGCCTTTTACGGATGACATCCACACAAACAGGTTTCTGTTAAAGGTCTGCTTTAAAATGCTCAGCTTTTAAAATGTCTGCTGGATGAACGTCCAGTTTTTCTTAAGCCCCGGCATCACATGCAAGCCTGACAAGGTTGAAACTGAACAGATGTTTATGGGCTCATCTGGACAGGAATTGCCTTATTTTTAAATCACCATCTACTAAATATGAGAACACCCCCCCCTCCTTCCTTCTTCTTTTGTCAGCGCTGACAGAGTAAAGGATATTAACTGACATTTGAATGAGGTCATAAAGCGGTTGTCTTAAGATGATGGGATTTCTTTTGGTTGTCTATAACTCAACGTTGTTAACCAAGTTTTCCAGATGTCCTGACATCAAATGCTGCATATTTTAAAAGATGTCAAAAGATAACAGACTACACAAACAACACAGAAAACAGTGTAAATGCAGCTAAAGTCCTTTTTTCCTAAATTTAAAAAAAAAATCTGATATATTATGTGCTTATTTTTCATTATATCTTAACACACTGGAAAATTGAAATTTATATGGCTGTGGCCATTCTAATCACATTTCAGATCGGTGTCTATGTAATTTGAAAAGGCCCATTTTCAGAGGCTCACTTTTGTGTCTTCTGGAGAAGAACATAACAAATGAATGACTACAGACACCTGTCATAATTCAAGGTAAGGGGGTAGAAACACTAACCTCTTCCACATAGCAGCAGGTCTGACCGGGTCTGGGCACCGAGCCGGGATTTAGCGGGCTCCAACTCAAATTCTCTCCCGAACCTCGGGTGGAACAGGGGCATGCACAGGAAATCAAACCTGTGCACCCGGAGGGAAAAACGTATGAAATCACATCCATGTGTTAACAATGCAAAACTGAGGCGAAACACAAACCTGTCTACGTAATTATCCTCCAAACAGTTCACGAATTACTGCCTGCATTATCCTTTACAGACACTTCAAACTAGTGTCAAGCATCTTTGTGATTGCGCACGTGCTGATAACTCACCGGCTAGCTTAGCAAGCATCACACGCTAACAAACCAGCGCGTAACTCTATTTGATCTAATTTCGCCTAGAAAACACAACATGCAGGGTCAAGCGCTTTCCTCACCCAAGTTTGGCGACAGCAGCGAGCGTGTCAGCAATCTCCGGTACACAATTCAAATCTCTCCCGCAGGACACCCTGCCACCCGTACTGGCGGACGCCATGACTCCAGCCGACTGAACGCATTGACTGGCACTTAACTTGGCCGGGCTTTCGGAGAAACCGGCGCCATCTTGGATCTACAAGGACGCGCACGCCGATTGCATAGCAAAGCGTACAGAGCCAAAATGGCTTCGTGAGTTCCGCCCAGTCATACATCTCGTAAAATACCGCGATAATTACCGTTGGAGGGTTTTTCAGTGTAGGCATTTTACAGCTCATGTTTTTGTGTCAGTCTTGATCTTTTCATGGAAAATTTAGCTATAAGATGAATATATTTCTTTGCCACACAGTGAGAAAGTACTAAGTGAAACTTGCGTGAGAGACGTAACCTTCTTACAAGGATGACTCTCAGCAGATAATGTAAGGTTTGCAGAAAGTGGCTTCACTGCATATCAGATTCACAGCATTTAGGTTACAATATCTCTTATACAAACCCAAATGCTCTTGGATATGTTTGTGCATGTGCACATTTGTGCAAGCTGTCATATTTGCCAGAGCTATAAAAGGGTAGACGCCCAGAGCACAAAGCAGATGAGAAATTATGAGCTGCAGGAGAAAGCTGTGGGTATTAAGTTTGTGGATGTGTGTGATTGACTTTAAAATGTATGGACTCTGTTTGCTGTGCGTTTGAGGATTACTTTTTACCTGCCGTTTAACGGAACACTTGTGCAGATTTTGGGATCAAGGAATCTACCTGTAACTTTTTGAACCCCATCATGGCTTTGGAGGATATTTGTAACTTCAAAGACACATCTGTGCACGACTGTTTCCCATTTTCAGCTCTGGAGGATCCTGCATCTGTTCATATGGCTGGCTATAACTATCTGAAATGTAGAAAACAGAAAACATTGGAAAAAAGCTGTGGGGTTCCACTTCACTTTTTCATACCGTCTGTACCTCAGGCCGCCCCTTTCATTAACAGATCCACGTCTTCGGTCAGAACGCAAAACCACTCTATGAGAGTACGCAGACCTTTCCCTCTGTCCCATGGCACGACAACCCTGGGTTTCATCTTCCAAGGTGGGGTAATTGCAGCGGCAGACACACGTGCCAGTGCCGGGGGGCTTGTTGCCTGTCCAGAAGTTAATAAGATTACCCCTATTCACTCCCATTTAGTGGTCACCTCCTCAGGTAGCGGTGCGGACTGCATGCTGTGGGAGCGCATTCTGATCAGAGAAATCAGACTTTACCAACTGCGGCATAGGCGTCGCCTCTCAATATGTGGCTCTGCCAAGCTTCTCTCATTCATGCTGCATCCCTTTAAAGGCACTGATGTGTGCGTGGCTCTCACCTTGTGTGGCTGGGACAAGGAAGAGGGTGCCAAGAATTTGGAAGACGCTTCACACTTGACTGATGATAGCGCCTCAGCTCTTGTTAGTAACCAAGATGTTCCTTCAAAAACATCTTTGCCATCCCCTAACAGTGGCCCAAAACTTCTTTATGTGTGCAGCGATGGAGCCCGACTGCAGGGAGAGGTTATCTCCGTGGGCTCAGGTTCTCCTTATGCTTACGGAGTCCTGGATGTGGACCTGAGGTGGAACTTGAGTAAGGAGCAAGCCATCTCCCTGGCAAGAGAAGCAGTGTTCAGAGCCACTCACAGGGATGCCTACTCGGGAAACAATGTGGACCTTTTCCACGTCACAGCCCAGGGATGGAGGCAAAGACAGAGGGAGGACCTGAAAGAAGAATATTACAGAGACATGAAGAGGAGGGGTGAGGATGCAAGAGGAAAGAAAAAGAGTGTCAAAACTGAAAGCTGCTAAATGGTGAACACGCATTTACGTGTGTGTGACGGAAGAGGTCGGAGATTATAGAGGCAAATGAAGCTAATAGAAACATAATCTTAGGTCTGACCACATTTAAAGTCCATTAAGTTTTGCTAGTTCATCACTAATGTACATAACCAGGGTAAACTGCATAAAACGATTTTTATCCATTAAAATTTTTTTTTGTTGTGTTACTGTTCAGCCACTTTGTTTCGGTCAATATTTACGCTCTTCTGATTTTTGTTACCCGCTCATCAGTCCCCCACAGCCACAGGGGGCGCTGTTTAATAAAGGGTCCATGACGCATAAGTGTGCATTTTCTTCCACAGCGGAACTTGCTTGTTCATCGGACACTTTGAAAGATGGCCCTTGCTAATCTATTGAGCAGCGAATGTTCGGATTTTTCGTCTGATTATCGCCAGCCCTTGGCTTTTGGTTGTGGATCCGGACAGAATGGTCTGGAATCGGAGTGTACGCCGGGGGAAAGCCTCAGTTTTTCTGTTAAAAACCCGCTTGTTGCTGGAGACGAGGACGGCGTTGAGAGGAAAATAGAGTTTCTGCATGGAACAACCACCTTAGCGTTTAAAGTAAGTTAACGTTTCGCCTCTTTTAGGCGGCTGGTGTCGAAAAGACTCGTTAAAGCCGTTGAAAATAGACCGTTGACAAAGTATGTATTCTTTCCAAATAATACTCGACAGTTTACATAAAATAGCTTCTCGAGCGTTAGCATGCTAGCGGGGCTACAATCTGCTTTCTCATGGCAGCAACTCAGACATTTAGAAGGCTTCGTCTGTTACATTTCACCCATCCGATTTAGATTCCTTATAGTTGACGCATTCTTACCACATCTATGGTAGAAAGAAGAACAATCTCTAGACATTTTCAATACAGTTAATTCAACAAGTATCACATCTTCACGCGGTTAAACCATTGTGTTTTGAGTAATTGTCATTCCTTTAAACTCTGAATTCCGTTCTGTGGCTCTGTAAATGTCATTGTTGGAAGACAAAATTATGTCGAAATTCATGTTTTATGAAGAGTTGATGTTAACGTAACAGTTTCGGAAAAATGTGTAACATTCCACTTTTAAGAGACAAAGGGGAGCTACATACAGTATATCCTGTTTGTATGGAGTCCTCATGTGTAAAACTGTTGTGGCAAAACAAACCATCAAAGGAAGTATCCCACTCTTGTGTATGACTGGGAATTATGTTAGGAAAGCTCACACAAGATTATGCAAATGTTAGGACAGAATAGGACAGAATTGATGAAGATCATTTGATGTTGAATCTGTTGACCAGAGGTAGGGACACGTCTGCATTGTGAATGGACATGTGTGTTAGTTAAACCGCTCAGTCTCTGGTGGGGTTGTGTCTAGTCTGTAAGGGGGCAGATCCCAGGCACCAAAATGTATCAAAAGTTTAATTGTCTGTTTTTTATAAGACTTTAATTTCTACGACAATTTGGGTATGTGTTGTTTTGTAATGTTAATGCTTTTCACTGGAATGGAGGAGTGAATAGTCACTTCTCCTCAGACAGAGAATGAGCGCCAATGTTTTGAAGAAAAACAGTTGGATTAAACAAAAAGTGCAGTTGTCTCTTTTTTTTTTTTTTTTTTCCTTCTAATAAATGAAAAGTCTGTGGATAACAGTCTCCTTGCACAGTGTCTCCTTAAACGAGCTACACACATACTCATAGAACACACACTTCACGGTTACTTTCCTGATTCATGCGCAGTGGGACTGTTTGCAGTCTGTACAGTCGGCTGTAAAGGGTGTTTTGCAAGTCATATTTCCCTCTGTAGGTTTGTATGGTAAGCATTGAATTTTGGTGGGAAACTTGGAAACGCAGACGACCATCAGAGACTTCTGTGTTGCATCTTCCTGTGTAACTTTCCTCACTAACGACTTCCTCCCCCGAATGTTGCCTCTCTCAGTTCCAGCATGGAGTTATTGTTGCAGTGGACTCTCGGGCCACGGCGGGCTCCTACATCGCTTCGCAGACGGTGAAGAAGGTGATCGAGATCAACCCATACCTGCTCGGTACCATGGCCGGAGGAGCCGCTGACTGCAGCTTCTGGGAGCGCCTGCTGGCCCGCCAGTGCCGCATCTATGAGCTTCGCAACAAAGAACGCATCTCCGTGGCGGCCGCCTCCAAGCTGCTCGCCAACATGGTTTACCAGTATAAGGGCATGGGACTCAGCATGGGAACCATGGTGTGTGGCTGGGACAAGAGGGGCCCAGGTAACTGCAACAGCTGCATTTCACAGGCACATCTGGCTCCTGACAGTCATTCAAAAACATTTGTGCGATTTAAAATCAGTCATAAGGAGCCATCTCAACCCAGTTACTTAAAAAAGTACTTTTTAATTTTTTTTTTTTGCCAAAGTATACGTGTCATATTTCCTCAGTTAGAATTACGAGATCAGATTATAGAACAGAACAATCAAACAAAGAAAAATGTGCATTTTCTTGGCTATCGATTAAGTTTTCTTTTTTTATTTCAAGTTAAATCTTCAGCTTTAGAACCATAGGCTGATAGGTTATTCAGCTCGTCTCGCCTTGGTTTTAAGGGTTTTCCATGAGGTAGCACCACCTGGTACCAAATGCACCTTTAGCACTTACTTGGCTGGGGTTTTAAGTGAGCTGAGTCGAGGCGACGTCTACAGGCTGCATTCTGAGGTACGTCATGAAAGCGACTGCTTCACAAGAACCCTGCCATTTTTAGAGAAAAAAAAACGGCAACAGAGACCGTTCGATTTAATTTTTTCTGTGATTGTCAACGAGGACGTTGAGTCTGACAGAAAGTCATCGACCGAGCGTCAGGTATGCCATCGCCTCGATGTCCTCCATTGTTGGGTTGTGTTTGTGTTGCATACAAATGATGTCACAGGACTTGCTATAACGACCCCACCCTCATTGAGCTGGTACTCAACTGTAACGGAAAACGACCTAAACCGAGTGGAAAAGGGCCATTATTCTAAGCAAACTGTTGCATATTATTATTATTTACAGGGTATCTGAGGGATATTAAAAAGTCTAAAATCCAATCATTTGAATTTAAGGCCTTAAAATGTCTAAAATTATCTTAAAATTTCATAAAACGTCTTAAATACGATTTTGAAAGGTCTTACAGTATTAACGTTACTTTTATTTAAAACAAATGCATAAACTTCAGTCTTGCTTTTAATTATTTTGATTTTTGAGGCTTCGGTAGAGAGGCTTCTGATGTTTTTAGGTAGATTAAGCATTTTGTATTCCAATGTGAAAGAGCTGTTAAACAAAATCTTATACTTTGCAAGTAATTCCGGGCCATAACTTGGCCCTTCATGCCTTTTGTACTTTTTTGCCAGTATGGTTGCGAAATGGGTCTTAAATGGTATTCATTATGGTCTTAAAAAGTCTTAAATTTGACTTGTTGAAACCTGCAGAGACCCTGTATTTGGGAGCCTCTTGAATTTGAATAGATTATTACAGTTAAATTCATAACATTTCAGTGTGTTTTTGAAATTCCAAATCATTAAATGTCTTAAAATGCTCCACGATTTGGGTATCGAGTGACATTTTTGAAATGCACTCATCACACATCCTTTTCCCACTCTTGGCGTGTGGTATCCACTCTCCTGTAGAAGAAGACTGTCATGTTGACACGTTAATTTCCCAGTGACACGTCGGTTTTGATTGCCAATCATCTCTTCTTGACAGATAATCAAGTTTTAAGCTATTTTTTCAATAGTATTCATTATTTGCATTATCATACAGCGGACTTTGATTGAACAGGGCTCAAATTGAACTTAACTTGTTTGTTGATACAAGTCTTGTACGGCCTTTCCCGTCAACTGTGAGTATTCATATTTATTGTGAACGGGGATATTGAGAAAAAAGAACTGTAGTTCATGTAGTTAACCACTAGATGGCCCTGCAGCGTGTCTTTTGCCTTGCCATGTTCATATGTTGAACCGCTGCTTCTTGGTGACTCAGTGTGAGGCTGTACATCAAGGCAGGTGTGCTTAAAGAGGCCGACACAGTAATAGGAAATCGATGAGGCTGGGACTGCGGGCCAGTGAAAGCTCGGCACGATGATAGACGTCGGGTCCCGGCCCTGGACAATTGGGTCTCTTGCATAATGGCCGTACGTCCACTGAGATCGATGCCAACTTTGTCTGGGAAGCAGAGAGGTCTGTTTGAACAATGACGCCCGCCGGTGGGCCGGCATATGCACACGACACGTGTTAAATCCCAGGCAATCAATTGGGAAAATAATGATCCCTGTATAGGCCCGGTAGGTGGGGGATATTCCCTGGCTCTCACCACGCTGATGATTGAATGAAGAGGTAAATGTCATGTAAATTAAATCAATCGCGATTAGTCAGAAAGCTCATTAGCTATCTACAATCATGTCAAGAGCACTTATTCCCCAGACAAAGTATCTTAAGATGCATGCGGAATAGATGGAATAAAAACGATGCTGAGGAGCTTGAATGTGGATCTGTGCAGTGCCGTCACATGTTATGACACTTGTAATCTGTGCACAGTTGGTGCTTAATAGCTGAGTAGCAGCTTTGATTTTCGACTGAAAAGTGACTGCAGTATACGGCACAAGCTGGAGCTCCTTCCAAGGACAAGATGGGCTTTGTAATTGGGGGTCGTATGCGTTTTAAATAGGATGCAGACCTCATCACAAAAGGGAGAGTAGCGTATGATACAAAGCCTTGTCAGAAGACCCATGTGGCAGCTGGTTTTACAGCCACTCCCCAGAGGGTGATGTAATAGCCCCCCCCCCCTTTGTACAACTGCTGCTCTATTTTTACTCTTGAGCCAGTTGTGAATTCTAGTAGGGAGGACAGATGACAGACGCTGATCCATTTGATGCCAGCCACCCATTCCCCTCACCTACGTCTAAACGCTGTTATTGCAGCCAGCTGCACAGGCTGCTGCTTAAAGAAGGCTCCTTAAGCACCTGTCGGGTGATTGATGAAGTGTAAGCATCTCCTGGCCTGCTCTGCTGCAGCGCTCCACCATCCGGACAACATGCCCCCCCCCCCCCCGCTCCCACGCTTATGTGTGGCTCATGAATTCGCCCCTTTCTTCTTGCTTCCTGAGCACACATCACTGCTGCGTCAGGGTTAGACCGTTCAGCGGCATCGCATTAAGTTCTACAAAGACCCCAGGTGTGTCTGGAAAGGAGTGGATGTGGGGAGTGTGTTTTATTTATTTATTTTTTTGGGTGCTGCTCTGCTTCTATACTTGGACCTCCTTAAAGAGTCCTCAACCACCTCCGTCAACTGTGCTACTCAACACAAGAGGCTGCCTTTACAAATCTTTCTCCCCGCCTATTATGTTCTTATCAAGTCCCTCACAGTTCTCAAGAGGAACAGGCAGGTCTTGGAATGGCAAATTACCCCTGTACATAGGCAGGCACTGGATGATTATCGTGGCAAGCAAACGACAAGCTCAGGAAGCTGCAATTTGCCAGCTGAAATCCATGGTAAGGGTTTTTTTTTCTTCTTTTTTCTCCTCCCTCAGAAAAGCAAGTGGCTTTCTATCCCTAATAGACTGTCACTAGTTAAACTGACAATCCGCAGGCGAGGATGTGCAATCTGAGGGCATTCTGAAGTGCTTTTTAATGTGGGAACTGAGCGATGGTGTTGGATATTTGGCAAATTTCTATGCACCGCGAGAATCATTTTCACAGGTTTTGCTTTGTGAAAGCGGTTTGAAAAACATGCCTTTTCACAGGCTGTCTCTTTACCGTCTGCAGGCTGGCTGTGGGCGAGATCGCAGGCTGGTGCGAGTCACTCCTTCCACGTCACGCCGGAGTCGGCCCTGGCGAGTGTGTCACGGTGCAGAACAAACTGTTGCGCATGTGTCCGTGAAGTGTGTGCGTGGAGCAAACTGTCGCTCACATGTCCAGCAGTGCATTGTGGGTCTGCATTGCTCATATGATTACATGCTGGGTCAGTTTGACGTGGAGTCATACTCCATGTGACATTCTAATGTGTAAAGGTGAAGGCAAAGTCTGCGTCGAAGAGTTTGGGTGTGTAGAAGGCTATAAATATGCTCTAGCCGTCTGATATCCACAGGAAGCTGTTTTTATTTATTCATTTTTCATAATTTTAATCCTCCCTGGTGAGATGCTGTTACCTGGACGGCTCGGATTGTGGGTCGATAGTTAATTTTTGGCCTGTTTGCGGGGATCAATAAGAGCCAGAGAAGGGCCCCTGGGCAGACAGTGTTGTGGGCCGGGCCTCGTCAGCAGGTTCCGAGGCCGGCTTCATTTTACTCGAAGAGGATGCAGCTGTTAATATCTGCCAGCCTTACTTCACTCGGAGAGGTTGCAGCTGCTTTCATTCTCTCTCTGGAGGACACGCTGCGTGTGTGCGATTACAGGATTGTGTTCGTTCGGTTTGTGAGGAAAGTGGTGCACCATCTCGGTTTTCATGCCAAAGCGCAACACCTGAATCAGGAGACCAACCGCTTCCCTTCCACGGTTTTCTCCTGCCTCCTGACCTATCTTTTGTCCCCTCTCTTTAGGTTTGTACTATGTTGACTCTGAGGGGAACCGGGTGTGTGGCGACCTGTTTGCGGTGGGCTCCGGCTCCATGTACGCCTACGGCGTGATGGACAGCGGCCTGCGGCAGGAGCTGACCGTGGAGGAGGCCTGCGAGCTGGGCCGTCGCGCCATCTACCAAGCGACCTTCCGCGACGCGTACAGCGGAGGGCAGGTCAACCTGTACCACGTCCACAGCGAGGGCTGGACCAGGGTCTCTCAGGAAGACGTTCTCATGCTGCACCAGCAGTACAAGGGTCAGGCATAGTTGAAAGGTGGGGTGGGGGTAGGAGGTTTTTTTTTTTTTCTTTTTTTTTTTTTTCTAGTATTCAGTGTTTAAGAAGTTGAAATGTAATTTTGGTTGACACACAATAAAAAGGACTCATCTGACCATCAACGTCCAGTTGCATCACTTCCGTTACTTTTTGCGAGCGTGAAGCTTTATATTGTGCATGTTTAACAAAGCCAGTGAGCTCCACTCACCCTGCACAGAGTTTGATTGGAGGTTTCAGAGGTGTTCGATGACTCAAACATACAGAGCGGGTGTAATGTGGTTCTTGCCCTACATACATTTAATTTGGATCATACCCTTGGATATTAAATCCTCTTCCTCAATAAAACCTGTCATCTTTTTTTCAAGAGTGTGCCGTTTGTGTGAGTGCTGATTCCACCTTTGGGTCGCAAGATGCGAGTTGAATCTCTGACGGTTTACTCCCTCTGTCAGTGTATTAGTGCCTCATCTTTCTTTTAATGTTTCACCGCTGCTTGTATTTACATTTCCATCATCTGTTCCGCCAGCTGTTGGGATTGGGAGGTACATCCAAAGACTCTTTTTGTCTCTTCTATATGTTCTGCATGTATTAGCAGGGAGTAGCTCTGTCTAAATAGCACAATTTAATTGCACACCACCAGCCTCAGTAATTGCGCCCCCTGAGTTGTAACAGTGTGTTTTTCTTCCCCTCATTGATAATGTTTCCTTCCTCCGCTCGCGTTGCACAAACGCGTCTTTTAATTGGATGGGAGAATTTATTCTTTAATTCCTCCCTGACACACTTAGCTTCAGAATGTGCAGTGCTGTGTGCCACCCTGCCATGGTGTTTTACAATGTAACGACCTGCGCTGGCAGTGCGTGCCCCTCCAGTGGTTTTTATGGTTTGGAATAAACACTAATAAAGGGGATGGGGGGGTGGGACGGAGGGCCGAAGCCACTGCACACTCAAACCATGGTTAAAAACTAGTTTCACAGGTGACTAGTTGGCAGATGGAATAGAAATGGGATTTCAATAAATGGAAATGAGCTGCTCTCGTCTGGGATGCTGCTCTTGGTAAATGAAGTGATGGCAACCGCAACATCAATTGAAGCAGATACTGACAGAGTGACTGAGCCTATGGAGATATGCTAAACTAGTGCAGTTGTATATAAAAGCATTAAAGCTCATGAGGGAAATAGTCCCTTAAATGTCCTCTATTGCTGGCTTAAAGAGTTAAGAGATGGATTGAATATGATCCTCTGAAGAGTGGATAAAGATAAGGTTCGCCAGCCCCATTAAAAATCCAACTTACAGCATTGTTATTGCATTAGTCAGAGAGAGCTTTTCTCGATTTGAAAGAAACATACAAAAAAAAACCCAATAATCTTTTAGAGGAAGCAATATTTGCCCATAATTGCTTGATGAGAGACTGTTAAGGCAAAAGCATAATGGGGATTTAACTGGGGAAGTTAATGCAGCAGTTGTTCTACATATAGAACAACGTAATACTCTGGAATGGTTCAATCCACCGATCGATCGACCGACTGACACAAGGGTTCGTTTGAAAAACGTGTGTATTCTTTTAAGCCTTTCTCGCAGTGTCACGTTGCCTCGGTTAACCGCAGCTCTACTTTTCCATTTACGCTTTGAGACGCAGGCTTCACGAAAGACGATCATTCAATCGTATTCTCCAGCTTTTTTTTTCCTGTTTGAGGAGCTTTTCGCAGCTGTCAACGTTTAGATGAAGCAATAGAAGGAAAAAAAAGAAGTTTAGATCCATTTTTTTTGTCAGAGCATCCCAGCCTGGTTTGGTGCATTATTACAAAGGCTTATCTGAAGCAGAACATTTAATGTATCCAAGGGGTGTCATTAAAGAATGGCAGTAGATGAATTTTTATTTGACCAGTGACTGTTGTCTCTGTCATGGGACCTATTTGGGGTCGGTCATATAAGTTTATTTCTAACTTTGCCTGTTCAGATCGGAAACAGCTGGGGAGTCCCTTTGTTTAAACGGTTTTACCCTTATGCGCCTTCTTCTTCGTACCCAGCGTTTTTTTCTGGGTGCGATCATCTTCAAGAGAGAAAAAACAAGTCCTTTCACAGCAAAGTTTCTCCAAAAAAAATACAGTAATTGACATCTTCTGAATGTGTAAAAACAAAAAAAAAAACAAAAACAAAACAATACTTACTGTGATGATGTTAGTTTACCGACAGCTGTTGCGCCTCATCCGCCTGGAACAGGTATGTCAAAGCTTTGTCTTCGTGGAAGTGTTGAGAAGTCACAGTTTATGACCCAGATCACCCAAGGCATGCCGAATCACTTAACAGCTCCTTCAAGGTGACTGATTTTGTTCACAGCTTTAGTTCCATAAACCTCCGTTGCTAATGTGCATGTTCCTGTCTGCCCTTTTGGCTCGTCTAGTCATGTATTGAAGAATTTATTTATTTTTCAATTTCTATATTTGGACTCAACCTGCTGCGCATGTGTGTGTGTGTTTGTGACCTTGGCTTTCACCCAGCAGATGGTGTGTGGTGCTGGAGTTGACAGTCGCCCATGTCTGGCATGGAGATTACAGGTTGTCAACAGGTATTTTCAGTTTGGCTGCTATTATCTCTACCAGCTTTCAGAATAACCTCACAAAGCTGTACACTAAGGGCAAGATTCCCTTTCTTTTTCTGTCTACCCTAAATTTGACTGAATGCGACGAAAAAGACCAGCTGGCGTTATTGAGAGGTGCCAAGACTATGATTTTCACACCGTCATAAAATAACCCCTCTGCCCACATGATGCCATCTGTCAGGTGGTCATATACGATTTTGCCTCCAGACGCCTGATCGTATTTGAACACAGTCATAACGAGGCTCCGACAATCCTCTTTGGAATCTCAGACACCTTGTATGTGAGGTGTTATTTGCCATGATTTGATGCGAGGACTTAGTAATTGGATCTTCAAAAGTCAAAAACACCCACCGCGGGAGTGCGCACGGCTGGGGATTGAGTATCTCGCAGCAATTGTTTATTCCTGCTGATGCTTTATCCTGACGGGAAAACAAATGAGAAGTCTATTTGGCTTGGGTAATGACTCCCGGCTGGCTGCCTCTTGTCCACCCGAAGGCTCTCAGGGTGTCATATAATCAGTACCCTCCCAAGTCTTTAAATGCATGCCATTTCTGACAAACAACAAAGCTGGCATGAAGATAATTGTGTTCGTGGTCTCCGTGCACCTTCTTCCTTGCTGGCGCAAGAGGCAGCCTGCTGCCTCGCCTCGTTTGAGAGGGTTCTGTTTCTCATCCCTCCTGATGACAGCCACACTTTTGTCATTCCTGCTGCGTACTTGCCATAGCCATCTCACTCCCCTCTGGACAGTTTTTTTATAGCCCTTTTACTTCCTCCTCCTTCTCCAGCATTGTTTTTGGCAAATGTTTCTTTTATTTTATTATTATTTTTTTTTACTCGATTAAATCAGAGACTTGAGTGAATACAGCCTGGCAAAGCAAGCGGCGGAGCCCTTGAGTTCTATCCAGTCTGAGTCAGTGCTTGTTCGTTTCCCAGCAGGCACTTAAGAGCTTCTGCCAACACCTCTATCGCTACTCCTGACGATAGTGATGATCATGAAGGTGATGGTGAGGATGAGGAGGATTATAGCCTCGGCTACTGATGCAGACTGTGCCTCAAGAGGCCTGAAGCTGTCGGATGTTTATCCCTTGTCATGACACCTGACTGTATAAATGGGGCTGTCTGTTTGGGTTATGGTCAACGGTACCAGGTCTTACCTCCCGGGCAGGCAGAGACAGGGTCAGGGAGACTACGGCAAAAGGAATGGCAGAAATAGCGATGGTGGTTGCCACGTTCACGCCACATTGTCCCATGTGTCTCATGACTTTTTTTTTGTGTGTGTGTGTGTGTGTGTGTGGGGGGGGGGGGGGTCCTTTAAAACGTGAGGACTTAGAGGGCAATGAAAAGAAAATTGTGGATTGTGTTGTTTCACAGTATCAAATGGGCTTTTCCCTTCCAGTTCAGTTCTGGTAATGTGAGCGCTTACATTTGTTGGGGTGACGTGCCATCCAGGGGTGTTGCGCTTCTCCACTGACTGACCTTGTAAACATCTGCTGGCTCATACATTGCTTTCATACAGTTTATTTGTTGAAGGTTTGAATAACGTCGTTTTAGAAAATACTGACTCGTACATCTTCCCTCTGGACGAGTCTGCTTTATGATTCTTCTGAAAAATGCACCACCACAGTGTGTCGTTTTTATTAGTTTGAAGTGTCACTCAGAACCACAGGCTCGCTGACAGAATAGCCGACCCCAGCGGAATACCCATCTCAAGAAGAACAACTCTGCCAGACTGGACAAGACGTTCCCATCAGCTCTTCTCCTCTTTTCTCTTCTCTTTCTCCTCTCCGTTCGTACATCCCTTTTTTTCTCTTCAACATTTTGACTTAATTCTCCCTGCGGTAGCCTCGGCCTGTCGCCCACTTTCCTCCGGCCTGATCCCGCTCTGATCAGCGCCACCTCCCTCCCTCCAACAGAACCAGCGAGGGAAATGGAGGAATTAATTACGCACCCCAGAGCTCGTTACCCTGGCTCAGCCCTTTCAGCTTCCTGGCACTTCACTGACTGCATTTGTAATTCAGCCTGGAGCCCTGGACGTGAGGGTAATAACAGAGGGTACCCGTCCAAACGGACGAGCGCGCACTGATAAATGATTCGCCGGGCCGGACGTGATGGAACTGACGTGAAGGGGCCAGGAGTGACTCTGGCGTGATTGACACCTAGCTTTGGCACAGGGATTTTGTTTGAGAGAAATAATTTATGGCTTTCTCTTCCGGAGCTGAGACGAATGCCAGAAATGAATAATGACCTCTTGGAAGTTCAGCGTCTATGATTGCAAACAATAGCCCAGGTTGTCACTGCTGTGGATATGACAGAATTGATAGCATAATGAGAATGAGAAGCTAATGGACTAAAACGTGGAAATGGCAGTTTAATTAAATACCAGGTCACGACTATGAAAAACATTCTAACATTAGAGACATCCTGGCTGATCAATATTATTCCCCTGTGTTTGAATGAAAATGAAAGCAGAAGTCTTTTTTTTCTTTTGCCAGCTGCCTCTCACTGCACATTTCCCTCTATCTTGTAATCCTTTCCTCTCACTGCTCTTTTGTGTTGTAGTTTTTCTCCGAGCTTAAGTGTTGAGTGCCCAGCAGTTGTCCTCTTTTGTGTGTTACTCAGCCTCTGATGTTTTCTTAAGCACACTGGTGAAAAAACAGAAAATTGTTTATTTGCTTAGCCATCGTCTCTCCTCATGCATCCCTGTTCTTTGCCAGAGCTCTAAGTCCATTACAGTCGACTGTATGCCTCTATCAGCAACTTTTTCTCATCCTCCCGCGCTACGCTCTGTATCCCAATCTCTCCCATTTTCTTTTTTTTCCTCTGCTCCACCACTTTCTACCATTCACCCTCCTTCTCTCTCTACATTACCCATGATCCCTCTCTCTCCCCGTCTCTCTCTCCCCCTCCTTGCCTTTTTTGCTCAGGACTGATCTGCTCTCATTACATTGATGGCCCTGATGATTCACTTGGATGGTGCTCTCTCTCTCTCCCCTGTGCCTCTCCAAGGCTTTTCTTCGCAGCCTTCTCACACAGAAGTGCTTTCTCTCTGGGCACAATGACAGCATGGCACCTGCTACTCAGCTGTGTGACCTCTCGGCATCATCACAGAGATAAGCCACAGAGAGATGAGCATGCTGACATGCTTCTTATTCAATGTGGACTCTGTTGTTGGTGAGTTTTCGCTAGTGACCTTGTGGCAATATTTATTGCTGGTTTGAATTTTTGTTTGGCCTGCTGAGGGTAAAGTAAGACTTCCCTTTGATCTTGGAAATGGCCGATAAGTTCAAGTGCTTCACGTTACCTGAACCACAGCCGTTCCCTGTTATTCATCCCTTATGGTGCATATTTCATACTTTGAGAATTACCTTCAGAGCAGCTGACTGTGGTTTGCCTCCACTACAAACTCCCTCTTGCCGCTCCGTTTGGCTAAAATGCAAATGGACCAGACTCAAAATAAGGCTGTGTGCCATTTCTCCACCCTTCTTTTACTGGTGATACATCCCTCTGTGACTTTATATTCACATTAGTGCAATGTTTCTAGCGAGAAACTTAATGTTTTCGGTTGACCATTTACTCCTCATCTTTTGCCTGTGCACATTATATTCATCACTCCATTATTTCTCCTCTTGAACACCTCTTTTACCTCCTCTTAAGTCACTCCATAGATTTAGAACAAACTCTGCACAGTGTCTAAATTACCTCTGACAGATTAACTGCGGTACTTTAAAAAAAAAAAAATCCTGCCACTAATATTCATTCCCCCACATTTAGGCTAAAAAGCACATTTAGATCAAGTATGCTGCAAACATTTTGGAAGAATTGTGGAGAACGATATGACGCTCAGGATGATGAAGCCTCACACCAGTTCTTAAAAGCTAAAAATGAAAGAATAGCTTTGCATGCAGTGCAGATTTAGTCATCTAACCAGTAGATAAGGGCGGTGGTGTCTGTAAATGATGCTCAGCCGTATAGATAGGATTTTTATTCTCAATTATCCGATGTCTTTGTTTTCTAAAAAGGTTGAATTGTGACATTTAGTCAGACTCATTTCTGGTGAGTGTTGTCCTTTGTTACAGATTATCTTCATATTCCCTACAGACAGAATATCTAGGGGCAGCCAAAGTGCAGACATTTCCAGTTCAGTCAGCTGTGGATTCCATCTTTGCTGTTTGCAGATGATGCCATCCTTTCGGCCTTGTGAAGCCGAGACCTCCAGCACACACTGGGGCAGTTTGCAGTCGAGTGTGGAGCAGCTGGGTTGAGAATTAGCACCTCCAATTCTGAGACCATGGCCCTCAGTCAGACAAGGGTGGATTACCAACTCTGGGTAGGGAATGAGTCGTTGCCTCAAGTGAGGAAGTTCAAGTATCTTGGGGTCTTGTTCATGAGTTGGGATAGAATGAAGCGGAAGGAACAGAGGTGGAAGGGGCAGCATCTGCAGATCTGGGCTCAGAGTAGATTTGCTGCTTCTCACCATAAAAAAAGCCAGTTGATGTGGTTCAGGCATCTGGTCAGGAGATTCCCCAGTAAAAAGTGTTTTGGACATCAGGTGGAGGCTTCAAGACAATCCTAGCACCCACTGGAGAGATGACTTTAGAACATCTTTGTGTTCCCATCGGAAGAGCTGGAGATAGTGACAGGGGACAGGGGAGTCTGGGTATCTCTGCTTGGACTTTTGCCCATTCAACCTGGTCCCAGTCAAGAGGTAGAAAGCTGATGGATACATTGATGGATGGATTAACCATGACTCCAGTAAAACTTTTCAGCAGGAAATGTACTCTTATCCCAATGATGCTCAAAAGAAAGGTTGGATTTCCGAATCAGAATTTGATCTTCTATAATGTAATATATAATATATATATAATATATAATATATAACCCTCCAGATAATCCCACTGTGGTACAAACAGATTTACTGCGGTCTTCATTGTCTTAAGTTTGTGAATATTTGACAAAGCCCTTTTCACAAACTGTTCCAGACAACATCAACTGATTTCACTGATACAATTTCAGGTTTTGATGTTTTTTTTTAAATGTGTTTTTATATTATTTATATATTCATGTATAATTTATTCAGTTTCCCATTTTGGGATTAATTAATTATATCAGTTTGAGTTAAATTTGATTATGTTTTTCCATTCATCCTTGATACCACAAGCCTCCAAGCTTTTCTACCAATGTATCCGATAAAGATGATTTGGAGTCTTTCATTTTCTACTGATGGTAATGTAATGTGTCTCACCCTCCGTAGAAAAGTATCCTTGATTTAGCTGAACTTGACATTTTTTTCTTTAATTTTCTTTACTAGTTTCTGGCCTGAACGTGTGGGCTATCTGTGCAGAAAAGTTCATTTGTGTGGCATTTTGAGAGGAACTTTTCCTCTAACTCACTAAGGAAGACACATTTCTCCAAGACTATTAGGTGATACAGGTTTATCATTGACTTGTTTGAAGAATTTTTAGATATCGTCACAATGTTGAACAGCTTAAACCTTGATAACATCAACTTTTTGTAATGAAAAAGGGTTTCTCTGAAATGTGGATATTGATAGACAAAGTGTACCTCATTAGAACTCTTTTAGTGGAAGGAAACTGATAAAAGTCTCGTTGCTGGCCACAAGTTTCCACCCTACCTGTCTTAAAAAGGGTCTCTGCATCAGTCATTTTGTTGACTGAGAAAGATCTATCTTTCCACAGAGGACTGTATGGAGAAGGCTGAGATTATGAAAGGTAGATTTAGGCAATGGCTTTATCTATCCTCTTGGATGAATAAAGCATATGAGCTGGCCTTAATAAAATCTCGTTAGAGCCTGTTTGAAACGTTTCAATGCTCAGTGCACCAAAATTTATGTCTCCAAAAAAACATTTCTTAAAGGGCGAGCCTGAACTGATGATCACATCCTTGTTCGTAAATAAAAGGGTAAAAAATATTAGTGATCATTTGGTCTGTGGCAATTTTGAACTTTGGAAGCTAATACAATTGAGACTATCATGTAAAAGTACATTGTAATGGTGCTCACCATATTGCTTCCCCACATTTTTGCTGTATTGAATTTATCACTTTACCACCTGGGGATGGTGGGCACAATATAGGCTCATTTGGAATGAAGCATGTTGGATCTCTACCCTTTAAACATTGGTTCCTAAAAACTTAATGATAATTAACTTCTTAGCACTGTTCTCTGACTCTACTGAAAATAATTTGTATGATCATTCCTAAGGATGCATTGGAATATATACATCCTATTTATACATACACTATATTGCCAAAAGTATTCGCTCATCTGCCTTTACATGCATATGAACTTAAGTGACATCCCTTTCTTAATCCATAGGGTTTAATATGATGTCAGCCCACCCTTTGCAGCTATAACAGCTTAAACTCTTCTGGGCAAGCTTTCCACAAGGTTTAGGAGTGTGTTTATAGGAATTTTTGACCATTCTTCCAGAAGCGGATTTGTGAGGTCAGGCACTGATGTTGGACGGGAAGGCCTGGCTGGCAGTCTTTGCTCTAATTCATCCCAAAGCTGTTCTGTCAGGTTGAGGTCAGGACTCTGTACACGCCAGTCAAGTTCTTCCACACCAAACTCGCTCATCCATGTCTTTATGGACCTTGCTTTGTGCACTGGTGCACAGTCATGTTGGAACAGGAAGGGTCCATCCCCAAACTGTTTCCACAAAGTTAGGAGCATGAAAATGTCCAAAATCTCTTGGTATGGTGAAGCAGAATTCCTTTCACTGGAACCAAGGGGCCAAGCCCAGCTCCTGAAAAACAACCCCACACCATAATCCCCCCTCCATCAAACTTGACACTTGACGTGATGCAGTCAGACAAGAACCGTTCTCCTGGCAACCGCCAAACACAAACTTGTCCATCAGATTGCCAGATGGAGAAGGCATCTCCACTGGTCTAGAGTCCAGTGGCGGCATGCTTTACACCACTGAATCCGACGCTGTGCATTGCACTTGGTGATGTATGTCTTGTACGCAGCTGCTCAGCAATGGAAACCCTTTCTATAAAGCACACTGTTCTTGAGCTAATCTGAAGGCCACATGAAGTTTGGAGGTCTGTAGCCTCTAACTGCAGAACGTTGGCGACCTCAGCATCCGCTGACCCCGCTCTGTCATTTTATGTGGCCCTCCACTTCGTGGCCGAGTTGCTGTCGTTCCCAATCGCTTCCGCTTTGTTATGATACCACTGACAGTTGACTGTGGAATATTTAGTAGCGAGGAAATTTCACGACTGGACTTGTTGCACCGGTGGCATCCTATCACGGTACCACGCTGGAATTCACTGAGCTCCTGAGAGCTCTCCTGGTAAGACCAGTTAGAAAGTTAGAAAGAGCTGAGAGTATACGTTTGTATACTGAGAGCTGAGTGGATACATCTGGCAATATAGTGTATGTGTCTAATATTCTTTCATTTTTTAAACTTAAGGTGTTGAGATGACTAGTTACTAGATGGACTAGTAACTTTTGGTGTGCCTTAATGTATTTTACATAGCACTGAATCAGTTTCCAAAGAGTATTTTAGAGTGCATGTAACAGCTACACTTAGAAACCTTCAGTTTAGCCACACTTTGACACAGCCCCTCTTTGTTTTGCAAGCTGTCGAATGCTAAACTCTTTAACAGTGGCTGTTAGTCAATGTACTCAATCAAGCCACAGATAAAGGATTGGATTTAATCCACCTGAGTCATTTGAACACTGCTTCAATGACAGGATAGGACTCAAAGAAATCTGACCTTGTGTGGAGAGTGTAATCACTTTCAATGCTGCAGATGGCTTCTTTTTCAGTGCAGTATCTGATGACCAACTGAATTTACTGTGAAAACCTTCAGTTTTCTTATGAAAATGAACGGGAACTCGACAAGGCTACTAACTACAGTTCTTGCTGAAAGTTAGGCAGATGAACAAAAGATGAGAGAGCCGTCTGTCCCATAAGAAATAATGTAACAACTTCTGTGGCTCTTTGGCAAGATGAAGTAGTCTTATTGGACGGCAAAATTTCGCTGCAGATTAGTCAGAATCTGATTTATAGTCCGCACAGCTTGAAAAGAGAAACAGTTTGTGATGTGTTGAGTCATAGAATAATAGTATTGATCACTTGAATAAAGCTAAAGTCTTCTTTTTGATTATGTGTGTAAAATGTGAGTCTTATTTGTAATGATGGCATTGTCACCCTGCTGTTTAAGAAGAATACAGCTTAACATCGGGTACGTTTGATTAGAGCCAGCAAGTAAGCACTGACACTATACTTACAATACAACCAAAATTGTTGATAAATAATTTATCTTCAGTGTCTGTGGTGGTTTTCTGAAGTATGGCAGCTCTTTGAAATTGAACTTTGAGATATGCAAGCTCTCTTATGTATTTGTCTGCTGCACACTTTGCTTTTACATTGATATTTGTTAGTACACGAGGGTAAGTAATGCCCACTTAACCTACTTTACAGAGTGCAACTCTAAACTGAGGGCCTTTGAGATGGGGAGTCAAATATTGGAACAAAGCATTTAACAAATGGATACCATTCAGAAATATGCATTAGGGGCAGACCATAATTAAATGCAGAGAAACCAACACAGCATGCTGTTGCTGCCCATGCACTTGTTTTCACAACTGAGATCTTTATGAATAGTCCTGCCAAATATTCTGTAGAGGAAACCTGATTGCTGCAAGGATTATTCTGAATTATGGTGTTTTTTCAAGACTACAGAGTGATGAATTCTTGTGCACCAGTTGGCAGAGAGATGATGATAAAAGTATTAAGTCCATGATCTTTGTCTTGCATGTTGTTCCATTAAGTGTAAAAAAAGATGTATATATCTCAGGAAAGATTGTGGTACCAGCATATATATGATATAATATATATATATATATATTATGTACTTCTTTTTACAAAATTCTTCTTTTGAGAACATGTTACAGAAGCAGACATCACTCTCTCCATGTATTGCCTATAACACATTAACCTCAAATAGCTGTATGATAGTCATTTTAGCACAGACAGTTAATTGTTATTTTTGTAAGTTGGGCTAGCTAAAACATTTGCTTAGCAAGCCTGTCACCTTAAAGATATCTGAGAACTTAATTTAAATTATGTAAATTAATTTACAAATGTAAACTTGAATTAATTTCTCTTTAGGCTTTAGCAATTACTCTATTTTACTGTGTGCTTTAGTTTTTAAGTTCTTTCGTTTTTCTTTTTTTTACTGTAGAACGTATTTCTACATCAAATAACTGATTGGTAATCTTACTTTTCAACGTATTGTGGTGTGATAAACTGTTAATGAGTACTTCTTTACACAGTTCACAGTTTCCTTTCTGCTGAGCGTTTCTGCTCTCAACGGTTTGGACTTTTGCTGAACATGGCCGAATACCCTGTGCAGTCCATGTCCCCTGAAACTACTGGGCAATTGGAACACTGGTGAACGTGGTGCTGAATGGCGAGACAGTTTTTCCTGTTGTCATGTTATCAGTGATGTGCTTCACCTGCACCTGGAAAAGAAAAAAGTCAGATGCACACTATGCTATTTAACAGACATAGGAAGATTACATATTACAGCAAATGACTTTGCACTGTTAAGACAAGTGGTCTGCAAATGAATAAGGTAAGTATCACTTGGGCCCAGTATATGCACAGCTACCTATCACTGTGGAACTTGTGTTCTTCTGTTATTTATTTATTTATTTATTTTACCTTTGTTTTGTTTGTTTGTTACACAGCCGGCAGCAGCCTGCTTCTGTGTTAAATGCCAACTGTGAGAAAGGGTCTATAGGCCAATATTCTGACATGTGAGATATAACACAGGTGTAACTAATAACATTAATAACCACTGAGGCGTGCCAGTTCCAGGGTCCTGATATTGTGCATTTTGACTCGCTGCCAGCAGCTTACTGGGACACCTCAATGGAACCGAGGCATCATTACTGTGATTAGTTCCACCTGTGTATCTCCTGGTAAGACCAGTTAGAAAGTCTGCTGTGGAAAATAAATGTTTTTTTTTTTTTTAAATGTCCTTCTGTTTTCATGTTTCCCCCCAAAAAAACAAAAAACGGTTGAACCCGGACAAGACATTGAACAATCTGATTTGAGTATCTCCCACAATCCTAGTTAAAGGTTCTCCATGTCAAAGAAAATGTTTTGAACATCAAAAACTCAAAAGGTCTCATCAGAATCAACAAAAAAGACAAAACAAACTGTATAGAAACCAAAAAACAAGCCTATGTATAGTGCGGCTGACATATACAGCTGAGATACTTTGGGAACAGACTACATTCTAATGTAATGCCACTTTTTGACCACATAGAGATGATTAGTATAAAGCACAGTATTTACAACAGTGACGGAAGCTCCTCGTAAGTCAACATTTCCCATGCCACCACTTCCTCCAACAAATAAACCATGTTTCGCAGCAAGGATACAAAATAACGAACAAAAAAGAAGCCAAAACAAGATTAATTATAGGTGTTTTCACCCGAGAAAGACAGTGAAGCGTTTGGACAGTAAAGCTCTGATGCAGAACTTTAACTCAAAAGTCATAGTGGCTGTTGAACAGTGTATTCCCTCAGTCCTCCGCTGTAGTGATTTTATGGACTTCTTCACTGATAAAATCTTTTTTTATCCAACAGCTGGCAGAACTAATAGTTCCCTGTTATGACATTAGAAAATGGTAAAAGGCATTATTTAGACTATCTATCTGTCTTCTTTCAGTAATTTAGCTGAATTAAATGTCAGCAATCTATGCTCCTACAAAAATCATCAATATGTCTATTAGACCCTATCTCAGTTGGACTGTTTAACCTTGTTCTACCCCTAAAGTAACACTTTTGTATTCAATCAGATCGGTTTGTCTTTATGAACCGGCTACGTACCAAAGGCCTTTAAGCTCGCTGTCATTAAACCATTACTGAAAAAGACCAGTCTTGATCATAATGTTGTAGCCAACTGCAGACCAATATCCGTCCTTCCATTGATCTCTAAAACCCTTGAAAAAGTATAGATTTGGAGGACATAATAGTACTGCAACTGCATTTGATTAAGTTGTAAATTACCTTCTCATTGCCTCTGATAATGGTCTTGTCTCTTTGCTGGTCCTGTTAGATGTCAGTGGCACATTTGACACCATTCATTACAATATCTTTTTACAAAAGGCTTTAACATGTCACTGGGGCCAAGGGCACTGCTTTGGACAGGTTAAAGTTATCTGTGTTTCACAGATTCCAGTCTTACATGTACACAATGTGTCTCTCAAACATACTAGAGTTAGTTAAGGTGTTCCACAGGGTTTTAAACCTGGACTGATTCTATTCTCTTTATTCATGCTCCCTGTGGGCAATATTACCAGGAAAGATGCTTATTACCAATGATAACATTTATTCATCCATGAAAGTCTGTGAAACAGATAAGTTACTGAATCCTCAGGCTTGTGTTAAAGACATTAAGACTTAGATGACCTCTAAATTTCTACTTTAGATTTCTGACAAATTAAGGTAATTATTTTTTATGCTAAAAACCTCACAGACTTTATCCAATCATATTGGTGCTCTGGGTGACATTACTCGTAGCATCGAGTAATGCTACGAGGAACCATGAAGTCCCATTTGACCAGGATTAGTCTTTGAATTCACAGAAGCATCCTTACCCCAAAGTGATGCTGAAAAAACATTTCGATATCCAAATATTTCTGGTTTGACTTATCATTTTGTTCTTTTTGTCAAGTAAAAAGCTTGTATTCTTAACACTTTGGATGCAGCTTACATTGTTGCTGTAACTTTTCCCACAACGTTCATATGTTTGCGCTAAAAACTAATTAAGTTAATCACTAACCGGAAGTGATTAGTTAATCATATCATTCAAACTGTACATGTGTAAAGGTAGCTGTGTTATCGTGACGGGGGTTCACAGTATCAGTGTCACAGTTTATGTTTTGATTATTGTTATGTTCAGGTTCCGTCACGTTTTATGTTTGATCTTCATGTTTTCAGGTTCTTTGTTATGTTCTTGTCATGTTTTTCCCCTGCCACTTAGTTTCACTAATGTCACCTGTTTCATTCTCATCAGCTGCACTCACTAACTAATCACCCTCAGTATCTAGTCTCCCAGTTGGTTCATGTTCAGGGCAGAATCCTCACCTACCCTTCATGTCATGCCACAGAAAGCTAAGTCTGGTTTCCTGCCTCATAGTCTTGTTTATTAATCACAGTCTTGTCCATAGTATTTATTCATAGTCTTGTTTTCATAGCCTTGTTTTGTTCAGTGTTATTCCTTAGTCAAGTATTTTTGATTATCCGGCTCAGCCGCGCTTTCTGTTTTTGCCTTTTGCCTGTTTTAAATAAACCCTTTTTGAATTTGAAAGAACTGCATCTGGGTCCTACCTTTCATCACCGTTCCGTGACAATCAGGAGCAGGATCAAAATGAGTGTTTGCTTGTTTTAGTCTTAGTTGGCTATTTTCTTGGCTTTATGAATGATTTTTCGGTTACAATGAAAGGAGCTAGTTAGGACTAAGGCAACAAAGCCGATTTTGGGGGGACACTTATGAGCATGTGTATACTAAATCTAAACATTTGTTCGTAATTGCTTCTTTTTAGAGCTGATTACCGGTATCTCTAAACGCGGTGCTCATTTGCAGTATAACCTAATTTTATTTGCTCCTTCCAAATCAGCAATCATAAATATATTGTATTACAGTTTTGGCTTCTATAACAGACTGTCCAGTGTAATGACTGTCTTTACCCTCCAGGGATTAACTAAATTTTCATAACACTTTAGTATAAAGAAATAAAATGTTTTTTTAAGGCATACAAATAAGGAAATGACAAATGTCTCTTGAGTAGGAATGGAAAAACAGACTTCCTCTGTGCTCTTTTAGTGACCATTTTTGAGGGCAAAGCTACAAAATCCATCTTCAAGGCTTCTGTCGAGACTCTTCATTGTACTCTTCAACTGACATGCTACTGTTAGGTTGAAACCCATCAAAAGAGACCGAGAGATACCAATTACTCCACAAACAGTGGCCTCGAAAGACAAAGCTACCATGCAGCAATTGTGAGGCGTTCTATGTTTTTTTTTTTTTTTTTTTTCTTTCTTGAAGGCAAAATCTCTCACTCCGGCAACATTTCATTAAGAAATAACATTGAAAGTTGGATGATGTAACTGTGTCTAACTGTAGTTTTCCTTGAGTCGTAGTAGAGTACCGGTAGTCTCTCTTTACCAGATTTTATCATTCCTGCGGTGTCTGTTGCTGCTCGTACCGTCTGTTTCTTCCTATGCAGTTGTGCTATTTTCCTTCCTCTTGTCTCATGTTAAGATACAATCACAGTAAACAAAATTTTTGCTTTGCCTTCGCCTGTAATCCCTTCTGTGCTTGTAGTACAATACACTTCATTTAACTATTCAGCTCACGGGCTTCTTATTGCTCTGGGAGAATCCTCCAGTTCTGATGCTTGTTGTGGATATTTACTACTGTGGCTTGTTTCTGTTTCAGTCACCCTTGTAAAACTGTTCAGGTATATTTATACAATGTTTCCTTCCACAGTACGGTGCACTTCTGCTGTCCCAGACCATAAAACATTAAAGTGTTTTCCTTACCTCAGAACATTGCAATAGTTCTTTTTGGAGTCGATGCCTTTCCTCTTCATAGCAACGTTTTTATCCAAGATTGAGCCATTATCCACTGCCATTTCTTTTTAGATTCTCTTTATTTATCTTAAGCTTTTACTTGCTACTATACCCTGTCTTGCTCCTGTAAATATATCTAAGACCTATGTTGGCTAAGGGTGAAAGAAGCTCACTCCACTTCTCATTTTCTGTCCCTCCTTTCGATCAGGAAATACTATTACAGGCACTTGCAGCCTTAAATCAAATTTGTTTGTTTGCTTGTTTCGCTTCTCACCTCAGCCTTGGTCATCTCTCCTCTCTGCCTGTGAGCTGGTGGCCCTGCTCCAGCACAGGCTTTCATCTTACCTAATTGGTTCTGATGACCTCTGCAGGGAATTTTAGGAGAGAGATGCTGCGGTGCTCGGCGAGGGGTTAAAGCACCCCACAAGGATTTAATGAAGGGTTAAAGCAGTGGATGAGAGGAGAGGGCAGGAGGTCTGAATTGCGTGTGAAGCCACATACATGTCTGTGAGACAGAAAGTGTTCCCCTTTTTCATGCAAAGGTTTTACATCTTAAAAAAGAAATAATCTGGTCTTAAAATGAGGTAAATACAATCTCTGATAAACAACACATGATGGACCATCATTTAACAAGAACTAAGCCAAAATGGCGAAGCAGTGTGTGGAAAAAATGAAACACAGCCCAAGATTCAATATCTTATAGAGCCACCCTCAGCAGCAATAACTTGAAGTAATTGTTTTCTGTATGATGTTATCAGTCTCTCACATCGCTGTGGAGGAAGACTGGCTCATTTTTTATTTATTTATTTTTTTTTTACAATGTTGCTTCAATTAATTGAGGTTTGTGGCCATTCGTTTTACACAGCTCTCTCAGGTCCCACCACAGCATTTCAATCAAGTTGAGGTCTGGACTTTGACTGGACTCTCGCAACACCTCAATTCTTTTCTTTTCCTGACATTCTGTGGAAGATTTTCTGCTGTGTTTGGGATCACTGCCTTGCTCTATGGACATTTTCCGCTTAATTTTAGATGTCAAACAGATGGCATCACCTTTGACTATAGATTACTTTGACTCAATGACCTCAAGGTGTCCAGGTCCTGTGGCTGCAAAACAAGCCCTAACAATCAGCCCTCCACCACCGTGCTTAACAGCTGGTATGAGGTGTTTGTGCTGGTAGGATGTGCCTGGTTTTCACCAGATGTACTGCTTTTCATCACGGCTAAACATCTCCGCTTTAGACTCGTCTGTCCAAAGTTCATTGTTCCAGAAGTCTTGTGGTTTGTTCAGATGTAACTTTGCAAACCTAAGCTGTGCTGCCATGTTCTTTTTAGAGAGAAGAGGCTTTCTCCTGCAGCCCTTCCAAACAAGCCATACTTGTTCAGCCTTTTTCCAAGTGTACCATCATGAACTTTAACTTTTTACAGCTGAGGCCTGTAGAGTCTGAGATGTAGCTCTTGGGGGTTTTGTTGTTTTACAGTGTTTCAAGACATTACACATCATTACTTTGGGGTGAAATAACTAGGATGTCCACTCCTGGAAAGATTGGCAACTGCCTTGAACATTTTCCACTTTTGAATAATCTTTCACTCTAAATTATTTGAAAATGCCCTTAATCGCTTCCCACATTCATGGGCAGCAACAGTTGCTTCTCTAAGATCATTGTTAATGCCTTGGCGCCTTGCCATTGTGTTAACACATACCTGAATGCTCCCGACCGGCAAACTGACAAAACTTTAAGAGGTTTTTAAAGAGGTTCTCGCACTTTGATCAATTGATCTATTACATTTTCTTAGCAGCACCTGGCTGCTACTTACCCTCTTAACTCCTATGGAAGCAATAAGGGTGGACTTTGTTTTTCCTGTATTTTGGCTTAGTTTTTGTATTATTAGAGCTTAATAAATCATATGATAAACATGGTGTAATGCATCATGTTTAGTTCATCTGGGGACCAAAAGATTTTCATTGCCCTGATACACAAAACCTCAGAATTCAAAGAGGTTGTATGTTTTTTTTGGCCTGATTCCAATCCAGCTGCTTTGTTTCCTCTCTTCTCCTCTTCCGTCTGTTGCCTGGACCCCAGGCATTACCCAAAAGGAGTTGGTGGCAAGTGGGGGGAACACTATAGAACATTACATTCTTCTTAACATGTGGGATGCATTTTGCTCACTTGTCTCTGCTTGTGGTCTAATTTGTTTGTATCTGGTTGATGTTGTGTAAATGTCTGCCAGTGCAGGGCAGCATCTGTGCATGCTGCTTGCATACAAGTGGACAGCATCAACTCCATTGTTTTTTTTCCCCATGTGGTTTCATCTTGTACATCGAAGGACAGGATAAGGGCTCAGATGGTCTTTGACTTGAATACAAAAGGCCTGGTACTAGTGGAAAGTACACCTTGTACCCCCCTCACCTCCCCTTACTCTCAACCTCTACATTGTCTCGCCACATCTGAGGACTCCAAGGCACAATCTGCCTCTGGCAGGTGTGTCCCCAATACGAACCAAAACGCACACAAATGGAAAGAATTGTGAGAAGAGTTATGTACCCTCCACTCAAACATGCACCTATACAAAGCCAGCGCTGTGCTTGTGTTTCATGTTGTTTTCTGTCTTTTATTGAATATTTAAAGAGGCAGAACATCTGAGAGGGTGTCCCATCACTGCACTCTCTATTCCCTCTCCACTCCATCAAAAGACTATGATCACAACTGTGACATAAATCCTCCACATCCCACCCAGATATCCCCGTCTTCACATCTAAAGCCCACAGACTTCGTGCTGGTGAAGGTTTTGTGTGTGTATGTGATTTTTTTTTCTTTCTTCCAAATGTCAAATTTCTGTTTGTTTTTTATATTCACTCTGTTTCTCTGGTTGTACTCAGATATTCATATCAGGGTAAAGCTGCAGGGGCTTGCATAGCAAATATCAGTCTGCCTGTCTGTCTGTTATTTGCCCATCTGTGCTGCCTCTGTGTGATTGTCCAGCTCGCCTCTCAGACTGCTTATTTGGCCTTTTTTCTTTCTCTCTTTCTCTCTTCTTGTCAACCCTTGCCACATGCATCTATAGTAATTACTCCCCTCCTCAGGCTTATACTGTTATCTCCATTTGTGCCTGATTTTATACCGCCTGTGAGTGTGCTTGTCCATTCATATGTGGGCTAAGAATTTGCATGTCTGCATGTTTATGTGTCAGTCTCTGTGTTTGTGTAAGGCTTCCACGTACTCATCTGTCAGTCAGACATCTGAGTATTAGCTATCTGTAAAGGCAAGGTCATGGTGACTCAGACACGCAGAAGCAGGTAGAGCTTCTGAGCCCTCAAGGCTGTAATACAACGCTCTTCATTCCTTATTGTGATGGGCGCCGACTAAATAAGCTGACAACACAAGCATGAAGAGGGTTCAGGCTTGCTGAACTTATTTAGATGTAAAGCAAATCCATTCATTTGTTACCTATGGTGTAACATCTATTACAGTTTACAGACAGGCTTCATGTTTGCAGTGTGCTTCCCATTTTTGTGAACACAGCTTGCTTATATAATGAAGGAGTGTAGCGGACGTTTTGGCCACACTTATTTTCATTTACCTACGAATAATGCAGCTCAGCTGTTAGCTTTATCATTCCTGCTGCCAAGATCCAAGCTGTGGGATTGGTGTGGACAGCTCAGACTGAAATGATTGTCAACGCTGAAAACAGAATGTGGAAGATGGAGCACCTTTACTTTGATGCTTGAACCAGGAAATGCTTAGCTAAGAGATTGGAAACAGTCTCCATGCTAAGCTGAACAACACCGCTGGCCTTGTTTCACAGAAATGCTTGAAATGACCTGAACTTTATTACATGGTTAAGAAACTATTTTGTGCAGGCAACATTGTAACAAGCTTCTCCTCAATTGTCCTGGTTACCCTGGTTACTGCCCCGGGAGGAAGGTTGAAATGGTTGTGGATTTGACATGTACCGAACTCACAACAACGGATGTTCAGTGCTGTTATAGCTTTTTGATGATAAACGACTGCCCAAATCATGACTTTATCATAAATTTAAATAGTTTTGGTGCCAAAACCTCTTAACAATGTCTAGAGTGAAACTGAATTCTCAATGTTTGGACCAACAATTCAATGAAGAGGAAGGAAAGAAAACTGTACATTAACTGGGACTTTTATTTCCACATTTGTGGCAATAACTGCAGTGAACAAAGGTTTTCCATGGTCTAGTGCCATTTTAGACACTAGTAGTTCTCTATGAATAAACTAGGATACTGAGACGGAGCCAAAAAGTTGTGTGATACTCAATTCAAGGCCCTTTTTTGCAACATGCAACATGAACTCTATAGCTATCAACAATATTGTCTAATCCTATACCTCGTATAAAATTATCTTGATATCATTTTGATTTGATTTTCATCCACTTTCAAGCTGCTGAAAATTTCAAAAGAATAAAAACACTAAATTAACAAAAAAAAATTGTTAATTGTTCAAACATCAGTTGAACTCTTTCACTGATGTTTGAACAGTTTAAAGAATAGATTATGCAATATTGATTAGTATGATGGTATTTTTGGAAAATGATATTGCTCTGTTGGGAGACATTTGTGTGAAGAGGGATGTCGTTTCATACTCTTAGCATGATTTGGGAATAACAGCTTCAATTACTCCACATGCAGAATATTCCATTTACTTTGCCTCTATCAACTATATCATGTTGTGGAGTTTTACATATTATCAAGATAGCTGTGTTGCTAAGCTTATAAAGGTTAATAGATCTCAGGTTTGATCTCTATCTAGTAAGGCACTGACTTGTGTCACTTTTCTTTGTGCCCGTCCTCGAAAATCCTGGGCCCTGTGAACGTTTCACGAATGTCTTCCAATAGCTGTTCAAGAAAAACTTTAACCAAACCAGTTCTAAACATCTTCTCATGCTTCCTGGAGAGCTTCATGTGGAGAGGGAATTTTTATTGTTGGGCAAGGAGTTTTCCCAGTTTTCAGTTATTGTGCTATACTAAGCTAAGCTAACCAGTTGCAATGAATTAGCATATTTCTAACAATGCCACTGTATTTGCAGGTAAAACAATGTCGAAACTAGTATCACATGCACACTCTAAAGCATACCACATTTTAGTATATAATCAGACAAACGCCCCTTCAAATGCAAATATATACTGTAACAGATGGCGGATGTGCTGCACACACACAGCCATAATTTGACTACCTAAGCAGATGTGTACACAAACACACACATGAGGAACTACAAGTTTCAAGAGCCATCAACAGAAACTGGCAATGAAACAGATGTGCACAAACACACGCAATCATTGCAAGAGGGGAGCAAGTCACCCATGTGAACACCCTGCGTCAGAGTGAACTGGGGGTGTCCTGTATATACAGAACTTGGTTTGCCCCAACATGAAGCACGGAGCATTGGGGAGAGAAAGAGCGACGGAGGTGGAGAGAGAGGGAAAGAGAGGGGGAGCAGATGGGTCAACCATCTGGTGGATGGAGCAAGAGCAAGAGAGATGAAAAAGAAGAGGGAGGGTGTGTCAGAGGAATGTTTGTGTGTATGTTAGGGGGGATTTATGAGGAATATATATGAGTGAATGGAATAGGAGTGTGTGTGGGCTGTTTGAGTGGGACAAATTGTGAGTGCAGCAAGGCTGCTCAGCTGAGACTCAGGTGCCGGCGGATAGTCCAGTTGAGTTGCTTTGGCATGCCATTGAAAACACACACACACACTCACACACACAGCTGCATTTCCTTTACTTCAGACAACATTAACTTACATTTCATTTCCAGGAGACTTACTCCTGCCTTAACCGTTAACTGCTACTTGTCTTACCTCATCACTCTCTACCTAAACCTAACCATGACTTTTACTTTGAACACTTTTTTCCTATAATGTGAATATTTAGAGGATTCAGACTCTACTCAGACCTGAGGTCTACCATGACACACACAACATATGCCCACATAAATGATATGCTATAGTTAATACATACAGATCTCTCATTAGAATGCAGATCTCATAGCAGAATACTTAATAGCTACATTTGTCTAAAGCACAAACCGTTTCGGGTTCACTGTAAGCGCTCAAATAAATGTTCCATACATATTTTTTCCAAAATCTTTGCCCTTTCGCTATACAGAGATCCAGCTCAAACTATGACAAATACATTCAATGTCCACCCTCATTCTTGCAAGATGATCAAGTTCAACAGCAACATGTCTGTTTAATTTTGTCATTCACCTACAACGGCCATTTATCCAACCATTTTCTAACCAACTTTGGGGGAGGAAGTCCAAGAGCCCATTCCAGCTACCATGGGCAAGAGGCAGGGTACACCATGGACAGGTCGCCAGTCCATCACCAGGCCAAGACAGACACACAACCCCACTCACACTCAAGAGAACCCACACACATACAAGTAGAATATGCAAACTCCACACTGCAGCCAGGACCCAAGATCCACCTCACCTGGGGTGACTTGTTACATAACAATGTACACATATAAAAGCACAGTGTTGATTTTAGTTAGGGTTAGAAGTTTAGAACTCATGGTTAGGCTGAGAGTACATATATGTGTTGGGTGTACATATCACTAAACAATGTCACGTGGACCCTCCTCTACACAAAACTACACACACGACGTTGCCATCTCACAGTTTTTAACCCTTGCACATATGGACAGGCTGAGTTTACATGTTTTCCTCTTTGTTACTGTCTGACTCAGCAGTTCTCTGTTACTCATTTGCTTTTCCAATGATTCGGTTGCAAACTTTTTCCACAGTTTGTGATAATAATTTCTAACTTGGCCTTCAGGCAACTCTGAAGTATTGATCCTATTCACACTGTCTCTTGATGTCGTCCAAACTGTTAAAACCACATCGATGAACTACATTATGGCATGTAGCTTGTTGTGAGCCAATCCCTCATACATCCTGCTGTACTGGGGCCAGAAATTCTCTCTAAAGCACTAAATGTATACCTACAAATTCACTATTTACTTTTATCAGTCAGAGTGTGGCTGTTAATTATAATTAAAAAATATTAAACCAAATATATTTGGTTTAATATTTGGAGACCAAGCATATAACACCACATGTAATGTGCACAGCATTTTGTAGTCTCTTCTTTCATGAGTCACAGCTTGAATTAATACAGACCTAAACTGTAATTAGCTTGAGTTTCTGCTAAGGAGGCTGTTAACACCATTGTTCAAAAGGCAGCGTGAAGAATGAGTATTTTAGCTGTCCTGAAGACATTTGTTACAAAGCTGAATTCAGTGTTCATTATCCCCTGAAATAAAACCTGTGCCTCACACCAGAGAGAGCGAGGGAGATCATTTAGATGATATCATTACACAACCAGGTGGAACTGACAAGAACACATGACTGCCAGAAGAGCTTATTAACTTTGTTAATGAATGCAGTGAATGTCCTTTGCTCAGTCATTAATGGATCTCTTATCCTGTGCAGCACCGGTATAAATTTTCGGCATCCCTGAATCTATAATGTGAACAGAAATAAATGCATCGAGACAAGTTTTTTACAACCAGAATAATTTGATGAAATCTTGAAAAGTAACTGAACAAAGATTTAAGGAAATCAAAAAGCAGACATAAAACTTACAGTTCGCTGGACACATTTGTTGATCCTACTTTGATGAATTTAAATTGGTTACTAAAAATACAGGAAGGCCTGAATGACCTGAATTAGGCAATGAATGATAGTTCTACAGCATAAAAGGAGGCCGATTGCTTACTTACTTAGGAGACTATCTAAAAAGCATTAGAAATTCTATTATCAAACTCACAGATCAATCATGCTGTTTCAGCAGTGTGTAATATCAGAAAGTTTCACATTCATAACACTATTAGAATTCCTCCTAGACTTGATGCAGAGAAGAACTACCTGAAGAGAGAAGGAGTGCTGCAGCAGATGATTTGACCTCCTCAATTCCCTGATCAAAACCCCATTGAGATGGCTCAGCCGGTGAGTAAAACAACACACAAACCAACCAACAAAAAATCTGCCTTTAAAGTGCTTTAAAGTGTAGAAAATAGTCGGATTAAAACAAAACTTTTGCATGAGCAGGTGTGTACGTTTGGTGCTGTGTGTGAAACATGAATTACTGCACGATAACTGATTGTGACAGCCATAATTCTTGGATGTTTGCTTTCTGTCTGCAGTGAAGACATCGACAGATGTTCTGAACCTGTTTACAGTCAGGAATGTATGCCGTCCGCTGTACCAAAGCACAAACGTGAGCTTTTAAAGACTCAGGTTAAAGTGAATTAATTAAACACTTTCAGAGATGACTGGCTCTGTGAGACTTTGTAATTTGCCAGGCTGTCAATGTTAAGACTACAAACCCTCTGCTGAATAAAGTGTCACTATGGTTTAAAAGAACAAACCCCCAAACAACAAACGTATAACAATCTAGTTTTTCATATGACTACCCCCGCTTTTTCAAGCCTTGTTAAAAAAGAAGGTCTGGCTTGCCAATGTTGTCAAATGTTGTGTAAGACAGCCAAGTGTTGACCTTATTTAACACACACACACGCACACGCACACGCACACGCACACGCACATACACACACACACACACACACAAATAACGAAAGAAGAAACAATTATTTCCAGCTAGCTGGACTGAGAATTGTTTTCTCAGTCCAGCTAGCTCTTTACTTGAGTATTATTACCCGTGTCATGACATTAGTGGCAGTTGGCCTTTTTGCTTTAATCTGAGAAAACCTCACATTGGTTGTTTGTTTTTGTGGAATAACTTCAAATAGTCTTATAGGAGAAAAGTATGTATTCATGCTGATGAAGACAAACCGTATATATGTACATATATATGTAAATATATTTGTGCTAGCTAGCAAAGCTTAGAAAGTAGGCTAATGCATTTCAAGAGGACATCTACTTTGCTGTTTCCAGAACTTTTTAATTTTAGTTGAGAGTGCAGGACTCTGCAGCCAGTAATCTGCAGCCAGTAATCCAGTAAAAGCAAATATTTTTTTCTGCCACATCACAACAGGATCAGTTTTTACTGCAAGCTGAGAATGTGTTTCTCACCTTAACCGCCTTGTTTTAAATACCTAATCTTTACCAAGTACTTTATAATAACTAACCATGACAATGTATTTTTAAGTACCTAACCTAAACCAAGTAGTTTGTAAAGTGAAACTAAATGCAAACACAACATTTCAAAGTGAAAGTACTTGATGGCACAAGTCGTTAGGACGTGACTTGATCTTGACTCTCCCTCTTGTCATTCGGGTGCGATCCTCCAAACTCGAAATCCACACTTGATGCAACAACAATGCATGATTATTTCACTAAATGCTGTGACATCGTGTTACTCGTGGCGTTATGTTCATGTAGCTCTAAAAAAGATAAAGTAAAAAATCTTGACTGTGAACAAAAAAACTGATGTAAACGTGACTATTTCAGGTTTTGGCATTAGACTGGGTTGTTCATTCATGCAGGGAAATACAAATTTTAATTACATTTCAAGACTGTGTAGTAGACCCGCAGTAGTGAAGATACCTCTCAAAGCGTCAGAATAGCATTTATTAACATTAAGGTGGCATAGTAGAACAAATGTTTTTCAGAAATATATATTCCTAACTCTAGCCAGTTAATGTCAAAGAGTGTTTTACTAACATCTCTTTGCCTGAACTAATAAAATGACAACTGCTGTATCTTGAGGCTCATCTAATTTGATCACTTAATCGTCTCTATTTGCCTTTGTCGTCCTGCCTGGAACCTAGAAATAAATCCAGGGAAAATATCTTAAAGAATGTCTCAGTTCCTGAAATGCACCCTGAGGAGAGAGGACTGAGGAGTATGAAAGAGCAATCGAGGATGTGCAAATTGAAAAATAAGAGAAGAGATTGGTGTTGAACTGGAGTCTGATGATGGAAAGTATTGAATGCAATCCAGCCCCCAACACACGTCCTTAAGAAGACAGAAGAAACAGAGTAGAATGATATCTTCTCAGATGTGCAAACGTTCATATGACTCGATTTAAGGGAGTACCAAGCATGTCATATGGCCATATAATTTTGAGATGTACGGTAACTTTTGCAGTTCATGAGGACACCTCGAAAACTAGCACCCCTATAGATGATATTTTAGGGTCGTATTTAAGGGTCTGAAGTGATTAGTTATAAGGATGTCTGGCTTTGTGGACTTGTTTTACCTTTTTGATCCTGCACATTGAGCCTTGTTATTAGGAAAATATGTGGTCAATCGCCACAGGAGACTGGTCAAATTAAGACTGTGTTCCTGTTTAAATCATTTCTAACATAGTGGCCTCTAACCACTTGTTATAAACAGTAAGGGCAGATATACAAATGTACAAATGAGCTGATGTGCTATGGTACTGGTAAAAATGACAAATCTGATCAGTTTGCCATCTTAATAAAGAGATTTAATAGATTTATAAGTTTGATCCAACTGATTAACCACAACTGAATTTTTTTCAATTCAACTATGCATTTTGTGATTATGATCATGACCTTTCATGCATCATTTCTACAAATATGTACGGTCCTTTTCATGCCTGTTTAAATAATAAAAAAAAACTAGTTATGAGTCTGCAGTTGCTAAAGTACTGCAGTTATTAATATATTTCAGCTGGCAACAAGTTATTTAACCCTAACTGTTGCAATGAGGAGCTTCTCATTCAGAAGACACATTCTGTTCTCCTGGAAAAGATGTTGCCCTTGTGGAAATATTCCATAATAGGAGAGGAACAACTAAGTTGAGTTTCATGTATTTTTTTCTTGCAAGAAATGTCTGTCAGTCATACAGAAAACATGTCAGTCAGGAGAGTGAGAAACAAAGGGCTGCAGCTGCAGTGAATCTTTATGTGCATGAGCTGGGCAAAGATAACACAGTGTTGCTATCAAGAGGCTTTCCCGGGACCATGAGAAGATGCTTTGCTCACAGAGTGTTCTTTGCTGAGTTGAGACAATAACTGAAGGTCATGAATAACTTTCATAAGAAACATATGAACCTTTCCCATGTAAATGAGCTAAGACAATGTATTAATTCATTTTCAATCACACTCCGTTTCAGAAGGGTCACAGTATTGGTCGGCATAAAGCAAACTATACAACCAAGAAGATGACTGAAACTACTGAAACAGCGTTAAAAAAGCTGTACAAAGCATCGTATACATGCATCATATATATGAAAGAATATCTTGAATCAGCGATCACCTAAGATGACCTTACAGTACAGGACTTTCCAAGTGATTTAAAGTTGTAAACAGTTTTCCAGTGTCAGAATAGGTGTGGTGCACTCCTCATCCATTTTCTGTACCCGCTTGTTCCAACTCAGGGTCGTGGGGCCTATCCCAGCCGTCATTGGGCAAGAAGCAGGGTACATCCTGGACACACAGAGAGAAACTAGACAAACAACCATACACACTAGGGTCAATTTACAGTCACCAATTATGAGATGAGAGAGAACCCACACATACACAGGAGGTGAACATGCAAATTCCATCCAGAAAGGCCCCAGCTGGGATTTGAACTTGGAACCCTTTTGCTATGAGGTGACTATATTAACCACCACACCACTGTGCAGCCTTGCAACAAAATCAAACATGGCAAAGAAAAGCGGTACGGTAACAGCACAAATGTTTTCTACGACGTTTCATCTCCTTTGTACCGCAACAGAATGGAGAAAGAGAAAAAGTGGGAAGAAAATTGCTTTGACGCTCAATTTACTCAATATGTGTCCACATTCTGCTGTTTTGTTTTTTTTTTTCCCAGCGCAAAACACTGCACTTAAAATACACCTGTGGCTGTAACTGCTTATTGTTCACTTCATTGTTGTAATGAATTTACAACAGGTGCAGGATGGGAAATATTCTTCCTAATATTCCTGACCTTGCAAGATCTCGAGTCTTTGCGAAATTTTTAGTCTGTGACTTAAAACTTGCTGTTGTGACATTGTCTTAAGATGTGAGACGGTGTCAGGCATTACTCTTTTAAAAATCCCAAGTTTTTTTTTCTAAAGTCGTCCAGAGTATTGGACGCATTAAATGTGAACTCTAGAAAATATCAGCAGTAGATCTCATGGCAATATTCAATAGTAAAAGTAAGAGCCTTATCAGATAAACAACGTGAGAAGAACTCCAGGTTTTCCATCAAAACAGCTGTGCAGTAGACCTTAAGAAAGCCATTCATTAATTAGGCTAATTTAGGCTTCAGTTTGCTGAGGAGTATTAAGATTTGATTTAAGAGCAATGCAAAACAGCTGTGGTTCTATGAATCCAGATCTGCTCTCTTCCAGAGGGACGGATGCATCCTGGTAAAGAGCGGCAGATGAAGTGCAGGAGCATAAGGCATCATTTTCACACATGGATTAACCACCACAGAGTCCTGATTCCACTGAGAATTTATGTGCTGGACAAACAAGATCCTGTGAAAAACGAATGCAACTCTGAACGGAAAGAAATGTGACCCTACTGAAACAATGCCAGGCGGAAAACCATGATCAGAGCTGAAAGTAGTCCGACTTATCTTTTTCTCTCTTTTTTATCTCTTTTGACCAGACTATATTTTTGGTGTGAAAAAAAATATTTTGGCTGTCGCTGAGATGCAGCTAAAGGTATGACATGGTTTGTTAAAGTCAATGACAGCAGGAAGGAAGATGAAACAGCGAATATAAAGACAAGCAATAAAGAAAATGTAGGTGGCGGGAACGGGGGTGGGGTGGGGGATAGAGAGGCAGATGGCTTGATGAGACAGGAAGAGAAATACACAGGACAAGAAAGAGAGAGAGGGAGGCATAAAAAATAGACATGGAAAATGGAAAACCAGAGAATTTCTGGCTGCGCTGAAAAGATCAAAGAAATAATCAACTTCCAAAAGCCGAGATGTCAAAGAATAGAGACCAATTTATCGGAGATGGCAGGCAGCCGGGCTCCACCTGTACATTACACTGTCAGCCGGAGAGTTGCAGAAACAAAACCGGGCCCTGATGAAAGAGAAAAGGGAACATGATGGGAAATGACTTAACATTTAAGAGTGACAAAAGATTTCAGGTCCAGCTTTGTATTCTGCTCATAGAGTCCACTTCGATCAGTGTATGAAATACACTAATGGCATGATTATTGTTAATATGACTGCAGGTATGGACAATACATCATTGTTAGCTGCTCAGCCACAGCCAACTCGATTCTCCCCATGTGCTGAGTGGAGGAAAAATTAAACAGCATATAATTTGTTCGAATTGTATTTTCTCTCTGTTCAGACGGATGGTGATTATCATCATTATTGTGATTATCACTCACTTGGCTCTTGTTGTGTTCGTTGTTCATGAGCACGCTCATCCCAAGTGATTGTGCAAAAGTATTGCTGCTTTTTTTTTTTTTTTATCTCCCCAGTATTATTAACCTTCTGATTTTCATGCAGGTGTGTGCATTTCTTCTTGTCTTGCTATTCCAGGGTATTTCAAGGGCACAACGATCCATCTTTTACTCGGAGAACGGGGGCTAGAATGGAAGAACATGCAAAAATCTTCTCTCAACTGGCTGCTTGACATTGAGCCGGTACTCTTGAAGATAAAAGATTCCACCCCCACCCTCACACGTATATTCAGATCACACGTCTTCACACAGCAGAAGCATTTCCAGACATTTCGCACATTAACAATGCAAAGTCAGACAATACTACAAAATTCAGTTTGAAAGTCTGAGGAACTCCTCATTTATTTATTGTGTATTAAGGAGCTATTCTAAAGGTGTTCACTTTTCTTGTTTATATTAAACTTTTATCATTTATTATTCACAAGTGCTGTATTGAGAGCCCTTCATGTTCCTTCATATTTAAATTGAATGCTTTTATCGTCTACAATTGAAATATTAAATATAAATGGTAAATGCACACACTTATCTTATTAGGTTCTACAAACCACTTTACATTGTATTTCTCACTCACACAAACACTGAGCAAACCGCTGACCTTTCGATTGGAAGGTGAGACCTTTAACACCTGAGCAATGGCCACTACTTGCAGATAAATATTTGTCTGAATTTCTACCAAATTGCTTGAGACAAATTTCATCAGTCCAATCTCATTAACAGTGGAATTTCAAAGATAGTTAATGAAAATCAGTACTTGGATTACGCAGTGATAAGCTATTAATTGTGACCGCATGTAATTGATAACTTGTTTTATATGTCGAGTTCAGCAAGTTTTAAGACTACTTTCCTTACCACGGGGCACAAAATGACCCTTTATTCTACAAACTGTTAAAATAAAGCAGAAAGAAATCTACTGTGTGTTTGTCACATTGCTGAAAATGTGTTGTCGATCAGTCAACATGAATGATAAAAACAATCACCAAGAAATTAGAAAGAAATTAGAAATAAATTAAGTCTCCTGAAAATCAGGAGAAAATGAGCAGTGCTCTCCGATCTGAGATGGCGAGGGCTTATCCACTGTAGAGGGATCTCAGATCAGCTCAAATGAGCCATGCTGAAGTCAAACAATGCTTGTTTTAGCTGAAGCAAATTGCTTAGATTTGAATTCACATGGCACAACACTTTACTAAATCAACAACATGGTTAAACTGTCCAAATAACACTCAGTTGTAGGTTTGTCCAACCGGGATTCAACCCACATGATACATCATTACAGCACCATCTGGGGGGAAGACTATATCTGACCACTGCTACAGTGTATCACTGTATTCATAAAGTCTTTATCAAATTAAGAGGTGCATTGTCATAGCTTTAAATCAACATTAGGTAAGTTTGTACACTTTAAATCAATGTGCTTTCTGACTTATTTTAAAGTACATTCATTTTAGTCATGCTCATTGTGAGCCTGAATCTGCCCTTCACTGGCTGGGGGCTGAGATACTGATGTATTTTTGGGTTTTGATCGCATCTTTGTTTCTTCTTAAACATGACAACTCATTCATGTGTGTGGCTGTACTTTCGCTGGCCTCACACTGAGATTTGCTTTTTTTGGCAGTGGGGTTACATCCCACTTTTTTATATATCATATTTGATAGAATTTCCTTCAACAGATCTTTTAAAATGCTTTCTCGTGGAAATTTAAATACTGTAATTTCTTTTTAAGTATTTGTTTGGGCTTTTCAGTGCCTTTATTGATAGTACAGTGGAGAGAGACAGGAAACAGGGCAGAGAAAGGGAATGACATGCAGCAAATGGCCGTCCGGTTCGGGACTAGAACAGGGGCCAACTGCATCGAGGACTAGCCTCTGCATATGGGACGTCTGCTTAACCCACTAAGCCACCGACCACCTAAATACTGTAATTTCTGACCCAACTATACGCCCCCCTTATCAGCAATCATTGCATGAAAGTGGTAGTAGAAACAACGGATGGAATAAGGTTTGAGAGATGCAAATGATAATAATGCACCGCTTTAGCCACCACACAATGAATATTGATGGGTTGGTGGGGTTCAGACAGGTGCTGAAAAGCATCTACATCTCCTCTTTGATTCTGAACATTTGAAAAAAAACAACTTTCAAATAAATAAGTAAGGTTTTATTCTTTTTAAATTACCTTCAGTTAAAGAGTTCAAAATGTTTCTTTTTTGTATTGTAATGCTTTTGCTACACTCTGAAGAACATAGAATTATTAAATGTTTTTTTTTAAGAGGAGAGCCTATTCAACCACTGTAGTAATCCGTGTTACGCCAGAGTGATTCCATTAAGTAAAGAGAACTAAGAGTTCATCATTGCTTTTAACATGTAATGGTCAGTCTTGAAATCTGCTCTCGAGGAAACTTTGAAACTTCAGCTGATCAGATGCTACCATGAAACTTGTTCTCTTGAGGACGCCCCTGAGGAATAGAAGACTGAAAGTACCTCATTAGAATCATCCGCCTTGGGAATCGCCAATTAAAGGCAGCTCAGTTAAAAGAAGATATCGGGGGTTTCCCAAAGGTCAGGAGACACATTTCAACATGAAATGCATGAGTTATGAGCAGACTGATGGTTCAGGATGAGTTGAAGAGCAGAGTGTAGGAGAGGAAGCCACCAAAAAGCTGAGTTTTATGAGGGCTGATGAAGAAGCTCCAAGTAACTAAAATCAGGAAGCTGGGAGATTTATTCCCATTATTGTGCAAAGCTGCTGTCAAATTCAAAGGAGGCCTCTGTAAAGAATCCCATTTATGTCTGCATTATAAACACTTCTTTTTGGCTTCATACATAAATCTCAATGTGCTGTTTCCAATTTTTTTATATTTACGGTTTTGTTGGACCGTTGAAAATGGTTTGAAAAAAAATAAAAAAATCTGAAAACCAATTAATTGAGAAGGCAGTCGATTTTCTGTCACTTTTGGTTTGAACATTGGAGTGTAACAAATGAACGACTCCAGGGGAAGCCTGTGAAAATGTGTTTTTTCAAAAGCTCGCTGCATTTTGCAGCCATCACACGCAGCAGCCTTTTAAGCTGTGAGCAGTCATTAAGCCTTCGACATCACCATCCCTCAACATCTTCAAATTTAGGATCACAGATCAGCCAAAGTTGTTATGATTGGATAGTTTCTTAACTTATGAATAAATAACGCTTTGCAACCAGGAAATGTGAAGAACGTTTCAGGAATTTCTTTGGAAAGATATCATGAGAATTTATTGGTAACAAAAGAAAAAAAAATGCGTCAAGGAGAAGAAGAATGTGGGTCAGATTTTTCTAATTTTTTTTATCAGTTTACTTTCAGTGATTCATTTCTTGGAGGTCACATCTAATATTTGTTTCAACATCATTTTTGGTAGCTGTATTTCAGTGCTGCGTTCTTTATAGCAGAAGAAAACTAACTTATTTACACATGATTGCAATTTAGACAATTAATCAGAAAAACCCAGAACAGTCTCTAATCTATTGTTGTGTTGCACCTTAAAACATAAAAGGCTCGCCATCCTCTTTCTTTCGGCTTCATCAATCCACAAAAAAATCCACAGACTCAGGCTCATTTGACAGGGAACGTCTCCCGTTGTTCGTGTTGCAGTGATCCAGGAGGCCAGGCTGTGAAGTTTTCCTCACAGTGAGAACTGGTTTTGAGTTTGCCAAGAGCAAAGCAACAGAAGTCGCAGTGGCTGGCACAACTTCTGCACATTCACTGACCTGGAGCTGCTGGATGATGCAGGACAGGAGGTCTTTGAAGGAGTCCAGCAGCTGAGCAGCGATGCCAATATCAGGCTTTACAGAGTTTTACAGCAGAGTATGGAATTCATGGGGTGTTGACTTTCATAATGGGAGTGACAGGAAGGGCAGGCAGTTAAAAACAACCCAATTAAACTTGTTGCTATGCAAAATTGCATAACATCTGATTATAAGTACAAATTAATGTAGCTCTCAGCTACAAGAATGAGATAAGCATCTAAATGAATCTTCACATACATTTGGTAATAAAAATAGAAGAATGTGCAATGTCAAGCTTTCTCTGCAATATGTCACATCATTTATTTTAAAAACACAAATATGTGGGTAATATAACACTTTTACAAGCAAGTCATTTTTACCCTCATGAAATTATAAATTACGTTTTAATAAGGATTAATGCATGTTTTGAAGTCTGTGTGGAACGATGGGTCATGGTAATTATAGACATGCATCTAATTGTGCAGCAACATTAACACAGCTCTGAATAGAAAGCTCTGTTTAGTGGAAAGCCTGGAGAGCGCACCTATAATGCAAGTTAAACTTTTGTTTTGGCCTCGGCGGAGATGGCTGCTCCTTCACCGAGTGTTTCACTGAGAACATGTTGCTGCTGCTGGCTGTTTTGAAGTTGCTTTCCCCCCACCCATCACGGATATTATGACCTTATGTTATTCCAATATTTATTGCCGCTGGGACACTGCTGGCTAATATGCTTTAATTGCAATGTTAAATGTTGAATGGAAGCTGGTAGGATAAGATGCGAGAAGAGGGAAGGCTGCTGACTGAATATTAACCTAACATGGCAGTGCGTCAAGAGGGCAGGGCACACTTTGACCATGCTGCTTGGGTCCTGGTGCACTGCTGACTTGTTTCACTGCTGCTTTCTGGTTATACAGCCATTGTCACACACAAGAGTCATACCTTTACTGGCTTCATCAATCTGTTAAAGTGATGCCATTCACACATTGGTCACTTTTCATTCCTCACCCTTCATTCAAACATACCTTTGAAGGTGGCAGGGAGGGAATAAGTGCATCAAGTGCAGTAGGCTATGGCTAAGAAGCTATAATAGTGTCAGAGTTTTGTGACAACACGTCAAGTAGCCATGACAATTCATGTCAGAGTGCCAAGCATGCTGTAGTTGTGTTGAGCGGCACTGGTGGGTGGAAGCAGCTGAATATATCACTTTTCTTTTATCTTGTTGAGCAGTCTGTGTCATAGTCTACGCTAACAGCATAACATAACAGCTGTTATGAACTCCAGCAAATGTGATGTTTATCTCACCCGAGGACACCTTCAAGGCACTGTCACAAGTCCTGTTAGAGTCACAGCTTCCAGTTGGCCAGAATAATTTGTATCAAGCTATCTATGCTGGTACAATGACGGTGGTCCAATTAAATGGCCCAGTCAAGCTGTAACCACAGCTCGACTCAACTCCACTCAACCTAGTTCTGTGTGTGTTGTAATTCAAATATATGTGTGTGCAGAAACTACGGGGCATTGTGTTAAGACAGCGTTGGAAGGGAGCAGTTGAATTTTTCATATATTGCTTTTGCTACAGATCAAACTGTTTGCTCTTGGTCATTTATCTCACATGCTGAGGGAAAAAAAAGCACTCGGTGCTGCAGCTAATTATTGTAGGTAAAACCATGGCTGAGAAAGTTTGAACAGCGCTGTTATTTCTTTATCTAACAATGTGACCTGTCAGATGCCTGCGAGGAGCTAATTACATGTCGGAATAACCCATTAATGGTCTGCTACTGTCCGTTAATGTGACTGCAGCAAGTGATATGTATTTGTTTCTAAGTCTGACCTTGTCAGATACCTATCTCAGAATGTTATGGAAAAGCAGAGATGTTTAATTCATACAACACACTGCCATATTCAGCCCGCACCAGAGAATTGTTATGGTAGTTATGTGCATCTTATTGCTTGACAATTGGACGTCTTCTCTTCACACCATGCTCCTGGGGTGTTGTAAGGGAAAGATGTGTGACAGCAGGTCTCTGGAACTGCATTCTTTATGACCACAGTTATCTCATCAAACTTACAACTTTGTGAAAAAAATTATTCATTGAGTTTGTCTCAGAATATTAGCAGTCTTGAAACATGGCTTATTAAAGCTGATGGGCTCATGGCCGTGTGATATAAAATGGATCAGAAGCAAGGATTTAAAATGAACAGAAACAGAAAAAAACATGACTTTGGCAGTCTGGGACTCAGTCCTGGAGCGAATGCACTCTTTTTCTCATTCAGTGTAAAACAAGGCTGCATATAAGAAATCGTTAGTGGATTGAAGTTATGTGATATCAAGTTATATTAAATAATATTTGATGAATTTGATTGCTTCTAGGCATGATAAATTAAAGATGCTTTTTAATCTGCCACTCGACCAACAATCTCAATAAAACCCTTTGGATATTGCTTGGGCAGCTTAACCTGAGCATATTTATGCTTTTTTGGAGCGAACAGCAAAATTCTCTGCTGGTCGGCTCTGCTTTGCTGTTTGTTTGGTTGTTTAGCAGCTGTCCAGCTTGTAGGCAGCTAGCATCTGGTCGTGTGAGCATATTTGCTCTGCAGCATGCTTGCTGCAATTTAATATTCTCACTGACAAGGCTAATATTCGTCACGTTATCATCTGTGGAACGTATTGGCTTCCCTGCTTTAACAAAGGCGTAACATTAAAACCGTGACCTGATATGATTAATTATGCCACTGCTGACTTTGTACAAGTCTGTTTCAGAGAAGTGTCTGTGGTGTGTAATTGTGCGCTTTTATTTAATGAGGAGTATAATGTTCGACAGAACAGGTTAAAGCCTGAAGGCTATAATTGCTGGGCATTATTAAGATATGGTGCAAAACCTTGCCACCACATACATGAATAAGCACGCCCACATGCAAAAGTACATTACAGACGCTTAAAGACAGTTTCCACTACATTTATCTTCCCACACAATGTCTAATGCTTACATATACTTAGTTTGTTAGTGTCTTTTTGCTTCACTGCTGACAGCAGGATTCGCTTAGATATCAGTGGAGGAGAAACATACATCTGAGCCATTTGAGAGTTTGAGGTGTAAAAAGACCTGAAACTGCATATCTTCTTTAGGCACATTTGAAAAAAAAGGTTCTAAGTTCTAAGTTCTGTTTACTTTCACATGAAAATAATCCGAGCAAGCATTTCTAGACTTCTCATAAATATGATGTGTACTTGAGTTTCATGAGGCTTTCGACCCATCAAGGTCTTGCTTAGTTAACACTTAAGAGATGTATATGAGTGAAGGTAGGACTGAGCTGCAGTACACAAGAGATAAGGCTTGTTTTGTACATCACTGTGCCTGGCCTGTGCCAGACTGCTAACACTCATCTACTTTATGTTTCCAAGGCAACAATCTGCAAACTAAGTGCAGTAGTTTTACAGATATATACATTTGCATAAAACAACTGGCCCGAAACAAAACTTTTCTTCTTTTCTTTTTTTGTAAAACATAAAAGTTAATGTAATTCAAAGTGCCAGCTGTTGGGGTTGTGGGTGGAGGAATGTCAGTAGAAGCATCACTGGTCACACAACAACGCCTGCGTGCCTGTTCTCACAAACTGGCAAAAAGTCTGTGACCACAGATGGAATTCCACCAAAGTAAGTAAGTTTATTATGAACAGAAAATATTGAAATTGTTTAACTTGTTGGTCAGAAGTAAATGCATCACGTTAGGAAGGATACTGGGATGGGTGCACAAATTTAGAAGAAAAAGATTCTATTAAAGTGAACAAAACCAAACTTTTAAATGCATGTAATGCATGTTTATTCGACCAAAAAAGTAAATTGAGCTTCTCAAAAGCAGACTAACATGCCCAGAATGCAGTTGGGGTTTGAATCATCCCTGCATGTATGCTCTCAACAAGACTCAAACAGGCCAATGCGCTCTGTATTTACTCCAAAGCATGTCAGAAATTGTAACTGAAAACCAGGCCCTTATGGCCTGACTGTACTACTTCAGCTCATTTTTGTAAGAAGTGAGGTTCTGGACATTTGTAAAAGTTCTCCCTCTACTTCTCCTCGACTACAATCCCACTCTCCAAATGTTTCCACCATCTGCTGGTTTAACTGGCAAATGGCGGACTCTGAACACTGGACCCTGTGGCCTTTAATACAGGGAAAGGCAAACATCTTAGAGTACCTGTAAGGTGTTGGAAACATAAAGTTAGACTAAATAAAGCTAGCCAGATGTAGAAAAAAGCAATACATAGGTGCCATTGTTTTTGTTTCCAGCGCATTCTCAATACACAAAGAAAACGGATACACTGACAAGTTTAGAAAAAATAATCACTTTGGAAAGCATTTTTAAAAGTCAGTTTTTGGGGAAAAAAAATTAGTTTCACAAAATATATATGTTAGAGTGGACAATGCTTATTGGAGCACATGTCAACTTGCAGTCGCTTGAAGCATTTCTAGACTGTAACTCTGCTCTAATAAAATCACATATTTTTCTGCTACTTTTTTCTGGCGGCTCAACCCATCAGAAATTGTGACTGATTAAGACTTAGTCTTCTCGCAGTCGCTTAAAGCATTGGCTGTTGCTCTCATGATTTCCTGGTTTTAGAACTGCAGCATTAAGAAAATCCCAAATCCAGCAACCGAAAAACAGTGCATGTGCTGTGAATTCAGCTATATCTCCCAAAGAAAAAGTTATAAGCGGCAGAATGTCTCAAATGTTTTCTCTTCAAAAATCCACAGCGTTTGGGTGTTTGACATATTTCAGTCAATAACTCAATCCCACTTCCTTGCATGTATACTGCGACAATGACGGTGGCAGAATTGTTCATGTAGCCATGGTGTATGCGTTGTAAGTTTAACATATGTGCGTTGTGACATTCCTGCTCCAGTTTTTAATGAGATAAGCTTTTTTTTCACGCATGCACACTGTATATTTCCAGGAGAAAGTCAAAACAATTTGGTCTGGATTTTTTCCACACTTTCTGTTCACACGTCTGCCTCACAGCAGGCACTTTCATAGAGGGAGATAAACCTCCGTCGTAAGCATGCAGGAGTGCAGAATGTGTTGCAGATATTTTGCTGTGGAAAAAAATTGTTTTCTTTACTACAAGTGCAGAATCAAAAGTGAGGCTCCTTGTTGTAATGACATGAATATTGTCTGTATTTGTATGGGGAAAGGAGCAAACAGGTCAGTGGAAAGATGAGTGAAGGAGCACCTCTTACCAGCACACAAGCCCAGTAGCACACAGACAGTAAATGCTCCACACGCTCACATGTTGACTCACCCGCTGATTTTTAAAAATTTTTTAAATACACAATCGCTCATATAGAGATAAGGATAATGGTGATTCTCATGCAATGTCTCTTCTCAAGAAGTTGTTCTTCTGCTCCTCTTCTGTGTCTTTTTCTGATTGGAGTCTAATCCAGGTTAGTCACTCTGCTTTGTCCACGCTGTTTGGCTGCATGCAGACTGCTGCAAAATGACCCCGGGGACCCTCACAGACTAGTGAGGATGATTAAATTATGTGGGCTCCCTGGAAACCGGACATGGAAACCATGATTTGGCTGTAATGCTTCATTTCTTTTATCGTTACACTGCTGTTGCTGAAATTGTTACTTTTTTTTTCCATGAGGCAAAAGTTTTCTGCTAAAAAAAAAAACAAAACTGAAGAAAGTAAAGAAAAAAAGTAAAGAAAAAAATTACTATCACTGTATAAATCGTATTATGAAAATGAACAAGGACATTTTCTGTTTGATGATATAACTGGAAAAAGTAAGTAAAAAAATCAGCATTATACAAAGTACTAAAACAATAAGTGAATTCTTGTTTTTTTTTTTTCATTTGGGTTACCAGCAAACGCAACTTAATTTGCAAATCAAAGACATCTACTGTGATGTTGCTCTCACAAAGCTGTCATTTTCAGTTTGATTAAAAAGAAAAAGAAACAAACACACACAGTTTATGTCTGTAAACACATGAAAGAAATGGTTGAAGTATCGCTGAGATGTTCAAAAGAGAACACAGTGTCCTTAAATGCTTTACTCGTGAACAAGGCACGAAAAGTAATGATGAATGATGCGATGAAAGTTTGGCGACGTCACCAAGGGTTGACATTTTATAGAATGTAGAAAATAATGTAAAGTCTGCGTACTACATCAGATTTCTGACGCTCGACTCGTGTCAAATCCAGTTAAATTTAGCTTCAGATGTCCTAAACAATGTCCCCACAAGTGCTCCAGTTTTATCTAACAGTACAAAGACGTGTGTCAGGTGAGTGTGAGCTTGGTTGTCTGCTTCTCTGTGTGTAAGCTCTGTGATTGACTAGTGGCCTGTTTCAGGGTGTATCCTGCTTCTTTTCTAATGGCAGCGCTGATCGACTCCAGTCCCCCGAAACCCTGAACAGGATGAAATGGGTATGGAGAGTGAATGGATGGAATAATGATGGGAAATACAGTCGACATCTGTAATCACCTGTTGCTGACAGAACAAGTTAGAAAACTGCCTGTTATATCTTGAGAATGAGCCCAACATAGCACATTTGGGCATTGTGAGTGTGTAGATGTTTTTTTGTTCATGTACATCAAATTTAGTAGTTAATTTAGTATATCACTGACCTAAACTTAATTGAGCCTAAACATCAATTCATTCATTTTCATTTTTTTGCAAACTGATTTATTAAAGAGCTGTATAATGCTAATTTACTAAGTTACCATATATCCACAAATAAAAACTGGCGTTTAATTCAAAGCTGGGCCTCTTAAACTGGTCGAGCGTGGAGTCGATATGTAGAAGAATAGCCAAGCTTTCAAAAAACATGTGGTCTACAACACCTTTGTCTCTTCTAGGCAATGGAATAATTATGCTATTTCAAACATGTGTTAGGTTTAGCATTTCTCAGTCGCCATTTAGTTCCGTAATTCTAATCCACTTCAGATCAGGTGCACAGTATCAATGCAAATCTTTTTACAGTAAGACCCCTGCTCAGCATTATTTTCTAACTAGCTGAATACAGAGGGGATTTTAATATGATACGGTGAAGAAGTGTTAAATGTGCAATCACAGCTTTTCAGGTTAATAGTTCTCTAGCCTGTTCACTGCTTTGCTTACTGAACTTTCTGGCACACAGTGTGGTCTTTCCACAATCCACATAGGAATGAATGAAATTACTCTCGTACGAATGCATAGGTATATGGAAATGATTCCCCCGTGTTTATGTGCAGTGCTCTGGATTTCATTTCGATGCATCAAATATAAGGTATTGTGGAAAATTATGATAAGTGATACGAATAGCAATGAGAATTTAAAATAAAGGCTAATTAATAATTGACTGTATTTAAATATCACTTCTCTAATCTAGTTGACCCCTCAAAGCGCTTTTACACTCCAAGCCCCTTTCATCCATTCGCACACACTCATACACTCATACAACACAAGTCAGTAGTGCTTTTTCTCTGGCACACATGTTCACACACTGATGGACACCTCTGAAGCAATGTGGGGTTCAGTGTCCTGCCTAAGGACACACTGACGTTTGGTCTGGGGAAGCTAGGACCCGGGCCAGCGACTCTCTGACTGGCAGCAGCCCACAATTCTTATACTGTACATTGCTGCAGCTTACTTTGAGCCGTGCAGGAGTTTTCATATACACAACAACAACAACAAAATGCCTATGCAACAGAGTGAAGATAAGAAAAAAGCAGACTTCAAGTTGTAATAGTGAGAATGGACTGGATATGAGCAAATCGGGAACATCATCTCCTTTCATCGTTATGGATTTATCAGTGAACACAATCTTGCAAATAGCTGGCCCATTAGAACATATTGTATAAATAAGCAGCTTGCGCTCCATCCAACAATTTACGTGACTCAGTGCCAAGCAGCTCTGGTGGCCAGAGAAATGGAAAAGAACGCTCTCAGAAAGTTTACAGTTTCTAGAGATCAAATGTCCCGCCATACCTCTGCACAACGTGTTTGGTTTTTTTTTTTCTGCAAAAGGTCATGGTAATTTGTGGAATTTTGCAAGCGTTGCATTGTCTTGTATTGCCGGTCAGTCCCATGTCACTGGGAATCCCAAAATGCCTTGTGCAGCGATAGTTCCACATAGAAACTGAATGGAAGCATTTTGTTGCGCTCAGTGAGTCCTCACCCTCAGGCTGACATATGCTTTACTGAATCTTTTTTGCTATCACTGTCACTAGTTGAAATGACAAATGTCTGTGGTAGGAGATTATGTCAGCTCTACTAAATACAATCTTATATTTTCATGCACACATACACACAGTATTCTCTGGGATGGGAATGTTTTGCTTCATGCAGAAAAATGCAATTGCCAACTGGAAAAAGCAGCCCGTCACCAGCTGGACTGCTAAAACCCACTATGCCAGAAACACTGTAATACTTTTCCATGAATACTTTCAAGAGGGTCTTTTTGAAGGCCAGTGTTGAGATTTCATGTAACAGTTGCAGGCACCCCTCCCTCCCCTCTTTCCTTTTCTCTCAATCCATATCTTTCTTTCACTGATTGTCAACAACCATTCATAACTGAAATAATGTGCTGCAGGATCTCGGCCAGAAAAGGAATAATAATAAAGGCTAAATCACAATGCATTCATTTATGGGTATTAGCATTCAAACAATTGCTCCAGCACAAAGCCCTTGTCATATTCATACCTGGACACCTGCCACAAGCAGACTCACGGATACACAATCCACTCTGTGCTTTCTGTCCACGGTATTATTTTGAGGGCAGCGGCACTTAAATGCCACTCAGAAAAGGAAAGCAAAGGAGAAGGATGGAGACATGCGTGGTAAGGGGTGGTGGTACGGTGGGGGAGGGTGGTGACAGTGCCTGGGGGAACAAACATCACCACCTGTCTGGATCTCTGACAGCAAGGAGCAGACAGGTGGAGAAAGAAGGAGGATGAGCAGAGCACTGTGTGTGTTTGTGTGTGTATGCAGAGCTGAAGCGTCTTTCCAGCTGAGAGAAGGGCATCTGCCTGTCTCTGCTCAATTCAGACTATACCATGCGGCAGCTGTCCGTGTCTGTCAGAGTGGCATGCTATTAGACGCTATACCTGGCCAGTTTCTCACCGAAGATCTGGAATAGCAACATGCATCTGTCTGGCCGTCTGTTATTCTCATGCTATCTGTCACTCTGCCTGCCGGTCCTCATGTCCGTCTAAGAAGCAAATCTGCGTGTTCTTATTGCAGTGAGCACACTTTGAGTCTATCCGCTCACCTGCTTGTTTATCTGCTGCATCCAACTTCCCTGTCACTCTGTTTACCATCTCTGACTTTGTGTATACACAGTGGGCATGCCGGTGTGTTCTGGGTCTTTGTTCCCTGGGGATGTTCTATACTGATCAATGACTGGGATCAAAGCCCATTAGTTGCCTCGGAGAGCAAACCCCTCTCTTTACTCTCCCACTTCCTGGCTCATGACAGTGGCCTTTGAGACACACACATGCAGTCGGCTTGCACACCAACAGTCACACAAATTAGATGTTTAGTAGCTGTCATAAAACTGAGCAGTGGATGAATCATGTGATGGTATTTGTTTAAATGTCGGTGTATTTGAAGGTTTGTTTGATTTTCAGAGTTGTCTTGGGTCCTTATAGGGTTAAAAACACCTGACAGAAAACAAGCACGAGAAATTTCCACTAAAAAACAAATTAATTCCTTAAAATTAATGTGTACAAAAGAACATGCTAATCTGTTCCTGCCCACATCTTCACCCACCAGGAGATGGCACTAGCCTGCCCTGTGTCTACTGTGCAATGGGGAGCTCTGACACTGATACATGTTTGCACCAAATAATGATTTTCAAGAAGAGGAAGCATACAATGCAACATCTCATAATGTACTCGCTTTATATATTGACAGAAAAAGGTAATAAAACTATACTATACGCTATTATTTCCCGAAAAGAAATGGTTATGATAATACTTCAGAAATGACTGAGTATGAATTCTCTCAGTAGATAAGGTTGATGTAAACTCACAGCCAGTGATTTAACATCTGGGGTACAGCGATTCACCTTCACAGTTGCGCGTCCAGGGCTACACCAGAGCAAACACTCTTTATACAGTCTCTCTGGCCACATAATCTTAGAGCCAACCAGAGAGGCTTTGGAGTCCAAAATATGTTGGATGCTTCAGAAGGAACATCTTTCAGGCTGGTAATTACTGCACCCCTAATCCTTTCGAAATATTTTGTTTTTGACGAGGTGTTTGCTTGGGGTAGACATGTTGCCATGGCTAGCTTTGAGTTAAATTTGGACAATATTGTATCCACACTTCAGCCGGCTTTCTAATCTTTTTTTTTTCTCCCTCATTCTGTTGCCCACTTGGGGCAACAGAATGAGGGAGAAAAAAAAAATGAGGAAAAAAAATAGAAGTTCGGTCCATGTGATGTGGACATGTAATTATTTTGAGAACGTGTGTGCACTGCTGTAAGTGTTGCTGTTCTGAGCTTCAAAAAGTTCATAGCGGTTTGAGCAAACGTTATATATTGGGAATTTTGCACCATATCACTTTTGCGCCAGACTGTTGAGTACTTGGTCACTATTTCCTCCAGCCAAGAACATCTATGTTGCTCCACATAATTGCAGGCACGGTGCCTGCCAAACGTATCCTGCAGTTGATCAGCCGAGTCTGTCGGGTGTTGAGTTAAACTTGTTTGATAACTTATTGCTGGGTAGTACTTTTGCAAAGATTTAAAAAGATAATAAGTATTTGTGCTTCTCCAGGTTTTGGTCATTTTTTTTGCTGTCCCATAGTTAGTATAATGGATTTTTGACTGGCAGACATTTCAATCACAGCTGATTGGGGCCAAGGATAAACTTGGTAGGCACTGTGCATGCAGTGATGTGGACCAACACAGATGCTCTTCCTCTGAGAAAATAACTGTCACCAAACTCTTTACAAATTATCCAAGAGATATCAGTCTGAGTGGGTTCTGGGTCAAGATCGGGGTTAAAGAAGTGTGTAGACACAGTTAAAAAGGGCAGTCATTGGAAATTAAATAATTTCCTTTACAAAATAAACATTTGTCGTGTTTTTAGAGATAGTGATCCTTATAACTACAAAAAACACAACTTATTTAAGAAGGAACTGTCTGTGACACCTAGATGTCTGAATATGTGATGATAGTGAGGACACAGTGAGCCTGGATCTGGGAACAATATATTCAGCCTGGTTCTGCTGCTGGGCCAACTGAGTTTGCCTGCCAAACACAAAGATGGCAAAATCGACTTTCCAGGCTGCAGATAATCCAGGCAGATGTTCACCTCAGCCTGAGGAAAAGAAGAAGGAGGAGCACTGAAACCCCCCTACACACACACACACACATAGATGTATGTCTTTAATTCAGTATTGTACTCACTCTGCTCTATTGTTCAATATTACAGAGCAAGAAAAGCCAAGTACATTCAACTCCCTTCCTTTCCTTCGCTATTCCTAACACACACACACACAGTATCTCCCCAGTGGATAAATCAGTCCTTTCATGCTCTGTCATGTGGCTGGCCCTGTTATGCTGTGTTTTCATAATAGAGAAGAGCAGTTCCTCTCTCATACTTTTCTAATGGTCGCACATATAACTCTCTCCTCCCTTCTTCTCTCTGTTCTTCAAAGACTTTCTGGTGGAGTCAATCTACAAGTACACTGTAGACTGAAGATACGGGACTTGGAGTATGTGTAATGACTGAGGAGGGTATATCAGCCAAATGAAATGTGTGTGCAGGCAATAATGAGTGCTTGTGTGTGTGAGGTATAATTTATCCTTAAGTGATAAGGATTCGAGGTAATGGCCTTTTGAAATAAGACAATGACGTTAATGCAGATAATCTGATTAACATGAATATAAAAATGTTATCACTGGATTGTAAGGTGATACCCTGGTGCTGATAATGATGTTAATGATGATGATGATGGTGCCCCAGTTGAAGATGCAGGCTAATGATAGAAAAGGGCACTATTTTAAAGACTGACCTGCAGTAATTATTTAGAAATTTAGAAATTTCTTTTTAAATTTTTGTTTTTTTGCACATAATAATTTTGTGTATCCTTGATATCTAAGAAATGTGTGCATTATTATGTATGATCATTACAAAGTTCCTCCAAGTAAAATCCTTAAAGTGACAGTTTTCTACCACCTATTCACATACTTTAATCCTGGTACAACTTTCCAACATGAGATCCTAAATGAAAGCTTTACACCAGGGATGTCCAAAGTCGGTCGTTGAGGGCCGCTGTCCTGCAGGATTTCGATGTTTCCCTGCTTCAACACACCTGGTTAAGATGAAATGGCTCTTTTCAAAAGATTGTTAAGTTCTGCACAAGCTGCTAATGATGCATTGATCTGAACCAGGTGTGCTGAAGCAGGCAAACATCTAAAACCTGCAGGACAGTGGCCCTCGATGACCGGATGTGGACATCCCTGCTTTACACCAACTGACACACATTATTACCATATGAGAGACCAAAGAGATACATTGCCCAAGAGCTCATACTGGCACACACAGACAGCCAGCCCAGTTTCACAGCATATTTAATTCAAAGATTCGTGTCCACAGGCACAATTCTCACTGTTTTTTTTTTGTGTTACTGAAAATGAAAATAACTGCACAGTGTAATAACCTGTAATAGCATTTTGCATCACATTTTATAGGTTCAAAAGTTCACATTTAGAGGTTGGAGGAGAGTGGGATGGCAGTACACACCTTACTGGCCAAAAAAAGTACCATCTTGATCACTGGTGCATTCAAGTTACTTTATTCTGTAAAGTTGCTTTAATATTCATCACCTGTTGCTTTCATGTAACTTCAGTTTGAAATGTTTTTGCATTCCATCAGTCTTTCCTTGTGCTTTTACTCGCTGTTTCATCACTATTTTACACATTGTGTTATTCATTATTAAGTTTAAGAAACATTAAGGTTGATGTGATGTCTTAAAAGTTACTTGGTAAAGGTTAGAGGCTGCATTGTTGTGTGGTAAGTAGCATTGTTGCCTCACAGCAAGAAGGCTCATGGATAGAATCTTAGCCCAGGTTGTGGGTTCAAATTGGAAATCAGACTTTCCAACGTTAGACAGGGGGAAAAAATTAAAGGATGAAAATAAGAATTTGTATTTCCTTGTCTGGACATTTTTTCCATCACACAAAGTGTGAGTATGGTTGGCTCATTTATCTAACTGAAGCCAATTATGTAACTTCTGATAATCTGTTTTTGACAGCAAAACACTTACTAACTTGGAAATAAAGTGAATTCAACATGATTTGAATTTGGGTGGAGATGAAGATGGGAAAGTTTCTTTCAGAGTGAGAAGTTGAAATCAAGTCTGAACGACTTCAAGACCTAAAGAGTCCCTGAAAAAAGTTTTTGACTTGGTTTTGACTTCAGACAGCAAAATGCTCTCAAACATAGAAAAAGACCTTCTCCTTTTAATGTACATTGTAAACTGCCTGCTAAATCCCTTCATTAGATGAATTCTTAGTACTCTGGGAGCCATGCCTCTTGTCACATACTTGATGTCAATAATTTACCAAATAAGTAACAATGCAAAAATCGGACAGTTTTGCACACAGAAACGAATGGCCCTATGATATATCTTTATGTTTTCAAGTTAAAAGATATACCTATGTGGAATACCAGTATTAGCAGTATGCACACTGTAAATAGACAGCAAAGACATCAAAGAAGAAAGTACAACAGGCAACAATGTGAAGGGCAGGCTCTGCTCTGACCATCACCTTTTAGGCAAAATCTTCATTATAGCATTGCTTTACACTTTAAAAAAAAAATCACCAAAATGTGGATTTAACACATAGGCTACTTGCTATGGAGTATTTAAGCCTTTTTGTATAAAGTGGTACTTCGATGTTCGTCTATGATTAAAAACGCTAAAACACCTAAAATACCAAGTAGATATTTGCTAGATTATGATCCCGTTGGTGATCACGATGGTCATGCTGGCGGTGGCTGGTGAATATGAGCCATGATGGACACAGCAGGGTAACAGTGTTAATCACTTCGGAGAGGGAGTAGTGATGAAGAGCTCAAGAGAGCACGAAGACACACAGCCGTGGAAAGCGGTGGGCGTTTAAGAGAAATGTGCCGGGAGATTTTCGAGACTCGTTTTCGTGGAGAAGACAGTAGTAGAGCGGGAGCGAGAGCGTGAGAGAGAGAGAGAGAGAGGGGGGAGAAAGAGACGACCGATAACAACGTTTGTCCTTCTTGGACTCAGATCTGTGACCGGCTGACGGGCAGCGCGAGCGACCGACGGAGAAACTTGAGACAATCACACCGAGAGCCCACACTTTTAGGTAATTTCTGCATTAATTTGTATAAACCCAGATGATGCTGTTAGTATAAGAACGCATGGTTTCCTTTTTCTTTCTTTCTTTTTCTTTTTTGTTTCCTCGGTCAGGCTGACGGAATATCAGACCTAGTTTCCTCTCGCTTGGTATTTGGTGATATTTGCGTGCCTCCCTGACTGCTCTTTGGCATCACTCCCTCCACATGGGATCAAATTTCAAATTGAAATTAAGGTTCGGAGTAGTAAAATAAACTTAACTATCATTCTGTGGATCCTATTTCCCAGTGAATTAGAGGCATGTGCTTAATTCTCACGAGGGACCGACTCCGTGCGCTTCAGCGAGACTCCGACATGTCTGCGGGGTCTGTGACGTTTTAAAAGTATAGAATTTAAATTAAAGAATAAAGATGTACCCTTCAGTCGTTATTAAAATAAACATATCGGAGCCAGTTTCGCAATGGCCGACAGTGAAGATAGAGTCCTGTTTGGAAGTCCTTATGGTAAAAGAGGCTGTCGACCTGTACGTCGCTGGCGCGCAATAATATGAGCGTTTATGTGGGGGAATTTAACCACCATAATAACTGTTTTATAGTCGACACGGATTGATTCCCTTATTGATCCGTTCTTCGACTCGACCACATTTGTCATCTGAGCTCGCCCCAGACCATGAGTTGAGAAGGGATGGGGGGTCACTTTTTGTGCAACTGGACAGGTGCAATATTTTGAAAAATATGTATTTTTCTTTTACGCGTGTGAGGCGATTCCCAACAGACGGGCGCAGCGCCTGACAGACTGTCACAGACGGAGCACCGACACCCCAGGGCAAACATTTTACCTTCGAGCGCGCCCGCACGTGCAAATTTGTCTGCGGTTCGGTGCGTCTTTAATGAGGTTTGTCGGCTTCAAAAACTCCGGCTTAATCTCGTCCATTCATTACGCGCCCCCATAAGTCGCTGATAATAAGTACTTGGCTTCATTACCAGGGGTGATGCTCTTGTGCCTTTGCAAAATCCTCCTCTCCCTTCTTTGCGCGCAGATGTAATAATGTTTGCGTGAGACCCAAAGCATCCACTGCCCTACTGGGAAATACATTTGCTTGGATTTATGACCCGAGTTATCCGGTTATATCGATTATTACAGTCAGCGGTGTACTATATTTTTTCGTGAGAGCAAGAAAAGTGGGTTTGCCATATCTATATATCATTTCTTGATGTTGTATCAAGCCCAATCAGCCTTTGAGACATTTCTGCAGCTGAGGTCAATTCTCAAGTTGAAAATCCTTGGTCTTATAGCTCCGTGTTGATTACATAAAAAACATTATTATACATGAGTGGCTCCCACAGACACACACTCTCATATATGTGTATACATGATGACCCTGAGCGACTATAATGGCTTTGATCAGTATGAGGCATTCTTATGCATATGAAAAGCTTATAAATTAAACATCGCTGTGTGAACACCGAGGCTCTATTTGCTTATGTGTCAGTTTTCTACGATTTCTCTGTAAATGTGTTGCTTTCCTTGAACCAGCGGGGACTTTATTAGGTTCTTCATTTAGATGAAGTCGCAACCAGAAAAACACCCCTATTCTCATTAAGTGAAAGAACGTGTGCCAATCTATGTGTTAGCATTCAGTCAATAGCTGTTCACACCGTGTTTACTCAGATGGGGATTAGAGAGCAAAAGGGAGCTGCAAAGAAGGGCATTGGATGAGGATGGAGAGGGGAGTTTAGGGCACAGAAAGGGATGTGTGTGTGTGTGTGTGTGTGTGTGTGTGGGGGGGGGGGGGGGGGGGGGTGTTGGTAGAGATGGAAGAAAAGGGGAAGTGGATGCAAGGTGTATAGAGGTATTGGGCAGAGAAATTGGAAAGAAAAATGAGAGGACAATGTCGGGAAAAGGTGGAGGAGGTGGTGGTTGTGGAAACAGACAGGTTGCACTGAGTCACTGACTTATGTTGGTGATAAAACTGCCTGGAGAATAGAAACTGGAATGAGAAGTGCTGTTGTTGTGACAAGAGAGAAAAACACCCAAGTCCCATTAGCGTGGATTATTGGCTGTTTTGGCTGGCCGTGTGGAAGTGCTTCAGGATAGATGGTCTTCCACTGAAAAAGAAAAGAGGAAGAAACAACAATGGCAGAAAAAGACAGAGAGGAAGGACATGCTGGATAAAAGGTGTTTGGCTTTGTAAGTTCAGAGGAGAAACTGCAGAGTTGAGGGTGCACTGGGAAACTAAATTTGAATGCAGGTCTTGAATTAGGGTTTTCTTGAACTGCCTTCGCCTGCCCATGTTTCCTCTCTTGCCTGAGGTGGCTTTTAATGGTTTGCCACGATGACAGATTTCTCACTAATATTGTGCCAGAGACTACACTGGCTCTGTTCCTTTGATGACTCAATCAAAGTCCATCAAAAATCTGCCCTCAAAGATGCTACAGATGTGTCCAAACATGCGGATCTCCATTCTATGAAGGGATATATAGCCGCACATGCAACCCTCATGGGGGACATGGTGACTGATCAGTGCATCCTCCATTTTCTTTTGATTCCCTCCTAATGAGAATGAGAGAACCCCCAAGATGAGCACCCATGGGGACTTTTTTCTTTTGTGGCAGTGTGTGCGTGGCAGTTGACATCCGTGTGCCATTCATTAGCTGACATTTCAATGAAATGAATCAGACAACATGGCCTCCCAGGGATTTTCAAGAAGAACAAGGAAATTACTGCTTAGTGCTCAACACATGAACATTCCCTGGGGCCCTAATGCACATACATAAGGCAGGGGCTGAATTCCCAATACGACTGTTTGAAACAGGAAAAGAAACAAGGAGCTTCCAGGATCTTATGTTGCCTCAGATCCTTCTTTTGCTCCCCTCATCCTGCTTTTCAATCATGGGGAAAATAGAATGAGCTGAACAAAACCTTCGGCAGAGTACTTTTCAGCCATCTGAAGGGGGAGTTATAAGGACTATGACTCTGCATGGTTTTGCTCAGAGCTGGATCTCAACTATATCATCTCCAATTACCTACTCAAGGCAACTGACTGACGAGCTATTTTTCACCCACACGTGACGCTTCTTTTATAATCCGGATTGATGTGGAGGATGATGTACGATACCCTTGCTCAGTTTCCTTTGATGGTGATCATGCATCAAAGGAGGGGAAGACACATCATTGCTGATGCAGACTTTTTTAAGAAGGGAAATTCACCAGTGGTTTTACAGCAAGCGTCTCTCAGGAAGTGTGGGAATTAGCTCGAACATCCTTCACGCTTTTTTACATCATTCTTGAATATTGTACTATGCCTCCAGCGTCCCAGGATGAAAGTGAGAGCGGGACATTCTGACCCCTGCCAGCCTCTCCCTGGTGGTCAGGGAGTGGGACAGTCATTTAGAGGAAAAGGCTATGTCTAGCGATGCAGTGTTTTTCCTCTGTGGAAGCCTGTGGGATGGTGCTGCAGACTCTGTCACGGTCTGATTCTCACAGACCAACAACGCTGTTAACTCGTATGCATGTCACATTGCAGGCCTGTGTGGAAGCTGTGGATTCATATATTCACCCACATATTCGTTGCACTTTACCAGTTCATGAAATCATGGTCCTAAAACAGGCAGAAATGTATGAACATGCACATTCTTGTACAATGTTGTGATCTTCCTCAATTTTTCCCCTTTGAACAAGAACTGAAAGTGTGGAGAGGCGTTCTCTTTCTGCTGCCAGCAGGGGGTCTGTATTACTGCCTTAGTGGACTGAATCTTTGAGCTAGATTGGTAGAGGCAAGTCCCAGCTCGGTGGTGGATAGCTGTTTGGATGGGTGGGATGGAGGACGACTCCAGTGGAAAAAAGTACAGCAGCTCGCTCCAGTGGAGACATTATAATACAGGAAGACAGGAGGCTGCCCCAGGCTGAGTGTGTTGGCGGTTTTGTGTGTATGTGTGTGTTCTGTGTATTAACATTTATACCCCTCTGTGAAGAATTGAGAAAGAGAGAGGGCAGGGGAGTCAGACATTGACAAAACGAGAAAGCTTATATGACTGTTGGCTGTGTGTGTGTTGGTTCGAGGCTTGCCTCCACTGGCTGAAGTATTCGAGTGGTGAGCGGGGAAAAGAAAAACATCTTTTCTGAATGAAATCAGCAGACAGAATTAATGTAAAGTTTGGGGATTTCCATTCTCTGGAGTTTTTCATTTCTTAGTCCAAGTTGCCCTCCGTTATGCCTGCATTTAGGTGCAGTAGGGCTGGGTTTTTATGTTTCATTGGAGTTTGGTGGGTGGTTCACATGGCAGTTGTTGATGGCTGACCACAGGCACCACAGACCACCCCCCCCCCCCCCCCCCCCCCAACCCGTTTTTTAAAAGTCTGCCCATCTGGGTATGATTTTGGCTGATTCCAATTTTCATTCTTCCTCCTTTTTAACCTTTTATTTAAAATTCAGCTCTGTTTCCATAATAAAGGATTGACCACTTGATAACACAGATTACAGAACCGTTTTTAAAATCTCCTTTAATCACATCTGAAGATAAAGTTCTCCAGATTCCTGGAGAGGGCTTTTTGTACAAATAGAACATGAAAATGGAAGAGACTGTGTCACACTTTTGCTACAGCTGGATACACAGAGACTAGTGTTACATGTTGAGCTCTCAGGATTGCTTAATGAGACTTTTGTTCTTGCTTGATTTGTTTCTATTGTTTGGCAAAAACAGTTGTATTTTACTAATATTTTGCTTTCGACTAACTGACAGTTTGAATCTGCATGCATTTGATATTTCAGGCGAAAAGACTCTTGCGTATACGCCTATCTCATGTGGGCACAAATGAGCTAAAATGGACATTTTTCCTATCTGACAGTGAAGAACTAGTACAAAGACAACAAGTTAGCCTGTGTTTGTGTGCCTCTGTTCACATTGTGTGTAAACCCACCTACTATATAAATTTCACCTGTGCAGAATCTGATTATTCTGAGAAAAATTGGCCAATGAAGCTGAAACTGGAAATATCATGTCACCAGCTGTTTAATCAGTGCAGCATTAGCTGATAGATGTTATCTTGTGGAAAGTATAGGCAGCTTCTAAAGGAGGAATAGAATCAAGCCTCCAGCTTATGAGAAAATAGTCTTGCAGACATATTGGGAGCCCCTTATTGGAATAACAGTAGGCTCGGCTATTTCTTAAACCACAAATCAGTTGACAGCTTCTTTCATTAGTAGAAACTCAAAACACAACAAAGCTTTATCTTGCTCTAATTTGACCTTAAATTATATATTAATATATAAATATGATATATATTAATGACAACATTTGTTCCAGTTAGCGCTTGCATATCTATTAATTACTTTCGACTGCATTAGGAAAGCAAAGAGGTAACAAAAGTCAGAGTCTTACTTTAATGTTAGAAAATAAAAAACCATGAATTTTTGCAACTTGCCCTACAAGAGCTCGCTCAAAACCCTGCTCACAAGAAGTCATGAGTCATGGTGGTGAGAGGGCAAAAGGTCCACAAGTGAGAAACAGATCAAACAACAGGCATATCAGTCACCCAGGCCAGCTTGCATTACTTCCATATACAAGGATAATGAGGCTGGAATCCATGAGGAGGGTCAAATCTCACCGAGCTGTTCTGAAATGAACGAGGCTACAATTAGAGCCTCTGCTCATAGTTTCTGAAATCATAGTATTGAACGTTAAATGAGATTTTCTCAATTTAGACCTCACATTGATGTGATTAATTTTAAACATGATGGAATAGCAGTTTTCAATTTTACAGCTTTCAGTGGATTTCCATTTACTTGTCCTTATTTCTCAATTCTTGAGCACATATGAAATTGAAAGCAATGACTGTCGCTACTTAAATAATTGCCCCATGGTTTAACACAATTTAGAAAGACTTTAATAAGCTCTGCAACAAAAGGTGCCAATGACTGCAACCGGTACTTTGGAGTTAAATTGATCATTCTCAGAAAATGAACAATTTTTCCGTACAATTGCTTTAGTTTCAGAACTGTTTGCACAGAAGGTAGCGCATCCGTTTTTGTGTGTTTAGTTGCTTTGGTATTTTGGCTCATCTTTATCAAGGCTGCCAAAAATTCAGGTCAAAAGCTGTGCACGCCCCAGGTAAGAGTGACTGCGTAGGTGCTTGGGCTGGTGATAATGTGCATCTGCTCGCCTGTGTGTATCACATCAGCTGCAGATGTATGTGTGTGCATCTGTGTGAGTGGGGGCCATGACAAAAGGAAACCTACAGCATTAGCTGCCACCCCTGACATGGAAGTCCTGTAGGAATTTAGTAAATCCTATTGTAAATTTGCCTTCTCCATGAAGATAATTGGCTTATTCCTGTGTTAAATAGCCGGTCCTGCAGGACACTGACTGGGCTTAGAATGCTCCATGTAGACAGTGTGTCTGTTCCTCTGCTTCTTAGGGACTTAGAGGCACATTACATACTGAATTACTGTATGACAATGATGAACTGATAGCAGCGGTACTCAGCTCTGAGCTCCTGTGCAGACACTGATGCACAGAAGTGCCTTTAAGGGCACATGCTTGATTCCCAAAGGTTGCTCCTCTTAGATACAAGCCTATATGGCTCTTTCTTCTTGATGTAAGAGAAGTATTTTCACAGACAGGCTAGTTTAGGAACAATCTGCACATCCAAGACTTCAGAGCTGCATTTTCCATGCCCCGTAATGCTCTCAATTACTGTTTTTCATGCTCGAGCCTACACAACAGTTTCAGGCTTCTACTGAACTTGGAAGCGGGGAAGGTATTGCTGTAGCCTTTACTAAATCATTATCCACACATCAAACACCATCTGGGTTTCTCTCTGAAACTCAGAAGAAACATTCCTCAGCAGGATTGAGCCCCAAGGAGACACAACAGCTACGTTTGTGTGCGGGCTAACATACAGACGTGCTTACATGTGGCTCTTTTTACATGTGTTTTAACCCCGAAGTAGCTTGGTAACCACACTTAAAGCGGCTGCCTCTTGTTTCTTGGCCTCTGGGCAACTGCTCAGTGATGAACCAGACCCCAGCTGATCCGGCAGCTCCGAAAATGGAGGAAAACACCAAAATGCTCAAACCATAAAATGAGAGATTCAAAGATGGATGAATTGTCAGTGGATGTGCAGCTGCTCGTATTTGTGTGCGTTTGTGTGTGTGTGTATGTGTGTGAGAGAGAGAGAGAGAGAGAAGCTAGAGTTCTTGCATACATAATTCTGGGACATGACCGAAAACTGTCTAGTTAGAGTGCATCAGGAAATGGATGAAAGGGAGAATTCCCTGCACGTGGTGGGAGGAGGAAGACGGCGCTCCAAAAGCTTCATCTGTGTGTGTCCTGACGACTGATCAGTTGAACAAAGACGGCTGAGAGACAGCTACTACGATACATTCTCAAACCAGTGCTCTGTCTCTGTGAAAACATGCCGGACCTGCTGTGACTGAAATGGTTGAAAGCATCTTTTTCGAGCTTTACTGATGATATTGAGCAGATGAAATGGCAGCACCTCAGGGAGGTGTTTTGAAACTAAAAGTACAGAGGCAAAAAGAACTGGTCGTATTTAACTCTGTGTCAAATGATATTGATGGGTACCGTGATTTCTGTTTACATGTGATGTAGTCTGTCATGTTTTGCGTTCGTGCTAACAGCGCTTATTTCGAACTCTCAATCAGATCTCTCTGCTGTCCAAGTGTGTGTGCATCTGTGCATTTTCAGGCCTCTCTAAAATCGTGAGGGGTGAGCCACGGGGCTTGAGGTTCATCAGTGGCGTAATTAATGTAGTGCAGTTCAGTTGTCATGCATGATATTTCAGTGCTGCAATCTACTTGAGAAGGCTTTTTGATGAATGGCCAATTAGAGGGAGACTCCTCGTGCCTGGTGGCTGACTGATCTCTTTTTAATGGCACTCCTGTTTCTTTGATAAAACACAAAATGAATCATCGATACCCTGGCCTCGAGGAGCACTGAGCTCAGAATGTAATTGTAATTGGGTGTGTAGTGGCCGTTTGGGGTCGAGGCTATGCCAGCGTGTGCGTGTGAGCGCCTGTGAGAGCACTTTCGTTGTAATGGTGGCCAGCCCGAGAATCCTCTGATGCGCATGGCTGCTTTTCTGAAGCATTATATACAATTCAGTTGTTATGTGTCATTATAGTTATTCCTGTATCTACGTTATCTACTTTGAGTTATTAGAGGCCCATTTCAGCCATTTTGGATGAGAATGGCAGCTGAATGTGCTAACAGAATAAACACAATCAAGTGTAATGTTCACAGATTTTTGTGTGTGTGTGATTGGTATTTAAGCCCACTTTAATTAGGCGTGGAAAGTTTCCCTCCTGAAAAATAATCCATGCTCAAGCTGCTTTTCTGTGTTTTTGAGGCGTTAATCAAAAAGCCTTACTTGATATGCATAATTAATGCTGAGGAAATAAAAACAGAAGTGGAAAAGAGCACTTCATATTCAAAGAAGTCGAAAGTCACTTTTCTTCTTTATTTGCCAGTTCTTCAAGAGATGGCCGAGATGTGTTTGCTGTTGCTCAGAAGGGGCTGTAATGGCAGCGGAGAGGGGGGTTTGAACTGAAGCTGTGAATCCACACTGTGTGACAATTTGAGCAAACAGCGAGCATCTTCAACCACAGAGCCCACCAGGAGCTATTGGCCCACCCAACGGGCAGCAAAAATCTTGCTCCTTTTTTTTTTTTTTTCGCAGTAAGTCTTAGCTGCTGGAGATTTTTTCGCTTTCACAAACAAACAGAGGTTCGGAATGAGGTTATTAGTGCTGTTTAAATGTCAATGTCTCCCTTGCAGGGGTTCCAGTATTAGGGCAATAATCTTATAAATCTCTGCATGAAACTGCAGGGATGTGTCTCTTGTCTGCCTTTAAATGGCACATCTGGTCTATGTGTACTACCCTCAGCCTCCCCCCTCCAGCTCTGCTGCACTATGTGACGCAGCCTCCAACTGTAATTGCTAAGCAGACCTTTCACATTTGGTCACAATAGAAGCTTGCTCTACAGTCAGGCACTTGGTGAGATACAGAGGGAGTCTTATTTTGTGGATTTAGACTTCATAAACATCATTATCATCTCCCCCGACCTTGGGTTGCTGTGCTGTTCAGCGCCGACCCCAATTTTGTCAGGAACCCTGAATTGTGATCTGTCTGGTCTCTGGGGCAAATGTGCCATCGAGTCAATAAAAAGGACTTTTTTTTTTTTCAGGAGGGGATTGTGTGGTATGACGACACATACATTATGTGTTTCTGGGAGAGGGTGTGCGTCTATGTGCATGTGCTGACTCAGTAATCTTTCTAGCCCGCTGCCCGGAACCGTCAGCATCTTTACCCCCCCTAAACAAAGTTTTCTGACTGTGCCTCTGCCAGATCTGAGCAGTGTAGAACATTAGTGTAACAGCCCACGCTCTTAGACTACAGATTTGTTCTTGAGTGCGCGCCAAACGGCCTCTATATTTTATGAGCCTTCTCTCCACTAACATACCGTCTTGAGACTAATTATCATGGTCGCACTCAAACACAAAGCTCGTTTATTATTGCATTGACATCACATTTGTTTTGGCTTGGCCTACATGGCAGGGATTTCACAGCACCACAGTGGCAGAGCCATGCTTTTGAACTTGACGGAGCATGCTTCAGATGGAGAATCTGTTCCACCGTGCGTCAAACATGGTGTTGGACTGAAAGGTTGATTGTTTTTTACAGTTTTGTCATTCGTCTCTTTACAAGTAGACTGTAAATTTTCTTTTTTCTATTCATTTATGAGCTGCTCACTGGGGAGCCGTGCTCAGTTCTTGGGAAGCAATTTCCCTCTCTCGGTCCTGCCCTAGAAATGCCTTCATACTTTTTATTATCATATTACTTTCCCCCCAGCATATTGTATCTGTACACTGATTCAAGCTATTTTTACACATACTGCAAGACTATTAATAAAAGCCTGAGTAATGTTGGTCTGAAAAGTGGAAATGGAGCATGAAAGAGGAGTTGAAAATTTAAAAGACTTTCTAGTAACTGATTTATAATAGATTGTTTAATGATCTAAAGCTGCTGTGTGGAAAGAATTAAAATACAACCTCTTGTATATTGCAGAAGAAATCTCTAAATAGCTCATTGTTCAGTATTACATAACTGACCCTGGGGTCATATTTTCTATACATGTGTAACTGCCACATTCATATATTATATCAGATTATTCCAGAAGACAACCAGATTCTCTTCCACTTGGCAGAGGGAGCTAAATATCTTATGCAGCTTGAGAACAGAGACAGGCAAGCTCAGATAGAGACATACATCAACTCACATGAGAAATGGAAAACGCTTTCAAAGTGTTCTTTTGGAATGAAATTTCAGATTTAATGTGTAGAGGTGAATTATTTTATCGTGATAAAACAGGGCACCCTAGTACAAACAAAAACTCTAGCCAGCTTTGAATTTCAAACAAATATGTTTTCTGCTTTTTGAAAATTGTAGACACACATATCACTTTAGAGTTATCGTCACCTGTTGGAATTAAACAAGCAGCACTCTCCAAAGTACAGCACACCAACTACATTTCTTTATAATATTAGGAAAACAGAAGACTTGTGCAGAGATCTACTGAAACATGTGCAAATACAAATGGAAATGAAGCGTACAAGGCAAAAATGGAGTTCATACAATTTTAACAATCTTGAAAGTCAATATTTGGTATGAGCTCCTTTATTCTCCAACACAGCCTGAACCCTCTCAAACAAGCTTTCTTGTCATTTCTTTAAGTAGTCTTTGGGAATAGTTCTCCAGGCTTCTTGAAGGACATCCCAAAGCTCTTCTTTGGATGTCAGCTGCCTGTTTCCCTTCCTTAAGAATGGCTTCTTGACAGCCACCCTTCCATGGAGACAATTTCTGATGAGGCTTCAGTGAACAGTAGATGGATCAGCTGGTCCAGATGCATCTCTTAGTACCTTGTTGGTACAAAAAATACAATTTAATATCTGTCAAGCTGTGCTATCTTTGCATTTTTTCTGGATGCAGCTAGATATAGATGCAACACAAGTTGTGGGTCTTTTTTGTGCTTGAATGAGTCAAAGGTCAGTGTTAAGTGGTGTGATAAACCAAAACCCAGATCATTTGTACAATGGTCATGTACAAAGGCTTACCTGAAAATAATGGGAAAAACAGCCAGTGCTCAAGGAAAAACTTTGAAAGACCTTCAGAAAGACTGGAGAAGTATTGTTCAAGACCACTTTAAAAGATAACAAGAAAGTCTGGCTGCTTGGAAGCAAAATATGAACAATGAGGGAGGTTCAGGACTTTTGCTCGTACTGTACACATTATGCTCTTACCCTGCACTGAGCTTTTGTTCACTTCATCCACACACATGGCTGCAGCACAGCTCATTCACTCCGGTAAGAACGTCCATCTTACTCAAAGTCGTCTTTCACGTTGTCAAAATCTGATAAATATCCTGCCATGTTGCATAAAACTAGCAGTAGCAAACTCTGTGTGAAGTTAGTCGACTGCCACAGAGCAAGGAGTAGATAAACTGTGCTCCAGGGGGGCGTGTGGATGAAGTCCTCCCAGTAGAGTGCCTGTGTAGAAATCCCTCCGTTAGCTCTCCTATAGCTGCAAGTAGCCACATAACAGCACCAATGAGCTATAGTACATGTTCGTTCATTCATTCGTGAAGTATTGGTGAAATAAAGACAGATAATGCCTTATTTAGAGGCTGCATTGTCTTTGCCCCGTTCACTCCGTTATATGGATCTCGAGTTATCTAAATAGCTTCCGAAGGAGGCCGACTTTCGTCAAACTGTATGACAGAAATAAGGTCTAGGTTGAAAAATACCGGAGTTCCCCTTTAATAAAACTTAATGTTCTAGCACTGATCACATTATATACCTTAATTCATATTGTATGGTAGGTTTGAAAATAAATGTGAGCCTGCCAGTCAACATCCCAAGTTACCATAACGTATCCTCTGTGATGTCAACATGGTAGGAAGCTACAAATGATTTCCTTACCCTCAACATGAAGCAGTCCTGACAGTGGAGCCTGTACCAGAGGTGTCCATTCAGCGGAGATCTGCAACCACACTCCTTTATAAAGCCTGATGCTGTGATACAAAACAGTTGACTATATTTCAAACTCAATGTCACACCACCTGATTTAATACTGAGTAAACACTGACAGATCTATTTATGTCAGCAGAGTTATCACCATGCACTAAAGATGCTTGGGTTGGAATTGAAGAGATATCCACATTTCTACCTGCATTACCTTTTTTTTTTCCCCTGCAAGATCTGTACAGAGCCAGCACTTTTCAATATTAACCCAGTTTTCCTGTGGCTCCCCTCTGTTTAAAACCATGAGTGACACATAATTTAAAAGCCGTCAGCAAACATGAATTTCAGCACAAAGCTGCAGGAACAGATTGTTCCTATAGCTGCTTGACGTCTCTCCTCATCCAGGAATAAATAAATCATAGGTTTATCCAAACATGATAATTGCATGTCATCATACACTCGTTGGCTGTTTGCTTCCCTGTTGCTAGTCGTTTGTGTGTTTTAAGGACTTTTATCTGGTGTGGTAGCATGTCCAAGTGTTTGTGCCATCTACGATCACATGCTGTGATGATGACTACACTGCCGATCGAGAGCTGACTCCCACAAACTGACTCATAAATTTTAAGACTATTTATGTCTTAAAATGTTCTCACGAGGACGACTCAAAAAGATAATTTTCCCCACCAATATGGTTGGCCCCGTATATTGGATGCCAATATACTAGATTAGTTCTGCTCTTCTACTTCTTGACAGTGCTTGATGTGTCTTAGGTGTGCCAGGGTGTTATCACTTCCTGTGGTCTCTGAACTACATAGAACACTTATATACTGTGTTCTTTTTTTTCTGCAGTCCCTTGGTATGCTTGTGCTTCAATATGCTGTAACATACAATATGGTAAATTTGGTGTAAAATGAGATATTCCTTTTATCTTTTACACGTGCAGTCACATCAAATAAAGAGAGTACAGCCTCTTTTAAATCCTAAAGTTAGTCATGTCCTTGCATGATAAAAAATAATCTGGTCTATTCGAGATCTCTGAATTATGTAAATACACCTTCAAGTAAATAAAACATTACAACTTTTCATTCTTTATTGAACAAAAACTAAGCCAAGATGTAGAAGCAATGCGTGACACGCTAAACACCCCTTGCGCAGCAGTAACTTGTAGTTGCTGTAAGTAATTATTTTCTTTTTGACTTTATCAAACTCTCACAACACTCGTCTTTACAATGTTGCTTAAATTCAGAGGTTGGCAGTCATTTGTTTATGCTCATCTCCCTTAAGGTTCCACCACAGCATTTCAGTCAGATTTAGGTCTGGACTCTGACTGGGTCACTGTGACACTTTGATTCTTTTCTTTTTCAGTCATTCTGTTGTAGATTTGCTGCAGTGTTTGGGATCATTGTCCTGTTGATGACCACCCAGTTTCATCCAAACAGATGTCAGACAGATGACCTCCTATTTGACTCGAAAATACTTGGGTATACAGGAGGAGTTCATGGTCGATGACTCAATGACTGCAAGGTGTCCAGGTCCTGTGGCTGCAGAACAAGCCCAAATCATCAGCCCTCCTCCACTGTGCTTGACAGTTGGTATGAGGTGTTTGTGCTGATATGCTGTGTTTGGTTTTCACCAAACGTGCTGCATTATGACCAAACATCTGGTCTCGTCTGTCCAAAGGACATTGTTGCAGTGTTGTGGTTTGTTCTGATTTAACTTTGCAAACCTAAGCTATGCTGCCATGTTGTTTTTAGAGAGAAGAGGCTTTCTCCTGCAGCCCTTCCAAACAAGCCATACTTGTTCAGTCTTTTTTTAATTGTTCTGTCATGAACAGAACAATTAAGATTATTGCTGATGTCTTTCTTCCTTGGCCTTCTGTTAACAGACACTTGAATGCTCCCCACCAGCAAACTGACAAAACTTCTGCTTTTATAGAGGTGCTCACACTTGCTGATGATCAGTTGATTTAATGAATTTGATAAGCAGCATCTGGCTGATTCTTGCCCGTAAGGTGTGCTTACTTTTTCACAAACCACTTCTGCACTTTTGTTGACAACATGTCATATGTTACATTTCATTCAAGATTGTATTTAACTAATTTAAGACCTAGGAAGGGGCAAATACTGGCTTTTATTGTGTCCCAACACATAAAACCTCAGAAGCCTGAAGCGTGTTACCTGCTCTTTTTTCTTTATTTGTCATAGTTGCAGGGGTACAGCTGGAGATCAAGCAAATGTGCAGGAGGGGCGTGGGTGTTCTGGTGTGACACATCTGGGTAAAGCGACATGAGGGGGTCCTGACAGATACAGGCTGAGTGAGAACTTGTTTCTGCTGTGCTCTGTCATGCAGAGGCTCCTTCCACATGCCTGCCTTCCTGCGTCTGCCTAACGCTTCTGATAGCTGTTACGTAACCTGAAGCTCATGTTTCTGTGTGTATATATATATATATACATACACATATACATATATGTGCTGATACTGGCGCAGGGTTGAAAGTGCAAGAATCTGTGCAGTGTCCTTAGAAATGTATACGTTTGTGAGATTATTAGAGTGAAAAAGTGAAAGATTTAGAGTGTGAGGTTAAAAGGACACAACAGAAGGGCGTATGAATGAAAGTGGCAGCGTCTGAGCTGCTTTACGCCTTTGCATGTGAAATGGAGAAAAAGGTTCAGTTGATGAATGAGAGCGTCAGTAGCAGCAGTGTCGTGTGACCGTGAGGAAGACAACGAGAGCATCGGTGAGACCAAATGATTTCCATTTTTGTTGAATTTAATTTGTTGCTTTTGCCAACATGTGCATCAAGGGCAGCTGGGAAGTTATTCTGCAAGAATGTGTGTATGGAAAGCTGACATTTTTTCACGCTTGCATAGGTGTAAGTGTTTGTGTGTGGGCTCCCAGTGGGGATTGTATTTCGGCCGGTGAAGCCTGACAGATAACAGCCCACCCGTGCTCGTCACATCTATTATTGAGAGGACGAGAAATTGATCGGCTCTAACGGTGAATGTTACCCTGCCTTCCTCAGCTACCTTTTCTCCTCTCACCACCACTGTGCCCCGTGCTTCATTTGTTCTCCATCCCTTCTTGCTGTCAGACTCCCTGCTGACCTTGTTTTCTGTCATTCTGTTACCATTGCCTTCCATCCTGAACCTTTGTCTTTCCCACTTTCCCGACAACTTTCTCTTGGATTTGAATTTTCTCTTTCTCTTGATCCATTTTTTTTAAGCCAAGCTTTAGGATGTAGACAACCACACTGTCTTAGTTTCTCTATTGCTTGCATGATTTGACTACTAGTTTTCTGGCAAGCTCTTCTCTGTTGAAGTTGTTGTTCCTCAGTGTATCAACACACCGATTCTTCTTCCCCCCTCAGAGTGCACAAATCCTTTTCACCCTCCTTCCCTGCCCCCCTGCGCTCTTCTCCTCATCAGCTAAAAATCACGACTCACCTTTGATTGCTCTCCCTTGGAGCTCTTCATCGCAGAAAGTCAAGTGTTTTATCTTTGTTGTCTTACAATGGAACTCACAACCACGTGCTGCTAGCCAACACGGATGTTTGCACCCTGAATATGCGGTACAGAGATGAAGAAAGCCTAATTTGAGCTCAATTCATCATCGCAAGATTGCCCTGCATTTATTGATAATTGCTTTTTTCCGTTTAAAGGAATGCCGTTTAAACCGTCAGTCGTGTAAACACGAGAGATGCAGCTGTTGCCGCAATTAACGTCTCACTTTCCCTAATGAAAGGATTAATCCGCCAGCAAATCTCTCGGCTTCCTTTCAAATGCCAAGCCCCCATTCAGCTCGCTGCCAGTGGAAGAAAGGCGGCCCGTGTCGAATAAAATGGGACTATCTATAACCAGAGCCAAAAGTCGTATTCATCGGCTCAGCCTGGTGTCACATCATCAGGGTCCCTTTACTGCTGTCGAACAAGAGAGACCCTTAACCAACTGCTGTTTGATGATTTCCTGAGTGCAGCCTTTGCAATCGTCTGTTCTCACAGCATGGCATCTCTACAGAGCCACCTCCTGTCCCCATTCTCCCAGCAGTCCCTATCTATCCAGAGCTCCGATCTCCGTGCTCAGCCCCCGAAAACACACCTTTGCCTCCTGTCAGAATCCTTCAGAATGGACAATATGGAGTGCTTTTCTTTCTGCAGACAGTTAAAAGTCACAAAGTGAATAGCTGTCTCCTGTTGGAATAAGACGTGTCTGGGTAGCCAGGAGTAAATGACAGCCTACTGAGAGTGGAGTAGAGCTTAGGCTAAATCTTTGAAGCCATTGATCACATTTATTGATCGGTCTTCTTTCTTGGCAACTCAGACACATAGGCACAGGTGTGAAGATGACGGTTAGATCATCTCCACAGCAAATGCTGTCATCATAACTGTCCTAGACTGGCCATTTGTCAGAGAGAAGAACCTCCCCTTGTTGTTGTGAACATTTAGCGGAGCTCAATTTCTGGATGCCAGTTGGTTTGTCTGTCTCAGTATGATTTAGGTCTGTTGTGTGTTTGAACTGTTTACAGTTCTGAGTGAAGCGCTTTGGTGAAGCATGTTGTTAGATCAGGCAGAGCATTATTATCACGCTTATATTACATGATCATTGACTTGTTTATGGCTGTGTGGCGTCCATTTGCCTTCAGGCAGGTGTAATTGTGTACACTGCCAATGTGCAAAGTGTTTTTGTTTGTTTATCCTCTGTTAGTCATCTGGAAACCATGGTCAACATATGAGCTTTGGGGGTTAAATTGGGCCAAGCTTTGCACACTTAATCAGAAGTGTTGATCTTTGGCAGTGAGCATTTTGTGACGAGTGGCGTCCCTAGCTATTTTTTTGGCAAGAATGCTACATTCACTGTTTTTTTCTATAGAAGCGACTTTCATTTTTTGGGTTGTGAGGAAAATGTGGTTGTTGATTTCGTTAAATCCAGTTTGTGCCACAGTACGTGTGGTCGTAGATTCGATACGTGGTTATGCAACATAACTGAGGAGGCTAATGTTGGCAGCTTTTTACTGATGCACGTTTATCTGCATGCTCTGCCTGATTTCAACGTAAACACATAGCACTACTGCAGCATTGCTTGCAATAGCTGCGGAAAAAAACCTAACCATCTTGCTTTTGCCTCTCTTAATCTTTTCTGATAAAGCTAGACAAAGACTTGCTTTCCTCGTCTAACAAATTTACGCCTCCTGTCGTTGTTGTTACAAATGACTCATACAAAGAGCTATCTCGTGCACATGTGTGCTGTTTTAGTTGGCAGTCACGTTCACATGAAAATCAGATGCAAGACAATTATAGATATGATTGTAAACAGTCACATTTGATTTGTGATAAATCTGCATATAGGACTGTGAACATAGCTGAAAAGCATCACACTTGCCAACAATATAAATGAATTACCCCAGCAGCTTATGATATCACAACTGCTGTGATCTGAAAAAATGTTGTTAAAACATAACACGAGCAATTGAACTAAAGTCCTTAAGTTTTTATGGGACAGTTGATGAACTTCGCCAACACTCACATTTATGACACCACATTATTTATGCAAATATCTGTCTAAGTGATTCCAAAAAAAATGATTACAATGTATTTTACTCATACCGCTCTGCTTTGTGTAGTAACTTTATCATATCAGATGGTTTATGAGGTTTCCTTTGTACTGTCCCCAAACATGACCATGTGTGGCTCAACTCCCTGTTTTCTCAACCAGACATTGCAGATGGAGTTGATAGATTCCTTTTTAATGTAATAATCAAAAAAGAACCATAAATATTGATACATTAATATAATCTCCTCCTTCTCATAGCTGCTATAAAGTCCAGTTCTTCTTTTAATGTGTATTTTTTCCTGCCACCGTTGCTAATGGTAACATGATTGTCAACTCCAAAATCACTTGAGATTATTTTGTCGCCTCCTGTCCAGGTCTTGTTTTTTTTAGCAGTAAAATAATGACTACATAGTAAAACTCATTGTTATATTTTGTTTTGCAGAACACATCTTTTTTTGGTCCCATTTCTGTCTTTTCATCTCTATGAAATAAAAGGCCCTGTTACGATCTTGTCTCCTAAAGCTCTTAATCAGTTTTTTTTTCTTTGAGCTCTTTGTGGGTTTCAGACAAGATAAATAAGCTCACCATGTATTTTAGAATACAGCATGACCTGCTGTGAGTCACCAGAATTTGATTTGATCTCATGCATTATTGTCATGTTGATGGTGCAGGATGGCATAATGAAATCCTTCCAATGAGATAGAAATGTGTCACTCGATTCATCCTCCTCTTGTAAGCTCTTTGCTTGCATGTGAATTTCACCAGAACTTAAAGTAGCAACGCCAGATTTTTTTTCTGGGTCCAGACCATTGCAGGATTGGCCAAAAACAATAATGGTGATAATGTAGGAACCTCTATAGAAAATATAAAAAATATAGTAAGATATGAAAAATGGTATTAGTCAAATGACTCTTCAGTTTCAAATGCTGTTTTTTCTCAAAACACAAGTTTAATGAGGTAAAGACATATAGTGTAACCTTAACTGGAATACATTCTTTTTACAATGCAACCATCACCCTCATCAATGCCATTTTCCTGGATACATTGGCTACGTTAACGCTATGTTAACGCTATGTTAACGCTATGTTAACGCTTCACCTTACACATATACTTCTTGGTTGTCTCTAGACCATAACGTCACATGGTTAGGGTTAGAAATCAAGAATATTTGAGTAAGGTTAGAAAACAATCTTGGTCTTGGTTGAAAAATATTCTTAATACAAATAAACAGTCACATTGATGGACGCCATTTTTGTAATTCACATGCAGTTGGTCACTCGACCACTAGATGTCTCATATTCTACAAACAGCAGAAGGACAGTCTTGTATATGCATGCATTTACACTGTACATTTATAAATGCATACACATGATTACACATTCATATTCATTTCAGCATATTTCAAAAAGTGCAATTTCAAAAAAAGGTCTAAACATAGACGTTGCATGCCCAATCTCCTCTGGCAGAATGTCCCAGAGTGATGAAGCCCAGTACAGAAAAAGCTTGGTCACCCAACTTGGTTAGTTTTCAGTCTGCATCTTTGAATCTCTCTAAACTCTTTGAAGGATCTCATTTGGGGTTGAACATTTAGTGATATATTCAGGAGGCAATCTTCAGCATGCCTTAAAAGTGATCCTTAGAATCTTAATGTTAGGTGATTAATGTATACCTAAAAAGATCTACAAGGAGGTTGCAATTGCTGCCATTATTATAGTGTTACCTGTTTTAAATGATTTTTTTCATGTGTTATTAACACAGTACAGATATTTCATTTGTTAAAAATATTACCATCAATAACAATATGTTTGATAATTCTAACAGACAAATTCAAGCGTCTTATGTGTGTTTATTGAACTTGACATGACTTGCAGCCTTAGGTAGGAATGGTTGATCTGGCCAAACATCATGTGAAACACCTTTTTTTTTACAGTGTCATTTGTCTGGCATGTAGGCCTCTGTTTACAAAAAAAAGGAACTAGGTCACTGGAAATCATCTTTAAGATTTAACTGCCTCCCCAGTGAGCCTCTCGTCTTGTGGACATTCCCTAACTCCACTGATTTGTACTCCAGTGGGTGACAGTAGTTAGATATTTCACTTCACGCTTGATTTGGTTGCATTTATACTCTGCTCTGCAGCCTTGGTGGGTCTGGCTCTGCAGCAAATAATACAGTTCTCCATCTATTGCAGGTTCTCATTGGAGTGCACAAAGGAAGCAGATCTGCTGTACAGCAGAACCACAACTACTGCTGTCAGCTGCAGTCAAAGACAGTGCTGTCAGTCTGCAGGACAACAGACTTACTGGGCGTAGAGTTGGATGACATCAAAGACCACCACAGCAGTGGTCTGTGCTGCCTGCAGGTAGGAAAATATCTACATAGAATACTTACATAGTACCAATCTGAAAATTGGGTCAAGATTGAAATTCTCCACAATATAAGATTGTCTGTTTGACCTGTTTCACAGTACCCTAACCAGTCAAACAAGCAAATGGAGGCTAGTTTCAATCACATTAGTCATGTTAGTTGTGAAAACATGAAAAAGGTCACCTTTAAAACTTTGATCTGATATAAAAGATGGCTCTCCTCTGTCCTGCTCATACCACTACATTGAACTCATATATTTGGCTTCAATTAACTCTGTTCTGCACTGTTATTAGTATATTGATTGTCTTTTAAGAGCTTTGGCAAAAGAGCCTAGACCTCAAAGGTTCACTGTTAAGTGGCCTTTCTCTTGTTTAAATTATTGTCTCTGTGGCTGTGAACCTTTAATTCAAATTCATGGTTCAAGGATCCGTAGGCTCCTTTCTTTTTTTCTGTTCAATTTGCATACATCATTGCAGCAGCCTCTGTGGTGTGTGTCAGGTACTGAAATAAGCATTACAGGTTACAACTGGGACTGATTTCGTGCCGAGGCAGTCACAGCGACAGAGGGACTTTTATCTGAGCTTTGATTGATGTATGTCTAAGAGTTTGAGTCTCGCGTGCAGTCTGTTGTGCTTTGGTGAAAAGAGGTGATATTCAAAGGAGAAGATTAAGTGGCAGCTGCCGTACAGACTCATAAACAGTAACTGTCTTGATCCTTGGCACGCATACATCATTGTCATGGCCATTGTATCACTACCTACTTCTCCACAATCCCTCTGTCTATTATAATTTTAAACTCTTCCTTTGGCCTCAGCAGTAGCCAGCTCTTCTTAAAGCCCAAGATTACACAACAACTCTTCTCCATATCTCAACCTCTTCATCTCTCACTCTCTGGCTCTCTCTTTACTAATCCAAGTGTCTTATCTCTCAGCGTGGACTATCTCCCAACTGTCTAATTCTTCCTCTCTCTGTCCGCCCCCCTCCCCGCCACTTTCAATGTGTTTTGTTCCCTGTCACCTTGTCTTTAACCCTCTTTTCACGTTTGCAGCTTCAGATTGAGTTTATTGGTATGACAGGCAATCATCAGCAGAAGCTGCAAAGCTTAATGGGTGGCAGCGCGCACCCGCACGTGCACCCTGGTTTCCGTAGTTGAGTAGAAAGCAATGCAAACAGACACACACAAACACACAGCCTCTTTCACAACTGAGTGAGCATCCATTCCCAGTGTGCTGCGTTCTGTTTTCATAAAGGAAGAGGGAAGGAGGAAAAGCAGTCGGCTCGGACTTCAGCAGATAGTAACTAATGAATGTCTGATTAGGTCATTAGTCTGGTACTTCATAGCCTGGCAACTCCACAGTCGTAGCTGTTTAATTTTTTACTTTAGACCAACCTCACGTACACAACCGACCCGCAAAACTCCTACATCAGTCACAAGAAATAAGAATAAAAATGATCGTGTTTTGAGCAAGGCAGTATGATACTGTTCTGGAACACTTACAGGCTGCTTTGTACAGATTTTTCTTTTTCCATCCATCCATTTTCTATACCCGCTTAATCCAACTGTCGGGTCGTGGGGGGGCTGGAGCCTATCCCAGCGGTCATCGGGCGAGAGGCAGAGTAGATTTTTCTTTTTTCCCCCCCTAAATTCATCAAGTCCTTTGTCTTAAAATCTCTGGTCTCAGCAGACCCACAGCTATGTATGAACAACTACGAGTCTCTGCTAGACATAATCACCCTGCCAGCTCCATGCAATAAAAATCTCTATGAGTGACATTTTCATGCAGAGTGTCCACTGATTTCTTTGGTGGAATTTAAGTAAGAATGGATGTTGAGTTGAGATTGAAGTAAATAAATATTTAAAAATTTGTGAACATGTTGAAAGTTACTCATATGATCCTTGTGTACATTTAATAACAAACACATTCAGTAAAAATTTGAGATCAAGACTTGTCGACAAAGACAATAACAAATTCAGGCTTGAATTGATTCATATTTCAAAGAATATTTTGCTTCAAATTCTTACTCTTTGTATTCAAAATTATATCTTATTTTCTAAAAGAAATGTACCTGTCCCGTTAAAAGTTAATGCGTTGCAGTAGTTTAATCGGTAAAAGGACTCAGATTGATTCACTGGCTGATTGCTAATCAGCCAGCCACTCAATTCTATCTTTAGTCACACATAAAAAACAAGGTAAATTTCAGAGCTCTCCAAATGGCCAAGGAGTTTAAAAAGCTGCAAGTAGCTGTCAGACTATGAGGATGGCTTGTTTTGAGCAGGAAAATGAGTCAACCGAATGGAATTGAAGAGTCAAAAATGAACAAGTAGAGGAGAGGAAGATGGAGAGGAAGATAAGATGAAAGGTGGTGATGGGGGGTAGCTGTCCTAAATGAGAACAGTAACCTGTGGAGGGCGATAAGAGCTGGCAGATGGATAGAGCGATAAATAGACAGATGGGTAGTTAGATAGATGGAGGAGGCTGCTTTTCTGAGATGGAGAGGCTGGGAGAAATGATGGGCAGATAGGGTAAAGAGATAAAGCAGAAGACAGGCGCAACTTTCTCCCCGTGCAAGCACTTTCGGGCTCAGTCTTGTTTTTCCATGTTTGGCTCTGCAGTCGGTCAGCCCTCTTACTATCCTCTCTCCTACATTTGGCCTCTGTCCCCCACCGTCACTCTGCCTCCTTCTCTCCCTTGCTGTCTTCGTCTCAGCCACCGCCGCGCTCATGGGATATTTTTAATAGAATTAGGCTGCTCTTGTTATCAGTGGAGCGGGTAGCCACGGAGTGAGGCGAGATTGAAACAGCGATTTCCAATTTGAGATTGTGTCACACACATCCACCCGTGCTCAGATAGCATCAACGAATCACCGCCACCATCTCCCTCACTCACTTTGCCTCTCTTTTGACTCTCTCTCTGTCTCCCCCACTCTTTCAGACATCTCTCGCCAAGATATTTTAGCTTTGCCCGGGCCTTCCTCACATGCACGACTACTTCTAAATGCATACATGCCCCCTCTCTGTCGCACCCGATTCACTGGCTTCTCTTGACAGTTTATCTCCCTGTCTCTTTGGCTCTCATCTGGGGCGCATACAGAACACTTCCCTCTTTCTTCTCTCGAGCCCTGTCCTCGGACTCACTTAGTACCTCCAAATGCAGCTCCGCTTCCACAGTTTCCTCGCCATTTTTACACTCAGCGTTCATGTCTTTCCCACTCCTCCCACACTTGCTTCCACCTCTCCCTTTGCTTTCTCTCCTCTCCTGTTATTTCGCATCTCTGCTCCCACACCACCTCCGCGTCCTCCGCCTCCCTTTCTCATTTCATCTCGTCCAGTGTCACTCTTCATATCCCCCATGAATATTTCTCCTCCCTTTATCCTTCAATCTCTTGCTCCCTCACCTCATCCGTTCTTCTCTGCTGCCTCAAGGCGTATGATCCCTTTGACTTGTCTTGTCAAGACTTTGGATTTCTGTCTTACCTCTGGAGATACATATTGTGTGTTTGTGCGGTACAGTCTGTGCGAGTTTGACTATGAGCTGGTGCTGGAGAGGGGAAATTGCTCTTACTGCGCACTGTGTGCGCATGTGGGTGGGTGTTTGTCAGGTTATTTGCTGGTTTCCACGGCCAGGGGGTATTCACCACAATGCCACAACACCACTTTCTGAAACAGGCAGACAGAAGTGTTGCTTTGCATGCTGCTCTTCTTTTATTTGGCAAGTCAGTGCAGCAACCTCCAATCTCCCTCTCCATTTAACAGTTTGTCCTTCTCCATGCCAGCGTTTCTCACTTCACATTAAATGCCAAATTCACAATGTGTGAACTTTTCCTTTAGCGGATGATTTTTTTTAAAAAAGGGAATGCAAAATTTGCCTTTGTGTTTGTGTCTTTGTACTCCACCTCCTCCACTCTCCCCTTCAGAAACAAAAGGAAAAAGAAAAAAAAAAAACTCTCAATTCTTAGCAACCTTTGTCAAAGTTTGCACTCTATGCACGGAAGCAGAAAATTGAAACGGACAGGTCCAAGGTCTGATTTGTCAAACGATTGTGTACATAAAAGAAGAAATGAAACTTCATACAGGCACTGGCTTTTTGAATTATTCAATACCTCAACATAAAGGTTAAAAGTTCAAAGATCATTTGTAACTCCAAAATAACTTGCATAATGTAAGCACAGGCACGTTGTATACACCCACAGGCATACATGGATGAACAAATGCTGCACAAGAGTAACCTTAGTCTCGTATTGTTTTCAGCTACACCTGAACTGGTATCATTAAATGCACCACCATGTCAGTAGATGTCCCTTGAAGCTTACTAAGAGGTGGAAAGAGTTTTGTCTTTTTCTTTTTTCTTGGCTGTCAAGCACCCGCATGTACCTGTGTGGGCAACAGAAAGCGAAGACAAAACACTGTTGATATGTTTCTCTGTGTGTTTAAATGATTCTGCTGAACTGCTTCATGAGTTAGCGGGAAACAAACACTGCTCTGAGACAAAAACTCTTCACTTATTTGCATTTGGTCAACTACTGGTCAAAGTAGATATTAAGGCTTTGCCCTGAGGATGCTCAAGGCTTTTACTCAAGTCGGAGAGTGAAGAGGAAGCACCATGGGGTGGTGGGGGATTAAACAGTATAGGCTTCCTTTACAGCTACTCTACTTTTAAATTTCCGACCATTAGTGTATGCATGTGATTGTATAACAAGTCCTGTTTTGGACAGAAGACTCTCACATCCTCATGAATTTTCTCTCAGTCTTTCTTTCCTTTTTTTCTTATGTTCAAGCATTCACTTTTTCATATGTTTTAAAAGCCCCTGAGAAAGCAAGTACGTGGAGATTGAGAGCAGAGGCTTTGTATGAATACTATTTTCAAGGCTGTACTTAATTTAAAAGTATTTGATTAACTTTTTCAAATGCTTCCTGTAAGATACCCAGTTCTATGTTAAAGAGATAGTTCAGAACTTTGTGAAATGTTGTCTTTTTAGGCCAGAATATCTCCAAGCCTTTTCTTTATGCTCAGAGTTTATTCTCATTTTGTTTCAAAAGGGTGAGTCACACTCACTGTAAAGCCACACCATAAAAAGCCCAAATCACCTTTACACCTTTACAATGAAGAAACCAGGTTTGAATTAGCAATTACAGTATTGAATTCTAGCTACAGTTTTGGATGGTAGGATTGCAACCATTTTTTCAAAGGTTTGACACTTTTGCATTTGCTTTTTGTTTTCATATATATATATATATATATATATATATATATATATATATATATATATATATGTATATATATATATATACATATTATGGCATGCCGTTCAGGAAATTAATCTTTGAATATATGGAGATATTCAGAGTTTCATTCAATATATTCAAAGTTTCATTCCATATATTCAAGGTTCATTCAATATATTCAGAGTTTCATTCCATATATTCAAGGTTCATTCAATATATTCAGAGTTTCATTCCATATATTCAAGGTTCATTCAATATATTCAAGGTTCATTCCATATATTCAGAGTTTCATTCCATATATTCAGGTTCATTCAATATATTCAAAGTTTCATATATATATATATATATATATATTTTTTTTTTTACCAAATGGGAAATATTCTTCTCAGATATTTTTCACAACTTTACTAAGCAGGCTGGAGCACAAGAGTTTTAGAATTCAATGACTCCAGTAGTTCTAGCCCATGGGATCCCTGTAAAGAGAACTGCACAGGATATTCAGCCATAATAAGGAAGAGTCCAAATCACAGGGAGCAGAAATGTTCAGTTTAAAGAGAAGTGTTAACTGCGTAGGGAAGAACTGTTTAACATTTCACAACTTCACCCTAAGTTAAATCGCAAGATAACACATCAGGAATTGCAGCTTTGAGTTCCAAACTCTAAGGGGCAAAAACAGGAGCTTGATACAGTGTTTCCATATGTTCTAACAAAGTAATGTTTTCTTTATTGCTGTGATTTAATAGGATAAGTAACCTTAAAACAACAGTTCTCAAAAGCTCTATGGATTCTCTTGTATTTTTAGAGATACTTACATTAAAATGACACTGTTAGCAAGCTCGGCTAACATTTGCTGGTTTGCATAGCTGTGCAACTTGCACGACATTAACTTTAGCTGTTGGTGATAAAAGCTACTGCAGCAGTAATAGATGTCTCATGTGACTGGATTGGTGAGGTTGCAACCTTTTGAGTTGATGAATTTAATGAAATTAAGTTTTCTTTGCTGACATTTCCTGAGCTGGGAACAGGAGGTAGGGAGAACTGTTTATGTACACTGTTGAATGTATTAGAATTGTTTTACATTACATATTACAAATATAATTACATTTGAGTAAGGCTGAAACTGTCAGAAAACGGCAGGACACAGATGCAGGGTTTTCAAAATAAGTCAGTTTATTTATATAAACCACTTATGAGTCTCTAGGTCAGAGAAATCAAGGGGCTGTGAAATACTAACACTATCCTCAATAACTATAATGGGGTTAGTGTGACTATAAAACTTTATACAAACAAAACACACTCCACTCCAGGAGGAAAACTGAAAGAGCTATACAAGATTACAAAATAACTAAATGCTCTCTTCTAAAGAGGCGATACAAAATCAGAGACGCTCTCCTGCTAAACGGAGGCACTATGAACAATTACAAAAAAACAAATCTCTCCTCTAACGGAAGCACTATGAAAACTTAAAAGAAACTAAAACGCAATCACTCCTTTAACAGAGGAGCTATGAAACTTTAACAAACAAAAGATCATTCCTTATGGAGGAAACCAAACAGGCTGTGAATCTAGACGAAGCTAGACTATGGCTATGGATCAAAAGTTAACAAACAAAAACCACTCTGATGGAGGGAACGCTTTCTCGCAAGGTCATGGAATCAAGGCTGTGGATAACAAGGCAGGCCAGGGTAACGAACTCTCACAAGAACTGTTACGAAGACACTGGCACGGGACAGAGGGAGACGCAGACTATAAATACACATGAGGGAAAATGGGGAACAGGTGGAAACACTGGGATCAGGGAAGACAATCAGACTGGTGACACATGAGGAAGGGCAAGTGACCTGAAACAAGAGGGAAGGTTAATCTTTCAAAATAAAACAGGAAATGATGAGACAAGACAAGGTACAAAACAAAATACCTCACCGGGTCATGACAGAAACCTGCAAAACATGACATTTTTATTCAATACTAACTGCAAATGTTGGTAGGTTGTTGCTTTCCCAATGCATTGCCAGATCAGATTGACAGTTTCCAGCCCAATCACATCTTAGAACCCGCCCAATCCAATGAAAAACAGCCCAAAGCACCAAGTTGCCAGACACCCGTGTAAACCATTAAAATCATAACACGTGCAATAGAAAACACTCGTAAGTATCCAGAGCTTCATATCTGCATCAAATAACCACACATCAATGATAGATAAATAGGTTTTTGCAAATTACAACCAACAGGAGTGCAGTAAATCAACCATAGGCTACACAAATTGCAAGATGAACCTCTGGCATCCTAGAGCCAGGCCCAGATTAGTAACAGCTGCACGTAAAACGGTGCACTTTTAAGCCCGTGTAGGTGTAATCAATTTCATTATTTACATAAAAAATGACCCGTATGAGGACTACTTGCAAAACAATTTAAAACAAAAAAAATAATATGCATCAACACTGAGAAGATCAACAAGCCCCAGGTAAGTACCGACAAACCTGTTGTGTTTCTGTGATTGGTACTTCACACATATACAGAGGAGCTTGGTAAGTGATATATCGGTTGTTCTCTATCCTCCAGATAGAGAGAATATGGAGACTCACCAACATCTTCCTTTAACTCCTCACTGAAATGTGCTGCCAGAACAAATGTGATAACAGCTGTACACTTTGTCCTCTGCATTTTGAAAACTCCCATCTCCTCTTGGAGTATATCTGACAAATCCTGAACAGCATTGATGGAAGTGTGGCAGGCAGCGTAGGTTGCAATCCAAAGTTCACAACGTTTTTGGTCATCTTTGACTGTGCCTTGTCCTACACCAGATCCCACCGGTACAGCAAAAGATTTCACACTCAGCACTCAGAGGGACTCTTTTTTTTTTGTGGCGCTATGTTCTTTCAGATCATTAAGTTGAGCTCTTATTTCTGTGTTACAATATTTGCAGTGGGCTTTACAGTAGTCTCCTGGATTAAGGTCTTAAGTTCAGGGTCGGTCTCCCATTCCTTCCTGTAGGATTTCTTATATTTTACCCACTTTGGCATGATGCTAACTTAACTCGGCAAGCCACTTCAAATTCAGCGCGGCTACAGTGCATTTGCTGAACTGACGTCACTTAAGTTGCCAAATGAAATTAATACGGAAAACCGCCCAATCTGGCAACACTGACTATGACCCATTTCCATAGTAAAATGACCCCTTTCTTGAGGGGATCCAGTAATAGAGGTGTAGGGGGTCATATGAATTGTTAGATAACCACTATTTGATCCTCAAAGAAAAAGGGGCACATGCCCACCTGCCAGATTGCAAAAAAGAGGGGTATGATCAAATGGTAGGATAGATGGGAGGTATTGGGATTTTACCCGAGTTTGGCTTGTGAGAATATCTTAGCGTTATCGATATCAGCCCAAAATTCAATGATGTGAGATGGTTTGAATGAACTTCCAGTTTTTTCCCTCTTCTCATTCTATGAATGAAAACAAGTGAGCACATTGTTTCACATGGCAGGTCAAAATTAAAATATACACATGATGACTTGCTAAACTTAACAGGAAAAAATTCCTAATGTAATCGAATACACACATCTAGATGCACTCGCTTCATTAATAACACACTGAGTAAGCTGTTAAGCAATGAATGATTAGCTTCCGATGAGGGTGATTTGATTACACCGGTCGTTTGTCCTCAGATATTTTACCCTCTACCTCTCCGTCTGTCTCTCTCCTGTTTCCCCTCCCACTGTGGCAATCCATTTCCCTTTGAAAGTGACACTTTAAAAGGCTGATAGCTCTTTGGCTGAGTCTCATAGCCTCAGATCGATGGCTGGAGGAGAGGAGCTTTGAGGTACCACGAGGTACATGGGAGTTGAAGTCAACACACAAGGTGAAGATGTTGTTCGATTTGTTGCCACCACATGATACTCATGTGTCTGCAGATGGGAATCAGATGCCCAATAACATTTCTTAGATTTTTCAGCTGTTGCTCTGAAACCAGGTGAGACCATGTTTTCTTAATGGAGGACAGGTTATTTGTGGAACTCACTTAACTGTGGAGATAAAAGGAAACACATGCAAACACAACAAATGGTAGAAAGTCATTCTCATGGAACTTCATAGCTCCAGCAATCTTTTCACTTATGTTAATTACACGGGACAACATGATGGTTAAAAGGAAGACAAAAATGTACCTTGTCTTGTGATGAAAGTTCCCTCGGCACCCCTTTTTCTCCTGCTGTTTCTTATTGCTACAATGTTTTCCCTGAAATATTAGTTAGCATTCAGAGTGCATATTTTGGCTCCTATAATTACTCTACTTATTTTGTTCAGCTCACTGCATCTGAGCAAAGTTGCTGTGAAAATAGAACCTATTTTTATTTTGACAATGGGTGCTGAGGCGTGCAGCTGAATGCACTGAGCTGAAGATGCAGCAACATGCAGCGAAGTCTGGCTGTGCGCAGCCTGCATCTTGCAACCAATCCTTTTTACCAGTTACCAGTGATCTATCCACACCAACTGGCTCCAGTTCAGCTCCTGTTGAGCCTCCCAGGGGAGGAGGTCCAATCCAGATCGGCGGCTTTCCTCCCCAAAGCAGGCTTGGCTTGGACCCAGTATGCAGCCAATCTGAAAGCTGTGGAGCATGGGTGGATAATTATCCAGGGGTAAAGCCCACCTTGAGCTGCAATGACTGGCATAGGGAAGGAGGAGCAAAGGCTCCCTTGAGGGTCTGAAAAGGAGCGGAGCCAAAGCAGTCAGCCAAGCCTTTTACCACACCGTCTCCATACACCCCCTGGCTTGTCACGCAACCAAACCATGGAATCAAGGACATGACGTTTGGGGGAGTACAGCACACACACACACGTAGTTTCCCATCTGAGACACAATGTCCCCAACTCTGGAACTTTTATCCTCACATTCACATGTGAAGTATCTCCCGCAGTATAAATGGCAGATCAGGCCATGTTAAAGTGTGAACAGTATAAATATTCATCAGTCAGAGAGCAGCAGTGTGGAGGAGAGGCAGTGAAAGATCTCAGAGGGAAACTGAGTTATTTTTTCTTTTTTTGATAATCTCACTGCTGTGAAACAGTATTATTGTGTCAGAACATTTGCTCCTCTGCAGTTGAAAATGTCATTGCTGTTACTCTCGGTTAAATCTTAAAACCAACTATTGCCATAAGGACTCTTTGTCCTGGACTTTAAAAGACCAGACTAGTGGCTTTGTGAAGCTCCTTTCAGTGTTGTTTCTCACAGACCCAGAAAGATAAAATGCAGGCTTTTAGTCCACTTTCATACAGCCAGATGACGCTTCGCCTCCTGCTGGTCACACCCCACAGGCACTGGATTGTGACCCAGCATGCCAGGCCTCCGGGCCTCTCCTCTTTTCTCTTTCCTGTGAGCGTGCTCTCCTCATATCTCTCCATCTCCCTGAGTCCTTATCACAAAAACACAGCACACCATATTTTAATCATGCCCTCGAATAGAAGACACTTTTCCAATTAATGGAACTGCCGCTGTGATGCACTGTAACTCTGTGAAGCTGCAATGCGCAATCAGCCCAATAAGCCACTGCTTGATGTACGACTGTCTCACATGTTTTCAATGTGAACGAGATGGTTTTTGAAATGGAGAAATCTGCACTGAAAGAAAGCCTGTTGGTGAGGCAGCAAAGAGGGGAAAGTGAATGGGTAATGCTCTGGTGAAGCTGCTGAGTGGCCAACACTGGGTGTCTGTGGTTAAACTGGGCAGCTTTCAACCATGAATATTTGGAATTGTGTGAATGTGAAGCGCAATTTTGCTTAGAAAGAACATGCACACTCAGCAAAAAGCTACCGGGGGAGAATATTAAAGGGTCAAAAGCTGTTGTCATCAGGTGACATCAAAATCTGTCAATGGGTCACACAGCAGAGAGCCTTCTTTTCTTCCCAGGGCGGCAGGTGTGGTTTTCAACAAAGAGGATTTTGAGTTCTCTTGCCTCGCAACACAAATAATGAAAAGAACTTTAGGAATGAATGGAAGCAGAGTCTCTCTTGCCTTGTATTGGCACTTTATTTTTGGGATATATTTCTCACTGTGTATTTATAACTCTGGGCTCACTCCAGCTTAGATGGGAGACCTATCATTTTTCACAGAGACACAACCCACCAACACATAGCAGGCTTGGGGAGATGTTATGTTTTTTGTGTGTGTTATTATATTTTGATGAGATGACATGTCGTTTGTATTCAGATGCAAACATATTTATTATAGAGGGGTGTTCAGTTCGTCACCTGCATGTGTTCATGCATCCAGTGTGGCGTAACACTCAAAAGGATAGATCCCTCCTCAAACTTCAGCTCTCATGCGACTTGTGTACCTCACAGCTTGCCTGCTTTTGGCTCTGTATATTAACTCGCCCTCCAACTTCATCAATCAGCCCGACACCAATCAGCCAGGAGCGCGTGCGTAACATGTTTATGAAATAAAATAATTTTCCGGTGCCTCACCAGTCTCAGAAATATGCTGCGCATTTTGTACCTGGCTCTCTGCTGCAGACACACTCCTTTAAACAGAATTAAGAGGGAATTGGCTTCTCTCCTACACTGACAGGGAAGGTTGAACGGGCGTATTAACCAGATGTAATTGAATGTAGAAGCAACACTGCACAGTTTAGCATAGGTTTAACTCTTGCACTGCTGCTCGTTTCTATCAAATTCTGAAAAAGAAACTGATGAAGTTGTTTTGCTGGTCTGGAAATATTTAGAGTTTTGGGCTTGTGAGACCAACTGTGATCAACTCAGCTCATTGCTATTTATCAAGAATGACAGGCGTCGAGGGAAAAAAAGGCAACACCTGAGCGTGAGCAATGGAGCTGTCTTATTACTCATGGTTAGGAAACCAACTGGGTGTTTACTAGGGTTCTTTTCTAAAAATGACAGAAAAAAGCACCAGCAATTAATTTGTTTTCTGTTTTATCCCTGCATGTTTCACACATTTGGGGGAAGATTTAATTATTTTAAAGGATAAATACAAGGGTAAGACTATGTGGAAAAAAGCAGATGTTGGATTTAAAACATCTCGAGAGAATTTTTCAGTTTTCTTGCTCTTTGGCTCCTCCAACGGTTATGGGATGTAACACTACTGTCGTAAAAAACGATCCCTTCACATGTACATCTGTGCACATGAATTTCCTTATTGGGCTGACAAAACACGTCCAGAGGCCACCAAAAATGTCAAGAGATATGGTCGGATATTGTTGAATGACCTGACAAGAATAAGAGATACTTTATATGCTGTGATATACAGTATGTGATGAACAAGCATGCTCACAGAAACTACAGCTGAAAAGATGAATCCTCTAGTTAATATGTGTTATAGTTAGCTTTTTCTGATTTTTTTCACACAATTCCATATATTCATGGTTGTTCACTTTCCCCTCTTTGCTGCCTCACCAACAGGCTTTCTTTCAGTGTAGATTTCTCCATTTCAAAAACTATCTTGTTCACATTGAAAACATGTGAGACAGTCCTACATCAAGCAGTGGCTTATTGGGCATTGCAGTTTCATAGAGTTACAGTGCATCACAAGGGCGGCTGTAGCCCAAGAGGAAGTCGCCCATCAATTGGAAGGTTGGTGGTTCGACTCTGGCTTCCCCGGGCTACATGTCGAAGCGTCTTTGGGCAAGACACTGAACCCCACGTTGCCTACCGATGTATCCATCGATGTATGAATGTGTGTATGAATGGTTAGAAAGCACGTAGTTATGTGTAGACTTCTGACATGCTGTATGAGTGTGTGCGAATGGGTGAATGTGGCATGTAGTGTTAGAAGCGCTTTGAGTGGTCAGTTAGACTAGAAAAGTGCTATACAAGTACAGTCCATTTACCATCACAGCGGCAATTCCATTAATTGGAAAAGTGTCTTCTATTCGAGGACATCTATTCGATGGTAAAACAAATCATAACACCTCTATTACCATGCTTAACAGTTGGTAAGAAGACTTATGGACAGTTATCTCCACTTTGGTCTTGCCTGCCCAAAGGCAAAGACTGGAAGTTTATGCTCTCCCCATTGTGGACCCAGGTCAAAGGAGCAATTTGAGAACACATATTTACCTATTGACTGCTGGGATAGGCTCCAGCCCACCCGCTACCCGACTGACGGATTGACGGTATAGAAAATGGATGGATGGATATTTACCTATTGTGAGGTTGTGTAAATATTAAAAAAGATAAGGACTGAACTACAAAAGAAGGTAGAGAGAAAGGAAGAACGAAGGGGAGGCATGGCTGTGAATGAGAACGTGGATAAAAGTACTCTAATTGTTCCAAAGGGAATTTGACTTACACACGAATAGGTTATGCAATACATAATATACGATCGACAAGAGAGAAGAGTAGAAAGAGCCAGAAAGTGGATAGAGGAGTTGTGGGTTGGAAAGAGATAAAGACAGTAAAAGTACGAGAGACAGAGAATAAGAGGTCTCCTATGTCTCCATTTCCACAGAACCACAATCTGAGCTAGTTTCTACCAATTACATTCATGTCAGTGTGTGTCCTGGATTCAAAATGCAACAACAGCCTCGAGGGGCCTTCACTCTCCTGGTACACGCTCAACATCTCTCAATGCCTGCCTGCCTGCCACTCCAACATCACACACACACACACACACAGACATGCACCCACACACGGAGATGCTGTATATGTGCATATCACATTCACACACATTATAATCTCATCACTCCCTCTAGCTTTGTCTCTCTTTGTCACCCACACACACTCACTCAGACACCCACCCACCTTCCAACCAGCCAAATGCTTTCCCACCCAGCATCCGCTTACACACACACACACGCACAAGCACTTAAGCACGTACACTAACACTTACACACGCACACACACACACTTAGGCACACTAAAATCTACTCTCCTCTGTCACTCCCCTCCACTGTTGTCCACTTCCATTCTTTTTCACTCTTCTCCCGAGGCTCTCCATCCATCCATCCATCCATCCATCCATCCATCCATCCACCCTTACATCTCTCATGCTGTCTGTACACACACACACACACACCCTGCTGCACTGGTGCATTTCTTTCTTTCATGTGGCCTCTTCTCCTCTTAGATGATAGTAATAAAGCTAATGAGTGGCATAGATGGAAATGAGGGATGGCTCTTATTGATAAACGTGTCTGTGACAGACACCTAGACATACAGCCTTCATTAGTGGTAACAATAACAGCAACACTTAGGCTTTATTTTAATGAAAAAGACTAGTTGCAGCCAGTCATTTGATCTAGAGGGGGATGAGAAAGTTGGAAAAAAAAGACTGACAGGGGTTGGGTTTGATGTCAAAGCAGAGAGGCAAAGGGATTATGCAAGGGGAAGCTGGATAGACTTACAGAAAAAGAAATTGAGAAACTGAAAAAAAAAAAGGGAGACATGAGGTGAAGTGGAAAATGTGAGAGGCATGGGCCCTGAGAGTGCTGTGGAAACAGCATTACGAGGCGTTTGAGAGAAGCATGGACAATTAGAACACTTTTATTGACTGAAAATATGAATAAATCATTTACAACTTACTGTATGTGTGGGGAAAAGGGGAAGTGAGAGTTATGAGGCAGAGATGGGACAACAAGAAAGGACATGGAAGCATGGGAAGGAAACTACGTGAGCAGGGAGAAAACCCATTTTGAAGAGTTGCGTCATTCAAATAATCAGAACTAACCAAATTCTGTCATTTTTGACAAGAAGAATTTAATTAAAACTGTGAAGAGTGGAGCTGCATAGATCTAAATATTCTGTGCTACAGCGTTAATTAATCTTAAATTATTAATCTTTGCTTTGGTGTTTGATGCAGTTTTCATGTGATGTTAACTCATATTTTGGGTTTTAATGCCTAAAATGGAATGGGGATACTGTAATGGTGGGTTAGATATATTATTTGCTAGTTTAACCGTTGAATTACTGCTAAAATCATCCCTAATTGCAACATATTCACAGGTAAAGACTAACAAGCTAAGATAGGGCTAGTGCTGATAGGTAGCATTTGTGCGCCCTCTTCTTTCTCTTATTTTCTATTTTGCCTGAGCTTTTCCAGAAAATGTATCTATGCCAATTTCTTCCACTCAATTATTAGCAATGCAATGCAAACTGATTTCATGCATAATTTTTGCCCTATTAAATAACAGAGCCTTTGCTCTGGGTAATTCCAAGACCTCACTGCTAACCGTTTTAATCAGAACTCCTCTGTTCAAATATATCACACATACACATAAACAGTTTACGGTGAGGTCTGTGGATTATTCACACAGACAAAAATCCACTTCCTGAAATTTCAGCAACCACTCAAAACACAACTGGATTAATCTCCAATATGCTGTACCGTAAGCAGGATTACCAGACACAAGACGTAGTAAGAATTTCATGTAGTTGTGACTGTGAAGTGAGAAAGCAGCGAGATCCATCATGATTACATGATTACACTTTTACATATAAGGTGATTCGTGGCACGGCAGTAACAATTAAAAATACAAGTTTTGACATTTACCAGGACACACTGTGCGTGTATTTGGATAGGTTCACATTTATCAAGTGAGCAAATGAATATGCATCTCAGAGGTCATATCTCTTTTCATCAGTGTGTTTTTTGTGCGTCAGCATCAGAAGGCAGTCACGTCTGTGCCTTTATGAGCCTTTATTGACAGTCTTGATTAAGCAGTGCAACGGCTCCACATCCAAAGCCGCTAATCATATTGTCAAGGCGCGCAACAAACATGCTAACAAAGCGGTGAGACAGGTCTGGGATCACACTAATGACATCATTACTCATAATAACACAACAAGCTTTCCCTATGCCCTTTGTCTTTCTGCCGCTGTTACGAAAACTGAAAAAAACAAAAAAAACAACAACAAGGTAAACATGAAAAATCACTGTCTGTATCTGCACCTTGTGTGTATGGCATCATGGGAGAAAGAATATATACATGCAATAATGCAATCACGCTATACCTGACAAAAAAAAACAAAAAACATAAAGACAGAAAAGAAGGGTAGAAGTAAATGGAAATAAGGGTGAAGGAAAGTGAGGAGAGGTGAAGTCTTACAGTTGAAAGATGTAAAAGAGGGGAGGCCAGGCAAGAGGTAGGGAGTCGAATATTGATAAGCGCTGTAGTTGTAATGTCTGAAAATGAGGAACAGGAGGGAAAAAAGAGAGCAGCAAAAAGACAGACAAGAGCATCAGACGACACCTGGGGTGGCTTAATGACTGAGAGATGCTCCTGGGTGGCGACTGCAGCAGCTGCCCTGAATTTTTTATATTTGGCTTCACGGTGAGATGTCTGACAGACACCATGATAAGTCTCACCCGTGCTCCTTTGGGAGCCGCCTTTCATTAGTTGTCTCCTGACCTGAGGTGAGAGCGGCAGGGTGACGAAGTCAGGTGGAAATAAAAGCCGAAAGTGTTTTGAGAGAGTGGGCCAACAGAAAGTTAATATACTGAAGAAGTTGTGAGTGTATTTATGGTCCCCCTAAAAATAAAATCATTCAGTCTTTGCTGTTGGGAGCTGTTATGATGGATTTTGGGTAATGGAGTTTTGATGGATGAGTGGCGTCTAACTAGTGCCGGGGTCTAAGAGGAGGAAGGATACGATTGACTGCTGTACACCAATATCTGACCGCCAGAAATAATAGCATCTCTTGTTTCTGGTTCTCCATACCCACTATGTTTAATTTTCTTGCTAGATTGTTTAGGTATGTAATATCGAATACCTCATAACCTTTTATAAGTGCTATAAAGCGACCGCAAACCCTCGGAGAGAAAACCACCGAGGAATCTGAAATCTACTTTCCCTGTGATCTCAAACATCCAAATTCCCTTTTGGCCATCCCTCTTTAAAGACTCTGATAAGGCGAGGTAGAATGATAATGTTTTCGTCTCTAACATCCCTTTGGTAAACATTGCCGTTAGGATCAATTAACCAGCGGCTAATGAGCAAAGGGGGGTCTGCCTCGATATTGCACCATTGTTCATTGGCGATTTTTAATTAATGGGTTTTGAAGTAAAAATCGCAAAAGTTTTTAATTGTTTTTATTCTTTCTTTTTAAGTGGTGGTGGTGGGGGGGGGGTATAAGATCAAAGTGTTAATTATAAAGTAGGGGCTTTAAAGTGAGGAGGATTTAGACTTTTAATTAAGGGGGAATTTGATGCGACCAACAGACTGAGTTCAATTGCCACACAATCCCCTGCTATTCTCCCCTGCCCATCATCTTCTGTCTCCTCTGTTTTCAATCTTCTGCCACTCATTTTGCTCTCTTCCCACCCTTGTGCGGTGTTGATCTTTCCTTCTTTGCAGGGTGTTGGTATCAGAAGCCGGATTAGGGATTTTATAAGGCCTGGGTGGGGAGGAGCAGAAAGATGGGGTGAGGGGGTAAGGGGGTGGGGGTCGCTCCATCAGATTTCTTAGATTGAATTTGAAAAATCAGAGGTCTTTTGAAAATGTCCACAAGTCTGCATCTCCCTTCTTACAGCCTCGCCTTCGTCTGTCTCTCCATCTCCCTTCTCGCCCAGCTGCTTTCCCTTAACAGCTCACAAGATTGTCTTCATAGCGGTGATAAATTAGGCTGAAGTGATTAGCATGGTGTGAAACGTGATTACATACTGTAGCTTTGCTGATTTGTCGAACAGATGCCCTCTACCAGCTAGATTTTGGTAGGTTACAGTGTTAAACCCAGTCTCCCCCACAGCTGGAGATCCCAGTAGACATACACAGGTTAATTGCCTTGAATGTGGATACAGCCCCACCATACCCACTGGGATTACACCTCGAAGTTCATTTGTTATTGCCATCTCTGTTTAGAAACACTCTTCACGCCTACTCACACGCATGTTGTAGAAAAAGCCTGTTTGCAGTCCAGCGTTTAGTTAGAAAAGAAAGGACTGATGTTGAGTCATGATGTCGTCAGCTGACAAAAAAAAAGATCATTAAAATTAGAATAGCGGAACAATATGTTTGCCAGTCATCAGGATTAATGGGTTGGTGGCCTAACTTCCATCAGCGTGATAAGAAAGTGAGACAAAATGGTGCTATTTTTTAAGGAGACACATCAACAGGGGTGTAACAACACGAGGGAATAATAACTAGAGAAATGGCTGACCTCCTGTTGTCTCACCTCTTCCGCCCGTGTTGCTGTGATTACGCCAATCACTGTCATTAACATTCTCTGCTATTAATGTGATTTCTCATGCTTTGTTGCATGCATGCTAATGACTAACACCCAGCTCTCTTCTTGTTCTAGAGGCACGACCTATCCACAGCTTCCTCCTCAAACGCTCATCTGAATTAAAACAGTTCCTCGAGCTGTACTGTAATAATAAATGCGGCCCACAAATCCACTCCCGATTAAGACAATAACCTGACCCAGCATTCATCTACTCATCTACTCATGAATCAGCCCTTATCAGTACGATTCTCATCTCTCATCCATCTTTCTCTCTATCCCTGGCTCATCTCTTTTTCCCCCTGTTTCACTTTTCTCCCCGAGAAAAGGGCAGAAAAAGGAGGAGCAGCAGGGATTACCATACGTCAATCTACCCCTGATCCCTCTACCTTTTTAACTTTGTTGCATCTCATCACGTGTGTGCTCTCCTTATCTGTTTATCCCACTCTCGCTAATCTTCTTTTTTCTACTCTTTACCATCCCTTGCTCCCTCCATTAATGCCTTTTGTTGCCTTTATCTGACTCTTAGTGTCTCCCTCTCTCATGTGTTTCCTGGTTTTGGTCGAGGTTTCACCTCAGCAGTACATTAAGCGTCTACCTTACACAACAGATTGAAAGCAGTGGAGATGCATTTTGTCTTATGGCTCATTGTGACATCAAGCATTAAGTTCTCCGGGGACATTTTGTATCTCAAACAGGATTTGAAGTATTTATCTAAACTAGAGGGACTTGTGATATTATTGGGAAGAGATTATAACTGCATGTAGTTGTTAAACAAACAAAGCGAGTTGCCTTTATTCTGCAACTTTTATGCAGACCTTATACTCGAGGCACACTAGCAGTGGGGCTCCAGTGAAACATCCCAACAGATGTTTGGGTGCTGTGGTGGAGCCAGGAAGTTTTCATGGGTGGCAAAGAAGCTGATGTCGTGATCCCGTTTTTTTCACTTCTTGATATATGCGTTTAGTTGTTGTACTTTTAATGTGTTCTCTAATTGAACTCTTTCTTAAAACTTTATTATTAATTTAATTTCATGTTTTTGCTTAAATATCTGGATATTTTATATCCAAAACAGCCCAGAAATGATTTTTTTTCCCTTCTAATTCTATTCTACTTTATTCTTAGGATTTGATAATTACCTTTTAGTATTTTGGAACTAAACAATTTTGTAATTCTTTTACCTACCTTTAGTATTTCCAGCTTAGTGCAAATCTACGAGCGTTATTAGCTTTTTCAGGTTTGAGTAGTGAAACGGAACTTTATGAAAAACGCCTTCCAGAGTGAGGATTTCACTTACTCTTACTGTAATGTTTATGTGCTTACTGGAAAACCTTTTTTTTTTTAATGCTTGAAACATCAGATTATGCGGTATCACTTCTTGGCCTGATGTCAGAATGAGCGCCAAATTCCGCCTATATTGGCATCTATATTACAGTTTACAGTTTACAGTTTATATACAGTTACTCTAATGATAAATGGAGGCATTAGAGTGCACTGAGGGGTTCACCGCTACATAATCCAACACGGAACCAGCTGCCAACGTTTCTGAATTTTGATCGATTAAACCTTTAGTTGTTGGATCAACTTTGAGAATAAATTGGCTGCGTGAGCTCCCTCGCCTGCACATTCAGGAGAACACAACTTTGATGAAATCACCTGTTATTGCTGTCTCAGATACCTTCCCTTTTTTTAGGAATGCAGGAGGGAGATAGCAGTTTTTCAAAAGACTCATGTTGCTCCCTCAGTTCTTTAGTTGAGGTGTTTTTTTTAATATTTTAATCCATTTAGCTCTCTGGGCTTGGCATTGGGTTGGAGCCGGGGAAGGGGAAGTGTGCGGAAGTTTTGTTTCTACTGGTTCTTTTTATTGTTGATGATGTTTCTCTTTGTAAACTTGGAAATTCAGTTTGTATGTAAAAAAGGAAGAATATGCACTGTCTGATTAATTGACAATATGGGAGTTTCTACATATAACTATGAAGGACTTCATTAGAGATTGTGTGGGCTGGATGCCCCTGCTTGGTTGGACAGTGATGACATGGTAGAGACGCTCATGCATGTTCCACTCAGGAGGAATCACAATAACTTGACAAAGTCATCCCTGGATTTTTTATGAGTTTGAAACCTTAATTTGTTTATTCTGTTGTGCTATTAGCCTGCTAACATGGCAAACATTCACACTCCTTGAAAGCCAGCAGGCTATCTGTGGTTTTCCACACATTTTTCTTGTGTACACAAGTTTTCTGATGGGTGCACAAATGACATAACAATGGAAAGCAAAGATTCTTGTGATTTGACTGATGCAAAGCATTTTATCACTGGTGACAAGAGCAGAAAACCTTTAGCCCTCAGAAAAATCTTTAGCCAACAAGAGTCTACCTATGAAGAAAGTATATGACCCTCTTCTGCCATTTATACAATGAAACTACAGCTATAGATGGGCTTATTAAGGACTGATATATGAAATAGCTGATTCAGTTCTGAAAATGAGGATGTGCTTTTTTTTGTTTAACTTTGGATGTCCAATGAAAAAAGCCCCGTGTAAAGTATCATGGCTGCAGTGATATCCAGCTAAATCCTAATAAATGTAGCCATATACAAACATGTGTCACTAACACATTCAGACATTTTATTTTTCTTTTAACATGTCAAGCATCTGCTAGTCAGTCCCAGTAGCATAGAGGGATTATAACTAAAGACTGAAGACTAAACTCCAAATGGTTCTACAACAGGTCTCAGTTTAGTTTTGGTATAGCATGGAGAGGTGTTTTAGGACGATTTAACAAGAATGGTCAGGTGTTTTTAACAGCGTCACTGTGAGCAGCCTCACCGAGCTGCCTTATTATCACCTGGGCATCTGAGCCTTGTTGAAAAGTACAAAAGCTCACAGTTCAGTGTAGCACTCTCAGTGTGAAGGTCAGAACAGTAAAACATGTGTTTTTCTGTCTTGCCTTCTATTCTTGATGTGCATTTTTTTCCACCATGAACCACTGCTTTTTGTTTTCTAGAACCTGAAGGCTCACTCGATGCAGGGTAGCATTCATCATGATTATGCCACCCCGATCATTAGACACAGTGGAATTAATATTCATTTGCTCCCCGCCATCCACTGAGACTCCGAAATGTAAATTGGTGGCCTCTGTTGTGACACACTGGCTCGAACAGTATGTGAATCAAATCAAATTAAAGTGTGTAGTGCTACTATGGCCATTTGTCTCTGTAAGAATTAACGTTATTGTTTTACAGTACTGTACAAAAGTCTTGAGCCCTTCATTTGTTCACGTTTCCGAGCAGCCCGACTTTCTTGTAATTCTAAAGTGGTCTTTAAATGGTATCTTTAGGCACTTTGTTTTAAACAGCCAGCTGCAAAGACACATCATTTGTTATTTTCTCTTTAGTTGCATCTACAAAAAATGCTAAAGATAACAGTTTTACAGACATAAATAGTATTATTTCATGGGAGAAGAATCCAGCAAAAACCTGACACAGGACCTGAGAGATGCATCTGGACCTTCAGCTGATCCATCTACTGTTCACTGAAGCCTCATCAGAAATGGTCTCCATGGAAGGGTGGCTGTCAAGAAGCCATTTTTAAGGAAGGGGAACAGGGAGAAAAGGCTGAGCTATGCCAAGTGACATAAGAAGTGGACTGAAATTCAGTAGCAACAGGTCTTATGGAGGGATGAATCATCCCCAGAGGCCGGATCTCAACATTATTGAAGCAGAGTGGGATCATCTGACAGAGAACGGAACAAAAGACAGCCGACATCCAAAGAAGAGCTTTGGGATGTCCTTCAAGAGGCCGGGAGAATTATTCCTGAAGACTACTTAAATGACAGAAAGCTTGTTTAAGAGCTGTTCAGACTGTTGAAGAATAAAGGAGCTCATACTTTTTAAAAGTTCATTAGAATTGTGTACTTTTGCCTTGTATACTGTAGTTTACTTTTATGTTTGCAGATATTTCAAGAAATCGTTGCTCCCTTTTCTCGTTTTCATTATTTCTCATTTTTCAATTATTTTTACATAACTAAATGAAGGGTGTGTGAGGGATAACAAACAGTACTGTTTGTTATCAGAGCCATTTGTCAGTTTTTTTTTAAGATTACACATACTATTATGTTGGTTTCCTTAGCTAGGATATTAATTTTTTGAATTGGCTCTATATGAATTAATTGGATTATGATTACAATTAATTGAATTCCAATTGGCTTGAATTGGACTATATTACTTAAGTGCCTTGAGATGACAATTGTTGTAATCTGGCGCTATATAAATAAAATTGAATTGAATTGAATTGAATAAATTACCGAATTTTTTTTTCATAAAACCTGGTGGAGATGTTTGGTTAGGTGCAATGTATTAAAATCAGTTTTGGATCCAGAGTACCTTCTTCAGAATTGCCTTGGTTGATGGAGGTGTTGTCCCAGTGCCTTTCTATCTATTGAATGCAGCAGAGTTGTCATCTATAGGTCTAATGTCTGCAGCATTAGAGACAACCCAGGCTTGAGGAACATTACTTGCATAAGGCTGTTATTTTCTCTTTGTTGCAGTTGTGGCCAAAACACAATTCTTTTTTCTTTCATTACCTGTTACTTTTATCGGTACAACTCGGAGGGGAAAAAAGCAACGTATTTGGATATTTTAAAACAGCACTTAATTAAACTGATGGCTGCTCACACATTCCATCTGGTGCCGTGCCTCTCCTGAGCTCAGCCGGTGCTTTTAATTCGAACATTCCACTGGGGATTTGAAGTTTGGAACAATATGAAGTGTGTATTTGACAAAATTAGTCCTCTCTCCTGCACGCAGCTTTGACACAAAAAAATGGTAGCTAGTTGGAAATAAGAACACTAAATTCTGTGATGTTTTTCTAACTAACATGGTTTGAATGCTCAATATCCAACCCAGAGCATTTTTCACCGTGATGTATTGACGAGGACTGTTGTCTACAACTTTGCAGTGCATTAATTCCTCTCTGTGGTGTTGTAGCCTGCACTGTTACGTGTGTGCTGATGTGTTGTGATAAGTGCTTCCTGCGCTCTGAAGGGTAAGAGGGGCAGTCTGAGTGCAATCCGGTGCAACTGGCAAAACTCATCATTTCGCAGAAACTGAAAGAGCTGAAAATGAAAAGCTGGATTTGAAAAATGATATTTCATAGAACGCCTGGTAAATATATACTTTTTCAATTTGAAATGGTATGCAGTACCGAATGGAGCCTTTCATATGGTGCCATTTGTTAGTTTGGACACATCGAACCATTTATTTTGAACGAGTAGGAGTGTCCAAACGTGACTCATACTGTAAAGATTTTTCTTGTCTTGTTAGATAATAAGAGTTAACATCTGCTTGCTGTCCAGCCTTGCCTTCCAGGAACTTCAAGCAGGTGAGAAAGCTGTTCGGGGTCAACAGGAGCAGTTGAATGCAAAAGTCCTGAGAGTATTATGAAGAGGGAGTGGGAAAGAAAAAATATATAAGTGTGAGAGGTGGAAATGGAAAGGAAAGGCAGTGGAGGGAGATGCGGAAGGTCAAAGCGGAAATGACCTCTGCAGCTCTGTTGATGACATGAAGCAGAAGAGGAGAAGAGATGAAGGAGAAGAAGGGAGACATACTGAGCAAGGAGGATTAAGAAAGCAGCTGGTGAGGATGATCCAGAGGAGAGCAAGACGAAGAGAGACGGGGAGAGCGAAGATGGTGGAAGGAAGTAGAAGAAGGGGAGGTGCAAAAGATTGATGAGAGAGAGTGAGAAACTAATTCTCACTCCACTCTGGGCTGGAAGATTAAGGAAGATTAGAGAGATGAAGTGAGGGAGGGAAAGAGATTTGGTGATAACTTCTACCACATACCATTGAATGGCTAATACTCAGACAGAAAAAAACAACATATAGAGTGAATGGGTAAGGAAGGAGGAGACAAACAAAGAGATGAAGAATGACATGAGAGTGAATAGATAAGGACGGGTGCAAATCAGGCTCAGAGTGGTCCTAATAGTAATGATCCATGAGCGTATGATTGTCCTTTATAGCACAGGCCATTTCTAGCAGTATAGTAATCCATGCCATGGGAGCATAGATACAGAATTCAGGTCATCTAAATACTTCTCCAGCAACTCGCTTTCACTGAGACTTCCCGTTGGGATTCATTCTCTTATACTGTGCTTTGTGACAGTTTCTTTACATTCTGTTCTTTTTTGCTCGCAAAAATAGGAACCTACTTTCAATTCCCTGCCACTGACATCTATTTATTCCCTTTTCTGACTCCTGAAAATTTTCAGCAGTCGCAGGTATAGGCTGCTCTTTTTCTCCCGGGTTAAAGGGCTGATGGAACAAATGCAAAAGCGCACATACTATTCCGTGCGTGTCTTTATGTGGACCTGTTCCAGGCCGAGCACATGCATTACATCCTGTTTGACAAATGTATGTGTCCGCACTCTTGAGCGCACGCCTTCTGCCATGCAAGTTTTCTGCTGAAAATGAAGAGGAAAAGAAAGAGAGGGAAAAAGAGAGGGAGAGTGCTGCAGTGGCAGACTCAATCCGTCATGCAGGATTACAGTGTAAGCTTTTCCATGGCCATAGATGTGGTTTATACAGGAGAGACACAGGGCTTTTCTAAAGGCAGTGGCCCCTACTACTCCAGCTCCATATTAGACACAAAAGCCGAAGGCTGACTAGTGTGGAGGGCATTCTCCCAGTGAGATCTTCCCGCTTGGATGTCTGCTGACTCCATCCCTGATGCAGGGGAAGAAGGGGTGCCTAGGGGACAATTTGGATGAGCAACCTCGCCTCCGCCTCTTTGGCTTCACATGCTGAAGGTGGGATCACAACTGCACCTACACTTTCACAGATGTGACCTTGGAAAGTGATAAGAGCCTCACAGCTCTGCTTGATTCTGGGATTGGTGTGAGGTGATTCTGTGTGTTTTTTGAGGATACACAGGTCTTGTAGGGTTTCCATTTGCCCCTTACATCTTAAACAGAGTTTATAGTCCCAGTGCCAGAACATCCACAACATTACACAACATGAATCCGCCCTGAAGAAACGAAAAAAATCCCCCTGAAAATATACTGCCAAACTTTGATCTCCCACATCACCCTGCTACACTCCTCTGAGACGGGCAAAAACAGATTAGAAATCTCTCCTCAGCAGAAGGTCTCAATAAAAAGAACGGTACCACAAATGTTGGAGAGGAGGAAAGAGAAAGGATAGTAAACTGCATGGCGGAGGCAGGCCTTTCAGCTGACGACCGACTCGCTGAAAAGGAAACAACTAACTGCTGCACTACTGATGTCGCACAACATCTTGCTGCACAAAGCACCCTAACCCGTTTTAATTTTCACATCCTTTATCCGATCCTCACCCAAGGAGGCCCCCCCCCGTTATAACCTGCCAGAGATAGCGACTTAAATGTGTTGCAATCTGCTGTGTCTCCCTGAGCCGCTGGGAAACAAACAAAGCGACAGACTGACCCAAATAAAGAGAGACAATGGCAAAATGAATTTGAGTGTGGGCCAATGTCATCAGAATTGCAAAAATAAGCCATCAGTAATGGTTTAGAGGCAGGGGAAGACCTTGGGAGCACAAAAGTCATAGCAGGATGGGTGGAGAATATGCTAATATGGTGGCGACTTCAACCAGGGAGATTAAAGACTGTGACAGCACAAGGTTTCCGGCCTGTTCAGTCATCAGAGCAAAGGTATGAATTCAGTAGACTCTGATAAGGGAGCAGTACTCAACAACATCCTTAGCATAGATGATTCTGACAAAACAGCAAGAAAAATTGGGACTGGATAGAAATGAGCAAGATAAGCACTGTGTTTGTAGTCAGCGGGAATTGTGAGATAGGAACGTTTGTGAATGTATTGGAAGACAATGAAGTTTCACAACCCAGGCCTGAAATTTGTGAGAGGACATTATTTTGGAGGCATCTGTCTTATGTCGGGTAGCTTGGCTTCACCTGATGGGAACAGGTACCAATAGTCTACAATTGTGTAGTCTGTAACAGTGCATAGTTTCTAACCCTAAACCTGTATATTTAAACACCTAAACCTAGCCACGTGTATTGACTTATCAGCAGCACAATCCATAGGTAGTTTTGTAAAGCCGAGCTCAGACTACATGGTTTCAGACGCTGTTTTCACACATGCACTGGACAGTGATATGCACTAGAGATATTCCTGATTCTATCATCTGACAACGTGACTTCCACCATGTGTGAACCCATTAATTTAGCACGGCGTTTGAAAATTAGCATTTTGTCTTTTGGCTGTGCTTAATCAAAGCTCTTCCCTGTTCAAAAGAGAAAAGAAGTAAATAAGCCGAGGTCATTAGGGGACACTGTCACACACACACACAAGAAAGAATAACATGCTGAATCTGTGGCCTCCAGTACTGCAGGCAGTGGTTGCCGAGCTGGGCAGTCTATCTGCATTGTGAAAATCAGGCTAAAAATCGTGTGAACCTGGCTTTAGTCAGTGTTGTCGTCGATTATTCTCTTTTCTAAATTATTTCACATCCAGTCCACTGTTTAGGTCCAGACTGATATTTGTGAGCAAGTGACGAGTAAGTGATCACCAAAATTTGAGCAGACGCAATTGTCACGAATAGTCAGTCATAGTCAGCGATAGAGGATTTTGCTGTAATATAATCTGCGAGGTCACTGAATATCTGGAAAACTACCAGTGTGCCCTCATTCCAGATGCAGACATTTTAGGTGACATGGATACAAATATATATTCAGCGCTTTGTGTGCATGTTTATTTGCCCCTAATAAAACAGGTGACAGCGTTTAGGTTTTGGTTTAACATAAAACCTAAACCCAACACCTTCTCTGATTCTGAATCATCCCTCTGGTGCTTTGTAAAATGCAACAAATTAACCCTTTTACTGTCATAATGTTACAAAAAAATGTAACACTTGTGGAGAATGCTTTCAGAGCAGGTCTAAAGCTCCCATCAGTAGCTTATTGATTGTATCAGGAGGCCATTCAGAGAAAGTTCGGTCAATCCTTTCTCAGACCTGCTCTCTCGCTGGGAGATACACACTGAGAAATCTTTGAGTGTATATTGAAGTGAGAATCGGGCCGATTAAGGTGGAGTGCCATTATTCACTCTACTTATTGGCTAGTGGCCTTGATGTCATTTTAAAATGTGCCATTTCCTTCCTGCTGCCCCACATATCATTACCGACAACCTTGGACATGTTGCGTATATTAATCTCTGAAACAGCGCTGTACCCCGCCGTGTCCTCTCCACCAGTCTGGACGTCTCAGCAAAGGAACACCCTTGAAAGGTAAACAACAGCGGCAGAGGAAAAGGACACCGTAAATTGTACCTCGGCAAAACACGTTTGCTGCACAGTAAAGCCATGATTTGCGTCTCACAGAGATGACAGGTGGGCGCACTCCACTAATGTTCTCTCACAATATGTATGAAGAACCCTGGCTTTCTTTTTCTCCCACTCGCATTTTGATACGCATTAACACACACAGTTCACACGCGCACAAGCACAACCTTAGTGAGACAAAGTCCATCTGCAATTCCCGAGGACTTTCGCCGAAATGTCAGCCCATGTGCTGAACGGATCAGATAGCTTTTTGATGTTGCACATGCAGTCAGGCGAAAGAGGAAGAGAGACAGGCTTGATAGGCATCAGGTGTAATTTCAGTAACGGCTTTGGCAGCTGATGACTCACTATTCAGAAAACGCAGGCTGAGCACCTACCTAGAGAGGAACTGGCTCAAAGGAGATGAGCTACCGGATACAACAACATTCCCTGACCTTTTGTGCATGAAGATCATTGAAGCTGATCAGCTCCTTCAACTTCACAGCAGAGGATCAACAGAGAGGCCTAGAGGTGGAGTGATGTCAGATGTTGTTAAAGTTCAATGGCACAATAATAATTTGCTGCTGCTGCACAATGTCGACAGAAGCAGGATCATTACCCAGAAGAGGTGGTGGGGGCGACTGCAGTTGGTGTGATACAAAAATCTGCCTTTATACCAACCATGCACACAAAGCTATAATTAATAGCTTTGAAAGGCCTGAACTGTAAGCAGATTTCAAAGCCTTTGGTGGGTCAGTGCTGTCACTATTCGTATATCTTGACTCTCTTAGGCAGCACTTTACCTTATGACCGGACAAATCAGACCGAGAACAACTTGAACCCTTGCCAAGGCAATAAAATATGGGCCACAAATGTTGTCCCTGTCGTGACCTACTGGCACATCTCCTGGCACTGTGATTCTCAGAACTGTCTCCTCTCATGATTTATTTGATCTTTATGGCACCGTTTATATTCTGTTGCCTTAGATAAAGCAGCAGCAGTGGAGCTTGCATTTGCTGTATAGAGTAGACACAGATGTAATCATACCAGCTTGACCTAGTCTGGTTACAGTTAACCTGTAGCTGTTAATATCTGTTGCTTGTCTGCTTGCATGCAAAACATTCTTCCTGGAGCGTTTTGAAGCAGTGCATTTAAAAACTAAATCCCCCTTATGATTCAAAGGCTTTTTGAACCACCATCAGCAGAAGTGATTTGTTTTCTATAGATTATCAGTCTCTCACGTCTCTGTTTTGACCCACCCTTCTTTACAACATTGTTTAATTTGTTAATACACAGCTTTTTAAGGTCCCACCACAGCATTTAAATGCTTTTGAGATTTTGAACTTTGACTGGACCATTGCAACACCTTGATTCTTTTCTTTTCTAGCCACTCTGTTGTAAATTTGCTCTTGTGTTTGAGATCATTGTCTTAGCTAGTTCACTCCAATCTGACGTTAGGGTGAACTTGCTGGAACGTCCACTCCTGGGAAGAGTGTCAGCTGTCGTGAATGTTTTCCAGTTGCAAATGATAATTCAAACTGTAGAACGATGGACTCCAAATAGTATGGAAATGGCCTTATAACCCTTCCCTGATTGATGGGCAGCAACAGTTGCTTCTCTAAGATCATTGCTGATGTCTTCCGTCCTTGGCATTGTGTTAACACACACCTGAATGCTCCCGACCAGCAAACTAACAAAGCCTCTGCTTTCACAGAGGTGCTCACACTTGTTGTTGATGACCAGTTAAGCAAGAGCACTTGATTAGCATTGATAGCTTGAAAGCAGTGAGGGTGTTCTTAGTTGTTTCACTCTGCTTCTGAATTGACCTAAATGTTGTTCCGTAAATAATGATACAGTGTAATATGTTTTACATTGTTGTTAATCTGAGGTTGGATTGAACTAATTTTGAGATTTAAAGGGTGTACTATGAAGCAAAATGAGCACAGCCGGTCTTTATTTGTGTTAGCTTGCTCAACTAAGCCAATATCCCCACTCAGAGATGACAGGTACTGTAACGATAGTTTTGATGATACTTTGTTCAGTTAGGCTTTCCTTCCCAGGCGAACACGAACACAGAAAAGGGGCTTTTTATGCTTCTTCTGCACAAAATTAGCTAATCACCTGACACCTCATTTGTAAGAAGAGCTGGTTGTGGGAATGGAGAGATGGGAAAAATCTAACAATCTTTATCAAACATAATCATTATGGAAAAAGCACAGTTGCTGCGATTGAAAAGCGAAGACAGCTGCCAGATTTCCAAATTGTTAGTTATGCCTTTTAATGAATTATTTTATGCCTGCTGTTTCTGTTGTGACAGCTGCATATGAGGCTTTTACTTTATTTAACTCTGACATTGTCTCATAAAAACATAGAACTCTAGTAATTCTCTGAGAAAAGGAAAGTTAAATAGATATTTTTATCTGTGTTAGACAGAACATTAGCTTAATAAAGCAGACTTGTTGGCAAATTGAGATGAAATATAAAAACAAATATAACCCATTCTGATTTACCAACCATGGTTCTTTTAGAAACATTACATAATGTATTTCCCGACCTGAGAATTGATCAACAATGACAAAATGTTTTTTTTCTTTTTTTAGTGCAGTTTTCCAGCTATTTAATAGATTAATTGCTGAAAATATGTCATTGCGTTATGATTCAGTTTGAGGATGAAAATGCCAACATTTGATCAATGTCTAAATTCACTGACAGGGTTTTTAAAATGTCTATTAAATTGATCATTTTCTATCAGTTATTTGACAATTTAACATTTATAACGTCTAACGTCAATCAAGACCTTTCAGTTTGGTTACAATGCCAGGCATCAGCATAGATTCAGTACTTCTTTCTGACCACATTTAAAATACTGCTTTAGTCAGATTTTGCTTTCAGGGACATCATCAGGAAGCCCTTTTTACAGATATTTTAATCCTAAAATTTGAGCATAAACCACTCTGGAGCAGGTTATGTGTTCAGCCTAAGTTTCCATTGTGATCTCGCCAAGTCGAAAGAGAGCCACCTTCTTTATTGTGAAACTCAACATAGACTGCTAAGCTTTTGCGTCATAGTTCGCCCTCTGGTAAGGCCCACATAGTTATTCTTTAAACCCTTTCATGATACATAAAAATACATAAGAACTGACAGAAAGTGTTTTTTTTTTGCATTGCTTCCCAGCATATAATTGAAGAGCAGCAGTTTGCATCTTTAAGTACATTTTTGTGATCACAGAGAAATATTTTAACACAATGTTTCCAGCTTTTTAGCAGAGATGCTACAAACACTGTTCTCCTGCTGTGAAGCATAGTAATGCAGTTTGGGAATACTGACTTTGATTTTTGAGATAGTAAAAAAAACAACCTGTAGATTCAAACCCCTGCTGAATAAGAAGGTGTTTTTATCCTGTTTGATGGTCCAGGAGAGACAGAGAAGTAACATACAGACCGCTGAGGCCACAAGATTGGTTAGTTTTGAACTTAGAGGGTAAAATTATGGTGGATTAATTTATTAGGAGCAGCTGATGCATATTTACAACAACTGAACATTCAGTTCTATCTGTTTTTGTAGTTTTCCCAGCACATTATGTATTTTAAGTATCAGCTATCTTGCTTCATGTTCTACAAGCTGTAGCTCTTGCCATTCTCTTGTAACCCCACTGATCCAGTTGAAAGACAAGCAAATCCACAGACCCCTGGAGCTCTGTTACTGTGAGTATTTTTAGTATTAATCTCACCAGCAGGCAAACAGTCATTCTAAAGTGGACTGAATTTCAGAGTCCTCACCGTGCCAAACTGTAAATTCATATCAGAACTGTTTATTATGAAGAGCAGTGCTGTCACAGTGTTCACCTGCACTTGTTTCTCACATTGTCCACTGCCCCCCACTCTCTGGGGAGTTATCTTATGTCCATAGTCTGTAGCTTTACACTTTCCCCTGAGAGGTTAGCACCTGCTGTCAGTAGATCAGCGAGGCTGAGATGGAGACAAGGTTGGGGACACAGGTGAAAAGGGCATTCATACATTAATGGACGAAGGCTGCTTCTCACCTCCTCACACGCTGGCAGGTGTGCTTTTATCTGCCAAGGTTCAAGGCGAGGTTGGACTTGTGTTACGGTGCTTTGCACTTAAAACTACCTAGCCGTTCTTGCCCCCCCCCCCACATACACCCAACACACACTCCTGCTGCTGCCCTATACCCCTCCCTTCCTCTCCTTGCACACATGCTCACACACAACCATTCCATCAAACATTGCGGTTTTCCCTTTTTTTTCTGCCTCTTGTCTGGAGCTTTCCTTTGTGACTCAATGCATAATTCTTTTGGGTGGCTGCTTTTGCTTTTTCCATCCTGGTGTGAGAGAGCGCTTCCTTTCTTCTCTTTAACTTTGCAGCGTCCAGAGAGGCAGTCCCCCGAGTATCCTTTATGTTTCTATCCAATGCAGATATGAGAGGTGCTTCTATGTGTATTCAGGCTTTTTTTTTTTTTTTTTTATTAGTGCGCCTACGACTTTGTGAATGTGCGTTTGAGAGGGTGGATGAATGAGACTTTGAGTCCAGGTATTTTTGCATGTGTGCGCAAGTAAATAAATGAATGTATCTTTTGTCAACAGAGCTTGAAGCCACCAGCCCGTGTGAGCGGTAGCACACGAGCACGCTGTTGCTGTCTCGGAGCGTTTGTAGCAGTGTTTGCCTGATCAATGGAAGGGCTACCCAGAGAAAAAGAGGATAGACAGCAAGCAGAGACGTGAATCCTGATTAAAATTTTCAGTCTCGTTAAGTTGGTGGCAGCTCTGGATCGATGGTGAGGCTCTGCCTCCAATACAAATGAAGCTAAAGATCAGAGTTGATGAGTTTTAGGAGGGATGGTATCAGTAAGGGGAAAATAATTCAGTTATTTATGGCCCTAATTAATCAATCCACTGAAACACATGATGTAGGTTTAAAGACCTTTCACAGGACTGAAGTCACACGGGTGTGACTTATAAAATACTTTTAACTATATGTTTTCCAAAGCTATTGCTGCCACCCTTTTATGCTTTTTACTGTTCTTGAAATCTTTAAACTCTATGTAAAGGCTAGGTAGGTCTCCCTGCCCAGATTCTTGTTTGTTCCACAAGAATGAAAACAACGTTTTCATCCCTATCTTATTATAAAAGTGTAATGAGAAAATATAAGCTCCCGTCTGCCTTTCTGTAGCACCCAATTATCCTCACTTATGCTACGCAGGCCGATGCAACCAGGATCATTTCATAACAGCAGCTCTTCCTAAAGGTAGCAACACTGAAGGCTGTGGCATAGATCAGTACATGACAGAGGGGCCTTCTCCCTTGAAAATTGTGTAAAATACAAAATATTTAAAGACCAAAAAAAAAAAAAGAAATTGTTTTCTTCCTGCTTTTGGCTACAAAGGAAATCTCACATTGACAGAACCTCCCACGTAAAAGTGTTGTAAAATTCAGCTCAGCAGGCGACTCTGCCAGTTGATATTCTAACCTGCAACCGTCCACCTGCCCTGGGCTTGTTAACAAGGTGCCCGTGGCAATGATTGCTTGGCCATCAAACTCCCAGCTGATAAGTTCCTGTGGGAGAAAGAGAGTGGAGCTCTGTCATTGAATTCACCCTGATCGGCTCCTCATGCTGTACATTTGAGATAACGCTCAGCCAATCCCACCCTCCCGTCCTCTGTAACAGTCTCTGTCACGTTTATTCTGCAAAATCTCGACAGCATTTTGCAGCGAGTCTCATGTAACTACTTGATGTATCCTCTTTGGCATGTTTTATCATTTGATGACCAGATTTATACGGACAATTATAGTGCTGTCGCCTGTTATCAAGATGGTAGCTGACCAGACACCTGTCACTTTCAATGTTGCGAGGCTGAAGTCGGAGATTGGCTGATTGATTGAAGTCCAAGTGCACAGAGGGCGAGGGACGGGGTGACAGGCCTGTGATTGACACAGATGAGAGGGAGGAAAAGAGGATAGAATCGAGCGTCCGAGAGGATGGGATACTAAAACAATAGCAAGTTAAAAGAGGGGATAGAGAGAGATTTAAAAAGATAGATAGGCCAAAGAAGAGACAGGTGGTGAGTGGGAGAGGTTGGGAAAGAGAACACGGAGGGAGGGGGAAGGGTGGATTTTTTTTCCCTTTAGTCTTCATCAAAATAGGTTGCTGAGAGAAAGTGAGTCTGGAAGAGAGGAGGGTGAGGACACTGAGGGGAAGAAGACAGAGGAAAAGGGAGAGAAGTATTTCAGAAGGAACCTTACTACTTCAGTCATGCCCTAGTGAATGTGCTGACAGGGTCTGTCTGCACCACAGTGGAGCAAGTGTCAAACACCCAGACAAAGCGCTCTACACTGCACGGGACAACATTTAACAGGCACTCTGTACTCCAGGACATGCAAATTTCACTAATTCTACAGATGCTGAATTCAGTTAGTTATAAATGTCATTTTATAACTTAGAACTTTTTAAAAAATAACCCTACACTCAGACTGTTCATCATTGACAATTCTTTTGAAACAGTTTGCATTATGTCTTGTGTGGCGCTGAAAAAAATCTGTCCTGTTGCTAATGTTAAGACCTCGACCATTCAAAAGGTCCAGTAAAAGATGCTATTGAGTTGCAATGTGTAAAAGCTGCAGTGATATACATCAGTTGCCTCAATTTAGACAATTTGTTCTTAAAAGCAGACCAATCCACCACTTTTGGTTACGGTTTGCAATCACAGCATTCAATGTTGACCTGCTCCCCCCCTTCTGGATTGACAAAAGTAAGGTGAAACAACAGCCACAGCACAAAGCTGTTAATCAGAGGGGGGAGTTATTAATCAGTTATTTTGCTGCAGTAATGTTCTAATGTACAAATAAACTCATCCATACCTCCACTGCTACATCGTCAGATTTAAAACGAAATCCCCTTTTAGCACAAAGATAGCGCAGCACAGATGTGCACATGCATAGCAGAAGGACATTAAAGCCATATGAATGACTCACTATGTATTTATACTTAAAGCAGCAAGTGAAGGGATGTAATTTCTCCGAGTTTAAAAACAGACGTCAGTTTTGTAAGTACAAAGCCTTTTCCCCACCTTTTACAGACTAAAATAGCACCTGGTGGAGATGCTTAGTTTGACTCAGGCCTCAGTCAGATTTGTTTAATAGCTAATCAATCATGGCGGGGGGAGCAAACCATCTGTGTGCAACCAAACTTTATATTGTGTGGAATGCACACCATAGCTGTCTTGTTTACACCTGATCGTGTTAATGAGCTGTATTTTTGTCTTGAAGAATTGACTTAGACTTAAGGACTTTCAGCTTTAATTTGTACTTGTAAATTTACTCTGTACTTGCAGAATTAATTGTGTTGTATTGGAAGTTAGATATCCCTAAGTGACATTATAACTTTTCCAACAAGTACTTTACCTTTGGAAAGTTACGTTTTGCCTACAACATGCCATTTAAAATGACCAGAGAGCGCATGATATCTGCTTTTATAAGATAATCTAATATCTGATCAGAAGTGTGTATTATGTTATGACATGAACCTGCTATTATGGACAATATATGATCTGTCAAGTTGGTGAGCATATATGACAAGTATATTTATAATCACTAAAAGCATTAACTGCATAATTGGAAACAAATCTGTTGACAATGTTAAATAGTTTAGCTTCTAGTTAGTAAATCATCAAGTGGTCTGATATTAATATACAACTGCACAGGTGCAAATTGGAGTATTTAGTGTCACCAATGCCATGACCGTTCCTTAAAGTCATCTGAGCTTAAAGACCTTACTGACTCGTGTCAACACACTTAATCCAAAGGCTGCTTTCCAGAAACATCCTAAGCACAGTTAAATGAAAGACACAAGGGAAAAGACACTGCCTCTTTTCAGAGAAATACACCACCACACACTTCACATGAGTCATAAGACATGATTCAGATGGATTATTTTTGTATGGGTGTAAATGTTTCTTTTTTTTTTTTAGGAACATCCCACTTTGTCTCATGACCTCATCATGGAGGTGTATTGCCGAATCTCTGGCACGGAAATTGAAGTTTTCTGATTACACAAGCCTATCAGTGTCTGCACGTGCAGTACCAAAGAAAAGATCGTTATGTTAATGTATACTGGCAAATAGTCACATCATTGACTTGTCACATGAGTCGGCTGGCATTACTGAAACATCACTGCAGGGTGTCTGCTCTTATCTTAAAACAAACACACTGATTGATATCTGACATTTTGATTGGTGCAGGAATTCCATTTATTTATGGCCTGAGCGCATGAGACACTTGCTGAAAGTGTGAGTGAGATGCATGAGAGTCTAAGAACCTTTTAAATCACTTGAGGCCCTGTGTAGAACAAAGTAAAGCATCTACAGCTTACATCTGAATTGACATTATAGCCAACTGATCAAAGGGCACTATCAATGCAGCTAATTAATCACACATCAAAGTGATACGAAGATAGTTTCATGTCCTAGCTGGTCCCCTTTTTGCACTGCTGTCAGAAGTCCTTCACAGTCTTTCCCATTAATAAATGCTCAGAGCGCTTTCTTAAAAATGTTAGCCTATGTTTCCCATGTACAATAGCATGGCGATTACTTTGTCCCTGTCTATCTTAGAGATGTGAAGAAAAAACATTTATGTCATTATGAGGGTATAAATGGAAGCATTTTCTGGGCCTAAAAGAGGGCTTTGTGCTTTTGAAAATGTGATTGCTGCTCAGTTAACAGGTCTGTCCCATTTCTCTATGACTTCTCCTACCTGTGCATGTAGCTCCATTTTTAATCAATGCAGCACAATTATTAAAGTTTTGGCTTAATTATCTTTATCTTCTCTCTCAGGGTGTTCAACTCTCCTGGGGAAACCGAATGAGACGCTTCACCAGAGGAGTGGGAAAAAAACCCAGCTGAGCGAGGCTTTGTGAGATAGAGGGAGATATTAGACAGCGTTGAAAGACAAAGGAGAAAAGAAGTGATTGACACCTGCCCTCCAGCTGAGTGTGAAGGGCACAGGAGAGGAGAGTGAGGGGAGGGACATGAAGACAGAGAAAATACAGGAGAGAATGAAGACAACCGTAAAACAAGACCTGCCTTACTGCAAACCTTGCTCAAATTAGGACGTCTCACCACAAGACAAGATGATTGCAAGAAATCTACTCCTTTTGGTTTTCCTGTGCCTGTGGGAGGGGCTTGCAACAAGGGCGAGTAAGATTGTACGCAGGAGAGGAGTGGGCGGATCGCACATGGTGAAGCTGGGGGAGAGCAGATCTTCAGACCAATGGGATGCAAGCGTAGATTCAAATGCAATGCCCATGGTGACTCTTAGAAACCTGATTGGTCACGAGCAGGCGAGTGACACTGGATCTTTTACTTTCTCCAAAATACTGCAGAGTCATCCTCCATCAGTAGCTATCAAGGAGAAGCAATCTTTCAAACCCAAGCGTGAGGTTGACTCTGTCAGTAAAAAAGATGTGACTCCATACAAGGTGTTAAACCAGGATGCGAAGAAAATTAAAAACAACACAAAGAGTGCTGAGACATCCAAAGCAGGAAGGTCAGAGAAAACATTCTCTCTCCACCACAAGCCAGATCTATACTCCAATAAAACCAGGTTTAAATTAGGCTCTAGATCCAGAAGCAGACCTGATTTGAGTGTCCATACTACAGGCATGCCTGGAAAAGGGTTCAGCATAGAGTCAAACCGAAAGCTGAACCTCACTGGTAGTTACGGAGTGCTGAAGCTGCTGTCAAAAGAGAATCTAGTCAGGATTGTCAACTCCCAAATGCAAAATGTTCCAAGCCTCAGCTTTCCAAGCAAGGGCAGCCGGAGCAGGAAGAGAGATTTGATTGACGTTAATCACGGACACTCAGAGGCTCAGAAAGTGCAGAGACAAGATATGCCTGTCACTCAGCCTCACACTGGATTTGATAATCAGACTGCATTTCCTTATTCAAGCACAGCCACCAGTCCAGAGCTTAATCGAGACCAGGGCGTTGATACTCATATTAATCCGCTAAGTGAAGTCAAACCAGCTTTGAGTAAAGGGCAGGACAACTTGGGAATGGAGGCTTCAGATGGTGGTGATAGCAAGAGCAAACACCTCGTCCGTCTTCTGTCAACACCTCTCAGTGAGGTCAGCCTCAGCCCTGAGAAAGAAGTGATGATCAGCCAAACAGAACCGCCATTTACATCGACAAAACATCTCCCAATGTATGTCCCCCGCAAAACAAATGATTCCCTTCCATCTGTGCTGACAGTGCAGCCCCTGGGAGTGAGATTGGGGAACAGAGCAGCAGATTCCCATAGAGACCCATTAACAGAGTCAGCTCACACTGCTCAAACAGAACTCAGCACAGCTCAGTACCCTGCAGATGAAGACAACAAACTTGTCAACAGCAGTCATGTCCTGAGGCTTCACCCTGCTCCCGAATGGAGCCACGGCACAAAAGACGCTGAGACGCAAGCTGTCGATCCAGAAAATGGAAAGGGCCTTGTGTTCGAAGAGGCAGAGGAGGAAGCGGAGGCGAGTGAGCGTATGGAGAGGAAGGGCCCGCGCTCTCGCAGCAGGAGGAGCTGGATTTGGAACCAGTTCTTTGTGATAGAAGAATATGCTGGGCCTGAACCTGTGCTCATCGGACGGGTAAGAAAAAAAATATTTGCCAATCACTTACTATACAAAGGCTGTGAACTGCTTTATGAATATTTTTTGGAAAATTAAAACACTGTTACATGGGTTAAATAAGCACAGGCTTATTTAGCCTCAGGTCCTCAGCTCAGTAACATATCTAATACAGGGGATGATTTGCATAATTTAACCCCATAGTCATGCTCCAAGTTATTTTGTGCCTTGCTATAACCCTGCAATTGGAATTGATTTACATCCCTTGGGTGTGATGTGGTGCCTTCCAGGTAGTCGTAAAAACTTCAATGGATCAATGGTCTACTGAGGCACAGCAAAAGCCCCAGACCCCGTCTGCCCACGAGGCTAGTCGTGATCACTACCAATCTGCGCCCACCAATGGGAATTGACATATCCAGTAGAATTAATAGCTTTGCTTTTTCCTTCCATCATTGATCCTCCCCCCAAGGCAGAAAACCAGAGTAGTCCGAGTGTTCCCTCATTTCCCTGTAGGTCAGACCTGTCAGCTCTCCTCCTTCTTGGTCTGCAAGGTCCTGTTTATGATATTTCATTCAGACTGATTTACACTTGGTTTGACAGCATTTATCACTGCGTTCCTCCTCAGCACAACATGCACAGGGCTGTGCTTCTATTGCTCTGCTCTGCAATTTATTACAATCATTGACTGGGCCTGTCTCACCCCTGGTCCCCAGCACACCCTTCCTCCTCCTTTGAAAGAGTGACGAGCGTGGAAGAGGTCACATCGACTGGACAGAAGGTGTCTCGAAGCTCGGTGCTGTAATAGCTGCGCTCTCAGCTATGTGCCAACTGTCTCAGTACCCAGCTGCGGTAGATGAGCTAATTTATAAGCCTGTGTGGCCAGTTTGCTGAGCAAATGAATAGTAATGATCCCTGTGTGACTGCTGCAGGCTGTTGGAAGCCACACAGTAAGAGGTTGGTTTATGTTTGTGTTTGTGTGTGTGCTTCAAGTTGGGCTGGTGTTTAAGATTTTCAGCTCAATGGGACGCATCTCGCACTTGATAGACAAAAATGCCCAAATTGCTTTGGGTTTTTAGCCTGTACCAGCCAGGTGCTCACAGATGGGTAGGGCCTCGCAGGATTCCTGTGCAGCATCCCTGCTGTTTAGCCAACATTTAATTTGGCCACTTTTGCTGTTGCACTATAACTGATGAAGGTCTGTTCTGAATGTTATAAAGCACCGTTAGTGGGCATGAAGAAGATGTGGGAGCCAGCGGTCCAGCTTACAGATGGCGCTGCGTGTAAAGCCATTAGTGCCAATCTGCTGTGTCAAGCAGGTATTTATGCCAGCACATTGTAAGGCACTCAAGAAGGGAACAATGCCAGGCCACACACATATGCCCATATGATAGTGTTGACACTTGGAGTACACCCAGACCACTATTGTGACTATGTATTTGTGAGCGCGTGCTGGGTAAGAGATGCCTATGATTAGTACTGTACTGTATGAGACAGCGATGGCACTCACATGAATAATGCTCTTATAGACCTTAATACGCTTATAAATTTTTAATCTTCTGCCCTGCTCTTGTGTAGGCGCTATAGGTAGTGAGATCAATGCGGACATGCTGCCTTGTTTTCTCCCTATCGGGGACCTGATTGTGCTTAAATGGAGAGAGCTATGGTGAGGGGGTGAGGAAACTGATTGCACTGTTGAGGCCAGAACAGCTCCATCTGCCAGATCCAGCACAGTCCAAATTCAGGCTCAGTCAACTGCAAACACCGTTGCCTGTGACTCACAACACGTGTTACGTCTAAAGTCAGCAATTTGATCTTTGACACACTTTGATGCACAAACTATGTTACTTTTGTACGTGTTATTCTGTAGGTTTCCTTGAAATAAATTGCCTTTGTATTATGCTTTTGTTTTGTTGTTGTAATTTCAGGCGTTATAGACAGAATAAATCTCAGCTAACGCTAGAAACAGGAGCCAAGAGTCTTATCTGTGATGTCAATGGGAGACAAGGGGTTTTCCTGCTAAACTGATAATGGATTGTGGGTCAAATTTGTGGAACAGCACCTCCTTTAATTGTCAATTGATATTAACAAGTGCTCTCTCTTATGTGAACATTTTGAACATCTTTAAAAAAAAGAGAATGAGAAAAACTGTTCTTTTTTCAGATGTTAAAAGAAGAAGTTATATAACCACCCACTGCCCATCCTCTGTTGCTGAATGAGCCCTTGAAATGTCTTTATACTGTCACTGATCTTAGTTTTTTGTGTTTTTAGAGAGTTGTTCAGGATCACAAGAGTTGCCAAACAGAGCAAGAAACATTTTTCAGTGTCGAATAGTCTGACTCAGTTTTTCTGCTCTTTATAAACAGTTTCTCTTTATCTCTCTATTACACACACATGCGTAGACCTACGCACACATCTCCACACCCAGCACCCGCACACACTCACATGATTCCATGCTGCTATATTTCCCACGCTGAAGTGTCTCTACCCCATGATAATTGTGAATTTAATTGATGCTGTCACATGGTCTGTACTGGGATTTCAAGTGATTGCAGAGCCAGTGTAAAAGAAACAGATTTTTCATGAGGAGAAAAAGCGCCTCAGCAGAGCTAGGATTAAAAGAAAAAACAGCCCTTTCTGATTAGCTTTTCTTCTCCTCTTACTTTTCTCTTGAAATGCAAGCACCCTAACACCTCGTGGGGAGAAAACGTGACACATAATGGCGTCTTCCCCTTGAACAGGATATTCTATCTTGCCTCGTCTCACCTTTGTAACAACTTAAGTGTATGATCTACCTGGCACATTGGCGAGTGTGCATATCTGATTCACCAGCGCAACAGGAAACGGACCCAGGCTATCTTCATAATTAGCATATCATTAATGCTGTAACTTACATACATAATTCATAGTCTAATGTGCCTGGATTACACAATTAACATTAATGTCTGTACCTCACATAATATACATGATGAATCATATGCATGTTGACATCAACACAAAAACAATGTAGGCTAATTTTTACATCTGACACAGAATAATATCAATCAGTCATGCATAGGTTTTGCATTATTCTGCATCATTCATTAACCATTAGTGCCAAAAGCTACCCTGTAAAATACAGTTGTAAAAGACTCCTCTTGCCTGAGGGCCTCGAAAGATATATGAATAACCCGAGTTACTGACCCACCGCTGGGTTATTGATAACACCTGTGCCTCTGTGCAGTGCCTCTGGGTACGACAAGCGCACATGTGGTACCGCAAAAACGCTTTTAGGAAATCATCAGTATGATGCAAGGATGCGAAGGAGTCTGTCACAGGAAGTTAGAAGCCGATGCACATGTTTTTCTAACTCCAGCAAAGCCTTTTCCTCATTAGCTCCTAGTCAGTGGAAGAAAATAAGTAGGGGCATTTATTCAGCTGCAAATTACTCTAGTGTATCTCTTTTATGTCACTTCCCCTACAATACATGTATCTCACTGCTGTACTGTGATAGAAATTGAATGTTACTATCATTCATAGCGATTCTATGTATTTGCACTTAATAGGCACCTCGCTGTGTATCAGTATTTTTAGTGTCAACAGTACTGGATTTAAATGGTGCCTCATTCACATGGATTCACATAACGTGAAGTCCAAATCTCATTTACAGAAGAGTTGAGAAGCCTTCTCAGATGCAACAAAAACTGAAATCTGTTACTTGTTAATTTGTCTGAATCTTTTTATTTTAACAGACAAAAGTAAATAGGAAGTTAGTCTCTGTGTCTCTGATGATGAAATTAGATTTTAGATAGATTAGCTCTATCTCCCAATCTAATTAGATAGATTGGGAGAGAGTAAGAAAAAAGAAAATTTCATACAATGATAATAGAAGATTTAGAAAATTAAGCATTCAGCAGATTAATTGTTGACAGGTGAGGGTGTCAGGATTGGGTATAAAAGGAGCATTCACCAAGGACATGTGGTGGCTTGCCTCTCGGTGCATTTTCAAAGCAAGCTCAGTCTGAATGGTCCTGTTGCATTTCATCCAACTTTTACGTCATTGATGTTAAACAGATGTCACAATTCCGTGGTGGAGGAGGTGGGATGCGACAAGATCAGATGTAAACAGTGGACGGAATGAGCGTGGCAGACACCGTTAATGAAGCTAGTCAGTGGAACGAAAGGGAGGTTTTCGACTTGATTAAAATCTTCTTAATCTTCTTAATCTTCTTCTTCTGTGTCGGCTCTGATTGCACAGCAACTTCAGAACTGATACAGACACGCCGACATGTCCAGCATCCATATTTACTTCTGTAAACGCAGCTCGCTGCGTGCGTCGTCACGTCATCTTCTGCGTCACTTCAGGGCTTGTACACTGTCTGACTGTGGCCGCATCTAAATCATAATGTGAACAACCATAGAAAAATTGAAGGCATTATCAGCAAGAATATAAGACAAGAAGCTGTTGAGCAGCTGAAAGCATTCTCAGCAAGAATGGACACAAATTCCTCTGAAGAGCTGCGACCTTTAGTACCCTCAGTGTCAGAAAGTTAAGAAGTTTTATTGAAAGGAAGCTCAAGTAAAACACTATTCAAACTTTTTGTGTCTTTTCTAGATACAAAGTTGATAAAACTATATCAAAGGAAATATGGTTTCCCTGCTTCATTAAATGAACTTGGCATGATACACTATTAACATGTTACATACACAGCTGTGCTAATTATCTGACGATGTTGCATATAAAATATATCAATTTAAGAGTGTGAGGAATACATAAGCTACATTTGACTGCTCATGTACATAACTCTGTTTTTTAATGGGGAACATTTAGCTGTAACAGTTTTTTATATTTATGTATTCAAATTTTAACTTTAGCAAAGACTGTTTCTTTGAACAGTTTATTGAAGTAAGAACATTTCTTTCACTGCTGTAACTATGAATTTCATGCTGATATGTGTGGAAGTTGTGAAAAACTGTGGTAAATTCAAAGTATTTATTCATATCTACAATTGGTAAAATCCACAGTGCGTCAGAACATGATTCCACCACAAAACACAGACAGCTTGTAAATCCTGCTTCAAAGTTGAAAATAACACAACTTGAATAAAAGAGTTGTTTATGAAGCTGGAAGAAAGAGAAAGCTGCACAAACAAGAAATAAGGAGTGTGATGATGCCAACAGGAGGCCAAACTAACGGTAAACACACACACCTCCTGACAAGCGGCTCATCAATAATAATAAAAAAAAGGAACTCGCTTTGCAAGCATCTCTGTGTTTTTATGTGCTTCCACTCTCCCTGTAGAAATCATTTAGCCTCTAGGTCTGAGCACAGCAGGGGTGAGACGGCAATTAGAAAGTGACTACAGCGCAGGAAGGAGGGATGATGGAGGAGGAGAAGGGGAGGAGGGATAACGAGGCAGAAGAGAGCGGGATTGCTATGCTGGACAAAGGAGGGATGATGCGGATCAAAGTGAGCAAAACGAGAAAGGTGAACAGGGAGTGGTTAAAAAAAGACGGGACATATGGCACAGAAACATTAGTGTTAATAGTATGTGGATAAACAGAGCAGAGAGGGGTGGTGAAAAGTAAAGAAATGTTTAGGGCTTACAACTGGCAAAAAGGAATGAATGTGTGTGATTTTTAAAGGAAAATGAGAAAAACTGCAAAGCCAGAATAATCAGACTTGTCTAAGATTGAACTCACATCCTGTCAAAGCTTGAAGCGAATTAGGAAAAGACGGGCCGGAGGGAAAATGAGGGGGTTATGAAAAGAGGTAATGATGAATCCAAGACATCAGCTTCGAGACTTTATGGATTTATAAGAAGATAAGTGCAAGAGAGTACAGGAGAGAACGAAAGAATGAGAAAAAGGAGTTAAATGCAGTTTCACTGCAAGCCCCTGTGGAGGCCACGTTTAAATGTGTCTCTGTGCTGAGTGGGTGCAGGATCACACAGAGGAAATAATAGGCAGAGTGACTTAAGGAAAAAGGGCTACATGGGTAAAAGAGCTGGAAGAAAAGAGGGGCAACCATACAGTCTATTAAAGAGGGAATTCAAAGGAGACATAGCTTGCCTTTTTCTCCTTTACTTCCAACCTCCCTTCTCTTTTTATAGCCCGTGTTTCATCTTAGGATAATGTTTAACAAACCAGCAAAGCAAGAGTCTGAATATAAATCTTCTCTCTTCTGGAAATGAGAATGTCAGTTTTTTTTTTATCTCTGACAGTCTGTGAGCTTCTCAGAATACATTTGTACCCTTTATAACTTAACATAGAGGTGCATTTGTAGATAACCCTGGAAATGTAGGTTAGAAATTGTGCAACCGAACAACGTAAGGTGGTGTAATAATATAACATAAAGCACAAATTGGTGCTGGAACTGGTTCACCGCCTGAAGCTTTAACCCCTCAAGGTTAGTTGTATAAGCGATGAGAAATCCAGTGTTAAAGTGTTTAGTTGGTGAGCAGTAATGTGACAACGGGGATGTGTGAGAAATAGAGGCTATGCAGGAGAAGGATTCATGATTATGCATACCCTGCTCTGTGACCATGACCTTGAGCTAATATTTATGCTTTGGCCTGGGCTGTACGCTCCACTTCTCCCCGTGGCCCTGAAGGAGCCCGTGAGTCAGAGCACTGAGGCCGCGGGTGACAGACAAGGGCAGAGGAGACCGAAGAAGACGAGAGGTCACATGAGGGAGAGAAAAGGAGGCAAATTAACCTGTTTGCTGTCACCGAAACACTGCAGTGCTTTTACAAGTTTATGTTCAATCTTAATCTAAATGTTTTTATTCTTACACCCACGCTAATAACAAATTACCCAAATAAAAGCATTCAGTCAAATCATGGCGAAAGCACAGTGTGTAGCACCTAGAGGTAACTTTGTAAATTAGGTTATTGGCTAAGCTTCTGAGCTTTGAGCTGTTTTCTTGGAATGGAGCCCCAATTTAAATGCAGCAAAGTTTGTTGCCTAAATATGGCAACACATCTCTTCTTAATCAGAACATTAGTTTCCACTGAGTCATGCAACATATCACACATTAGCCTGCTCCAGTTCAGTCTTCTTTAACTTAACATAAAATGAATCACTTTCGTGTTGTGCTGAATAAGTCCACAGCCACTCCAACCTGTTCTCGCCCCTCGACTCGTCACATTCTGACACTTGGTCCGGAGCCCGCTATGTGAGTGCTGAAAACAGTGGGTACACCCAAAGCATCACCTGCCAGCATGCGCAACTTCTCCAGCTGGTAATATAGGCCAAACATCGCGATGGGAACATGAGAAATACACCGCAGCTTTCCATATTAAAATGCCTTTTAGAGTACATTTGAATGTTTAACCCTGATGTTTTTCATATATGAACTAATTGCTTTAAATGTGTAATGAAGAAGTACAGTAATAAATTGAAAGAGAACAAGAGAATTTATTTGCGATGACAGCAGCCTTGAGAGCCCCTTTCACACATATACTGCTTTCTGGTGGCAGCTGGACATGTTGGTGTCGTGTGTGAATTACCCTTTTCCATAACAGAAACCTGACTATTTCGTACTTAGTAACATCTCCTATCACTTTCAGCACATCACAAGTGTGAACTGCTGGAGTCACATTAACAGACAGAATCAAACGGCTGCAGTCATCTTTTCTGAGCATCTGAGATAAATGAACGAGAGAAATGAGTTTTAACTGTCGCTGAAGCTTCTGCTCTCTGTCTGATCATATATTTCAACTGCTCCCAAACAACACCATTTTGTATAACAGAAAGCTGCGTTATTAGCTTGATATGAGCTCTATGGCAAATGTAAAACTGTGATTCGTGTAGGACTGGCAGACTTTTGTGTGATAATGCAGTTATCTTCTGATAACCTGCTGTAACAGAGCAGACAGGGTGTCCTAAGGTGAATTAAACATCAGCTTTATTTTGAGTTCATAACAACTCAGTTGTTATTGTAGTACATTAAAATTGTCATGCGGATAACACTGACTGTTCAACAAGATTAAACATGTAGAAAAATTATTTTTTCAGTGGCTTCCATACCATGCCTGCTGCTCCACAAGAGCCCTGGGAGCTCGGCATATGGTTCTAAACTGATGTAGTGACATGATATGTTGTTCTCAGATAACTGTAAAGAACTATTATATTATAGCCATATCTTATGCACTCCATGCACTATCCAATCTCGCATTAATCACAAATATAGCATGCTCACTGTGGCTCTTTCTGTCACTTTCACAGAACACTTTCATTCAGGCATGTCTGAATAAAGAATGAGGAACATTTACAGAAAAGTGGCAAACGTGGGAATGACTACATGCCATCACTTTAATAGAGTAATGAAGCCATTATTGTTACATATCTCAGGTATGAAAAATACTAAAGTTGGACTTGAATAAGAGTCACATGCTTGGAATCAGGGGACTACAACCCCCTCCCACCTCCAGAAACAGTCTAATACTGTAAAACCAGCACTACACAGTGATTTTTCCTTTTATTGCTGGTGCAGCCGATAGAAGGCTAACAATACGAAGGAAAGCAATATGAGTATAAGGCTAACAATATATAACAGTTCCCTGTTCTTCAGAAGGTGATAGTTAGGGTACCCAGTGTGTTAAAAACTGACACAAAGGGCTCTTGACCAAACATCAGTAATTGATGAGATGGGAATGAGGATTTGTTGGCGCTCAAGCAGTGGATGAGTCAGTTATTCTTGTAAAGAGAATACATTTTAAGATGGGTAAAAATCTGGGTGCAAAGCCTGTTTTGTATCCTTAGTAGCAGCAGGGCAAAGATAAACATGGATGCATTGTTAATGACCATGCTAACATGCTCATAGTGATTACACGTCTGCAAAGGTTTTACATGTTCATCGTCCAACCACAACACCAAAACCTGTGGGTCAAGACGATTGTCTCTAGCCTTGTTGATTCCAGTCTCCTTGTTGCTTTGCCTTTTGTAATCAAAGACATCAGAACGTCAGCCCAGAGAAACCCTCCTAACATGAACTGCATTATAGTTTATTTCTGAATCTAGCTAAGCTGTAACTTAAATCGAAAGAGAAGACAAATTTTTTTTAAATAATAAGTTTTAAAGTAAAATTAGTATAGAAAGAATTGGGTTGGAGACAAAGTAAAATTTCTTTGCTTGATAGTGTTGTGTAGCGCCACTGCCATCCTCTCCAAACTCCAAAATGCAGACCTTAACACCAATTAAGTGTGATTATCACTCTTTTTTGTCACAGTTTTCGTGAAATGCTTAGATTGTTGTTTACAAAAGCTGAAAAAAGAGAGACTCAAATCAATTACGTTTCATATCAGTTTGTCAAACTTCTGTGAGACTGTGCGGCACCATCTTAGTGTAGCACATGTTTTATCTTGAAATTGTTTCCTAATTTGCTGCAAATGAACTCATCAGCTTTACCAGCTCGATCTGTGGAAAGTAGAGAGGAGCATGAGCCAGTAGGTGAGGGATGGGGTGCAGCCTGGGCAGGTCAAATCCATAATAGGATTAACACAGGGAGACAGAGAGCATTGCATGCTCACAGCCAATTTAGAAACACCAAGTTGCCAAATATGCATGACTGTAGACTGTGGGAGGAAGCCTGAGCACCAGGAGAAAACCCACACAGGCATACAGAAAGACCCCAGCTGACTAGCAGTATATGATGGATGTGGCAGTGTTTGGTTGTTTGAAGTTCCATCAGGTTTCAGGCACAAAAACAACATGCTGAGGTACGGACATGCTTGGAGTGAGAATATTAGAGATATATATTATATATTATTCTATACAGACGACTTGGAATAGAAAAATAAAATGGTCTGAGTTAGTGTTTGTGAAGGGGCGAGGGCGGCTGTCCCCATTGTTACAGTCACAGTTATTATTGGCTGGAAAGAGGATGCAGATGGTGTGAAGTGTCGCACCAATGATTCCAGCTGATACGTTCCACTATAACGTCACCAGAGTTCCTGTCATCACTGTGGTCACAGGAATATTTGTGAAATCATTTGCATTCAAAACATAGGCGGTCACTGTCGATTCTAATTTATTCTAAGTTTCATTCTATTTTTGTAAGTCGGTTTCTTTTTTTGTAGCTGCGCGATCTCGATTCCACACAGCTACGTAAAGCAGCTTCTTTATTTCTTATTTCTTTGATAATGAGCTTCCTGGTGAGCTTCACACTTCTTGAATCTTGCAAAAGTATAGAACTGTTCGAGTTGGACTGCAGTTATATGTCACATATTTTGGTAAAGTAGCACAAGAAGCTCACTTTCAAAAGTGCCTCTGTTTGTTGTTTTTTTCCAACCAAAAGTGTGAATGTGACAGAAACAGCTCCCTTGTAGTGAGCTAATTTATTCGGCATTTACCTGGTCTACCTGCTTAAGAGTGAACAATGGATTTTTTTGTCCTTCTTTTGAGGACTGTTTCTAATTAACACTAAAGACAAAATACGGCTGAGACTGATGGCATATTGGATGGCCTGAGACGTCGGTCTCATGGCAGCCCAAGATTATAGATTAAGGGATCAATGAATAGTTTTTGTTTGAGCCTTTGAGTACTTTGAGCATCTGTACAGGATGTCATGGCAGTCCATACAGGGTCAGATACTTTACTTGACGGATTAGTCGGCCAAACAATATTCCTTGAAAGCTACCCTGCTTTACAAGAATAAAGAAAACAGAGAAATAATTAATAATTCAACTCTTCAGTTCAATTTTACTGTCTGTTTTGTCTTACTCTGGCTTTGTAATGTATTAACAAATACTATTTTTGCACCACAACTGGTGTGAATAGTAAAGACAGTGTGTGAATGGGAAAAGGCCCGGTCACTGAGGTAAGGAGGTGTATGGCAAGGGCATGTCAGAAGAGGAGAGAATGAACACAGTCAGAAGAGCAGGAGGCCAGGGGAGAAGAGAGTGAAGTGGTCATAGGTGGCACCAGGTGGGACGGGGGCTGAAGGAGGAAGACATGAGTAGAAGAGACAGAGGAAGGAGCAGGGGAGAGGAGGAGGTAGTTTTTGGACACATGAAGGCAACTGGGTTAATTTTTTCATGCAACCTGCGAGTAATGTCAGGGCAGTGATAATTTCACAGCTATGACATTGATATACTGTGTATAGATTATACACTGAGATACTAAAATTATACATCATTTGAAACTTTTAGAAACATGATAAAGGACAACTATTTGATGTTCCAACACACACTGTCACGCAGGAGAACCACGTTCCAGTTCCATCCAACCTGATATTGTCCAATAACTTTTCACTTTTTTACTTCGTTGTCAGTCGGTGTTGGTGATAGTTAGGCGTTGAAAACACTTGGTTTGGATCTGATGTTAATAAAAGTACGGTTAGGGATCGAAAGCATAAGTCTTGAATATTAATAAACCCGAGTTTACAGATTTTTTTGTCACATTCCTTGAATGCATAATTCGTGGGCCTTTTTTGTGACACTAAGATGTTTCAGTTATGTGGACAAATGTACTCTCAAAATCAAACACTTCTAACAAAGTAATAAAAGATATGATAAACAGAGTTTGAAATGGTCTGTCACTGTGGCATACTATTAAACAATTTACACAGAAGCACTGACAGACTTTGGTGTCCCAGTGGCAAAAGCCATTCCCTTTGGCAGTGGCAGGCAGTGGCATATATGTGGGCGATTTGCCCTTTAAATGTACAGCAATGAGTTAAGCCTCCAGTGGCCTTTTCCAAGCTCATCTCTCTCGGCTAAAAATATGATATGAGGTATGCACCACCACAGTGGAGCTCTGAAGCGATAAAATACAAACAATCATCTTGACAAGCCACCACACACACACTGCCTCTTGTACATCAGCTGATTATGATAATCAAAAGTCGGATTTGCATACTCTGAGGCTAAAAGCACAGTTTTGTTCTGAATTATGTATTGCGGAGGAAGAGAACAGTGGCGCGATGCATTGAACAGCTTATGGTGCTAACGGAAAAGTCTAATAATGATGAATAATGAATGTTCTATTAGAGAGTGTGTGAGTGGGAGAAAGTGTGCGTGAGAGAGACATTTTGTGAATGTGTGTTGATGGGGAGGCCACACAGAATGCCCTCCAGAGACAGACTGAATTAGATCAAACAAGAGGAGGGCTGCATGTCCACACCACAACTAAATTAAAGAGGCAATCTGCGGTAACCAAACTTCAATGCTCAGTCAATGGCGGATCAATGCTAAACAATTAACTGCTGCTCTTTGTGACGTATTTAAACTGTGCAAGACAAACAGACAGAGGGAAAAAGGAGAGTGTTTTCAATACCGTCTGACATTTTATTGTGAGCGCAGAACAAAAGGGATTCCCACCTCCCCACCCCCCAGACTTCGCTTGCTGCAAGAATGGGTTTGATTGAAAGTTCAGACGGAATTTAAAACCTGTCTGTCTTCTGAAGTCACAAGTGCTCCTCAGAGGCCGACGGTTTTCTGCTTCTGTTTCCATGTGGACTTGATGTTCGAGTGCCTCAGCGAAATTGAAAGGTGTTTTTTCTTATTTATGCCTGCACTGATTAGAGTGGAGAGCAGGGCATTCAGAGTAAACATCATAGCAGCATACAAATTTGCATGCCTGTGGATGCGTAAATGTGTGTGTTTGTCACATCTGGGTGAAAATGTTTGCACGCTTTTGATGGGTTTAGTTGGTTTAAAGGGTCTCAATGGTTTGTTGTAGCAGAGTAAAGAGAGTTTCCCCATCTTTGTTTTGTGGAAAATTGAGTCAAAGGTAAGGATAGTTACTGTACCTCCGACAAGGAGGTTATTTCTTTGGTTTAGATTTTGTTTGTTAACAGGACTAAATTGAAAATAATAGACTAATTTTTACTACAGGTCTAGAATGGTTCAACTTGAAGATGTTAACTTGTGATGTTAACATAGTATGGCCCCTGCACACTTCACAAAAGTGTTTTTGTAAAGCATTGTTGAATTATTGACTGATCGTAACATTGATGGGAAAAACAGCTCAGTCACATGTTGGTGCATGCAAAGTGATGCTCATAACTGCAAGTCACGTCTGCTCTGATGTGGAAATGCTTATATGAGTCGTATTTACCACTTGCCACAAATAGGGACAATACTTCAAAGGCTCGACATAATCTGAAATAATGAATCTGTATGTTTATCTGTTCTAATCTAGTTCCTGTTTATGTAATGTTTAAAAACATGTTTTTAGTTGGTTATGTTTTATCAAGAGTAATTGTGATACCATGGAGATTTGCAAAATAATAACATAATTTGGAACCAAATAACAGTACTGGTCCTGCTGTCCTTTAATCTTTCAGACTTCCTTGTAGTCTTTTAAAGTGGTCTTGAGCAATAGTTCTCCAAGCGGTCTGAAGGTATTTTTCACTCATTTCAGTCCTGTTCTTGTACAAAAAATGTCAACAGTAAGTCATGAAGAGACATGAAACAGTATTTTTGAACCAACAAGGTGATTCCTAAAGAGCTATTAGCTGAAAACTTGGCATATCTCAGTATGTTGTGCAGTTTGTCCTTATTTATTTTTGGAAACTGGACAAATGGAGGATAAAAGGCAGCAGACCTCAAAAACTGTCTCCAGCAGATAAACAGTATCTGAAAGCGATGTCCTGAAAAGAAAGGAGAAAAAAATCCAATAAAAACCTGACACAGGATCTGAGAGATGCATCTGGACCTTCACTTGATCCATCTACTGTTCACTGAAGCCTCATCAGAAATGGTCTCCATGGAAGGGTGGCTGTCAAGAAGCCATTCTTAAGGAAGGGAAACAGGGAGGAAAGGCTGAGCTATGCCAAGTGACACAAGAAGTGGACTGAAAATCAGTGGCAGCAGGTCTTATGGAGGGAAGAATCCTCCTCAGAGGCCGGATCTCAACATTACTGAAGCAGTGTGGGATCATGCTGACAGAGAATGGAACAAATGGCTGAAAACATCCAAAGAAGAGCTTTGGGATGTCCTTCAAGAAGTCTGGAGAACTATTCCTGAAGACTACATAAAGAAATGACAGACAGCTTGTTTAAGAGGGTTCAGGCTGTGTTGGAGAATAAAGGTACTCAGACCAAATTTTGACTTTCAAGATTATTAGCATTGTAGTCTGTTTGCAAAGTCCATTTGTAAAGTCTGTTTTTGCATTATGATATGAATTTCTGTTTATGTTTAAGTATTGTTCAATACAGCGCTGCATTGATTTCCTGTTTATCTGTCAGTCTATAAGGAATTGGGGGTTGGCTCAAGAGTTTTGCACAGTACTGTTCAATCAATTGGTATAAAAAATATACAAGGAATAACAAAACAATCATCACATCTTTAGGTCCCTAACATAAGGAGTTCTAGAATTAGATTCAGCTTAAGAGTAGAATGAAATCTCCAAAGACACCCTCATTTTATTATGGATCTGGAATCAAAGTGCTGCATCAGCAGTCAGATTTGACATATTTATCCTGTGTGGGAGCTGGATAAGGAAAAAGCCTCTTACTGACTGAAAAGAACAATAGCAAAGTTACGTTTGCCAGTGAACATACAGAAAAGGGTCTTTTGAAGTAATGATATTTGTAGAGAAAAATTCAAATCATAATCTTTTGGCTACAATTACAGCAGATATGATTATTGTAAACCAAGGAAAGTTTTTTTTTTTCTGGAGGAGAGCCCCACTCACACCAGCTATAAAGCATATAGGAGGAAAGGCTATGGTTTGGAATCGGAGGCAGCTCACAGTCACTGTTACCATTATCCCTGTGTTAAAACAAAGGGGCTCAAAGATAATATGAGTCAGTCTGTTTGAAAGTTAAAGAGGAAGTGAATCTTTCAATAGCATGATACGAACAAATCCATCAATTGCTTCATGTGCAAGAAAAATGTCAAACATTTTTTCAACTAAGAAAATTCCCTATGGAAAGGTGGTCAAAATAGTAACTTCTGAGGATAAATTGACATTTCTGTTAGATACAGTAGATGACTAAAAGACTAATTATGCATTAGCTATATCAGCTTAATCTATAACCACAAAGATAAAACATATGTATAATAATGAGTTTCTATTAGTTCTTCTTATTTTTGACTTGTGTGAACCTGACAAATAGAAACTGTGCTGACATCTTACAATCCTAAAGCAGTTCTGGATATGGTTTTAATTGTTTTTTAGTATATGTTGCTCTCCTGATACCCAGATGTGGCTCTGTTGTTCCCCAGATTGAAGTGGGAGCAAAGGCATCTGTTAGTGGCAACGCTGGTCACAGCCAACCCGCTGAGGTGTTGACTTTAATTATTAGTTGCTGTGTAGATGTTGGCCTGGGTTTGTGCTCTATTACCCGATTACTCGCGTCTTGGCCTGCTCTCAACTGTTTCTTCTGTCTCTGGGTCAGTCGCCGCCGGCACTCACAGGCGGACACACACACACACACACATATTCTTCGTCACGCCTTGGCTCTTTGTCCACTCTGGGCTAACACTGCCAAGTGGAGGTTCTGCCATGCTAGAGGGAGACTCAGAGTCATTACACTGCTTTCTTTAAGGGGATTGTGTGGCCAACTCACACACTCACCTGGAAAGCCATAGGTTACAACGTCGTAGAACACACACAGACACAAATGTGCACATGCAAAAGTTACACTTCCCCTTGAGTAAAATGACCTGCTTACCTACCACTTGGTAGTAAGCAGGCCACAAGGCACGGTTTAATTTGAAACAGGCTCTCTGAACTCACGGGCCATGTCCCAAATTAATTTACTTGCCATTTTCCCTGAGAGGCCTTTTTTATTTCGAGCCATCTCTCTGAATTGGGAGACCTGCTCCAAATCGATTGGCTGACCCTCGCCCCTCTGCCCTGCTTGACACCCCTCTGCACATGTGACAGAGCTGGCTCTGTCCAATCCCGCAGCTCTGCAACCACACAGCCAAGATTGTGGTCGTTCCGCAGGCCTCCGGCTCTTTTGAAGTCACCAAAGAGAAGATGAAAAGCTTCCCCTCCTCCATGGGCTTGCAGAGGAGATTGGGAGATATTTTAACACCTGCCTATATGCCCTTGCAAACTTTTCCTGATGTGATCGGGGAATTGGACCCCGCTGCCAATCACAGGGCTCAGCGGTGCCCTGCATTGCTGCTGTACACCCACTGGCATTCCATGTGAGCTGCCAGGCTATTTTCCACATCATTATTTTTCCTGCAAGTTTAACCTCAGCTTTGTTTTAGCCTCACACGAGGACAGCGGCCACACACACTCACCCTCGCTGAATTTGTGGAGGAAACATTCACATTCATTAGGCTAATGCACAGCTGTGGAAAAAAAAACACATTTCCTGGTGTTTTTGTGATTGATTATGCAGCATAAATGTGAAATTCTGTGTATGGGATATTAGTTATTTAAGAGATTTAGAGGTTGGCAGAGAGTACTTTTCCTCCTCGCTTCATGATTTACGGTTATTGCAGAAATGTAAAATTGACTATATGAGTATAAGCATATTACCTTATGATAATATAAATAATTGAAGAGATTTAGAGTCTTGAGAGGCTGGGTGTTGCATACACAACATCATCAAAGAAAATGAAAATGACAGCTTATCAGGCTTATATCATTTTCCAAGCAGAGGTGACATATCTCTAAATTTGGCTTTTGTGGCCAGTGGCTTCATATTGTTTGGCTTTTGATATATGTGATAGTGCATAAAGGGGATATAAAGATGCAGGACTTATGAGACGCCACATTGTTTACGATAAGTGAATGTGCAGTATGGTGATAGCAGTTATATCATATGTAATATTGTTATTTTTACACTGAAAGGTGGCCGCAAGATTACAAATCTGCTCCACCTCTGTTATAAAATATCCACAACCTTTATTTCTGGTGAACTGCTTTTCCTTATTATACTTTCCTCTCAATCCTGGAGGAACAGATAAAGGGGAGAGGTCAGCCTTAAATGGATTTGGTTTCCTTAGGCTTGGTTCTTATGCTTCAGAATGGCTCTTAGTAGTGCTTTCAATCAGCACTGCCACCACTCACTGTGGTAATGATGGCCGGGGCTTCATTAAGAAGCTCGTTAAGTCCCCTCGTTAAGCTGCAGGGCCGTTAAGACTTTGATTGTTAATGGCTCTTCGTTAAGGAGGAAGAAGAGCCACGCTGCCACGGTGGTCCTGACCAGTCAGATGTTTTGGCCAATTGGCCCCAGTTGGCTTCTTCTGAAGATGAAAGGAATGTGAAACTCAGTGAAAGTCAAAATTCAAAGCACTTCTCAAAAAGCAGTACACGGGTTGTTATAATATGAAAACCTGTGAACCTGAACAAGATGTTGAACAGGTGATGGGCCAAGGCAAATGATTGGCTCGGTTAGGGAAAAGAAACACCTGTAAAAGATATTCAAATCAATACACACATCAGCCACTACCACAATCATTTTCAACCGTGTGTGGGTTGATATTTTTTTGCGTCACTGGTGCTTCATACCATTTCTTGTGTCATTTTGAAATACTTTGAAAATGAGGCTCACCCCAGTTTTTGCAACACTGCCCCTGATATGGTTGGTATATTGTTCCAGGGCTGCCCATAAAAAGTACTGCTCATTAAAAGACAATTCATCTGCTTTATATTACTATAAATGGTGCTGTGATATGTGTTTTGCATTGAGCAGTGTAATTCGACTCCAGATGCTCACTGAAGAGTCTTTGATCCATGTAGATGAGTGGTAACAACGGAGTGTGTTTTTGACAGAATCTATTCACATACTAACTGGCTGTACGTATTTTTACATGTCTTTGTTGTTGTTTGGCATCAAAAGTAGATGGACAATCGGAAACCAGGTCTTAGAGTGGAGGTGAAATCAATTTCAGCTCAAATCAATTCAGTTTTATTTATATAGTACCCCCGATAACAAAAGTAATCTCAGAGCATTTTGCCCAACAATTCCCTCAGTATCAAGACAAACAAACCTCCAGCAAAACCAGTCGGGGAGGCGGCCATCTGCTTCAACCCATTCGACAGTCAGAGACAATTTTTTATAGGGTGCAGTGGGAATCACTGAGTTGCCTGTCTGGTAGGGTGGAGGCAGGGCTACACAAGGAAAGTTTCATTTAGAGGAATAGGATGCGGAACATTTGACTGAAGAACAACAGAAAGAGCTGGGTGATAGCCACTAGACAGGATGCATACTGCCATATGTGGATGCTAAACACATTTTGGCCGGTCACAACAGGATGGCAGAGGTGTAAATAATGTCATTAATGATGGTTTGATATGTCAGGGCTTCATTTTCGCAGTCCCAGTGTGGCGCATGGTGGCTCACAGTCACACTGTCATGACTCAGTGAGACGCATGATTGGGACATCTTTAATGTTATTAGTTGCTCCTGCGCTTCCCTGCTGTGATTAGTCAAAATTTGTGCAGTTAAGGGCCTGCTGCCCAAGACTTACTGATGAGAACTGGAACAGGTCCAATGGAAGCAAAGGGAATAATGAGAAAAGATATATGCAGTCATGTGAAACAGAAAGTAAACCCTCTGTGTAGCAATGAATAAAAAATGAAGAACACCTCACGATTCAACAACTTGCTAAACCACATTTAGCAGCAACAACGTGAAATGATTGTTTTTATATATGACGTTATCAGTTTCTCACATCATTGTGGGGGAATATCAATCCACTTTTTTTTAACATTGCCTCAGTGCATTGAGGCTTGCATATATGTGTATATGCACGAGACTCTGTTCTTATCTACCATCTGTCTATCCATCCATCAAAACAAAAAAAGAGTGAATAACATATGCTTACAAGTCCATTTTGAATGTTGATATAATACACTGAGTAAATGGGTATTTAATAGGCATGGATCTGTTGAAGGAAGTGGGCATTTGTGGACAGCTTACATGTCATAACAACTGTAACAAGAACTACTTAGTGATAATAACAACAACAATAGTAATAATAGCACAAAATACTACCAATAACAATAGTAGTTATAATAATTCAAATCAATATATTAAAGAAAGTAGAGTAAAGTAGTAGAATACATTTAAAAGATAAAATAAGAAAACAAACTTGAAGTTGTACCCATGTGACCTCACCTCGCAATCCCCTATGGCCTGAGCGAGGCCATTAGAGCCCAATGTGGGCTGCAGCAAACAAGGACGGATGCAGTGGGGCCCCATGCATACCCAATTACCCCACACTCACTCAATGCCACCAATCCAGACAGACCATTGTTAGCATCCCATGCCTACCCTATTCTTTTGTAGATGTGAGTATGATTGTGGATATGATTGTTATTTCTTGTCAATGCTGAAAGAACACTCACATGCAAAGTGACCACAGCTCCGGATGGAAGACCATATGGCTAACCAACCCAGGCCAGCAGTCACCCATAAAGCATGCTTACCCTGTTCTATGTGCTTTTTTACTATAAAATACTTTGTTATACAGAGGAGTTCATTTGTCGACTCAATACTGCAAGGTGTCCAAGCCCTGTGGCTACAATACAAGCCCAAATCATTATCCCTCCACCACCGTGCTTGACAGTTGGTATGAGGTGTTTGTGCTGATATGCTGTGTTTAGTTTTCTCCAAACATGCTGCTGTGCATTATGACCAGACATCTCCACGTTGGTCTGGTCTGTCCAAAAGAAATTGTTCCCGGTTTGCTCAGATGAGATGTAGCTCTTGTTTTTTTCTCGCAGTTCGTAAAGTATTGGAATGTCTGACTTTGGGGGAACTTGCATGGACGTCCACTCCTGGAAAGATTGGCAGCTGCCTGAATGTTGTACACTTGTGAACAACCTTTCTCACAGCTGATGTATGTACATACTGATGTGTGTAAATTGTTTGAAAATGTCCTCATAACTATACGGATTGATGGGCAGCAACAACAGCTTGTCTAAGATCGTCGCTAGTGTCTTACCTCTGTGGCATTGTTGATACACACCTAAATGCCAGAAAGCTAACACAACTTCCACTTTTATCGAGGTGCTCACATTAGCTGGTGATTAGTTATTCAAGTGTATTTGAATAGCAGCACTGCATTCTGCATTTTGTCTCAGTTTTTTTCAAATAAATGATAGTTGTAATTTGCAATGAATTGTTGTTCATTTGAGATTTTATGTACCCGATGTTGACATCTGGTTAGGAACAAATTATATATTATTATGTGCTGACATAGAAAACCTTAAAATTTGAATAGCATGGACTTTCCTTTTCACAGAACTGCAATCACAGATTATTGAGGGTTAGAGACTTTTCTAGGAAGACCAGGGGCTTGGCCTATTTTCACAGTAGTATTGCAGTAACAAAATGTCAGTCAAATGTTTTCAAAAACATCCTTGCAGCATGATTAACTTAAATATGTGGCTTCAGTAGCAGCTTTCTTGGTCTGCATTCTGACAAGACGAAGACTTGTACCCTTAACACGCTCATACATCATTTGTATGTGGTTTCCAAAGGGGTGTAAATAGGGGCTGACGTAAAAGTAGTGTTTTTGGCTACATTTTGATTAAAATGTAAATTTTTCTAACAAGACATGTCAGGTACACAAATGAAGACCAGACATTAGGTTGGCCTCGGGAGTTGTTACAGAAGGTTTAGTGTATGTTGTCATTCTGTGTTTTCAGCCCTGAAGACTTGTCACTATGTGTTTACTCCTGCAAGTGTCAAACTAACTATAGCATCCTTTCAGTAAGAGGGAGAAAGCTACCAAAAGTGTACCAGTAATTGTATTGTATATTTAGAAAAAGACAAACTCAAACGCACATTTGTTACTCTAACACTTCAGGGCGTTCTTGACTAGGAAAGACTTTGCAGACTTTATGTTGTAATCTGAGCTTCTGTGTTAATGTTGTGCAGTTGGGCTTTTCGCAAGCTTATGATACTGCATGTGAGCTTTTGAAGTACTAGCTCTTTCCCATCTTTAGTAATTGAATGGGGGATCTATCTCACCCAGTAACACCCAATTGCAAAAGTGAGATTTAGCCTAAGGTAAACTTCCACGTTTTCTTCCAACAAAGAATCCACACACTTTCATAATTAACAAAGCCTACAACAAAAGGACTATTCAGGCCAGAGTCAAAACCAGAGTCAAAAAGAACCCTACAAGCTGGAAAAGAGCTCCATGTTGACTTTGGTTTTAGTTGTGGTTCCATTTTGTTTTGAGAAGCAGGCCCTCTAAAGTGATAGCTATTGGTTCTGCATGTCACATGTCACCAACTACTTGGTTTGAGTCGTTTGATATTCAAAACATTTTGAATGGGGTGTAACTTACATCATTTCAGCTAGCATGAACATGTTTGAGGTTGTTTGTAGTATCGCTGAAAATACCTGAACCCTTTTAAAGTGGACATGGTATGATGACATTTCCAGTAATTTAATTCCTCATCTTAGGTTCCTCTAGATTAGCTCTGCACACTTTATACCTCCAAAAAGTTTGGAATTAGTTCAGAGCGAGGGGGGAGCCTCTATCTGGGAATGAGAGGATCTGGCTAAAGTGTCTTCTTATTGATTGAATTCTGGAGGTTTGCTGAAGTGGTGGGGAAGGGGATAACAGGGACTCGTGACCACCCACTATTGGAGTTGCCAGCTAAGAAGCTAAGACAACACATAAACAGGAAAACACCTTGAAAAACACGCTATGTTTTCAAGCACGACAATAAATGAGATCAAGCAGAATTGGATCCTGAACATCAAAATGAGCAGCATGACGAACAATGAACAGTATCTACTGTGTGAGAAACTCCGTGTTTCTAAGGGGTTTTAGAAGCAACAAATGAATAAGTTTAGTAGTCTTGTGAATACTTTATTACCACAGGGTATCGTTAGCCTCCTTAGGTGCATTTATACTCAATATAATCATAAATTTGTTCGTACATCTAAGGCACATCAGACTTGTGCCTTTTCAGTGTTGGAACAGCCTTGATACTTAGCTTCAGTCTCCCTCCAACTGGGCCTTGTTCTTGAAACTGTCACCATGAAGTGGAGCAAACAAATCCAAATCTTTTCCCCACTGCTCACCAGGAGAAGCAAACAACATCCAGCTGAAAAAGGTCAACTTGCCCTTGCAATTTTCTTGAAGACATCTCGAAAGCAAACACAAAGTACCGTGCTCTGAAAGGTGGTAGAGAATCACTCATTCCATGCAAAGTGATAACTTCCGCTTTTAAAATGATTGTGATGGATACGCGATCTTTCTTAAGTTTTTGCATGGCTCGGTTTAATGCTGGTGATTCTGCTTTTTCGATTTCCACTTCACTTGATTTAAATTTAAATGAAAGGATCTTCCTAAAGTCAAGTATGGTTTAAATTTAAAGTTTTGCCTCTTTGCTCAGATGTTTTTGGCTTTCAGTTGATATTCTGGACTCATGACTGCTTTCTTAGTTACAAACAGCCTTGTAAACACCCGTTTACCCCCCAGGAGGCTGGCATGTCTGTGCCACTTCCCCCCATCGAAAATGGCAATCCTCCAAGTAAATGAACATTTCACAGTATCCCTTCTCATTTCATTTAGCAAATGTGCTTAGCTGTTGCCATGCAACAACGCTTTTCTGAGCTAAAACCTCACCCCCCCTCCAGCTGGATCTCCCCTGTCTCTACATAGAAAGTCACAATGTCACACTTTCTTGTGAGTGGCGCCTAATTTAGCGCTCTCTTTTTTGGTCACAGTTGCTATTCAATCCACGTAGGTGTGGGGTAATGAGATTGAATCTAGATGTGCTCGCCGCGTCCCGCTGACTTGTCTGTCTCGTCGGGGGCAGAGGACAGTGTGGAGCCTTCCCTGATATTACCTCTCCCTGCATGAGTGGATGCTGGTTGCTCTGCTGCACTGCCTTCCCACCAGGCGCTGATCCAATAAAACGCAACACTTGGCTATGATCGATACGAAATGTCCCACTGCCACACAACCCTACACCCTAACTCATACATACCTATTAGCAAGGGAATAATTGATTGACCTACTGTTCATTATTCCTTTGATTAGGTGCTTTCATCAAATAGGCAAAGCACTGCATATGAAGCTGTCGCCATCCACAACTGGTGGGATGAGGGATTTCAGTTTGAGCAGGAGACCTTGTGTTCTGGATATCCTACAGATTAAGGAGATTCCAGATTCATGACTGCTCATACAGTACTGCAGAAATAAAAAGATAAAGCCCTGAACAATGGCAAAAAACTGTGACAGGAAGTCTGTGTGTGAGATAGGTATCGTATTATATGCAGGCACACATTTCTTTTGTCTGCTTCTGTTTAAATTCATTATGTCAACGAGGCATGCAGAGAATAATCTACTTGCTTTGTCTTCAATACCTGTCTTGAAAAAAACAACCTTAATTTGTAACTGGCATTTACTCTTGTCTTTCTTTTCTCCCTTTACATTCTTCTCTATCCCTACCTCTCACAACATTCCATTTCATTTCCACTCATTGACTTTATCTTGGCTCCACCTGGCCTGCCATCCTTCCTCTTTTCTCTTTCTCCTCTCCTCACACCTAGCTCCACACTGACATGGACAGGAACGATGGTCGAACTAAATATGTTCTACGAGGTGAGGGGGCGGGCTCGGTCTTTGTGATAGATGAAAAAACGGGTAACATCCACGTCACCAAGCCACTGGACCGAGAAGAGAAGGATGAATACCGTCTAATCGCCACGGCCACTGACAGGCAGACTGACCGTGCTTTGGAACCCTCATCGCAGTTCATAATTCGGGTGCAGGACATCAACGACAACCCTCCTGTCTTTGAGGAAGGACCCTACAGCGCCACCGTGCCTGAGATGGCAAATATAGGTATTGGAAGCAGGGTGGGGAATCAGTTTAGAAGATTTGGGCTAAAGATCCTCAAATTGAATCAGCAATTCTGAAGTACATACTGAAAGGAACAAAACATATGCTGATAGATGAATAGTGAAAAGGTCAGGCTAATTTCACATATAGATAATGATCAATATTATTGAATGTGTACAAATCTTTTCCCAAGCTGTGACTGCTCTTTAAGGCAGGATCAACAGAGACACAATGAATTAACTCTTGATCACTGAAGTTTGGACCTATGGCAACAATCAGTCACAATTGATTAGCTAGAGCCTCAGTTGCCATTTGAAAAGTTTGACCTTTCTCAACTTTCCACTGCAATCAGTATTAATATATCAAAGCAAAGGATCCACAATTCAATTTGACAATGCATGACATCACCTATTCATGCGTAAGAGTTCAGCTAACTCGCTGTTACCAAATTTAGCCTGCATGCTTTTGTCAGCTAGAGCCACATGCTAAAATGATTCTGACTCAAGACTTCAACTGTATATCAGCACACTTATAACACCAGTATAATTACGGTACTTGCTACTTAACTAAGTGGCTAACCAGTTAATTGGTTTACAAGCATGGATTTATCAGGCATATGAGCATGGGCATCTAGCAGCTTTAGTCAAAGCTAGCCTTGTTGCACAGTGCTTCTAAAACTGCTCTTTGTAAAATACATGTTTGTAAAATACACCCAAAAAAGGTCACTCTTTTGAAACTGTGGACAATTGGTAATTTGTCATTTCTCTTCTAAAATATGTATCTCCCTCATATCATCACATATCATGTTCTGTGAGGAACATTCAGGGATTTAAAAGCTAAACTGTAATTGTGTCATTTTCATGCAGTAGTTCTAGTGCCTAACCTCAACCTAGAACTCTACACTTAAATTGTATTCACTTATAATATGAAATATAAATTTTGTCATCATTTTACTTAAAATATTCATATGATCATTGAAACTTTTATTCTTGTCAAATGACAGTTTTATTTCTTATGTCTCTGTTTAGCCACTAAACCGTGAACTATGCATATGAATTATCAACCATTTTTAGCTGTTTATAAAAATGATTATATGAACATGTCAGGGTCTGCCTTACTCAGTTGTCTACAGCTACACAATTGGTTTCATCTTTACAGCAGTTACAACTGCTTGTAGTGTGGCATCTATCATACAAACAGCAGTGAATTATTAGATTTAACATGACAGAGCGATTATTATATTTGTCCCTCAGAGACCATCAGGCACCTTTATTGTTGTCAGACCAGCTAATGACTGTGAAATGCTCACGACAAGGCAAAGTAATTACCATGTGAGAAATTGCAAGGGTTCACCGTTTGCTCTTTTGGCCTCAGTTGTGTCTGGATCTTTGTGGAATCTTTCATCTTTCATGTTCTTTCTCTTCTATGAATAATAAGAGCAAAAGCAAATGATAAACAATCTAAGTGACAGGGATAACAACTTACCTTGACATAGTGGGCTATTTAAGTTACATTCTGTACACAAAAATAAGGCTGTAGCATTTTATTCGTTTGCTGTTTAATCAAAATAAAGTACCAGCCAGAGACTGCTGTCAAGCTTCAAAATGATGGATGTTCCACTTGAGCACAGCTAGACAGTATGTTTTATTATTTCTGTCTTGAGAGTGTTGAGTCGTCTGACAGCATTTTATTCAACAGCTTTGCAGTGGTGGTCTGCACAGAAATGTCCACAGCAGTAAACTGTAAAATTCAGAAAACCACAAAGCATCGATTATTGGAAGCAAATTATACCAGTGATTGAAAACCTAAAAGTCAGATCCGATTCGTATCATAGACACAATTTATATAGGGACATGAACTAATATTTGAAACTTAATGATCTGATTATTATTGACATAAATGCCTTCAGTATTAATTTTTGACAGGTGCAGTTAGTCATTATACAACACAGCACTACTATAACATTATTGCTAGCCAGGATTCCATTTACACTACCTAATCGTTTTATACACAGACTTTTTAGTTTTGTCACAGTGAAGTCTAGAAATGAATGTTGAATAGTGGGGAAATCTTGCCACCATTGCTGTGTGGTGCAATATCAAATGTTTGATATGTGGATGGTTTCAGATATCAAAGATGACTGAGGGCCAGTTTATTCAAAACTAAAGAGTCTTGATCCCGCAGCTGGTAAAGCTGGTAGAAAAGAATCTTGAATATTAAATTAAATCAGGCAACAATTTCTTTCATTCAAATCTGATTTAAATGCTAATAGGATGACCATTTTATTGCTGTGTTTACAAAGTTAAAAACCCAGCTGGCTGCGCGTTTCTCTATTGACACCACTGGCCTGTCTGTTGTGGTCCTGCTGCAGTGCAGCCACTACCTGCACAGTGTTTTAGCATTCCTTTCATGACATGAAATGTTGCCCACTTTCCTCTTTAAGAAATGAAAGTGGCTCAGTTGTAATGTGAGACCAATCACATGCAACAAGCCAAATTTAAATGTCCATCGTTGTCATCATCAGTCATCATCATTACAGGTAAGTTCTATTTTAATATGCACTGGCTGCTCTCTGAAAATAAAGTGAAAGGTGTGTGATTGCTGGTATGAGATCAATATGGTGACCAGCTAATGTTTTAGTAGGATTGAACGAGAAATTCAGATGCAGTAATCTGATGCAGGAACTTAGAATTGCCTCTCGAAGCCAGCTCTTAGCCAGTTTACCAGCAAATGGGAGTATCCCACTGCACAGAGGGAGATCGTGGTACAAACACCATGTATGAAGCAGCTTCTTTGATAGTCTTATACATTATTTTGCATTAGAATTCTATACAGATATGCTACATTTAGGCTGAATGAATTAAACACAAACTGTAACTTGAGTTTAAAACATCACACAGTTTCACTGGCAATTTCATGGCTTGAGTTGGTGGAAGTCGAAATACAAAAACAAAATGCAAACAGGGATCTAAATGAAACAGAATGCAGGCAGAATCTGTAATAAGTTACATTAATAGCTTGTTTTTAATGACACTGTCACCGAAGCTGCGTTTAGGATATATGAAGCCCTCTCCATTTGTTGATTAAATACCTGTACCCACGAAACAACAGCATGAACACTGCAATACATATGCTCCGTCTGCAGTCACTAATTTAAAAGACTTGCAGGCTGTGATTATATACAGCTTAACAGTGTGGGTTATGGTAATGCTAATATGGCTGTTGTTGTTATTATGGGGAGCCCCCACGTTATGTAATCATCTAAATGGCCTTAAGAGGCTGTTGTGTTTATTTCAGCATCCACACTCATCGTTGGTCTGCATGTATGTGGATGTATACAACAAAGATATTGCTGGACACAATCTATTTAATTACTTGGGCATACTAAAACAAAATGGTGCCATGAGCAGTACAAACAGAAACACTCTGTTTGCTGCAACATTAAAAACATTATCTGCTTGTCAGGAATGCTGTCTGTTCATATTTGATCAGTGAACTCCGCCTTGCTGCTTTGGGACTCCGTTCTGTAGCAGCCTGGATTTTCCTCTCAGCTCATTTGGACATCGACATAATCTTTAAAACAAGATGAGGAGTTGATGTAACTTCTCATAACTGAAACCTTTTTACTCCCGCTATGGATAATCTATCCTCACTCATTAAAAAGCAGTTTCATTTTTTAACAGTTTTTGCTGCGATACACTACAAACTGGAATGATACTGATGTTTTTACTCACACCCACCTGTGCATGAGCCTCATATTTGCATCTGCTTACAGTTTTTACTCACAGTGACCTTTGTGAGGCATACAGTGGCAGAATGTTAAAATTCAATTAATTCAACCATCCACTTTTGGCATTAAAAAGGGAAAACATCTTTAAATCCATCAAGACTCAAACTTGAACCTCATTTATTGGAGCTTCAAACTCTTCAGTAAACATGAGGACAAAGATTTTGAAATTCCTACCACTGTTTTTGTGAGGCACAATGTTGTTCTCTTAGAATACTGAATGCATTTGGAAGCATAAAATTGCAAATCTGAATAAGCTTTAGGTGTCATGACCATGCTCCTTGAGAATGGAATTTTAAAATATAAAGCCCTTAAAGGGGAACTCCGGTATTTTTAAACCTAGACCTTATTTCTGGCATGAAATCCGTTTATCTACTCACCAACAGCAGTTTGGTGAAAGTCAGCGTCCTTCGGAAGAAATTTAGATAACTCGCGATCCATATAACGGAGTGAACAGGGCTCAGATGATGCAGCCTCTAAATAAGGCATTATCTGTCTTTATTTCACCAATATTTTAAGCTGAATGAATGAATGAACGCGTACTATTGCACAGTTACTTCATAGCTGCAATGTTGTTGTTATTGGCGGCCATGTTGCACAAAACTATCAGTAGCAAACTACGTGTGAAGTGAGCCGACTGTCACAGAGCAAGGAGTAAATAAACTGTGCTGCAGCAGCGTGCAGGGAAATTAAAGGGAGATTTTGTGGAAACAAATCAACAGATTGCATAAAACATATTTAGAATTACAAGAATCTACATGATAGAATTACAACTGTATGAAAAAGAATGTCACAACATTGACATCATTAGTCATAGTAAGCGGATTTCGTAGCATGGCATCTGAATGAATCGTTTTAGTATTTTGCTTCTGTAAAGTCTCTAACTGCTCCTTTAACCACTGACACGTTAAGATTTAAAATCACAAAAATGACCTGCCTGAGTGACGCTGCAGAGGGCTTTCACTGTCTGATGCTACCAGAGAGTCCATGTACAGAATGTTGACTCCTCACCACTGAAACAAAAGGGGGTTTCAGAAAGAGTCAGTGATTCTGCCAATCACATTAACGTTTGCAGAGCAAGAGGTTTGTTAAAATATGCCCTTTATCACTCTGATCTCCTCTGTTTGAATGTGTTGAATATACTTGAATAAATTTAATTTGCTAAAGAGGAAAAAAATGGCCAGTGTGATTTGTCCCAAATCCTGTCAGCCAAGCATAAGGATGAGCATAACTGATTGTTAACAAGTAAGCAGTGGTTCATCTGAAATAGTCAAAACACTACTGCAGTGTATCAGCTTAATTAATCAGGACTGATTAGACTCATTCTTCAAAAACTACTGATTGGAAAAATAGAAATTAGAAAGAGTGAGCATCTGAGTGAATGAAAGAACTGATAAATAATTTTAGAATTAGTAGATTTTGTCTTTGCCACTTTCAAAACATTTTTTTAAAACTTTTTGCTTCTAACAGAATACATGTCACAACCACAATAACCTGAAATTGTCCCGCACAGTGTGATAGCAATCCTTAGAATAGGAATGAAATCAGAGGGAAGGGCAGAGATGTGGAGATTATTGCACCCATATTGCAGCGAGATGTCAGACAATAACTGTCTGACATTGTAATTCCTGTCATGACTGAAAAGTGCCTGTGGCAAACTGTTTGTATGTACAAAAAGTACTCTAATCTCTATTTAAACTCCGCTCAGCCCTTTAAAATGAGTTCTACTTTGAGGAGCACTCCTGGCTTTTAAAGCAAGCAGAATTGCTTTCAGGAAAACATTTGAATTTTTCAGAAAGTGGGTATCATTCCAAATAATTCAGGCCTAAACTGGTTAGTTTAGAAAAGTTCAGCACATTTGGCCTGAGGTCCTTGCCATCTGCCTCTGAGAAGGTTTTTCCAAACATCAAGGTCCCTCTTGTGCTGAATTGTTTAATTCAGATTAGAATAATGACCCTGCCAGCAGCCTACCGGGGCAGGGTCCAGGGAGAGGGGTTATGGAAGCGAGCGGTATTTACTAATCCTATCGACTGCCTTATGAGCCGCTGTAACTCACAGCAGCTCAATCTCCAGATTGACTTGTTCAGTCAATCAAGGATTCAATATTTACTCAACGATTTAATATTTATCAAGGCGCTTTGCAGCATGCGTGACTGAAGAGATAGTGCTTTGGTGAGGATCCTATCAAAGACTTGCAACAGACCTTCAAGGGTGAGGGGGAGTGAGGGGTTTGTCTTCTACGGCAATGAGATGCTGAAGCAAGTTGCGCTGGAACAGAGCCATTTCCTTTGTTCGAAATGCATGTCTGACAAATGTTGTGTTGGTTTTATACAACTGGGCGTAAAGCTCCTTCCAGATGTGTATCACATCTGTAATCTAGGAGAATGACTTAAATATGATATTCAACCTTGAGTATTGACATTTAAACCTAGGATTCTCATTCGTATAAACTAGGGATTCCTAGATTTGTTCTCTCTCTGCACAGAGGACAGGCGTCTTTTAGTAAGAACATTCAAGTAGGATGAGTGGCAGTGTGAATATTTGATCTTTGTGAAGTTTAGCTGTCTGCGTGTACATACCAATGAGCTTTCCTCTGCTTTGCACTTGTTGCATCAACCTCAAAGCCTCAAATAGTGTATGAAGTTTGATTATTTTTTAATTGCTATCAAATAACACATTTCTGTCCACTTATTTGCTTCTGTACCCTCAACCTAAAGAGATTCAGAATGACACACTTGTCTGTGAGTGAACTGGTTTAAGTGATGAGTGCTCTGGGAAAAACCTTTTCCCATTTAAATTTAACAGAGCTTTAATCTCTCGAGTTGCTCGAAAATGGAATCAATAGGGAAAATACAGAACTGAACATGAGTTGAAAATAATAATTAACAAAGCATAAAAACAAAGCTAATTTCTTTCTCTGAAATTAACATAACTGTCACTGGAGATGTCGCCATAGTAACCCAAAAAAATGGAGGAAAAGCTTGTTGGAAAAGTACAAAATTGCATGTGACTGTTATTGTCATTGGGCAAATATGAATACAAAATATGATGTTTTCTCAGAGCTAAACAAATAGTTTTGTTGCCAAAATCTAACCAAGTGGCTTCTGAAAATGCAAAACCAAAACCAATGGCACTTTGAAGCCTTTTTTTCATAGGCCAAAAAATCTATAACACCCACTAACAACTAGCGTTGACCAAAGTGGGCGATCAATTGGCAACCAGTCAAATGACTCCATTAGTCATGGATATTTATCGTCTTCAGCGCCGATCAGCATCGATGGGAAAACGATATCCATTGACTGATTGATTTTTATCAGTTTGCCGCACAGCCGGAAGCTCACTCTCAGTGATTCTGTGTAGAGCTAATCAGAATAATGGCAATTAGAATAATTTAATTGGCTTGTTTTAGCGGGTTAAAACATGCTACCTTTGGTGTAAAAACAGTATAGGACATGCATTTTATTCGTCCCTTAATCAGGCAGCAGCTGAATATGTTGGCGTTCTGTCCAGTGGATGAGCCCTTTCTGCTTTTTCCATAACATTTTGCAACAGCAAAGAAAAGTTCAGACCCAGCAACATCTACGTATGGGAACAGCACACCTTGCTTTGTCAAATAAACAAATAACCAGCTGTCCAAACTTTCCTCTTCCATTGTATTACTTCCATTAATAAGCTGCAGCACCTCAATGTTTTTCACAACCTTTGAGAAAAATGAGAGAAAACTCTTTGAGTTGTGGTGGTAGCGCCTGCCCTCTGTCAGACCATATATCGGTATTTCAACTGCTCCTATTCACCTCTGTTTGGTTTTTACGCTATCATACATGCTCGTTAGCTTATATATGAATGTGGCAAAACGACATTTGAGAAAACTGTTACTCGAGAGGAACTCACAAAGTTTTGCATGCGATACAGGATCTTATGAAAGATTGTTGTCGAGATGATAGCACCTATGCTGTTACAGCTGTGCAGTTAAACTCTCAGGATTACAACTCAGACTATTCAGTAAGCGTTTGATTGATGAAAAGTGATCCAGGGTTCCTGTTCAAGCATCAGTATATGGTGAGCTGAAAGTTAGAACGTATAAGCTCCGCCTTGAATTTTACTTTTGGTATTTGTTATCTATACTATCTAAATGAACACAACAAGGTCAGAGAGATTCCTCAAAGCCACAGTTTCAGCTCACACCAGAAAGTACATTTACATAGTGACATCTGCCCATCTTTCTAATTTTCTCATCAATATTACAATCTGTTATTGTGTCCTGCTCTGTATGAAAATGATGCACTTGAAGTGCTGTGAACTAACAAAGAAGTTTTTTTTCCCAATTAAAAACATGGAGTCGATGGTTTCTGTCATGGAATAACTTCTCTCACAATCCAAGCTTAATGCAGAAAAAGAAAAACAGAAAACCAAGATATTATAGATATATGACTATAGATATCTAATTATGATTTTCTTGTTTTCCAAGACATTACACAGTGTCTCACAGCCCCCTACAATTTGTTTTAATAATTTGCAGCTGCGAGCAGCCTCAGCATTTCCTTGGGGCAGCAGCAGAGCAAATGAACAACACACTCAGAACTCAAGCGTGTAGTTAGGAGGCACAATTATCTGTGCAACCCAAAGTGTACTGCAACTCAGATCCTCAGGTGATCAGACAAATTTTTCAGAGGACATTGGAAACATACTACACCACAGCTTTCACACAGCTTTGATCCAGTTAGGTAACTGAGGTTGTGTGTACCCGCTGTTCAGCTTCTTGACCAAACGTTTATTACCAATAGGCTCATGTTCAGTTTCAACTGCAAAAAAAGTTTAGACGAAGTTTCCAAAACTGTGACTTCTTTCAAAATATATGTATATAACTACTCATTAAGCAGAAAAAGGACTTTTTTGCTGATTTCATCTTATGTTAATAGTAGGTTGAACGCACAGCTGCATATTATAGCTAGTTTTAGAGCATATTGTAGCTCATATATATATATGATATCGTCTCAGCTATTTCAGATGTACACATCTATTTTATCTTTCCACAAACATGTTTTATCAAAGTATCTTTGATCCACACCAGCCAGTCTCACTCCCAACAGACCACATACTGACAACTTGCCAGGAATATGTTGAAGTGGGGGAGGTTGTATTTGGAAAATGATATTTTCCTTATCCTCACAAAAAATAAGACCAAGGATGCCAACGATCTCACATGGGACTCCTGCTCCACCTGCTCCACCACAGCATCCAAGGTGAGGTTAGAAAAAAATAAAAAACAATAAAAAACCCAAACAACTGCAGCTTGATGGATGACACATTGAACAGTGCTCACAAACATTGATTTCTGGAGATGTGCCCCTGCTGTGATTTATTTCTTTTTCATGCCTGTTTTTAAAGCAGTCCTGTCTAAAGATCCCAAAGATCACGAGCATTCAGCATTGATTTTCATTGGTGTCTCGTGTAAAATGTTTCCAGACTCTCCGAATCTTTTGATAATATCATTCACTGCAGATGACGGGATATTCAAAGTCTTTGCAATTTTACGCTGAGGAACATCATTCTGAAATGACTCCATTATTTGTAGATGCACTTTTTTTTTTTTGCAGATTGCTGAATTCTGCCTGGCTTTAGTTTTGAGAGACTCTGCCTCACTACGGTGCTCTTTTCAAACTCAATCATGTCATTGACCTTTTGCCAGTTACCCTGATTAGTTACAACATGTTCCTTCAGCTGTTTTTTCCCCCCAGCCTTTTGTTGACCTTTTTTTGCTTCCATCAAATTTGAAATAAGCAAATATTTTTCATGAAATGTCTATTTAGTCTATTTTCCATGCTCTATTTTGAATGAAATGATATTTAAACCTTTTCTTTTCTTGGCATTTCTTCTCCTTTGGTATGAAAATATTGGAAGGATCCTTTGTAGTTCTCCCAATAACACATCACATCTTAAACATAACAAACGACCTAAACTACAGGAGCCTCAAAGGATAGGGTTCACTCATTTAGCAGCCTGTTTCTAAAGCTTGTCTTGTGTAAAACATTTTTCTGTGGAACACATTTTTTTTCACATTGTCTGCCATCTGTGATTCGTAAATACCTGCAGGAGATTAGTACAGTAATCAGTTGATCGTATGCCCCCAGTTCCCAGTTCCCCACGCCCTCCAGCCCCTACACACACATGGACACACACACACACACACACACACATGTTCGTACAAACATACAGTCCACCCCACCCCCCCTCTTTTTTTTCCTCACCAGCTACCAGCTGCTGCCTCCCTCCTTGTCTGACTGGAGTTCCTCTGGGATTGTCATTCTGCCTGCACTTATGTACAAATACAGACCGCTGCAAATACACAACAAATGAAATGTACTTACTGCCATCCATATATTCATATATACTCTTATTTTTGCTGACAAATTAAGAAAATATTCTTTCCAAATTGACACTCGGTGATCCGTAGAAAGAAGATTTAAGGGAATGAGAGGGAGGCCTGCTGAAGAGACAGACGGGCTGATTGAGAGTAGGAGCAAGGGGGAATTGGAGACGAAGATGAAGAGAAATGAAGTGAGACAGAGAGAATCAAGGGGGTGGGGAGGGAGGTGAGTGGCAGGAGGGAAGATGAGTATGTGTGTGTGTCACACTGCTGTTGCAAAGAGATTGATTGAAAAAGGCTTTTTTTATTCTCTTAAAGTACTATTGTCATCTGCTTTAGCTCCAGTTTTGCTTTTGTTTATTTTCTCTTGTTATACCTGGCTGCTTATTTTTCTCCTTTCTTTCTTTTCATTTCTTGTCTGATATCAAGTTGCCTTTCGTCCTCACCGCTGTCCTTCCTCTTCCTTCTCTACCTTCCCTGCAGGCACGTCTATAATCCAGGTGACAGCGACAGATGCTGATGACCCGACATACGGGAACAGCGCCAAGCTAGTGTACACACTGGTGCAGGGCCAGCAGTACTTCTCTGTCGATCCCCAAACAGGTGAGTGCATGAGCTCTCATTCCAACACACAGAAATGGAAAAGCAAACACGCACACGCACGCTGCAGAAAAGCAAATGTACTCAAGATGCTGAAGAGCAAACAAGTGAATTCAGTCTTGACTCGTGAACAGCACAACTCAGAAAATGTGAGTGCGTAGATAGATTGGGCCAAAGGGACGGACATGTGCACGCAGGTGTGTATGAGCATTCAAACACAGGTGGAGCGTACACACACATATGCACACATACACTGCGTCCCTTGTTATTTTGCCACATTTAGTCATCCATCTTTCCCATCTTTCCCTCATGCGCCCACTCAAACACCCTGTGCTCAAACACACACACCCACGCACACTCGCTCTCTCAAGCACACACCTCTCTCCTGGCACACACCTCCTCCCCTTTCAGTATGAGTTGGCAGAAATGCATCATGCTGCCAGGGTCTGCGTGCGCTGAGCAAAACACAGCAACAGCCTAATATCATTATTTCTGCATGAAGCAAGAGATAAATTACATGTTTAAAGACCAATGTCACGAAAGGTTTGTGCACTGCAGTGCAGGTCAGATTACAGAAGGCTCCAACAGTCTGTTGTATGTGCTCTCGTACGTCTCTGTCACATGTCACCTAAGGACAAAAAGTTTTATTGAGGAAGAGAAGATGCTTTATTTATCTATTTTCACTTTATGATGATTGCTTCTCTAGCACTGTACCTTGGAGGGAAGTCATACCTCAGTTGACTCAGAGATGGAGTTCTAACTGTCTGATGCTTTAGATGGCGTTTTTATAGACAATGCGCTGATAAACACTTAACATTTAGCTCACAATGAGGTCTCTGATGTTTGTTTTTTGTCTTTTTTTTTATCATCTTTATGTGCAAGTATGCATGTTTATTCTGCACACATGGGTCACAGGTGGCCAACAATTGTCTTTTGCTTAGTTGAAGTCCTGTTCAGTAATTGAGTTCCCTGACATGTGAGGGTTTTGGTGCTTTTTGAAATGCTAATTGAGGAATTCAAACCTCATTCTTCACAGTGTGTATAAGCCAGGACACTGTGCTATTAGAGAAGGTTTAGTATTCCGAACGTTCCTGCCCTCTTCTCCCTTTTCTCTGTCTCCCTTTTTCAATCACCTTGTCTCTCATTTGCTCCATTGCCAGAGATCTTTTTCAAAATGTGAAGATTAGCTCATGGGTTCAGTTTTTGTCATTAATTTAGATAAGAACTAGACATCGTTTTGCATGTTTATTGACATTCAAAAGAGCCTGCGTTAAATAGATTTCACCTTGAGTTGCCGAGTCATATGTGCCCCACACAGGCAGAACTTAATGTGCAACATCCGATCGTATGCATGAGGACATTTACACAGAGATGATCGATGGCGAATGTGTTGAGGTGATGTGTGTTGGTGTGCCATTAGAGGGTGTGAAACATAAAACGAGTGTTTACGCTCTGTCAGATGTCTCCCCGTCATCGTGAGGTGATTTATATGTTTTCATATGAGCTTCATCGCATATCTGTGTCTATATATGTGTGTGTGTTTGTCTCTGAGTGTGTTTCTGTGCACCCTCCATGGGACATTAAAGTGCAGTAACTTAAAGTGACAGAGCATGTACCAAGAGGAAGGCTTTAAAAAACAGCTCTATAAATACATAACAATAACACTGAGAGCTGTTTTAGTATGAGAGGCTTGTACTCCCTTAAAAAGACACAGGTCGTCAGTGATGTAGCATGAAGGAGAGCAGCAAAGGTAGCAGGAGTTTAAAAATAAGAAATAGATATCAAAAACAGTTTTGATGCTGAGGAGATTAAACATGTAGATGTACAAGCGCATGATAAACCACAGGCTCATCATTACGAGCCTGATTGGCATTAAAAAAAACAGGAAAAAACAAGGATTTGGATAAATATTGTCCATCAGAAAGAATTTAGTATGGGGTGTGAGGAACTGAGCTTGTATGCTGCTCAGTTAGCATCATTAACCAATAATTGCAAACATTTTCATAGCACTGTAAAGATTACCATCTCATATCAGAGTATAACACAAATACGGGAAGTTGTTTACTGCTGGAGTATTTTAATGTCTCCAGATCAGCTGATTACTAATTAATCATGCTACACTTCATATCAAAGCTTTGCAGGAGCAAAGCAGGAGAGGGACGGTAAAATCAATTCAAACTATTCCATTTAAAAAAAACACACACAGCATGCAGTACCCATCGCCGTCAGATTGTATCTCAGCACTCCGCCAGCATTGATCCCTTTGTACACCAGTGTCCGGGCAGCCCGATGCCGATGGAGACATTCTGTAGAAGCCGCTGCAAGGAGTGAACCGCTGTGTGCTCTCAATCTAACATAATTCTGCCAGCTTTTACACACCATCTGTGATTCCATTAAATACTCAAAAAGTGGTATCCCATATGCTCACGTTGGTTGTGACAGAGGTGTCAGTAAAGTCCTGTCACTTTACAAGCAACAAGTTATTCCTGCATTAGTAAGACTATTAATGGCAATATAAATTACTAAAAAACAACCAGCTAACTTTACCTGCATGACAAAAAAAACACCTTGCTGTTATCTATATACCGACAACCAAAAAAAAGGTGGTCTGCACATTTATAGAATGTCCCCTCGGAACATATGGCTTACATTGCTATTGGGATGTTATTTGTGTGACTTTCTCTATCAGGCAGTCCCTTTTTCAAACCTTGCACTCAGATGCATAACTCACTGAGCTAAACACACAGTCATAAAAATTATGGGATCCTTTATTTATCTTTTTGCAACCAGGCACGGAAAATGGGTTAGTTTTATATTGGTTAGCTTTGTACGTTACCAGTAAAGTCCTGATGTTTTCTGGATGACCAAACTGGGACATTCCCTGAAGGCTTGATTTATGTCTCCTTCAGACTGTAGCGCCGAGACTAACTTGTTATAGATGTCATTAAAGCCCCGGTGACAGTCTGCTGAGGATATTGTGGTGGGAACTAGTTTTAGATGGAGTGCATGTTGTAAATGTCATTTGGACATCAGGGGCTCCCCCTGTTTGCTGGATACTGTACATAGTCTCTCCCACCAATATGTAAAATTAGGTGTTGGTTTGTAGGATCACTGCTCTGACTGTCTACTTCTCTTTTAGAGTTCTGCACCTATATATCATAAAATGTATTAAGTTGATTAATAACTTATCAAACACAAAAGCTTTTAGATATAAACTATAAATAATAAACCTACTGAATGCACTTTATATTATATATTGTCCTTGGCAAATGTGTCCAGAATGTCAGAAACACCTGCTATGTCTCCAGCCTGATATTAAGGGCTTTGAAAAATGCCACACATCCAAATAAAGCACTTAAATGACTTAAATCCACGGCTTGACATGTTCGAACAACTTGATGACTCCATTACCTGTGATAATGATCAAAGAACTGCAAACAGCACAGGCAGTTTTATGGCCCAGCTTTCAGTGGCCTGCTATGATTACATAAATTAGGTGCAGTAAGTACAGTCCTGTTCTTTCATCGCAATGGTACTTTGTTATGAGGCACACTTACACACAAAGGTTTATTAGCTATTGCTAATGGATTTACTCATGCACATTTTAGTAAAGAACTTCACTCTTTTTTATATACTCAGCAAAAGATGTTACAGTGTAAGAATCAGCTGCATACTGACTTCACTTGGAAGAATGACCAATCACTCAGATCTAGCAGGACTTATATACTGATGAATCTGAAAACGTATCAGCATATTGGTCCAACTGATTTACTGCTTAATTGATCTGTCTAATAAGTTTAACGTGTCTCCAATGGGCCGTTGATAAAGTTTATAAGAAAGAGTTGCAGAGCATCTGGACCAAACCCCATTAAAAACATTATTAACATTTACAGCCGCAGGCTACATGGCTTGGAAACCAAGAAACGCACAACATTTTATTAATGACTTACTAACACGTGTAACTGCAGCCTTGATGAAGTCTTAAATAGAGGGTCGTGACTTTCTCAGCTCATAATGGGCCATCAAATGTGCCGTTATAAATGTTAATAAGTCATTAATAAAAGGTCACAGTGTCCATTAGAATTTTCTTTCCCCACCTTAGTGGAATATGTTGTTCAAAACCAGCTGTATTTGCTGTTTTTATCTTCAGTTTTTCCTGCCTGAGTCATTAATGCAAAACTACTACATTACAATAATCCATCAAGCCTGATCATAACATGTGTTAATAGTCTTTTAAATGGCTTGTTGCTTATCCACAAAAGCTAAATGAGTGATTGTTAACTATTAATATGGTAATTAGCCTCAGCTGAGGTTTGACAGAGTGAAAAACATGATACAAAAGGTGTGATAGCTTTGCTGTATGTTTGAAAGAAAACTTGCGGTTATAAATGTGAACGGAGCTGTGTTAGATCCCACTATGCGTGGAGCATTTGTTCCAAAACAGAGCGAAGGGTTTCGTGCAGGGTTACTACAGGGCTATAAATATTGATTACAAAACCTTTTTAGTTGATTGCAGATGCGTTTTCCAATGTAAAAACCTTGCTTTAAAAATTTCACTGTGACCCTGATGTTTCTGAGTGTGTTTTCTCCAGGTGTTTTACGCACAGCTGTGCCGGACATGGACAGGGAGACCCAGGACCAATACCTCGTAGTACTTCAGGCCAAAGACATGGGGGGACACCTGGGAGGATTATCTGGAACCACCACTGTCACTGTCAAGCTGACAGATGTCAATGACAACCCTCCACGCTTCACCCAGAGTGAGTTACTTAGCAGCTTACACAGCCACCCACAGAGAATCAAAGACCAAAATGACAGGAAACACAACATAACATAAGGAAATCTAAAGGTCATGCTGTGCTCTCTGTATGTACATGTGCACGGTAATTGTGTGTGCCACTTCCTTCCTTTTTACATGCAGTCACTTATACTGTACAGACGCTGTGTAGAATCAAAGTAGCAGTCAGTCACTGTAGCAAGAATGGACTAAACTTTGTTACACGTCTGTCATCTTTATAGTTCACATGGTCAGAAAATGTGAGGAGAAAAGCAAACACTGAGCAGCTTAACAGCATAAACATTGTGTTTGTTTTGCCCGAGAGGCCAGAGGAGCTTTGAGACCTTTTTGACCTGCAGGTCCTGTCAGGATTTTCATAGCAGCAGTCAGGCAGAGGAGATTCCCGCAGGGCAGTGAAGTACCTCATCAAACATTCAGTCGTGGATTTAACTCACCTTCGCAATGATAGATCAGCTGCTATTTTCAACTGTAGCCATACTGTCAGATTATATAAAATAATCTGACTGAGCCTTGATGTCGTCCAGCACAATTGCATTTTTTAACATAATTTCACGGTTTGTGGTCAAATATCTTTTTTTTCTTGCAGTGCTAAGTATAGCTATAGAATGTTTATCCTCTTGGTAGCTTATAACATATACTGTTGCTAAATTAGATTGGCTTTGTCCTAACTCCTGTGTCCTGATCTAATGTCGCATTATTATTTTCCTGGTTAGAAATGACATTGTTAATCATTCTTTTTTTAAGAGGTAGACGTGATACTTATAGAACTCATCATGCAGAGCGGTACACTTCAGTGTGTTCATCTGCCTGTGTTGTTGGATAGAGGCTATTATTAATTAGACCTGCTTTTATTATACCACCAAACAAATTAAGAAGGTGCGCCCTTTATTACCTTCCAAAGGACAAGCCAGTTACTTGCCTGTGAAGGATCAAGGGAACCAAGTGGCCTTGATGGCCAGTGCTCTAGTCATCCTTTGCTTAATGTCATCCTCTCTGCCGTTTGTCATCTGAACAAGCTCCATCTCCTCCAATTTAACTGCTGACCTTCTCCCAGTTGAAGTGAAAAGAAGTGCGGGTGAGATGTAGCTATTGTACAGTTCCAACTTATTTAGATTTTTAAAGGGGCTGATTATTCATTTAATTCATTATCAGTGTTGACATGAAAACTATTGCTTCACTTATCACAAAGAAATGCAGGAAGGGTTGTAAGGTGCATGAGTGGGTTTTGGCCCTGTGCTCTGATTTCCTCCTGCATTCCACAGACATATTAGTTTAACAAACGATTCTAAATTAGGCGAAGGGTGAGTGCAGCTGCTTGTGTGTCTCTGTGTATTATCCCTGTGATGGCCAGGGAACCTTTCCAGGCTGTAAACTGCATCTTGCCTACTGTCAGCGGTGTCAGGCTAAGCAGGTGCAGAGAGTGCAGAGAACGTCAGAGTGTCCGAATCGCGTTTGTGTTACAACCTCTGTCGCTATGGTGACAGTGTCACAACACGGAAAGCCAGTGTGCCAAACTAGAAAACCTTTCTGAAAATGTTAGAACACTTGCATACCCTGCACACATGTCACTTTTACCTCACTTAGTCCATTTTCACACATGCATTGAAGTCCTGGAGAATTAACAACGAGGAAGTGACTTCACGCAGAACTCACCCTGCTTCTTTTATTTACCGCGTCCCTCATGTTGCTTAGCACTCATTCAGTCCTACTGTACTGACATTCACTCGTTTTACCACACATAGAGTTATCATTATGTAGATAAATCTGACTGGCACCTCCATTACTGTCGTGAACTTTTTGTTACGCAGTGACTGGGACATGAGGATTTCGGTTTGACATCGCCCACAACTATAGCCACAGTGCAGAACGAGGAAATGATAAAAGAAAAAAAAGGATGACTTGACTTTTCTGCAAATTTCAGTTTCAAAAACTATTCCTTTCCCTACATGCCTCTTCTCCAAATCTCTTGTGCCCTGGAAAGGTTTCAAGACATCTAAACCTAACCATGTTTCTAGTGCAAGAGCCACTCTGTTGGTGTTTTTTGATGGCAAAATGCAACAGAAAGTTATGTTGGACACTGCCCTAGTTTTGGACCAGCTCAAAATGAATGTCAGCTATCAGTGGTTATTCTAGCTGGCCGGAGGCAATCACCAAAAATTACATGTCACAAATTGCTCCATGAGCAGCATATTCTCTGTTGGATCCAGAGGTAACGTTTTTTTTCTTTTTTTTTTTCCTTTGAAAGAACTAAGTACCACTTTTATGAACTGCTTGAGAGTCAGCAGGAGTTATTAGATTAAGGTAACAAAAGCACCTTATTAAAAGTAGTAAGGAATAGGTTGTGGATCTGATGAAATGCACATAAAAGTATTATGTTTTATGCACAAGTACAACTTTTCTGGATTATATCAGCTCTAGATTCTTATTTACCCAACAACAGATCCAATCAGTAGATGTTGTACTGCATGATCTGACAGCTTGACCCAGAAATATGCAATGACAACAATAATATCACTTACATATTTCATAATGCAGCTTGCCAAATATGTTTAGTTTAGATTTGCAGGTATAGGGATTATCAAATTAGCTCGAGGCAACTACAACAGTATCATTCTACAGCTGATTGAGGGCGTTATTTATTTATGTAAGTTAGAATTCATTAAAATCAAAGTCTCACTTTATTTTGACCTGAAATGTACGTCATAGTTTAATTGTTTCCTGTCTTCAAAGTCATAATTTAGGTAAACTTGCATCTACTATTTTCATGAGCTGCATAAATACTAAATATGGTTCTAAACTATCTGACGAGTATTGTAGGAGGTAAACCCTGTTACTGCCTGGAGGAGCGCAGGTGGATGCAAGAAAAGAGCTGTCAGGAGTTGGATGGGTATATGAAGGTTTCGAGTCCAGTAGAGTACTGGCTTCCGTGCTACAGCTGAACTGATGATGCCCTGGGGTGAGAGGTTTGCTGGCTGATTCCCTTGTCAAATATGGTGTTTTGGACTGAGCTACTCCAAGGACTGGTGGTCTTCTTCTGGGAAGACAGATCTATCTGAGTGAGGATGAATTGCACAGTACCAAAGGCTAGTTTGAAATCCCACAATCTACCAAATTCTCCTGTTGCCTCGTCTGGTCACGCTGATCACTGCCGGTACGTTTGTACTGTACTGAATATCTTGCCTAGGGTTTGTGTGTGTGAAAAGCCATCATATTCTCACAGTTTTGTACGTGTACATCTCTGTGTATTCTCGATTCCCTGCTTGTCTTTCATCCCCCCCCGTGTTCTCTCCTGCTCTCCTGCTGCCTCGTGCTTGCACCAACACCATCAAAGCCAGACACCCCGTCGCTCTACTCAATTACACACCCAGGCTCTTTAAAAAGACACCCTCAAATCCGGCCTCTGCGTCTCCCAAGGTCAACATTACTTATTCCTTGTAGCATTTAGCAGAAGTAGAGGATTACATTGAAGTGCACAAACCAGGTATCAGCTGAACATCTTGACAAAAAGAAAAAGCAGGGCCCTGGTTTGACAGTTTGTCTTTACAAAGCGCCCAAGAATTTCTTTCTATCCAAATCATGATTTTAGGAACTAAGTGGGTATAGTGTGTGCTCAGTTTTGATTTTGTTAAGGGATTTCTTATGCCCGGAGGAGGCAGTAGTGAGGAGAAAGTAGGCTACGATGCAGGTCTTAGTTGTGTTTGGAGAATGTGGGATACTTTCAGAGGCTTCACTGGCAAACACAATGTTTTAAGCACACTTTCCTTTGGATCCTATTATCAAATAGCATACACCAATTACCTTATGTTTTGGTCAGCCACATGTTTTTTGATGTTTTAATTCAGTAATTGGTGCAGGGACTATATTTTCATTTCATCCATATCAAATAACAACTTTTAAAGGTGGCAAGACCTTATGAACCTTTAAATTGACATTTAATACCAGTTATTCATTTCCCTATAAACTCATCCTCGTTCCTCAAAATTGCCCATTTTTTTAATTTTGCCACAAAAAAGTATTTTATATATCTATTATTTCGATGAATGGGGTGATATAAATATGGCTGGCACTGCTTTGTTTGTTTGTCTCGCGCAATCTTCTCCCCATATTTTGCAACTGGTACAAAATGCAGATGCTCAGATGCTATTTCCATGAGGAAAAAAAAATAACAACACAAAAACATGCTCATTTAACACCAGTGTTGGCCTGAATGCATTATCTTTCTTTTCCCTATAGGATTGATTTCAAGACTTTATTGAAGGTTTTTAAGGCTCTAAATGGTCTGGGTCCACCCTGTCCAGAGGGATTTTTATATCATTGCAGTCTAGCTAAAACACTAAAGTCAATTAATCAAATGCTTTTAGGCTTTCCCTAGATTCGATCACAAAGCTAGAGGCTTCAAAGCCTCCCTTTAGTCTTAAATTTGAATACCTTGAGTAAATCCATTGTATTTTTTAATTGGAGTCTTTTTTGTTTGTTCTCTACCTTTATTTCTTGATTGATCTCACCCACTTAGTCATATTGTGTTTTATTGTTTTATTTTTCTTGGTTTGTTGAACTTTTACTGTGCAGCACTTTGGCAAAACAATTTTTTTTTCAATGTGCTATATAAATGAAGCTAACGTTGACATCGACATTCCTAGTTGCTCAATGTAGCATCCATGATTAGGCCAGCTATGGCCACTAGCCATCACAACGGATAGGTGGCCCGGCTGCAGCTAACAAGCCAGCTCCCAGTGGTTGCTCGCTCACTCAAACGGCTAGCGAGTGATAGATTTCTGAAACTGCTGAAAAAGCAATAAAAAGCTAATGCATTCTGATGCACACACTTTCATGGAACGTCTGTTGTTTAGTTGTGTGTTTAATGTTACTGTTGTAGCAGCCACAGATGCTAGCGGCTGCTCAGAGTAGCTAGATATCTTGCCCTAACTCATTTAGTTTGTGCCTCACAAACAAGCATATTTTGTTCACGATAAAATGATCCTGTAACACAAAAAAACCCAAAACGTTTTATGGACATGGTACCAAGTTTCAAAACTTGGATTGTTCAGCAGTAGGAGCTTTAAAGTTTTCAACATAAGTCACTACATTTAAATAGAACTGCCCTCCTGAAAGTTTTTATTCTGAAAATATCATTGCCTTTGTGATGTTTTCTGCTAACAAGCCAGATGGATATAAAAAAATGCTTAAGGGTTTGTGTTCCTTTGCCAACTCATTTGAACTCATTGCCTGATTAATTTGTTAATTATAGTGCAGTGTGGAATTCATGGATGACTAATTGTCTGAGAGTAAACAAGAATGTTGGGTATCAAATCGCACCTCAAATGATAGTTTTCTGTAACAAACCCTCAGGGTAGTTGCTGTAGTTTACACTCTAATATCCTGGTGATCTATAAGGAAATTCAGAGCATATCCAGACTTACATATAGCTTTGTAATCGACCCGTATGTTTGTGCTGGGGCCGATTTTAAATTTTATACCCTTGCTTCCAGGAAGTAATTTATTCATACATGTTTTCTCAAGTTTACGAAGGCTGAATGTAAATATTTTATTGCTGCCTGTACTCTATAGCCGAATTCCCCCTGAGAGAAGTTGGCTTCGTCCATTCTAACATAAATCAAACCAAGAGGGTACATGTTTGATAATGGTTCATCTTCAAGTAACATATAGCAAATTGTAAGAAAAAAACTGAAAAATGAATAACATTATTTATCTCCCATCTCCCTTCTTTATATAACTTGCTTACTTAGCTTTCATTTATGAACATCTAAATGGAGAATGCTCTTACATTTCTTGCATTTATGTCCAAGATATTTTATAGATTGTCAAAATAATCCCAACGCAAGATTCACTCTCAAACTTTTCTAGAGGCCCTTTTCTGCTGAGACCTCACAGTTGAATTACAACTGTTCATTCTTTGTCTTGGAAGAAGTAGCTTAGTTTGAGAAGGCAATCTGAGCCTCAGGTCCATGCACTAGTTTTTCCTGAGCTTCTAAGGATCTTTCATGATAATTTGTGAAGCCATTGTGAAAGCTATAAGTGGACAGAGTTTTAGCAACCCAGTCTCACCAGATAACATATCTAGTATGTAGTCTTGTCAGAATAATTGGTTGTGAATTGTGAGATGTTAACGTGTTTCTAGGCTGTTGTTTTTTGTTAAGTAGCGACATCAGAGGAAAATGTGTGTGTTGTAACTGTCTTGACATGTAATTTGTGATATGGAGACTTAACCATGAATGTTGGTTCTAACCCTAACTATGTAGTTTTAACACCTGACACTAACAATTCACGTGCAGTAGAAAAGTGTGAAATTGCTCGTCGAAGGTGGGGAAGAAAAGTAAAGTGACTGTTGAAAACGGTGTAGGGGTGAATCTCAAACCAGTAATCTTTTGCATGTCAGTATTCAAGCTGTCGCAAAGGTTCAAGGAGTAGCAGCTCCCGCCATCCCCTCCTTCCTCTGTGTTTGTAGCCAGATGAATTCGAGCGAGGTTTGGAATATGGACGTCACCACGTAATAACAGGTATGACGATGCAGAATATCAATGGGCTGACAAATCAAACCTTAAGCTGCAACTTTGCAAGGCATTAAGTAATAAAAGACATAGTCATCGTAAAAAAGAATTGCCTTTACTGTTAACCTACAAAGATTTGCACTGTGGACCAATTTAGCTATTTTACGTTCTGTCACATCCGTTACCTCTTTTCAAACCTTTTTCAATCTTAAGATTCTGCGGTGCAATGTATTAATAAAATACACTCAGCGAAAAAGCCCCCCCCCCCATTTTTAAAGTTTATTTTTGTCATATCCAACATTGAATGGGTTGAAGACCATGAGATTCTATTGTAGTTCTGAATATTTCATACCTTTCATAACATTTCATGCACAAGTATTGCCGAAGATATTGAATTTATTAATAACTAAAACTATTACAGCAGACTTAATTAATTGATTTATTTATTGATAATAATTATTAATATGAAATGGCTATCGTTTAGGAGTAAAAGCTGGGTTATTGCCTACTGATGCATTCATCTGTGTATGAGTGTGTGTGAATGTTTAAAACAAAGCACTGTGTAGCCTGTCAAAAAACTTTATAGACTAAGACACACTGTATGAGTGTGTGAATGAGTAAATGTGGCATGTAGTGTAAAAGCGCTTTGAATGGTCAGCTAGACTAGAAAAACTCCGTACAAGTACAGTCCATTTCCCATTTCCCATTAAAAATTTCCAGAAATGATTCCCAACCACCATTTTGAAGAAACTCAGAAATTGAAGTGTCCTTGTGTGTGGCTCTTTCTGGTGACATGTGACAGGCTAAGAACTTAGAGATCTGTACTCCAGCTCTATCTCCTCCAATAAATCTGCGGGCTTCCAAAGAGCAAAACATCGATTCAGTGCCTTGTGATGATCGCTGCTGCATTTTCTACACAAAGAAATTCCCAGATGTGCCCGGAGACTTTATCATTCATGATTGAAACTTTTGTCTGTTCTGCTCAGCCTGCAAGGACAGTTTGAAAAGCTACAACTCAGCTCAGTGACAAGTCTGCAGACGGAAGCTCAGGTGCTGTTCACCGTTTTTATGTGGGTTCCCAAACAACCTTGGCTTGCCAGCGGTGCTACATAAAGACGTCGAGGGAGCCATCACTCTCTCAGCTGTTTGATGGATGGAAAGATAGATGGGCTGACAGATAACTACATAGGTTGCACCGATAAGATCAGTGTCATTTTATGCTCCAGGGAAATTAGACACAGACAGGGTGAGCGATAGGGGGAGTAGCTCAGAGTGGGCTTCATCATAAATATTACTAATTCATTCCCCTGGAGAGAGGGGCTGTGACAGGGAGTGTGTGAATGGGAGGAGAAATTTGAAGAGGACTGTGCAAGTGTTTGCATATTGTTTTGTCTTTATAGTCAAGTGTGAACATTTTTCTTGAAAGAGAAAAAGTGAAGGATGGAGTCACTACAAAAGGCGTGATAAAGTTGTCAGAGAAGTGAGACGATGAGGGAGTGGGTGAGAAATGGCGAGAATGTAGAAGAAGCCACGGAGAGACCGAGGAGACAAGGAGACAAATGAACAAAAAGGGAGCGGGGGAGTGAATGAAACGGAGGGAATCGAGAGGGATAAAGAGGGTATTATGTCTTTTAGAGAGAATGAGACGTGGAAAAAAAGGCAAAGAGGCGTATTGGCAACAAAGGGGGATGAGTGGGTGAGCTAGAAGTGTACTCGCAGAATGACATAACCCTGTTCTTTCCCCCCAAGCTTCCTCTGCATCTGTGGAAATATACCTTCATGTTTGTGGCCTGAAATACCTGCACACACACACACAAACACATAATCTTGCACATCATCAGTCAGAGGTGATGAGACCGGGATGCAGAGCAGTGACAGGCTCTGTCATTTCCCATCAGACACACACACAATCCTGAGTCCCACTTACAGTGTGCATGCTCTTCACACGCACGGCACACACACACACTCCCATCTGTCCCCGTTTTAAACACCTTCAGCACACAATTGTTTTTAGTCAGTCTGTCAGAAAGTGTCTGTGCCACTTGTCAAACCTTTGGCTTTCACAGTCCCACCATAAACCAGTGTAGACACAGTCATTTGTGTTTCCTGTTTAATTAGTTTTCCTGGCAAATCCTCAAATACTGTTAATATATTATTAAGTCTATAATATTAGTGATTAAAACAATGTTATTAGAATACAAAGGAGACGGTCTAAGTTTGCGCTTCTTTTATAACAGTGACAGCAGACAGTAACTAGAGCTGGCATCAGCCTACGTGCTTTTTCTGTTCTAACCCCTTTTAGTAGTCGAATCACATTCAGTACAATCTAATAGATATCGAAAATAGCTTGTGCCTTCTTCAATAGGGCATTGATAATGAATTTAGTTAAATGCCATGACTAATGTGCATTTGTGGACTAGAAATGGACTCACTTGAGTTAAGGGGCACGAACGCAGGCCAATCCTGGTCCAACGAGACCTCCCACATCCTGTTGTCCTGTCCAATGATTGCCACCCACACACTTACGTCTCCCATTGTTTGGACCTGCACGATAAACTCTTTAGAATGCATGAAAGCGAGTCCTGAGGGCAAGTTCACCCAAGCGTGAAGGAGGGAGATGACAGGATGGGTGGGGGGGAGAAAGAAGAGGAGTAAAGCTAATGGCTTCACGGCAACAGTGATAATCAGGCTAACTAAAAATCACTTCATCTCACGCAGAGCTGATGGCATGCTGTGGAATGGAATGAATCCTGCTTTCGGTGTTGTGTTTAGACGCCATGACGCAGACAGATGTGTCTGTTTGGTTTTTTGTGCGTTTATACAGGGAAAAAAAAGTTTAGGTCTGGTCTGCAACTTATTAACAGATGCTACAGATTAAATGTGTCCAGAGTATCCCTTGGAGAATTCCTATGCAAACACTTTCTCACTAACTTATCTCACATGTAGAATGTATGCAAAATCCTAGATATGCAGCCAGCTCCACTGGGGCACGAAAAGCTTTTCCTGAAATGTCTCCCTCATATCACAACGCACAATTAGGCCTGCCACAGCAGTGCCCCGGAGTCAATGGTGGCACAGTTCAGAGCTCTGCTTGGATAGGTTCCTTTAGGCTTTAACCCTACGTGGGTATGAAAGCTGCAGTGTGCTTGTGTGTCTTGTGTTCAATGCTTGCAGTAGTATTATATAGGCAGGGTCAGTCTGCCTCATGGGTAGTGGCTTTTCGTTCTGTTCCCTCTCTTGCAGTCTTTGCATAAACTGTACATGCACAACAAATGAGGCTTTACACTGACATTAGAACCACATCAAATTGGCCCTTCCCATGAGGAATGCGCAGGCAGAGCTTCCCCTGATGCGCTTTTCTGCTACAATCCTGCGCAGCCAAAAGAGCCTGTGAGCAGAGATTCATCTCACAGTAATCGTACTATACAGCGCAAGGTTTCCAAAAGACCTACATGCAGGCAATCCAGCCTTACGGAGGTCTGAGATGGTGTTTAATTCTCCACACCCCACTCCACAAAGACAATTTTCATAGTCCCAAGTTTTCCTGCCATTACACAGGAAAAACAGGGATATTTAAAACTCCATTAAACCCATTAAACGGGGCCATTTCTGTCCCTGTTTCTTTTTTTTGTTTCCGTGTATATCAGCTCTGGCTTCTGTGGAAATTAGGTGAATCCATCACACTTTCTGCAGCAATGCCTAGGCTCTTTGCTCGCCCAAAAAAATCACATGGAGGCAGGGCTCCAAAGAGCCTGTTTTTTTCATTTTTTTCTTTTTTGCGTTACTTTTTCATCTGACCTGGCAGTGTGCCTCCTCACGCAGAATAATAGGAGCTAAAGCCATTCTCTTTTTGCCGAGCCATCAGTGAGCCATGGAGAGCTGGAGGAAGTGATTTCCATGTTAATGGGATCCTTCCCAGCGGCATCTAAAGCTTTCTCTCCTTTCCTTTCCCTCCATCGCTGCATCCTCGCCTCCTCTCTGCTTTGTCCCTACCTTCCTTTCACTGCTGTCGCCCCAGAGGACTCAATCCTTCTGCTCTTGTCTTGCTACGTTACCTTTCACCTCTCAGCCCCTGTTTACCTCTTTCTCCCTTTCCTCTCTGGTGCTGCCCTACTCCCTGTCAAACTTGATGAATGGAGTCGCTGGACTGTGAGCGCCACATCCTCAACAGGGTGTGGTGAGCCATTGCAAGCTGTCTCTCATTGCGTGTTTGGGTGGGGTTTTTTTTTGTTTGTTTTCTCTTCCAGTTATCCCACTTCTCATAGTGTACATGAGCAAATCCTCCCTCCAACTCAAACCCATTCATATGGATTCTTAGAATAAAAGTTGGACAGACAAGAACTCTGTGAGAGTCTCTTAAAGTCCCTTATCCCCTGTAGTGAGGAACAACAGTGATGTCTTTCGCTGTTTAGCATGAGCAGTCCACACCTAACCCTCTGAGGATCCCTGAGCAGCCAAATAAGCATCCTCCCTGAGGTTTTTACTTCCGCCTCCTACCCTTGCCTCCTCACTCTTACCTCTGTTTTCCCTTGGCTACTCAAAACACAGCAGGAAATGGGCCAGCACGTCATCTCCCCCAAGGTATGCTAAGTAGCTCCATCCACCATACGGCTGCTGTCGAGAAAACAATGATGGGTAAACTGCTCTGTTTCATGGCTGCAAAATCATTTGTGTTAGCCCTGCACTTTTATCTCCTATATATAAAAGCAAGGAAGACCAAACTGTACTCAACAACACATTGTTATAAATCATAAAAAGGGTCCTAAAACGTGCTGAATAAACATACAATTGTTCTGTGGGCAAACATGTATAAAGTAGACATTGGGAGATGCTGGGAGACAGACGTGATGCCAAGATAGGCCTGCGGTGCCTTGTGGGAATCGATCGCTTCCAGCTGTTTAAATGTGTTACAGTAAGACAGGTTTCTGGTTGTTTGATGGGTATGAACAAATCTTTCATGAGAATTGCGAAAGGAGGGAAGAACAGCGGTAGTGACTGTTATCCCAACTGTCCGTTATATCAACTTGAAAAGGTGAAAGAAACATCCACATTCTAGGTTTCAAATGAAAGTGTCTTTCTGCAGCACATTTTTTTCTGAAAGTAGTGTTTTTGTCTCTGCTAATATTGCCAAACCTGTGCACCTGCACAGTCATTGTTTTTCAGAAATGTACAAAGGCTCCCGCGTGGTTTAGCATGTTGCAACTGCTGCACTTGCAATTATGAGCTAAATTCTCAGCAGGCTCATTTTGCCAGAGTGCATGAATGCAGAGTGAACTGCTTTGCATAAAACACGCTAAACGCCAGAGAGGGAAAGGTTAGTTTCCAAAAGTGATCTGCTACTCATAAACTGTTTCAAATACATTTATCCCTTTAATGCAGGTAGCATTTATTCATCTCACAGTGCGTAAAAGGATATCTGTAGCTTTCATACATATATCTTCCATTATTATATTTTCACAAGTTGTAGTGTTTTTCAGTTTTTGCTCTTATAGGCGGCAACCCATTTTTAGATCCTGCTGTCTCCAAACATTTTGGACAGTTTTCCTAACTCTACCTCTCTTATTATCAGGTATAATCAGGTATAAACTGATTGTAAAGATGGTGTTTCTGCAGAAGATGGACTTCGTAACTATCTGGACTGCCATATGCATCCCTCAATTTTGTTGAAAATTTGTTTTAAGCACCTCAAATGATCCACTCCGCAGTTCAAAGTCATGGCAAAATAAGCCACATGCAGCCCTGTATGACATAACATAAATAATCTGAAAGGGCACAAAGAAGGATCACTGAATGCCCAGTCACAATAAAAGCCAGATTTCACATGAATTTCAGCCTTATGAAGCAATAAAGAAAGGTAATGCAGCTAAGAAAAATAGGTATTTTGACTTGCACACACATTAGATTTATTTATGAAGACATGCTTGTAGGTATGACTGTGGTTGCTGCTTTTTTTGTCTGTTGCTTTCCTTCCCAGGATGCACCCTACCTCTTGTCATTCTTGTCAAATGAAACCTTGAATCATTGCATTTTTTTCCACTGCTTTTCAAACAATAACCCTTTATGGAAAATGTCATAAATTCTATTTTCCACAATCTTGTGAAAAAAAAATCTTGCTGAAAATCAGCACAAAAGGTTTAACAGATAATTTGCAAGCCGTGCGGTGAGGTAGTGTTTCCAGTCTTTAGGTTTACTAACAATGCGACCAACCAGAGGTGATCCTCAGGTGCTCGGTAAATATGAGCCCTGACTGGATTATTGACTACCTGGCAGACCACAGAATGTGAGACTAAAGGGGTGTGTGTTTGAGAGGCTGGTTAGCGGCAGAGAAGCACCACAGGGAACGGTATTCTCACTGTGTCTCGTTACACCGTACACCAGTATAACTCAGAAATCCCATCCTATGCAGAAATACTCAGATGACTCTGTAGTAGTGGGGTGTTATCATCTTATTTTGAATGTAAACAAGACAAAGGAGAAATAGGTGAAAGTCACACCCTATTTTTATCCTGGGAGATGTGATGGAGGTGGAGGAGTCCTACAGATACCAGGGTGTTCGAAGTAAATAAGTCACTGGGAAGTATTACCAGAAGGTGGCGAGCTCCTCTTCAGGAGATACTTTTATCACTGTAAGTATCTGGGATGTTTGCCAGCTCAGGCCGGGAATAGCTTGTGAGTCATGTCATTTTAATCTTTGACAGATCAGTCACAATTTACAAAGTTGCTTCCATGCCACTTGATATATGGCAGAGAATGTAATTCTCTTTACGGTCATCTGTTGGGGCTGCAGCATCAGAGGCAACAACTCAAAGAAACCAAGCAAACAGATGAAGAGGGATGACTGTACTGATGATTGCTTGTTAGCCTCTATAGACCTACCTAAGCTGCTGCATAAGCTGTCAAACTTCCCGGACAACACTGCAGACAGCATAATGATTAAATAACAGTGTGCCTTCAGTCAGAGGCTTCTTCAGCTCTGCTGCAATGAGGTACAGGAGGTATTGGTACAGGAACTATTCACGATGACTGATTGTTTATTGAGGCTTCATGGTTGTCACCTCACAGCAAGAGGTTCCAGGTTCAATTCCCACCTGGGACTTCTCTGTATGGAGTTTGCATGTTCCCATGCATGTGTGGGTTCTCTCCAGGTACTCCAACTTCCTCCCACCATCTACAAACATGCATGTCAGGTTAATTGGTGTCTCTAAAATGTCCTTCGGAGTGAGAGTGAGAGTGCATGGTTGTGTACGTGTCTCGTTTGTCTCTGTATGGCCCTGTGATGAACTGGCAACTTGTTTAGGGTGTAACCCGTCTCTTGCCCAATGTCAGCTGGGATAGGCTCTAGCCCCCCTGCGACCCTGAATTGAAATAAGTGGGTATAGAAAATGGATGGATGATTATTTATTTATTTGAAATAATGAGTCACTCATTATTGTAGAATTCTGTTTTTTAGACTTCTACGTTTAATAAAAAAAAAACTAACAGCGTGCCTCCAGGCCTGGACAACACCTTGTGTTAATTAAACCTGACCCCTGGATTTTGGATTATTCTTTTCCTCACTGCCACATTCCGTGGAAATATCAATGGTTTGGTTACAGAAACTGTTTGACTAATTTCATCTGGTGTTAATGCTCGGTTATAGTTGCAGAGAGTAATAATTATCACTCTGATAACCAAAACAATTAAGTAATAGGCAATAATTTCCAATAATTGTTATTCTGTAATTAGGTTTTACCTCTGCAGAGCCCAAATTAGTGATGGAGGAAATGGAATGAAAGGAGAAACTAATCAAAATGGGGGTGGCTAATACCAGGATGCTTTTTATCCTTTTATTTTCTCTATCCCTGTTTCTTTTGCTGTGTATTAATATTTAATCTAAAGTTCAGTGCTTTCTGCTTCAGCAGACGGTAAAATCACTGCCGAAGACATTGCTCCCGGTCACATCTCTCACAGCCCTCCTTCATTTGCTCTCAACCCCATGTCGCATTTTCTTTCTCTTTACCCCCCGTTGTACGTTTCTGTCATTCTTTTCATCTGTCACAAGGTAGAGGCAAATGTCATCGGCCAGTATAACTGATTTTAAGCAATTGTAAACTCTGATTTCCCTTCTCTCACGTCAGTCAATCATTCGACCACTTTGTCCTTTTATCATTTCTGTCACGGCACTTGAGAGGCACTCAATGTAAAGCTTTTTAGCCACTTCATATCCTGGGCAGGCTGGATCTGGCTTTTGCTGTCTTTCAATAACATTGCAACTGGAATACATCTGAAAGGAATACACAGTATGTGACTTTTAAGAATACTTAAAAGAAGCTGCTGCAGAAAGCTACATTATATATAAATGTGAGCGTGTTTGTGAATCTTTATAACGTGCTCAGAGAGGAAGCAGCATTAATTCAGGATTGACACAAGGTGTTGGAGGCGACATTGTTGGGAGCTGGTTGTGCTTTGGCACCTTGGGCTGCCCACGCTTGCATGCAAGTTCACCCATTCACATTCTAATGTGTTAATGGACACACACACGCACACACACACACACACACACACACACACACACACACACACACACACACACACACACACACACACACACACACACACACACACACACACACACACATATTTAGGCACACCCAGCATTTTCCTCCTACTCCATATGACATCAGAAAAGAGCTCAGTAATGGCTAATGGACTACCTCTCTGCAGACGACAAGTTGGAAGGCAACGTGCTGTTCTTTATACGGCTTGCCCTTGAGCTTGCAAAGAAGGAGATCTGTTCTGTTTCATTATTAACCCCATTAGAACTGAGATAGAAGGCAACATTTTCACTTCTTCTGCATTCAGTTTAATTTAACACCATTGTGGCTTCGGAAGAAAAAGAAATCTGCTTAGACAGCAATTGCAGTGCTGTTTTCATTTCTCCATCCCTGCCTCAGATATCACCCCGTCTTTCTGTCACTGTCTTGGAATGATACTTAAATCCCAATGTGCTTGCCTTTATCATCCCCACCGTCTCTCTGGCCTTTTCCCTTAAGTCCTCTTGGGTGTAAGTGCCTGTGGGATGGCCTCTCCCTAAATTAATTCAGATTTTATTCAGGCCATTTTCAAATCACTTTAGCCATCTGGACATTTTTTTAATGATTCCCCTAAGTTGAAGTCAACACTACCACCATCACAACAAAACACGCCTCCTCTGCTTCAGATGACATGTGGCAGAGTTGCATCCTTTTTTTCATTCCCACTCATTCCACTCACAGCTCCTCCTCCCCCTGCCTCTTCTCATTGAGTGTGTTCACAGCACAGGCCCAAGTCCACCCTTGTCTTCAAAAAGTAGTTCCCTGCTGGTTTCTTACCCTCTTCATTCCTCTCTTCCAAACCTCTCCATCCTTTCTATGTTGCATCTTTCATTTCACATTTATCTGTCCTTTAACCATCACCACCTCTCTCCTCTGAGAACGATCCCCTCCTCCCCCTCCTCTCTTCATCCAGCAGTTTTTCAATTTAAGCTCTTTTTCTGCACTTTTAAACCTGTATCCTCCCTAATTAACACTCACCACCTGTCATTCTGCCTCACTTTCAACTAATCCTCTTGCCAGCATGGCCCCAATTCATCCAATCACCTGTGAAAATCTAGCAGTCCCCAGCCAATTGAAATATCCCACTTGTGAACCACAGTTTGACAACTGTCATGGGGAATCAGTGCAGCGTCAAGAGACAAGAAAGACATTCACATTTTATTGTAAAGATGTGCCCAGATACTGGAGGATTTTCTATCTCCTCTCGCTGGCACAATTATAGACAGCTCTTTGGGGAGCACCTGCATTAGTGAGATATTATAAATTGAACTGGCGTGTCCTTGCTGTTTTCTAACAACCCTCTCTAATGGCTTTACTAGTGCAAACAAAGACAGAGGACAGGCCATCCGCACTCTGTTTTGATCCAATGTGTGATTTCATCAGAGGCCGGTGCTGCTTTTTGAGCTTCTACATGTGCAGAATGAGCTGGGATTCTCTCTCTGTCCTCTCTCCCTTTCCGGCCTACTGAATTTCTCTCTTTTCCTTTTTCCCCCCAGTCCATCACAGGTGGAAATGATGTATGACTTGTGTTGGCAGCTGCTCTCCTGTGTGAGCAGAAAGCTGATAATGACTTGGGCTAGCCTACTTTACCAGCATCACACCCCCTTTGTCACTATTCTCTTGAGCACTCCTTGTGTGTGACAAGTGTGTATTGGACAGAGCAAGATTGGAAAATGTCACTGTTGGTGTGTATGTGCATGAAAAAGGACTTCCATGACAGCGGCCGCTGTGCCTCGCTTTACCATACAATCATCCAGATCAATAGAGACCGCAAGTCTCTCACTTGTAAATAACTTTGCTAATTTGCTGTCTCATTAGCAACAGGCTTGTTTATTTTTCAAATTGTCTTCGTCTCAGCCTTCTGGTGCTGTGTCAGTCCCAGATGGTAGGCATGGTAGTCACGCCACATAAACTGGAATTTAGCATTGATTCATTGGCACTCTCTGTCCCTTTTTAGTGGGCAGAGCCCTGAAGGGCCATGTGGGCGTGGGCATACTCGGTCAGCAGCTGAATATATTTACCTAAGAGATTTGTGCTCAGGGACTGTTTTGTCATGTCATATCAACTGCTTTAACAGTAAATGTGTGTTTTTTCCAGTTTTAAGGTGTTACCTTTGAGGACACAAGAAAATAAACAATCTGGTCTTTGCCATCTTAAAATGAGATAAATACAACCTGATATGAACAACAGCACATAACCTAGTACACTGTGCAATTATTTTTTGACGGAAACTAAGCTGATTGATCGTGTTCAAGTGTTGTCACCTCTGTAAAAGCAGAGTTTTGTCAGTTTGCTGGTCTGGAGCATTCAGGTGTGTGTTAACACAATGGCAAGGAGGGAAGTGATCAGCAGTGATCTTAGAGAAGCAACTGTTGCTGCCCATCAATCTGGGAAGGGTTATAAGGTCATTTACAAACAGTTTAGTCTCTTGTGTTTCTTTGAGAAAGATTATTTACATGTGGAAAATATTCAAGACAGTTGCCAATTTTCCCAGGAGTGGTTGTCCCAACATGTTTACCTCGAGGTCAGACTGTGCAATATTCAGAGAAACTGAAAAAAAAACCTAAGAGAAACATCTCAGACCCTCAGTAAGCATGTTAAATATGATAGTACAATAAAAAAAAGACTGATCAAGTATGTCTTGTTTGGAAGGGTTGCAGTAGAAAGTGTCTCTCTTTAAAAAGAACTACACAGCTTAGGTTTGCAAAGTTGCATCTGAACAAACCACAAGACTTCTGGGACAATGTCCTTTGGACAGAGCAGACCAAAGTGGAGATGTTTGGTCATAATGCACAGCAGCACGTTTGGAGAAAACCAAACACAGCATATCAGCACAAACACCTCATACCAACTGTCAAGCACGGTGGTGGAGGGCTGATGATCTGGGCTTGTTTGCAGCCACAGAACCAGGACACCTTGCAGTCACCCCATGAAGTCAAATGTGAGGCCAGCGAAACAGCAAAGAGGCCAGTCTGGCAGTGAAAGCTTGGCTGAAACTGGGTCATACAAGTGAACAATGATCCAAACACAGCAGCAAATCTACAACAGAAGGTCTGAAAAAGAAAAGAATCAAGGTGCTGCAATGATCCAATCAAAGTACCGACCTCCGATTGATTGAAATGCCGTGAAATCTTGAGAGAGCTTTGCTTATATTTTATTGATAACATTAAATCTGAAAATATCAACTTAGTTCAAGTTATTGTTGCTAAAGATGGGGCTACAAGTTGTTGAATCATAGAGGTTACTGTTTTCCTCTACATTTTGGCTTGGTTTTTGTTCAATAAATAATGATAAATATAATACTGTATAAAATAGTAGTCCGTATATAATATAATAGTACATACAAATTTGCTATTGTATTTTGTATGTATATATAATCTCTGTGAGACAGTGTTGCATCCTTTGTTCTTTCAATGAAGAACTGTTGTCAAAATGTAATTATGTTGGGGAATGTACAAGTTTGGATACAGGGATGAATAAGATTTTTTGTATGTACAGAGTTAGCTCTGGTCCATACAAAGTGATGAATGACCTGTATGAATAGCAATGCTGTAGTGGGGGTGGGTGTTCCATGTTTGCGGTAGCTGAGGACTTTGTTTGAGGTGCTCAAAGACCACAGTGCTTTAAACTGACCTTAAAACACTTGATCCTCTTTATTGTTATCTTTTTAAAGTAGCTATTAGTCTGTAAGTTAGGGTAGGTACATTAAAAACATCCATCATATCCTGTATGTGTTACAGTTTAAAGCGTGGGAAGCAGTCCTTGACAGCATCTAGTGGAGCACCTCAAGTAAATTGCAGGGAGAGAAAGTGGAGGAGGGGGGTCAAAAACATCTAAGCAAAGAAAATAACCAAGTGGGTTAAAAACCTATAAAGCACCATATGGTAACAGTGTTATTTCATGGTATCTTGGAGTTGTAAGGCCAACAATGGGTTGAATGATGTGCAGAGAGAATGCTTCAGTTCTAGCTAGTAGCCAACCACTTGACCACCTAAAAAAAACGGTAGGTTTAAACTGTGTTTAACTCACAGGTCTGAGAAATCCATCCAATGCAGAATTGGCTTGAATCTGGATCTCCTAACATCAGCAGGAGGTGACTCCCATTTATCCCTTCCATCTGTCTGTCAATTCATCCACCCAACCCGCCATCTATTTTCTAAACCCACTTATTCCAGTTCAGGATTGCGGGGGCTGGAGCCCTTCCAGCTCCTATAGGGCTAGAGGAAAGGTACACCCTTTCAGGTCACCAGTCCATCACAAGGAAGGTGACTCCCTTGATCGCATAAAGGGCAACATCATATAGAAACCTGTGAGAAAATCAATGAGTTTATGGTCTCAGTTGTTAGTTTTACGTCTTTTTTTCGATGTGGGATGATGCTGATTTAGTTCATTATGATCCTATTTCGAGTTACATAGACAATGAAGCAGGGTATGTTCAGACATTAACATCCAGCAAATAGTATCTTCTGGTTCTCTCTAAGATCTATCCCTCATGTGTTACACGTGGCTTCTGTTTAAATTGTCTACGCATTCACTAAATGTTCCATTATGGGGTGAGTTAGCTCTTTTGTGGCATCATTTGAAATATCAACTGAAATTTTTGATGCACTAGACAGAGCTCTACACACTCACCATGTGGTGCACCAATAGAAGAGTACATAATCTGTGCAGAAGCTGTAATATACATAGCAACAGGCATTGCAGCCTGGAAACAGAAGCTACAGAACTGATGGAGCATGCTAGCTTGTGACAGTGATTCTCTTACCTATTGAGAATGTCATATTTAATTGCTTTCTGTGGGTAGTATCAATTTATATTGATAAATTGAAGATTATTATATAGCTGCAGTCAGTGGTTGTAGCTGGTTACAGCACAACTGAAAGTGATAAATAACACATGCACACAAGTTTGTCTCAACAACAACAAAGATCAGATGTTGCATGTGCCCATCCTGCCAGCACTGGCTCATGCAACACATAACTTTCAATATCTAGTGCATGGTTATGAGTTCAAAATGCATCCACGTCTGACTACGCCTATTTTCTGTGAGTCCTCTATATAGTTAACACTGTATAGCAAGCGAGAGCAAAATATGAACACAACCATGTTTTAAAAAAGAAAAAATGATTAGAATAGCCATAATGCTAAGCTACATGCTTCAAAACTAAAAACATCATGATATACATTTTTTAATCCTATTTGAGTGTTGTTGGTGAATTCGTGTCATATGTGTTGATATGCAAGGTTTACTGAGAAATGATGGGCAAATGAATCACGGCCATGGAGCTGCATCCATCCATCCATCCATCCATCCATCCATCCATCCATCCATCCATCCATCATGCAGACAGTTGGATGGATGGATGGATGGATGGATGGATGGATGGATGGATGGATGGATGGATGGATGGATGGATGGATGGATGGATGGATGAATATAAAAAAAACTAAACAAATGACAAACTTGACATGCAGAACGGAATTTTAGTCAGACACTAAAAAAGTGATTATTACAATTGGGTGTAAATGGTGATCAGAGCTGGAAGATAGTATAATGAAAGGCTGCTTAGTGGAAATCTTAAACAGTTTGATCATGAAAGAGTTTGTTCTAATCACTTTAAATCCATCCAGGCTGTTGAGATTTTACAGCATTTTCTGACACTTATCACAAGAACAACATGTTAATTAACTTTTCTTTGTTCTTAGGTGTTTGTAAAATGATTAGAATGCAGACTTCTTTCCTCACGCATTTTTTCATTGATCACTGATTTTTGATCCAAGGTTCTATTTCTCTTAACTGATCTAGGTTGTTTGAAGTGTCCCCTGATAGTTTCTCTTACGGATAGATGGCACAGAAAAGGTAACTCATTGTTCTGTCACTGATCATTTGTGGTGATGTTCAGTTTATGCAAAAAAAAAAAGAGATTACATCTTCCCCTAAAGACAGCAAAGTAATTAAGTGGGAGGAGCTGCAAGACAAAAGGGAAAGTAAAAAAATCCATCAGTGGTGAGCTTTACCATTTTCAGATGTAAAATATGTCTTGCAGCATTGATTATGACAGTCAGCTAGCTATTTAACTGGAAGACTTGGTATAAATAGCTTGGCACACTTCTATGGCTGAGAATATACTTCCTTTTTTAATGATGCACTCACTTAGGTAGCTGGCCTTGTTGTCAGCATAACTGTTCACATATTTGTCTGTGAGGGTTCCACCAGGAGACTGCATGGTGGTGTGGTTAGAACCCACAGCAAGAGGTTTCCATGTTCAGTTCCCTTTACATATCAGTTTACATATTTTCGCCGTGTATGCGTGGGCTCTCTCCGGGTACTCCGGCTTCCTCCAAAAAACATACATGTCGGGTTAGGACATGTTCTTAGGAGTGAGTATGTGTGTCTCGTTTGTCTCTATGTGGCCCTGTGATGGACTGGCGACCTGTCCACTATATAACCTGCCTCTCGCCCAATGACAGCTAGGATAGGCTCCAGCCCCCCCACAACCCTAAATTGTATTAAGCAGATATAGAAAATGGATGGATGGGTGGTTCCAGGGAGAACACCAAAGAGCTAAAACTGTATCTTCCAGTAGTTACAGTGAGCATTGACACAATATAAGGAGGAAAGTATTTGGTTGATTTTAAGACCACAGTAGAAAAAACAGCTGCTCCAACATTGAAGATGGTACTGAGGCCTCTAAAACAGGAACAATAGATATCCGGTTACATTTGCCCCTACACTGCCTCTGGTGGTCCCCTCCATCTAGCATCTTGAATGCTCAAACAAAGAATGTGGGTAGGTAGTCATTATAACAATGCAAACATGGACTTAAATGAAAGCATAGATGGGATAATTAACATTAACATTCATGGATACGTGCACATACAGGGGCCAGAACTGCATTTGGCAGTCATTGGATGTAGTAACCATCTTTAATAAATGCACATTTTACTAATTTAAAAAGCCTTGTTGATTCAATAATGATACAATATAATCACAAAACACTACTTCATACTTATGAGTTTTGATATAGATTTGTGAATAATATGAGCTGACAATATTTCTGAATGGGCTTACCTGTTTTTTCATTGTTGGTTGTGTTTCTCTTCTCCATATTTGTCAATATCAGCAGCATGGTAGTAATGCTAGGTTAGTCGGGCTCCATATATAATCACAACTAGTCATACTTTTCAACCTGCCGCTTTTAATGGGCTGTAAATGACACCTACTGTTCAAGAAACTCTAAACCCCACTCATGTTAGCAAATAGTGTCAGGACCTCAATATCTCAGCATATTTGATACATAGTTATTTCATTTCCACAATACAAAACAAAATTACAATTAGTCAGAGATGATGGATTGTTTGAAAAAGATGGCACAGGCCAAGCCAGCAATGTAACCAGTCACTGTCCCAGAATAAGCCGGCTGTCACATTTGTAAGTGAGTAATTGCATGGCCAAACACAGATCACTGAGAATGTAAGTGAGTGTTTTTACAAAGGAAAATCTGCATGCAGGCGAACTCTTATGTTCAAATGCTTTATGTTCTGTGTGTCGTTTTAAGTCTTATGACGTAGGATCAGAAGTTTACATTTTGAGACACAAGGTGAGCACTGCAGAGGCTTTGCTTTGGGACTCGCAGGAAGTCAGTCGACTCTTCTACTGGCCTGAGTCCACGATCTCCCTCTGCTCTTGGCAAATTTCTGTGATACCCTTAGTAAAATTAACTGCCATGTCATCTCTGTTTAGGAGCTTGACTCTGCCAAACAAACTGGAACGTCCCCTAAACTTTCTGTCGATTAATTGAGCACAACTCTTTGCGATGACTCTGCACATAAACCTGCCGATATTACCAGCCTTGAACCACAAACTCAGTGTACATTCGAGTGATAAAGGGTTACAATCATGATTGAGATGTTAAGCTCCCCTTCCTATATATTTGTTTTTTTTTTTACTTGCCTACAAGTGTTCAATGCAGAGGTAGCTGTTGATCGTAAAAAAAAATCTTTAAAGCGCTCCTCCAATGAAAATGAGTTTTGGCCAAGATGTTCATGTTCAAGCGTGCATGATTGTGTGTCTAGTTTGTCTCTGTGTGGCCCTGTGACGGACTGCTGACCACGGTGTACCCTGCCTCTTACCCAGTGACAGCTGGGACAGGCTGCAGAACGCTTACTTGCAAAAACCGTCCATGTTGTCAACAGGAAAAACCCTGCACATGGGGGCACCTTGTTCAGATCTCACTCACACTGTATTTCATACTTAATGTAGCAGTGTGTTTATAAAAAGTAATTCACTGCCTCTTCACCAGAGTTGAGTGGAAAAAGCTGTGACATTTCATTCAGACTTTCATGCTTGGAAATCAAAATGACAGAAAATATAGTCAACTGAATAAATAAGACGTGAATAATCCAAACAGTATAAACATTGTAGAGGGCTTTTCCAGCTACTAGCAGGGGTGGGAGAAGCATTTGGCACATCAGCATTTCTCTCCGACATAACAAAAAATGAACATAAGAATAAATAAGAAATAATTAAAACCCTTTCTTACTTCATTGGCATCTTGTTCTGTGACCTGAGGCAGACAAACCTGAGTTAATTTGATATAAGTGATTTCTGGTCAGGATGTCTAAATTACAGGTTTGACAACAACAAACTTGATAAGACAACAGCAGAGCAGTCTGAAGGCTGACACAAAAACTGAGCAAATCTCCCCGTTTGTTCCGCTGTGATATCACATTTGCAGAATTCATCTGACTGTGTGCTGGCTCTGATACCGTCCTTTGTGAAGTGTTGGCCATCTTTTATTCTGTCAACCCCCATGTGTTTGTGTGATGTTGTTCTCTCTTGTGTTTACAGGTCTATCGCATTCCCTTAGCTTTAGCTGTGCAGATAACAGCTCTGTTTGACTGAGCCGCTCTGTTCCATGTGTGCGAGTCAAATTCCGATAACTTACCTATTTCTTTAATTTCAACTTTTCCCATCACACTTATCCTTATTGTGGCAGCTGTGTGTGTGTTTAGATAAAGGAAGATATCAGGATTATATTTGAATAAACCAGGGCTGGTTATTGTATGCTTTATAGGCCAAAAGAAGTTGTCTTGTAGTTTATGTTTTTATCACATGGTGCATCAGCTGTAAACTGCAGAGCCAGCAAAGGAATTCATAATGTACTGCTTTAATGGGCTCAGTGCTGAAAGTGAACTAGCATGTTTAAACATGTTGGTAGCGCACTTGAAAAGGCCTGATACTGTATCTTTATGAGTACTTGTTCGGAGGAGGAAGGAATGGACAAGTTGGAGACTAAAAAGCAGATGATTGTAATGAGGGGCACAGCTTCTCTCAACCACGGTCTATTCTTCTGCTTTATCTCCTCTGTCCTGTTTTTTAATCCCAGCCTCTTTGAATTCAGTTATTTTTACAGCAGGTTTTTCTGGCCAATTTCTGTCTGGCATTTAATGACATCTCAGAATTCAAACACACACTCTATCTTTCTCCTTTTTTTTATCTCTCCCATTCATCCCGACAGTTCAATTAAATTAAGCATAGACTTATCTGTGTGAAATGTTGTAATTATTGGCCAGGTGGGGGACAGCAATTTGCAAGCAGTCGAAAAGGGAAAATGAAATGTTTAAATGACAAATGAAATGTGTCAGTGCCAATAAAGTGACAGATTGTTTGTAATATGTGCGATCATGTCTTTCCATTTTTAGGTATGTGGTCCTTCTCCGTTTCCGAGCTGGCCATTCCAGGCGCTGAGATAGGCCGCATCTCTGCGAGCGACGCCGACCTTGGCGAGAACGCCAAGCTGGAATACACCATCCTGGACGGGGAGACCGGGGACACCTTTAACATCACTGGAGTGAACCAAGAGGCGGTCATCACCCTCAACAAGGTGCGAGAAAGATAGCAGAGAGAGCTAGAAGGAGGGTTTAAAAGAGCCCGCACAAGAGGGTGGGGGGAGGTTGTTTGGGATTAGAGAGCACGTCAGAAGAGAGTCTGTCTGTGAAAGGCAACAGATGATGAGAGGATGACATAGAGAAGAGCTGTTTTGAATCAAACCGTGGCTGACAACATGTTTAGCCCATTAACCTGGAATTACCTGGAAAAACACAAGAAAACTGCAAAAGCCTGTCAGAATTTTTACTGTTCATCAATTAGCAGCCTTTTCAGTGGACTTCAAACCAGCTAATCTGTATTCATCCTACCTTTTCTCTGTATCTGACACCCATCATATGAGTGGTTTGATGGGTTTCTGACAAACAAATTTCTTGCTTGAATTGCTCTCTGTTCCTATCAATATTATCTTGTGTTTACAGCAAACATAATCAGACATCTGTATGAAAACCTATCAAAGCAACACCAAATGCAAATGTCTGCAGTAGCTGATTTGATTGTTTTGACCGCTGTTGAGGTGTTGTGACTGCTGCCTTTCAGCAGAGCTTGTCCATGCAGAGCGCTCGGATGCACAGTAGGATAAGTGAGGCTCTGCCATTCCATTCTCAGTACAGCTGGCTAATAGATCCCTTTAGTGTAATACTGGATTATTTCAATTTCAAACAGCCATGCCCTAAGCTGCCTGCCAACCCCAATAATCACATTCTTATGAAGATGTGTGCGCACAAGGGGGGGGGGGTGACACCCTCATGTAACCAGTTGTTAAAGTGCATATGTCTGTTTAAGCATGGAAGGGGCTCCATGTGCGAACATATGATATATGCTTAGTAAAAAGAAGGGCCCCATGTGTGAAACCAGTTTGAGATATGACACATTCTTTTCAAGTGAGCTCTTCAGAAGTGTCTCTGGTGCTTTAATAAAAACATGACATGTATGTCCTTTAATGATGTCAGCCACTTCTCTGATCTGTGGGATGTCAGTCACTGAGAGTGTGTGCCTATGACATGTTGGGTAGTCTGTGTGAAATGCACTACATAGTCAAATATTCATGCACGATTGTTTGCATGCTTGTTATTACAATATCACGTGAGGAGATCATACTACACTGATCATAGTAAGATTACCGTAGTCAGATGTTGCTATCTAAATCCTTCTCTGCCGTGCAGGCTTGTTCTTTTCTAACAACAGTGGACTACATCAATTAGGTTGGAGTGGTTTCACACATGTTATGAAAATTGATTATTATTCCCTTCCATCTGAAATATTGAAAGACGATACAAACAGAGCAGAGAATCTCTGTGTGTGTGCACCTCCTCTTCCCCTGGACTGGCCTCAGCAACATCAGTCTAGGTTATGCGGCTGACACTTTTTCCAAAAATCAAGTTCGGATTAATTTGAACTAAATATGGGAAAAACACACAGAAACACATACAAAATGCTCTCAGTCTGAACCTACACAGTCAGCGGAGACAGCTACAGCCGCCTCACAGGAGAATATTACATTTATCCAGAGAATTTCCAATGCTTTCCTCGGTACGAACCACTGCGTGTCTCTTCCTCCCTGCTCCTCACCACTTGTAGTTCGTCATGGCTCCACTTCTGTCATATGCTGCTGAAGCCTCTCTCCTGAAATGACAACGATGGGCCACATATCTTTGCATAAAATCCACGCTGTCTTCTGTGTGAGGGTATTTTTGTGAGTCTCCGGCAAGGGACCTTCTGTAGCTTACTGTGCCCAATGTAAACTCACTTTTATGAGGTGTCTCTGCTGCTCACTTGGATGGCAAGCGAGCAGGTGAGTCTGGAGATTTGTTGTCATTGCTGAGCAGGACAGCTGCATTGTGAGAAAACAAACAGACTTTGTTCGTCACTGCTGTACTGGGCTGTCACACTTGAATGGTTGAGGTTAAAATGGATGTACAAGGTTAGGTCTACTTGTCATGTAGCATAATTGTAGGTCGTTATTTCTGGCGTGAACAAATGAGCCATGGGGTCAATTTTGGGAGACTCTGCTATTAATAGTTGGCAGTTCCCATCATGCCACATAAATGCAGCCTGTTGAAAAAGAGTATAGGGATCTGCCAGGGTTCTCACAATATATTATGTGCACTTTTTTCTGGGGAGACGGAGGTGCAGATGATTATTTCCACAGTTTCAAATGATAAAAAGCCACTGTCAGAATATCTAATGGTCTCATGGTTCATGAGGACATCTTTGAAATGACAACCATGTAGAGATTGAGTCTTAAAAGGTGCAGCAATGAAATAGAGCAGAACCTTAAAAAATATCAAGCTCAACATTGTTTTTGATTCAGTGGATTCATGTTAGAAACTACATGTTTACTGGTTAAAGGTTACGGTTCAGTTATATTATAGCAGTGTTTTTAATAATCTGTCAGTTTTAACAGGTTCATTTTTGGAAACAAGATTTTTCCAGAATCTTCTAACATGTAGCTTATTGCAAAAAAGTGCTTTGCTTGTTTTTACTGTTGAGCACCTGAGTGTAGAGGTGGTCCTAAGCATGTGGTCATACAGATGCAGGGGATCCATGTGAATTCATCCCTGTGTCAGTTGTTGGGTTTGTAGGACTCATTAAAAACAGTCCACTCCTTGAGGTAATATGTAGAGCAGGATTTTCAGGCCCCGTAAGAGCTTCTTTGAAGAGAGGCAGAGAGGTAGGAGGCTGCAGGAGATGCAAAAAGAGAGAAATTGAAGGCAAGGACCCTGGAATGAGGGAAAAGATTGAGGATGAAGAGAGAAAGAAGAGATGGGAGAGTGGAGGGAGGAGTGTTTAAATGAGGTCCTATGAGGCAGTGACAGCAGAGAGTGCAGTATAACAAGGGAATAAGAGTTAAGAGTGAACTCAAATAGACAGGGAGGGAGATACAGAGACAGCAAGAGCTGCAAAATCAGTGACAGCTTTACGGAGATACTGAAAGGCACATAGAGGTAGAAATAACAATCCAGATAGAGGAGTAGGTTTAAAATAATTAATTGAAATAGGTAAATTAATTAAAAAAAGACAAACATCATACAGGTCGGGGAGACAGCACAGCAAAAATAAGACTGAATGAGAAGAGCGGGGGGGCTAAAGCAGAATCGATCAATTCAGCATGTGCTGGCAACTGATGAAACAAGCAGGAAAACAACATGTACAGTAAACAGATACAGCAAACATCTTCCACCCACAATATTCCTCCCACAGGATTCAACCACAGCATTCTCAGAGACACAAAATAAAACACACAATTAGTATTTAGCCATGGCCTCTTTCATGCAGTGTTGTGCTGCTTTAATCCTTCCACAAAGGCACCAAGAGAGGCAGAGAGAGAGATTTGGACAGGACTGCTGCCACGCGTGAAATATTGAGTGAAATAGGAGAATCAGAGGTTATATTCATTCTGTGTCCGCAAGGAAAGTGGAACACATACTGAATATTTACCAGCACTACCTGGCAGTATTTTCACCAGGTGTAACTCCAAGTATGGTTAGAATTTTGTCTGAATGTTAGCTTTCTCTCAAAAAAAATAAAAAATCACCTCCGATTCCATTTTCCTTGTGTTATTCCTGACAGACGGCTCTGACAAAGTGTACAATACAAACTGTGGAACGAGATGATATGTGTGCCCCCAGAGAGGGAATTGATATCCGAGCAGAACAATTTGTGTTTCCAGAGAGTCGGCCTTGACCTCGATGGCCATCTTGCTGCTGTGGGCTGAATCTCTTTAACTGCTGATCTACGAGAGATGTCCTCTCTCACACACACACAGACACACACAGGCAGGGATAAGCAGGAGCGTGGATGCAAACCCACACATTCAACGATAGACTGCAGAGAGATATATATACGGAGACGCACATCGATATAAAACACTTGACCTCACTGACCTCTGTGTTTAAACTGCAGGGAATGAAGGAAAAGAGCTAAATAGAGGCGCCCATCCAGGGAAGGAGAGGAAATCGGTGTTCGCTTTTTCCCTCAGAATGATGTGTCAGATGGGAGGTGGGTGGAAGCTGCAGGAGGGGTAACAGCAGATTAGGAGGAAACACAGTTGAGACTGAGAGAGCTGGAGGATGGATTTGGAAGATGGTTAAGAGAAAGCTGAGGGAGAGTATAAGATGGAAAAAATGGAGAAGATGTTCAGGTAAGCAGACAGAGAATCTGGCAGAGGAAGGCTGTGGAGGATGTGGCTAGGAGCCGAGAGAGGCAGCGAATATGGCATCGCCATGTTTGGGCGAGGGTTAGCCAGGGACACGCCTGTAAGTCTGTCTGCTGACTGAAGCCACACGCTGCTTATCACTGCCTCTTTCCAATTGGTCCAACAGACTGCTGTCTCTCTGCATTTCATTACTCGCCCTCTGTCTGAGCCCCACACATGTCCAAATATGCAGCGTGCGTCTACAAGCTAAAATGTGAGTCGAGGCACAGATATACCCTCCTCACCCCTCATTCTGCTGGCTCCCTCACCTTGTCCTCGCTCTGTGTTCTATCTGGAGGCCATGTCAGGCTGTGTGTGTTGCCTGTCTGTGGCTCTGACTCAGCCAAGCTCTGCCTCATTCACATTCACATACACGCCTTGCAAGATGCAGGCACAAACAGCCACATAATAACACACACATCAACAAGCCATTCATTCATTTGGAATTAATTTCCTCCTTCTTGTTTCTCTGCTATTTTCTTTACTCTGCTCCTCTGTGCTCCCTTACTGGTCAGCTCTGCAGCACTCTACTTATTTAGTTAATACATATGGCTGTTAATGAATGCACATATTGTGGCTAATAGATTTTTTACACAGTATGTGAACAAGGCCACAGTGTAAGTAGCAGGTAATTGAAGAATTAGCATAACACTCCCAGCTAGTGGCTCCTTGACATTGCTCTGCAGCAGTGCCCCCTAATGGCCAGAGGGTCACATCTGTACCAGCTGAAACTGTGGGCTGCTGGTTTGGATCTCCTTGTAAACCACTAACGACTTGATGCCTTTGGGAATAATTTGAAGCTCACAGATGTAAGTGTATTCTTCAGGAATTGTTCTCCAGGCTTCTTCGAGGTTATTTCAAAGCTCTTCTTTGGATGTGGGCTGCCATTTGTTCCGCTCTCTGTCAGATGATCCCACACTGCTTCAATAGTGTTGAGGTCTGAGCTCTGGGGAGGATTCATCACTCCAAAAGACCTGTTGACACTGATTTTCAGTCCCCTTCTTGTGTCATTTGGCATACATTGAGCCTTTTCTTCCTGTTTCCCTTCCTTAAGAATGGCTTCTTGACAGCCACCCTTCCATGGAGACCATTTCTGATGAAGCTTCAGTGAACAGTACCTGAGAGATGCAGCTCACACTGCACAACATGCTGGAATTTGCGAGTTCAACTAATAGCTCTTTGGGAATCACCTTGTTGATGTAAAAATACTATCTTATTGCATGTTGTTATCTTGGGGATGCATAGTGGTGTGGTGGTTAGCACCGTCGCCTCACGGTATGTTTGCATGTTCTCTCCGGGTACTCCGGCTTCCTCCCACTGTCCAAAAACATGCATGCCAGGTTAATTGGTGGCTGTGGATTGTCCCTGGGAGTGAGAGTGAGCGTGCATGTCTCGTTTGTCTCTGTGTGGCCCTGTGATGGACTGGCAACCTGTCCAGGGTTTACACAAAACACCCTGGACAAAACACAAAAACAAATCTCCTCTGAAAATGGTCAGGTTCAAGGACCGCAATGAAAATAAGCGAAACAACAGCCAATATCTGAAGAATAACAAAAAACAGAAAACCGCAGAAAGTTGGAATGACTATTGTTCAAGACCACTTTAAAAGATCACAAGAAAGTCTGACAGATTGGAAGCAAAATGTAAAGAAATAGGGAATGGCTCAAGACTTTTGCACAAAAGTGTCGCATGCATATGTATTTGGGAGATATGCAGCTGCATGTATAACCACTGATGGAGTAAAACGAAAAAACCTTTGACAACAAACCGTTGTAGGATAAAAGGCTCTGATTTCAAAGCACCTCATTACACATGTATACTGTACTTAATAACATTTTGTATCACAATGGGATCACTAGACGCCACACTAGGCATGCCGCAACAACATTAATACGAACCTACCAGTATCCCAATTCATGAGGTTTCCTTTTGTTGTACGTTTTTGGGGTGCTGTGAGCTGTGTAAGCTGGCTATTTGGGCGCCTTTCATTCCTCTTACCTGGGGGACGAGCTAGCTCATGCATGTGTCAGTTTGCAGTTATTATTTCCATATGCTCTCACTTAAAACGGCTGGCTAATCCTCGGTCACACACCAGCAGCACGCCCAGGATTATCTGTGTTTGTTTTCTCACGCGGAGGAGAGATTGTGTTAATCTCCTCAGAGGGGGGAAAAAAAAAAGAGATGTAGAAAAAGAGAAAAAAACAAGAGACAGACCAAAGTCTTGCTCATAAGTTTAAAAAAAAAAAAAGGCGACGCAGGACCTATAAGAGAGGGATAAGATAGAGACAGACGGCAAGTGACAGAGGGAAGGGAAGGCAGCAGACAAAGTCAAAAGGGAGATTTAGAAGAGTCTTTGTTCCCTCAATTCTGCAGCTGTGCTTGTTGGCAGAAATGTCCAAAGCTGTGTTTGTCATCTGATGAGTGTGATGTATGATCTTGATTTAGAATGCACAAAATCAAAAAAGAACACAAGCTGCCAAGGACAGCAGGGCACTAAACACACTCAAGCACGCACACCACAAGCCATATGTACACACTGTGCTGCACACACACGAGCAGGTGAGAATAAATATGTATGTGTTCTCCTGCTTTGACACTGAATCTTCTTCTTTTCAATCAATTACACCAGAGGTAGGGAGAACCATCACCTCTGTGATTTGAAGCATCGACCTGTGGTAATTCACACCAACTGTGTGTGTAATTTTTGTAACACACGGACAAAGACACACTCTCTCAGCCGAGCATGTATGGCTGTGAGTCCCTCTCTTTGAGGAGAAAGGTATTATGTATTGGCAGTCTAGCATGCAGGTTAGCTAATTAATTTCTGCTTACTGTGAAGCGAATTTGAAAGGGAAATTGTATTGAAATTAGAATTTCAAAAAGGACTCTCAGAGCACCGCACAGGACACGGGAAGGTTACACTTGAAGAGTGTGTGGGTGTGTAACAAGAGGGCAAGTGTGTGGAGATTAAGCAGTGTCTGTGCATATACAGGGACTACAGAGCGTTCTTTCAAAGTCAACTTGTTGTGTTTTCTTTCCAGTAGGATAAATCTCTGTAAATCTTGAGACCAACTTGAAGTCTTGAATTTGATTGTTTTATTAAAACAGCAGTTCAAACCAGAAGAATGTTCCAGTTAAAGTGAAATTAAAAAAGAAAATGGAACCGATGAATCGTGGACTTTTTTGCCTAATAAATCACTTAAATCTTTTAATGATCAGAGTCGCTATTATTTTATTTTCCAGTAAATGGCCAAACAAATCTAATTTAAGCACTTGAATATTCACTTTAGCACTTGCCTGTGTAATACAGAAGAAGGTGGAAGTCATCACAAGAAGAGGGTCTGTTTAAAAGGTAACTTGACGTGAAATCTACCTTCTTTAGCTTGTACTTTTCCTGTGACTAGTTTTCATTACCAGTTGAACCTGGGTCCATGTAATACTGTTAATTTCAGCAGGATTTATTTGCTTTCTAATACATCTAATACTTTTACCCCCAACACCAAGAGGAGGAAAAGAATATGAATGTTGAGGTAATGTCACATTCAGCAGCAACTAGTACATACAGTAATGTGGACATTTTTTTAGGCATTTGATAAACTGAAATGTTCAGTACTATTAGGAAGGGAACTAAATTATCGTAAATCCAGACAGACGCATATAGAGCGATGATCATTGGCAACAGATGGTATGGCTCTGTCAAAGCCAAGCCCTTATCTAAAATAGGATTTTCACTACGATTATCAAAGATAAACAATCTACTGTAGTATCTATGGATATCCATCCATCCATTTTCTATACCCGCTTAATCTGTTGGTTGGGTCATGAGGGGACTGGAGCCTATCCCAGCAGTCATTGGGTGAAAGGTGGGGTACACCCAGGACAGGTCACCAGTCCATCACAGAGCCACACATGAGACAAACAACCATGCATGCTCACTCCTAAGGACAATTTTATAGTCACCAATTAACCTAACATGCATGTTTTTGGACAGTGAGACAAAGCCAGAGTACCCAGAGAGAACATGCAAACTCCACACAGAAAGGCCCCAGGTGGGGATTGAACGTGAAACCTTCTTGCTGTGAGGCGACAGTGCTAACCACCACACCATGCAGCCCATCTATGGATATCATGAGGAAAAAAAATCAGCTTTAACTCTTATTATATTACCATATTCTAGTTGTTTGCCTCTGAATGTTGTGCTAGTAGCTAGCTAGCTAATTACTGTCTTCTGGCTTTAGCACAGGCAGCAACCAGCATTAATGTGTGACATCACTCTCTGTTATGTTGTGAGTGTTAGCCACATAGTTAATGCCACTGTTATGTTTCTGAGATTATCATTTGGGCATTATTAACGTTCAGAATTTTAATTTTGGTTATCACGGCTATTGTCAGTACTGAAATTAGGTCAATTTGGGACTACATGAAAACACAGAAGACATCACAATACATAATTCCACAGAGGGACTGTTGCAAATTCTCCAGGAGTCTTGTAACAACCTACCTCCCGATTTAACATGTGGTTCCAACACATTGGATCGAAGGGCATTTTGTATGTAATTACCACTTCAATGCATTATTCTGAAAATGTGCCCAAACTGCACTTTTTTCTGCCTAAAACATGAAGATACAGTGCACTGCTGTGACAGGCAGCAGTAGAAATATTACAGGTGGAGACAGGTGGAGTTAGCAGTGCATGATGCTGATCATTGCTGAAATGTGCTCTACAAATGTTTGACAGATTTGGACCAATATACCCAGTTGTTTAACTTCGAGACACCTTTCTCAAGATTTCTCTGGATTACTCAAGTTAGTGCAGTGACGTATGAACAAAAAAAACTCCCAAAAAGCAAAGAAACCTCTCCTCGCTGTTGGGACGAATGTGAAGCTGCAGTGGAAAGGAGAAAAAACGTGATACAGCTGCATTGACACAAAATCTTGCATCAAGGTTATGCAAACATGTAGGAAACTGGTCCTCACCACCAACTTGTCACATATTGATACTTTTGAATGTATAGTGTCAATTTTTGGACATGCGCACATTTCCCAAGTTGGTACAATGTAAAGCTTCCACAACCCAACATATTTCATGATGTAGTGTAACAATGATCTATTTCTATCTTTAAACAATTACTTTTTGTAATGTCTAAAGTAAACCAAGTTCTTTTTATGTGTAACATAGTAGCACAGTAGTAGAAAGAGGGAATTCAAAATGAAGACAAATTAAGAAAAGTTAAGTGAAAAACACCTGTAGCAATGATGCCTATGTTTGACGATATTCCGATGCTCGGAAGTTGTTACGAGACCCGTCTACCCATCCAATACCCTGACACTTTTGAGAAAAGAGAACTGTAAAATTACAATGTTTGGGGGCATTTACAGCTCAGCCAATGTGTCACTTACTGAATATAAATGGACACATTAAGCTTTAGCAGATGTGTGTCAGAAAGTGACGGTAAAGAGGTTCCTGTATTCAAGAAACTGACATGAAAGGCCATTGACAAGTTGGTGTAGAACGTATTGGTGTAGAAATGACTATCTGTGCTTCAAAACTCAAGACATGTGAAATGATTGAAATGATTGAAAGATTATGGTGTTTTTCACATTCACTGTTTTGTTGTCACGATCACCACTCTCTCACTGCATTAGCTCTCCACCACTGCACTCTATGTCTCCTGTCTGCTGGTTGAACCGGCTATGAATTGCAAAAATTTGAGTTTTGTGTGAGGGACTGAGGGACAAACCAGCTGAAATAAAATGCTGAGAGTACTCAACCAACTAGAAATGCTTGATCCGTCTGTTTCCACGTCAAGAATCAGGAACTAGAGGTTCCTTGTCCATGAAGAAAATCCAAACCTTTGATCTTTCAACATGTACCGTCTTTACTACTTCTGTAAAAGTTTAAACTGCCCTTAATCACACACTTAGCCCCAAGTGAAGCTGGAGATTTGAGGGGAAATGGAGTCACTGTAACCACTTTAAACTGTTAACAGATACATCACCGCCTCAGAGATCGACTTGTATGGTTGTAAGTTGCTCTTTCATGTGTGTGTGGGTGGTGAAAGTTCTACAAGAGCTGGAGGAAGTGCCTGTGTGTCAAAAAAACAAACAAAATTGTAGTAAAACAGAAGAAGTGTGGGGTCACTGTCTGATAAGTGCTTCCTTTGAGGGCGTAGGAGGAAGGAGGACTTGTGAGAATGTGTGTTTCGTCGGCGCTGGCAACCTGTCGCATGCATACACTTGGGGGAAAAGGGAATGGTTGGAGAAGGTGTTTTGGGGAGCAGGTGATGGAGTGTGTGAGATGTTGAAGGCGGGGGTGTGGAGTGATGGAGTGCTGGACGGAGGGAGGGTGGGAGGGTGATGAGTGTGTGCTCACAGTGTATGTGACACCTCTCCTCCTCAGACAGATTGTCTCTCTCTGTCCCAGTAATGGGGACCCGGTTAGTGCACATTTTCCCCCCACCTAACCCCCCTTCTACACACACACTTTGTCACGATATCTGTGGCTATTCTTCTTGTTTGTTTATTTTTTTTTTTTTCCACAGGGATTTTCACCAAATTGGCTGCGGTCTGATGTCTTTCGGTTTTCCTTTTTCTCTGCATAATTTCCAATCAGTCTCTTTCTGAAACTGCTGATTCTTTTTTTTTAAAGCAGTTTTTGCACATTTACAGCTCAGAGTGAAGGAATAAAAGAGAAGAAGGAACAGAAAAGGCAAAATCATAACCAAAGGAGAGGATATTAACATTCTCTCTGCTGGTGGGACCCTCTGAAGATTTTTTTCTTTTTCATGAAAGCAAAAAGTCTGCATAGCCAGAAAGCCCATTTATTCTCTTTCCAACACGGTTCTCTGTGCCAATTACAACAAGATGATGCATTTGCATATTTACTTTTAGACCACATACACTCACAGGTTCCAAAGAAGCACTTGTGGTTGCACACAGAAGCCCCCACACAACCAACTCTTACCTCAAACAGATATTCTGAACCAGACCCAATAAACATGTTGCTTTTCTAAAAATTTAATCAACAGCAGGTGTGTTTCAGTGTGAGACAGTAGATGTTTGCGATTACTCGTGTGTGCCGGCGTCCTCGCTAACAATCATCAAGAAGAACCAAATCAGAGACTATCTCTACGCTTCAGAGCCGCCGTGCTGGCGGGAGAGCGGCGCGCAATCACACAGAGACCGCAGACAAACAGCTTTCATAACTTCTCAGTAACAAACAATCGCTGGGGCTTGAGCCCCTATCCCAAATGAAATCTCCTACACCTGTGTAGATGCAAGGATACAAAAGAATTTTTAATGCTCCTTGTGGCCAGATACGAGTCTCCATGGTGATAGTAGAATCTCCATGGTGATGGAGACGGTGTTCTACACAAGGAAAGTGTTTTTATGAAAAATGGGAGGATGGTTTTGTTTTCACTTTCATCAGAGGAAACTGACAAGTGTTTGGAAAGTATCTGCGGACGTCACAGCAACACGCCACAGCAGAAACTGAACCTACTCCCACCAACGTTTTTGCAACATTTCATCAGAACGTACTACCTGCGTGGTACACAGCAGCAAACACCCTTGGGTTTTTTTGCCGACACCGTCGTACCAAAGAAGGCTAAAGCTAAAAAGATTGGTGCATCCTTACATCTTTCCATGCTGTGTGTAAATCAAGAACTAATCTCCAACAAATGTACCAGTAACATTCATCTCTCTGGCAGAAAAATCGACAGCTATTTATGCTCTAGTTTTAGCACGTCAAGAAAATCCAAACACCAACTCCAAGCAGTGTCAAAATGACGCCCAAACATGTAGTTGCTTCAATGTCGGAGTTCTGAAGAATCCTTTCAACTTTGTGAGGCTCAGGAATCTCATTGGCAATGCTGTAACATCAACACCTCATTGACTGCCTTTTCCACTTCACACAAAACCCACCATCTAAGCATCCATCCACCCACAACAACCTTCAAAGTAACACTTCAGACGTCACCATGTGAAGGGTAACCATGATATTATGCACTCCGAATTATTCTGAGCTGATTTTGGATGTGACCATTCTTTTGCTCTGATCTGTTGGAATAATTCAGTTGGAGCCACCTCGCTGCTTTTGATATGTAATTTAGCAGTCATCTGCAGGAATTTTAGTGTGAGAATGAGAGCAAATGAGAGCACAAACACACACTCCTGGATCTGATGTTTGAAACAGTGACATTTGCATCATTTCTTTGCTATTAAAAAGCGGCACCAGTGCTCATTTCACAGTATGTAGAAGTCAAAACCAAATACTTCAACGTTAAGCCTTACAACGTAATGAATTATGATGAACCTTCTCCTCTGTCATCCCCAGGGAGTGGACTACGAGAGTCGGAGCTCCTACTCCTTCTCTGTGGAGGTACTCAACCCCATTGTAGACCCTCGCTTTCTTCGTCGAGGACCCTTTAAGGACCGGGCTTCAATACGAGTAGCTGTCTTGGATGCTGATGAGCCGCCAAGATTCTCCAGGTCCCGATACCACATGGATGTTTCTGAGAACTGCCCGCCAGCCTGCACGGTGGGCCGGGTCAGTGCCATAGATCCAGATACTGGTCTCACAAATAACATCAGGTAAAGTATGATGCACGTCTCCTCTTGCAAACACTCAGCATTTTGACACATTTAGCGCATTAAGATCTGAAATTAATCAAGTGGTTCACCTCACTGCGTCCCTTATTGTGCTCTGATTTGAGAATTGTGTTGTACAGACTAATTAGTTATTCTCTTTTTTTGGTTAATATTGAAACTTCAGCAAAGAAAAAAAGAAAAAGAGCTACCAGGACAAAGCCAACTAAATATCTGCAGTGTGTTGCATTGAGCCAGACAGTAACTACAGGCACTTGCAGGTTCCAAGCTTTCACTTGTGTTTGCAGTCAATTTTGGCTTAAAAATTCAAGGAGGGAGGAGATTGATTTGTCTGTAACAACCAAAGAAAACCGTGTCCCCATTAAAAGAATAAGCCCCAAAAGTGAGTGTATGGGGAGGAATGATAGTTGGTATATTCACAGAGATATTTAGATAATCGGTTGCACTTCAAAAGAGCTCCTATCTGCTGTGATAATCTCTATATTAATTCTTTGGCCATTTGAATGCAGACTTCCTTATCACTCCTTCACACACTTGCCCTTTCTACTTATTTAACTCCACACCCCACTGCCATCTCTGCTTGCTTCCTTCCTTCCTTCTGCTTCACTTCAGCACTTCTCTCTGACCTCTCCTAACTTCACTCGCCTTTCTTCTATCAACAAGAGTATATTTCCCTTCTCACCCTGCTTTCTTTCCTTCAGATTCTCCATAGATCCCCAGTCAGACCCGGAGGCTCTGTTCCGTATCACCCCAGACACAGGCCTCATCACCACGGCTGTGGAGCTGGACCGGGAGCGGGAGCACTGGCACAACATCACAGTCATCGCCACTCAGAGAGGTCAGATGTACCACCTAACATTGAGGCATCATTAGAGCAGTTTCCGGTGAAACCACCTCTGACACCTGCAGCCACTTATGATTAGGAGGTTTAAGAGAGTGTTAACTGCATGTTGTGGAGCCTGAAAAGCTCAGTATCCAGTGTGCCGTGCAGCTCACTAAGCAGCTTAGCTTTCAAGTCATCAAGCCATGAGGGGAATGCTGTTTGGCAGCTGAAACGATTTGTTACAGCTTGCCTGACAATCAATTGATCTATATTGCGTCAGTTATCTGCCGCAATAGAGCCTTTCTCATTGGAACACGACTGAAATCCCTGCATTAAAGCAACAAATCGAGACTTTCCTGACACTGTAATAGCAAAGGGGAGTGGTAGGGATACCAAGTTAACACCCAGGCATTTAGATATTAGTCAGGAAAAAACAAGGAGATATTGTGGAGCTTTCAGTCATACGTGTGAAGTAATTCAACCAAATGTTGAGCTAGAGTAGGGAATTCCACTTTTAAGGGAATTTCTATGTTCTCAGTTAAATGGGGATACAGTGTCGACATCCCTGTGAATTCATATACAGCTCAACCAGAAATCTATTCAGTTCTATGAGAATCCCTGTAGCCTTCGATAGCTGTGAAAAAAACTCCTCCTTCTGTTTTTTCTCTGTGTGCCAGGAAGTTTGATAAAGGATAGAGCAAACAGACTTCTAGGTTAACAAGCTGTTATGGTACACTCAACTCTTCCTGCACCACATAATATTAAATTCCCATCTGAACTGTGAAGAAATCCTCCTGTTTTTGTCTTGTTTTTTTTTTCATACCACATGCAACCACAAAACAGACTGAGTGAATGAATTAAACTGCAATGTCGTAGGACGGAAACGTCCCTCTGTGAAATAAAATGTCAAAAACCGCATGATTGTTTTGTAAGTATTGATTAGATAACAGTAAAACAATACAATTCTTTAGTCCCTGGCATGTAAGATAATGATAGTGATATTTCTTCTTTGATTCAGCAATATGGTTTGGCTTTAACAGAGATTACTCTGATTGGCTATTTGGTGTACCTAGAGAGTCCACGATTTCCCCTGATTTGTGATTTCTCCTTATTTTTCACATCTGCTTCTTTCTGTCTTCTTCCACAACCAACAAGACAAGCATTAGCAATGATATGCCCACAACAAAGTTCTAACTGCCCACATCCTTAAACTGCACACAGCCTTCTTCAGTGAGCAAACGACAATGCTTTATTAAGGTTATTACTCATTTATTTTTTTCTTAATCTTGGCAGTCTCCTGGTTTCCCTTGACAAATACCATAAATAGACAACCTCCCAGTTATGTAAGTCATTTTTTCAAACCTCTCACTGCAGCTGTAAAGTATCTACCTGACAAGTGGCACAAGGGAAATATGTCTCTTATGAGCATCTCAACATCGGAGCATTCATCATTCTCAAGTCTTTTAATTATGAATCCACAATGTTTAGATTAGGAAGAAGGAGTGGGGCGGCTCAGCACTGCGCTCGAAACCACCGGCCTTTGTGTGACATGAGACCAAGATGGATCATATGTTCCGTCAGTAACGTGTCAACAGCACTTTTGCCATTTCTTCCAACTGGTTCTTGATGTGGATTTGGAGTAGAAGAGCCCTGAGAGAACAGGCTTTCAGTTGAACCTCAGTCATGCATTTAAGAAAATGCAGCATTTATTGAACACAACTGGGCCCTGTCATGTTATCTTATTTTATTTTTTTAGTAAACAATACTTAAAAGGAGTAAATACTGTAGTGCATGTGGTGTGAACTGTTTTCAGGGGATGTTGCTTAGTTACATATTTTAACCACATTGGAAGTCTGGCAGGTTGAAAATGACTAAATACCACTAATGCTATATCAAGATAATTATTACCTGGCAAGAAAGGCCATGCCTGCCCTTTTGAATTGTCAATGTTTCTGTTTCAGCTTACCTGACTTTGTTTGCTTTTCAAATTATTAATGTGAAATATGACTGTAAGCACTACGACTCTCAGAAGCAAAGACCCAAGGATTATCACCTCATTTGAAGCTATTTACCTCTTATTTGCTACCAATAATGATAGCTTCTTCTCTTAACCCAAACCATCTTCACCACTTTTGGGTCCTGCTGAGATCCAAACCTTAACCATGCTGGTGGCAAATCAGAAAACAGTCATATGAATCATTTTATTAGTCACTGCTTTTCTAAGGTTCTGACAATCTGCTCGTGCCAGATGCTGGCTCAGAAATCACCCATGCTCTACAAGTACTGGAACCACTGATGAACGAGATATTTTTCTGTTGCGTGTGGGGTATGCATTAAAATTAACACCAGATTGCAATTAAATGCTGGCCAAACTCCAACAACATTGTTGGCAGGTGACAAGTAATTAAGGCTCTCAACAAAGTGATCCAATTGCTTTTTATTTTTGTAAAAGTGAAAAGTATTGTTGCAGAATTCCACCCGCTGTGTGGAAGGAAAGAAAAGTTGTTTTGTCGCCAAGTCTTGTTCTGGACAAAGTTAATCTTTACTTAAAATCTACTCGGGGCTCCTTGTGGCAGCAGAGTGTTGGTAGGACTGAGGCTTCAGCACAGCAAGGGCTTGTCTTGAATAATGAGCTCTATCTAATAAACAGACTGTTGGAGGTTGTGTTGACATAAACACAGTGGGAGCCCTTCCATGGCCACGGGCAGGCCCCACTCACCCGGTGGCATTACAGCAAGAACTCATTTTCAGCTTTTCAGCCAATGCTTGTCATCCATGACTCTGTGTTCGTGCTTTATGTTTGAGAACATGGTGTGGGAGTGTATGTTAATGAGTATGTAAATGTGTGTGTATAGAAAGTGTGGCACAATGTGTCACTTGCTTGTCTGGCTGAGCCTGGATTGTGTCACAGCAGCCTAAAAATGTAAAATGGGCGAATGTTCAGGAGACTCAAGCATTTCAAGCGTGGCTGTGAGAACTTCTTGTTCAAGTGTGTGTACAGCCAAGTGAATGTGATGTGGCAGAGCCTATGCCAATCCATTTAAACTGCACCATTGTGGACCGACTGCTCTCTGCACATTGTTCTGCCTGATCTCGATCTTTCTTAAAAGAGCACACAAACGCACACTTGACACTGTGAGATGTTTTGGCGGAGTATGGAACCCTTTGATGTTGGGAAATTTCACTGCTATAAAAGCATCCTTTTTACTCCCGCTGTGATCCTGTGAGCTGTTACACAAGTCAAATTAAACCAGTGGTACACACTGTTTATTTATCCAAATGTGTGCTGGCTAACGTCATCAGACAGTCGTTGAAGTTTTTGGACAAAAGCTCAAATGCTTGCTTGTGCCTGTGAGGACAACTGAATGAAATTAATGGCGTGCAAACTTGCGCCCATATGTGTGGTGTACATAAAATTTAATTCATCTCATTTTTCATGTAACAGGTGTATGCATGTGTGTGTGGGTCTGTTTTCCTTGGCCACATTTTAATATTCTGCTCTCTGGCCCTTCCAGACAATCCCAGCCAGGTGTCCAGAGTCCTGGTTTCAATAGAGACATTAGACCTGAATGACAACGCGCCTGAGCTGGACAGACAGTACACCACGGCCATGTGTGACTCATCTTCCACCGGACAGGTCAGTGTGGATTTAAATGAGCTTTGAGGTGGATGCCTATGTGGGCATGAAAATGTCTGCTCCAGAAATGAAAGGCTTTGCATTTGAAAACTAAGCGCACTGCCAGGGGAAAGTTTTTCACATATGATTATGAATCAGACTCATCTTAAAAGAGTAATGACAACATCAAACAAGCATTAGAAAAAGGCATGAAAAAAACACAAAAAAGGGGAATATAAATATGTAAACATTTTATATCCAATTGCCCCTCCAAAGCCTACATTCACAGATGCAATTATTTATTTATCCATTTCAATATTTCAGAGAAGAGGAGGGAAGTCTATTTCAACGTGACAGTCATGGAAAACAGAAAGTACATGTCTTTTAATTCAATTCAATTTTAGTAGGTTTTTATATATTGGGATGTACAAAAAAAAACCTAAAATGGGTAAAAAATTACTTCATATGAACAGCTTCACATTGCAGTTTATGTAACAAAACCCAAAGGAGAAGCAATGTGTGGACAACCTTTCTGTCTCCATATAAATGAAGAGGGTAAGTAAAGACATGGTGCTGCTGATCAAATGCAATTGCAAATGATCGATTTATCATCGACAAGTGTGAGCACCTCTGTAAAATCGTAGTTTTGGTGTTCCGAGGAGGAAAGACATCAGCAGTTATCTTGGAAAAGCAATTATTTTCCCAATCTGGGAAGGGTTATAAAGTCATTTCCAAATAGGTGCACTGTGAGAAAGATTTTCCACAAGTGGAAAACATTCTAAAACATTTGCCGATCTTTCCAGGAGTGGACGTCCCAGCAAGTTCACTCCAAGGTCAGACGATGTTGAACGTTAAAAGTTAATGACGGTACAGTTAGAAAAACACTGAACAAGTATGGCTTGTTTGGAAGGGTTGCATAAGAAAGCCTCTTCTCTTTAAAACCACATGGCAGCACAGCTTAGATATGCAGAGTTGCATCTGAACAAACCACAAGGCTTGGACAGACAAGACACAACAGTGGAGAAGTTTGACCATAATACATGACAGCATGCTTGGTAAAAACTACACGCAGCATAACAGTGCAAACAGATCATGTTGCTTTCAGTTATATATGCCAAAAGATCTTACATTGGGGCTGTCTTTTTAGATAGCCAGCTCTCATATTATTCTTAACAACCTCCGGCAACATAACTTTCAATGTGCTAATGTCATCATTCCCATTTGCAGATGATGTAATGCTATTTCATAATCCACACTCTTTGTCCAAATGGAATTTCTCTGTTCAACAGCCTTCTCTTTGTGCTTCCTAGAAAAAATGTCCACATACACACTCCAGACTGTAAATAACATGAGGTTGTGAATTGTTTTGCTGTTGAGACAAGACAACTATCAGTGCAGTAAGTCACCAATCGGACCTTTAAGGCACAGTGGTAAGGCAGAAACCATTCCTCACTGAAGCACTTATGACAGACACCTGGTAGCTTGCCAAAAGGCAGTTAAAGAACTGGCAGACCGTAAGAGGAAAAATTCCACTAATCTGAAAAAAGGAAGAAAATTGAAATCAGGCACCCAGCTTCACCTTGTTAATCATCAATCAATCAATCAAACATGGTGATGGGAGCATCATTCTCTGGCATGCAGAAATGTAATATACAGTGAGAATCGTTGTCAAATCTTTTCCAAAAGACAACGTAAAATGTAAAACATGTAAAACACAAATGTTAACGGAGGTCATCTTCTGAGAAACCTGAAAATGTTATCGCACTTATGATCCACTTCAAACCAGGCTGAGATTGAATGTATTCTGCCGCAATTAACCAAAAAGACTTTCGACTGTCATTGTTTCCAAAGATGCTTTAACCAGTTACTCAGTTAGTACATTACAAAAAACACTATTTTAAGACTGTAAACATATCAAGATATGGGAACTCAATATGGTGTGAAGAGTTCCCTACTGTACTTATACTGAAAAAAGCTTTTGTTTGACTGAAATGAGATGGTCCCGGCGTATATTAGTAGTGTTTATTTGTACTTTTCTACTCCAGGACCATAAAACATATTTTGACATGTCATAGGTTGTTCTACCTTTGCTCGCACCTTAGAGGCAACTTCACAGAGCTACCCTCTAGCACTGCTCACTTCTCATTTCAGGTACTTTCAGGGGTTGTCAGCAGTACTGAAGATTGCAATTTATCAAGAAGTGTGAAAAGAACTTAAGTCATGTCCTCCCAGCAGAGGCAGCAGCTCCAGCACTCTTTGTGTGTCTACATACGAGGCGCTGGTGGCACTTTATTGAGCATAGGTCAGCAGCCTTCTGGTTGGACTCAATCCCAGCACTCAGTCACTGCAGTAACACACTTGGAAACAGGGAAACAGACTTGTAGCATGGGAGAATAGTGTGGGTAAAGTGCAAGCCAGCGAGGACAGCAGGGTTGATAGAAATACGAGGTGTATATTTTCTGTGGGATCGCACATAGTGTGGATGATTGAATCCTAGAGCTCTGGCATTGTGTGCGTAGACACCCCATTGGTACCGAAACGTCACAAGTTTCTGGACAACTTCTTATAGTTACATCATTATACTATAAAGTTCCTACAGATTGTTGTATGTGAAGCTTTCCAACATGATCTCATGAAAAGATGAAATACCTGCTTTGGTCCACAATGCAAAATGTAGCCCTTTTACTAAAAGGTTAAACGTTTCGGTATAACTCAATACATGATGATGTCGGTGCTTACTATGTGACCTTGGCAAAGCCTGACACTGTTAACTCTGCCAAAAATGTTTCATAAGGAGGAATGAGTCATAAGGCATTGATTGACTTTAGAGCTAGAGACTTGAGCTAGAGAAAGCCAGCTCAATACTCCCACTGCACAACATTTTCAACAGTTGTTTTCACTTTCTGCTTCAGATTCGGAATTAAAAATCCATGGTTAAGGTTAAAAAAGTAATCACTGTTATGGGTTACACACTTTGATACTGATGCTGCCCTACGCAAAACAGCTGTCTGAGAGCACATTGCCATCTCACAGTTCATAACGCTGGGTTGTGACATTTCTGCATTTGTGGTCAAAAGCCCCTATTACATGTTTTCTGGTGTGACAGGGCTAAGCTTTCACTCTGTTCATGTCAATTTTTGTCAGAGGTGATGAAGTGGGAATTTTTCTAATCCCACACACTATTGTGAAAGAAGTGGCTTGACTGTTGGGGCAGTTAAAGACACGGCCACTGGGTACATTTTTTAAATTTTAATTTATAGTGTATTTTCTGACCAAATACCTGCAATCATCTGAGCTTTACTTGATGGTTTAGTGGTAATTAGCATATGTAAACAAATTTCTAAGGTCGAGGTTTTAAACACGGTAAACAGCACAGCTTGTTGTATTGTGAATAGAAGCATGTTGGAACATGCTGTGTTCATTGGAATATCTTGTGCGTACCATTAGTGTAAGGGTTGCAAATCAGAAACAATGTTAATGGGAGTGTCGCTGAGGATCTAACATTGTACTGATCTGCAGTATAAACATACTGGCAACCGACTCATTTCAATAACGACCAAAGCAGCGTGCTAAGAGCAGCGCACAAGTGCAGCTTGATTATTATACAAACACAACTGGCCATATAAGCATGAGCCTCCTGACCCGTTAAGCTGAAAATCTTTGACACTCAAGCCATGAAACACGTTGCAAAAACGATTAAGGAGAATATTTTGGAGTCACCTCACAGCCAACTTAGTCTATACCCTACTCTACATTCTGCATGTGAATAGAATGCTGCTGATAGTTGTCAACGCCTGGAGAACACCTCCTGCCATTTTGGATCTTTCCAGATGTTCAAATTGCCAGTTTCACAGGCACAAATGCCTCTCTGTACCATCAGAGATGTAGACTTTTAAACTGAGAACTGATAACAAGATGACAAATTGACAACAAACTCAAGATGAGCTAATATTTTTCATTTGTGATATTTTTTATATGTTTTACCTATTTTAAATTTTGCACTCTGAAAGGTACAGTTCCATGAATACATATGCAACAAGGCCATGATCACTGTGTCGACATCTTTTGGGTGCTAGTGTTCCATTGCACCTCTTTAGCAGCAGTTTGCACCAATATATGTGGCCCCTTAGTGTGTTGGTACTGACATAAACAAAACAGAGAAAAAAAAATCAAGATATATTTGGATGAAAACTCCTCACATGTCAGACGAAGTACACAAATGTTGTGCTCTGTGATCATGTACAACAAATCGTAGAACCGCAACACAAATCTGTAAAGACATCATTACCGTATGTTGTCGGAAAGAAGCTAAAGATGAATCCGTTACCTTTCAAACAGCAAGTCTTCTTCAAAGAAGCAAAGTACTTCCGAAAAGTTTTCATTCAAACATGGAAGTGTTGATACAAAACAATGAATATTCTAGTATGGGAGCATGTACGGCACAATTGAACAAAGCTGTATCTTTACTGCAGGCACATTCACTGTGGAGGTAGTTGAATCCTACATGGCCTGTTATCAGAATGCGACAGCTATTCTTATTGTAATTAAACTCGAGCCTCCACTCAGACTGTCTCCTTCCTTCATGCTGTATTTGTCTTGTCTATTTTTCTGCATCACGGTTTGCTTACTTGTTCCCATCTCAATTATAAAAATCATCTCTTTGCTCCTCAGCTTCTCCCTGGAAGCCAGTCTTTTCTTTCGCTGTCTTTATTTCCCCTCTCCTCCATCTTCAGTATTCCATGCTGGCTCCATCACTATAATTTGGTGACTTGGCCCATCTGTTGTTTTTGCTCTGCTTGAGTCTTTGTTGTTTCGCCACTAAATCTGTGATTCTGCAACGACAAAGTCGATTTGTTTTCGCCTGTGATGTTCATGTTTGTGTGTCTGTGCGTATTGTCATTTGAGCGAGCGGGAGACAATTCATGAAGGAAAGATTATGATGTCTTCCTCTGTGTTGAAGTTGTGCATTCACGGCGCTGTTTGACAAGTCATTTGGCAAAAACGCGGTTGAATATTCACACCCAGGATATGATCCCACGATGTGACTGAACATGGTAAATCTTCTGAAGGACTGGAGACGCTGACTGACTCACAGAGCATGCGGCACCCTTCATCGCTGCATTCAGACTCGTCGCTTGTACTCGAAAGCATTCCTGAAAGAACATCTTGCATAATGACAACCAGAGTTTTTCATTAAAATTAAATTACCCATCAGCATGTGGCTGCGGGAGATTCCTTTTAGATTAATTTTCTTATCATTGCCACTGAAGATGCTATTACTAAATTGAAAGCCACACTTCACTGTATTTGTGAAAGTCTATTCACGTCAGACACAGTTATTTATTTGGTGTGAGTATCAGACACAGTTCACTTGTGTCTTTATACTAATTGGCTTGTTTTGAATCCTGCCGACGTCGGCTAATGGCTTGTCGCTAAAAGCACTCTCTGTGTAAGTGTCTTTTCCCTTCCTTTCATTTTCTTTTCTCTTTCCTCCTCATGTGTCCCCTTTACACACACATGCACATTCATCCCCTCCCCTCACGCAGTCTCTTCTTCTCTCTCTCACGGTGTTTCAGGTGGTGCAGGTGTTGCGGGCGATTGATAGAGATGAGGGAGGGAACGACAGCACCGTGTACTTCAGCATCCCTCCAGAATCCCGCGCTGCCCTCAACTTCAGTGTCAGAGACAGTGGAGGTAGGCTCTCAGTCTGTTCCTCTTTGGCTTTTTCTATTAATTTGCTTGTTTTTCTGGTTCTCTCAGACACATGCTCCCCCCCCACCTTTTAGGAGTCTTAATCCACATATTTCTTCCCCGCCTTCCTCTCTTGTCATCCCTGTCTTTTCTGCTATTCTCTGTTCTTTTACCTTCCTCTCAAACCCTCTGCCGTTCTGACTCCCCCTTCTCATTTCCTGTCTCTGCCTCTCTCTTCTTCCATCCATCTCCCAACTCTGGTGGCCCTATTGTTTTGCTTTGTTATCCTTCTCTCTTTTGTTCATTCCTCTTGTTTGCCTTCACATATCCTCTGCATCCATCTTTCCCTTCCCACTGCCATCACTGTTTCCACAAAAACCTTTCTAAGAAATCAGAGCAGCTTCATGTAATTCCCTTCACCTGAATTTGATTTAGCACTGAGTTGTTCTTTTACTCTGTAGTTCCTTTGTGAATCATAATTTCACTATTACTGTTTACTGAGTTTTACAGCATTAGATTTTAGACATAACAGAAAACACACAACCTCTTCTTACTTGTAAGACTTTACATATCAGCACATGATTTAAAAAAAAGTATTTTGGGGGTTACCAGCTCTTAGAATTTGCAAAAAATACATCCTCAGATGAAAAACAACACATTAATAGTGATTTGACCAAAACTTAGCCACAATGCACAGACAATGTGTGAAAGTCCACCTTTATTGCTGCTACACCTTGGGAATTAAAAGGGTAAGTAGCAGCTAGGTACTGCTAATCAAATGCATTTGATTAATTTATTACGTTCATATCTTCATTGATTGATGAACTAACTTTTGTTAGTTTGCTGGTCGGGAGCTTTCAGGTGTGTGTTAACAGAGAAGAAGTTGTTACATTAAGTGGAGATGTTTGCTCATAATGCACAGCAGCACGTTTGGAGAAAACCAAAGAGCTTATCAGCTCAAACACCTCATACCAACTGTCAAGCACGGTGGAGGACGGCTGATGATTTGGGCTTCTTTTGCAGCCACAGGACCTGGACACCCTGCAGTCATTGAGTTGTACATGAACTCCTCTGTATACCAAAGTGTTTGAGAGTAAGACACATTCAAACACATTCCTTTATTTGGAATAGCATGAATTTGAAAAAAATGCTTTACAAATAGTATGTTCCACATACTTCACAGGAGGTCATTCCTGCTAGCAGCAATACTATACACAATGACAGCTTATGATGATTTAATAAAAACATTAGAATTTCCCATTGGGATGAATGAAGTATGTTTCATTTTTATTTTCCTTTCATTTTATAGAGACCACACATACAAATCAAAACACTTCACCACCAGTGTAACCATTGATTTGTGCACTCTTCGTCACACACTTGAATTCAGTTACTGAGTGCACAATTATCAAGAACAATGTTAAACATATACAATGCTCCCAGTCGGAAAATGCTATCAAACCTCAAACTTGAATGTGCAATAAAGAAAAAGTTTCCCCTGGGAAATTACTAAGTGTTTGCAGAATTACAAGGCAACTATATCACAAAAACTCCCATTTCCCAGCTATTTTTTTATGTATTCTTGTGGTAAGCAGCATGACATTAAAAAAACACCACAAAATGTAATAGCATTTGGTGTCATTTTTAACTTTTTCCAAAATTTGGAAACTGTTGGAGATGGAGCAAGCAACTTTTCTACTGAAGGATGACAACTTTGCTTCCTGAGTTGAGGCGGCCCCGCCGTTTAAAGAAAATGTCTTCCAGAAACTGGCTGTGGGTTTGGGAGTGGTACTTTCACTTCATCTTTAACCTTAAAAGCCCTAAATTGCTCATCCTCAGGGATAGCAACCCATAGCAGAACCCCTTCTCCCTCCTGGTGCTTGACTTGAATTGGTGCCCAGTCAGTTAGAGTTGGAGCCACAGATTCCTATCGTTCGGTCACTCTCATTGTATAAAAGGTTTCTTTTTAGGTATTTCTTGGTCCAATCTTAACAGCTCAGCTTGTGAATCTTACACAGTGGTGTTCAGTCTTAACAGGTTGCAGATATGAAATATAGTGTCTTGGGAAGATAAATGGATCCTTGAAGCTTCACATTTAATTTATCTCAAGTCTTCTGCAGGAAACTTGCTCCTTTTCTTCTCTCTGAGGTTTTTACAACCATAATGACAATTTGAAACTATTTGATCATCAGGTGATCACACATGAATGATTGCCAACAATATTTTAGAGAGAGTTACATTCATTTGAATTTTGACTCATTATAATGACTGTTGAATAAAATTTTTGGCTCATTTTATTCAAGGCTGTGAGACCAAGCTTTCATGTTTATATTATTTAGAAAATATGCATAGAAGCAAAAAGTTCACAGCTAAAAATTGCGTGTGCAATTTTCTCATAAATATATATGTCAGATATATAGAAGACATATCTAGAAATGTTCGTGGAACTAATTTTAAATAAGAAAAGTGATGTATCTTTTGCACATAAGACTGATATGAATGTTCCCAGTTACACATTTGGCAGACTGTGTAACAGTTAGCTAAAAGATGTGTGCAGCACAAAAACTGCGGAATGAACTGAGGAGCGATGGTATTTTCACTTTGTTATAAGCAGTCTGTCTCAAAGACACATCATTCCTTCCAGTTAATGTAGTTGCAGCTACAATATAACTTGAAATATCTCAGCATGTTGTGCAGTGTGACCTTAATAAAAATGAGGAAACTGTACAAGTGGAGCTCAAAAGAAGAAGTGTCAGGACTTAAAAAAATATCTACAGCAGATGAACAGTATCTGTAAGTGATGTCCTTACAAAAGAGGAAAAAATCTACCAAAGACCTGACACAGGACCCAAGAGATGCATCTGGACCTTCACTTGATCTATCTACTGCTCGCTGAAGCCTCATTAGAAATGGTCTCCATGGAAGGGTGGCTGTCAAGAAGCCATTCTTAAGGAAGGGAAACAGGGAGAAAAGGCTGAACTATGCCAAATGACATAAGAAGTGGACTGAAAATCAGTGGCAGCAGGTCTTATGGAGGGATGAATCCTATTCCTGAAGACTACTTAAAGAAATGACTAATGATAAGCTTGTTTAACAGGGTTTAGACTGTGATGAAGAATAAAGGTGTCCATACTAAATATAGACTTTCACGCTCATTAGAACTACATTAACTCTGTTTTTGCCTTATATACGGTATTTCCATTTATGTTTGCGTATTTCAATAAATTGCTTCACCAATTTCCAGGTTTCCTTGAAATATATGAAGAATTGAGGGGTAGCTAAAGATTTTTGTACTTTGAATAAACAAGTAATTGATTTGAACAAAGTATTGATTTGTTTAGGTTTAAGTAAGTTGCTCGATTCATGAAATATTAAAAACTGCACTTTCGACTGCACACATGCTTTATTTGGTACTGAGAGAAAACAGTCTCATACTTACAGATAAATGTCCAAGTCTACACATAATTACCAAGCAGTTTAGACCAATATCAAACAGTCTTTCTAAAGGCCACAACATGACCAGAATGGAATAATATACAATGATCTACAATGATCCTGTTTTCATCTTCACCTTCACAGATGTGATCCTTTGTCTTTCAATAAGCTTTCTGTGCATAGAAATGTCTCAAGATATTTACTAAATTCTTTTACATTTATCTCCTGATAATGAAATATATGTACAGAAATTGCATAAGATTGGACGTTTTGAGGCTTTTTTTTGCAATCTCAGCTCTGCACAGATCCTTTAATGCATGCTGCGTTTAAGTACTAGCTGATAACTAGGACATCTGGGCTTTCATAGGATTCATGTGTAATGTCAAAGCTGGATAGATATTTTCTTGAATCCCTTGTCATCCCTTGATTGGAACACACTATTGGATCACGGAACAGGAGGATAAGCTCACTGACATGTGGTATCAAAGGCCTCTTTGATGTGTCAGCCAACAGTGGAACAGAAGAACAATAAGATCACGTTCTGTTCCCATATGGACGGCTTGTCACAAAAACATGCTACATTATTTGCTTTGTTAGAGAGGATAATGATTTGATCTGCGGTTTGGATCGCAGAGGAATTTCTGGATAATCACTTTTGTCATGTTGGTACACCTTTGCAGTGCCACTCATGCTGATGAAATACATTCAGGCCTCTTGTCAGTGGCATTATTTTTGTTACCTTCAGCATTTAATTTATACAAAGTGTAAAAAGATCTTCCCCAAAGATATTCTGCTATTCTTTTGCTCCAAAGTCAGAGGAAGCTTTACATGTGGGGTTTATATCAAACTTTAAAGTTTAAATAAGTTTAAATTTTTTAGCAAATTGGGAGCCATAAATTATTAAGTGTGGCTCCAGCGGGACATGGAGGAGTCATCCTATTAGCTCTGTTTAGTGTCATTGTTCTTTGTGGTGTTAATCAATCACCAACTGATTGAAAACTGGCAAAATAAAATTTTTTGGGGTATCATTTTAAAATAGTCTGCTAAGATTCAGTACAAATAAAAACATTTAAAACTGCACCATGCAGTTAACAGCTGGTTAATAATAAGTTGTATCCTCTGTGACTGTCTTCCCTCAGGCCCCACAGCCAGCCTGGTGCTGCTGTCCCAGCTCCAGCCACTGTCCCGCTCCTCATCCTCCACCCTGACGCTCTACGTGCCGCTCGTCCTAAGAGACGGGACGTCGGGCCTCACCAGCACGGGGACAGTCACCGTGTCTGTCTGTCCCTGCCTGAGAGGAGGGGCACGGGCCGGGGAGAAAGAGAAGGACAAACAGACGGAGGGAGAGTGGGACTGGGAAAGAGAGGCAGTGTGTCTCCCTCAGCAGTCCACGTTGCCGTCCCCTGGGCTCAGCACAGCCGCCCTGCTGGCTATCCTGGCTTGTGTCGCTACACTACTTGGCAAGTACTTTGTTACGTAGAAATAAAGTAGAAATATAATATGATGTCATATAAATATCTGATGATATAAAAATCTGAAAATGAAATGATAGCAACAGCAGTTCACTTTAAAGGCCCTTATTTATATATTCTCCATGTTTTTTTTTTTGTTTTTTTACTGCAGAACTTATTACTATCTATACAGTGAAGCTATATCATTAGAATTTACTGCCCGCAAAGGAGTTTAATGCTAATCTACAAATAAAAACTTGAGTAAATAGTGTTTAGGGCTGTTTACTCTCCACTACACGCCTGGATGATTAATCTGCATATGAAAATAATGAAAGCAGCAGCAGAAATATTTTCTCTTAGTCACAGCTGCTCAATTGCTGGGTTTACTTTTCCTCTCAGTTTTAGCCCAGTTATTACCTCGGGCAAGGTCAGCTCTAATCACAGCTAAAGTAACATTTCCGAGTAATTATCTGGTGCCTCGGATTTTTGATGGCAGCATAATAAAAAGTCACTGTCGTGTTTGCAGGAACCCTAACGCTCAGTTGCATAATGTTGAGGTGAGCTGAAAAGGCTCTGGCTCACGGCCAGCATCATCGTCATTTTTATTCAGTCTGTTGGATCACCACTCATGCCTTGTTGATTTAGGCGTTATCATTCTGGAAGAGACCAGTTAAAGCAAGAGAGAAGAAGGATATGGCGTGAAGGTGATCGCACATGATGGAGTTAAGAATTTAGTGCGCTAAGTGACAAGAGTATGAACCATACCAGGAAATACACACAGCTCTGTGGCGAGTGTGCAGCTGCGCTAAGGAACAACATAACCAGACCTTCCACAGAAAACAGCCCCAATCAGGACCCCATCTGGTTGTTTAAAAGGGGCACAGCTCACATAAAACATTTGGTAACCGCTTGTGCTTCATAGATGTAGGCTCCATTAAGTGAGAAATCATGCACATCTTGACATTAATATGATCCTACAAATTGTTATGATAGTTAGAGTTTTCTCACTGCTTTCAGGGATCATTGGATTATTTCCATGGAAATCAAATAATGAAACCTCCAACAATACAGTAGATTATTTTACTACAGCAGCTTAACCACCTACCATGCACCCACAAGGAAACACAACACAAACGCACATGAAATGATATAATAATTTTCTAATGTGGAATCATAGCAGAGCAAATGAAACCAAGAAACACAGCTGATCTGACAAGGTTTGGAAATAGAGTAAACGTCTCCATTTTATCTGTGTTAGATCAGAATCAAAGGATCATTTTACATGTCACAACATGATAAAAAAATCATCTGGCCCTTACAGGTCTTGAAATGAGGTAAATACCACCTCTAATGGACAACAATACCATACCCATTCCATTGTGTCATTATTCATCTAATAAAGATTAAGCTGAAATTCAGAAGCAGTTTGTAAATAACTACGTATGCCCCACGTTTCAGCAGTTTGTAGAACCACGTTTAGCAGCTATAACTTGAAGTGAATTGTTTTGTGTATCATGTTATCAGTCTCTCATATTTTTGTGAATTTGGCCCACTCTTTTTTACGACCATGCTTCCGTTCTTTGAGGCTCACAGGCGTTGTTTCAGCTCTCTTTAAGGTCCCACCACAGCAATCAGGTTGAGGTCTGGAATCCAAACAGTTTTGAAATGATCTTGTAAACCTTCCCAGATGGACGGACAGCAACAATTGCTTCTCTAAGATCATTGCTGATGTCTTTCACCTGACTACTTCTGTTTTTATAGAGGTGCTCACACTTGTGTTTCTGATGCGTTTAATTTGCAGCACCAGCGTCTGGCTGCTACTTTCTCTTTTAATTACTATAGAAGCAGTTAAAGTTGTACTTAGCTTCTTTTTTTCCGCACAGTTTCTGCTTTTTGACATAGTTTTAGTTTAATAGATTGATATACAGTGAAATATGTCGTGTTGTTGTTGATCTGAGGTTGTATTTACCTCACTGTAAGACGGGTAAGAAGGAGATGATCGTAGTTAGGTCCCGAGATGAAAAACTTAGGATTGAAAGAGAATGTTCCTTTTTCCCAAAGCTACATACAGCCTTTACAATGCAGCTAAGGAAGCAGTCTCCATGTCACGTGCACTGCTGTGGTGCATCTAATTTTTTTTAATGAGGTGGTGTTGAGATAATATGAAAGGGATTTGTGAGCGTGTCAGAAAATCTCTCTTTTTTGTGTCTTGGTTGGTAAATGTTAATATTCTAAACTGTTTGTGCCATGCTGGCACATACTGATTGACAGATGCATCTGCAGCAAAAAAAAAAAGAAAAGAAGCAATCTACGGGTCTAAGAAATTTGTTAAAAGGATTCAGGTTTTGGAATGGGAGATAGGAAAGGATCTTATGTTTTGAACTTTTATTTGGTAAAATAACTGGACATTAGGTCAACAAAGTGGTAATAAATTCCACTCCTATATAGCACCTTCTGTGGAGTCAGACACGTTATGTCGGTTTTGCTTTGAATTTATCGCCCAGGTTTTATAATATATGATTATATTAATATATATAAATAATTAACATTTCCTAAGCTACTTGGTTCATTAAAAGTTCTTGTAAATTAGTGCACAACTACAGCAAGTAATATTTTATGTTTCTGGGAGGATTTTTTCATGGGAGGATTTTTATTACAGGTACCCTTGTTGAATAGGTGTCAGTGAGCTTTGACAGTTTTTCTCATTACCACAGCCCAGGGTCAAATGAAGCTCTCTACTTTGAGAATATAGAATAAAAGAGTCATGACATCATGAGAGAATAAGTCATCCATTTTCCCAGCTGGAGCTCAAAGTCAATTACAGAATGGAGTCATGCAGCCTGCTGATATGATATACCAGCCCGCTAACCTGAGGCCTCTTCTGTGTTCGTTTTGTCTTTGTGTTCCACCTCTTTGTCTGCATGCATCCCTCATTCTTTCCTCTACCTTCCTCTCCTTTATTTCCCTTGTGACTTCTCCCCTTCTCCATTGTTCATCATTCTTTTTCCAATTTCCCTCCTATACCTCAATATCCTTTATTCCTGTTGCCATCCCCTCGGCAGCGGTGAGTGCCCTGTCGCTGTCTCTGCGCCGTCAGAAGCGCGACTCCCTGTCGCCGCTGGAGGAGGACGACGTGCGTGAGAACATCATAACCTATGACGATGAAGGCGGAGGTGAGGCTGACACAGCTGCCTTTGACATCGCTGCGCTCCAGAGTGCTCCACACAGTTCGCGCTCACGTGGATATCGCACGCTAGACAGCAGGAACATGTAAGTTGGCAGATGGGTGTGTAGGAGTGTGTAGGAGTTTCTCTACATGTGCTGGTACATGTTTCATTACATCAAACCCTTACATGTTGGAATGAAGACAGGAGGAAAAATATCCCCCTTGGAATAAAAGCTTTCATCACCGGTCAGCTCCTAACTGATCCATTTAAGTAACAGATCGAGCCACAACTCCCAGGCCAACATCAGTCACCGATCAAAATGCTTAAACAGAAGGCTATCAAGCTTGGCAGTCCCAGGAGACCACTTTGTTGTGTTCATTTCGTTAAAGCTCATTTATGTCCTGCTACATCAGAGAGCTGTTTGCAGCCACTTTGATGTTTCTGTGAAACGTTGTTATTGCCTTTGGACTAATAATTAGCTCCAGAATTCTCGCAAACTGTATGAAGAGGCCATAAACAAGTACAAAGGCTGCCTCTAGTTTATGGAAGATTGCTTCTCACAATTCATGGAGGTGGACAGAACAGCATGAAAAACCTGCTACATCTAATGCAATCCAGTGCAATACCCCTGCAATAAGCCTACCTTTGTGGAACTTTCTATGCCTCGTTGTTGATGCGCTGTCACCAAGAAGTTGACTGTAAAACTGCACGGTAACGGTAAAGCTTCACACTGTGTTTCTTGCATTGGGTTAAGATTTGAAAAAAGTATTACAAAAATAATTAAGAATATCTTGGTACATTACAGCACTTTTTCCCCCTTTTAAATGTCAGTATACAGAAGTGTGTCCACCTTTCACATGATTACAGGTCAAAAGCATATCAACAGAATGCCTCTTTGATTAGTTCATCGGGTTTTCTTTTTTTTAACAAAGTACGACAAGCTGTGACACACATTATCCATTATTGAGAACAGTTTGAAAAATCATACAACATTTGTGCATGAAAAGAAACATCTAAGGTTAACTAATTACTGTAGTTTCAAGACATGCCAGACTGAATATGGGATCACACACAAGCTTCAGCAGGAAAGCCTTAGAAATGAATAACATGAAATTGCTTTTAAACTGTGACGATGAGAAAATTCAACCAACTCTTTGATACAGAAAACAGTCATGAATATTACATTTATTATTTGTAACGAAGCATCTTACACAAGGCTGTACAGGATACAGAATAGAAAGAAAAAGATTCGTAGTATGTTTTACAGTCGGGGAAGAAAGGCACCCTTTGGTTCTATACAAGAAGTCTTGTTTGGTTGTTAATTTCAGAATCAGATGTTTGATAAGAATCTTGGATGAAAGTTTATTGGTTCAAATTCTTGTGTATTTATATGAGTATACAACAGAGTTGCTCATAGAGGTGAAGAATGACGTGTTCTTGGTGGAGTTTAGTGCTAATAGTAAAGTGTTGAAGGCAGACTGATGACCAGGCAGGTGTGAAAATACAACTGTGCCATCAGCAAAAGAAATAACACTGAAACATTGATTTATAAGAAATGTGTTATTTCCAGATACAAGGACAAACATATCTTGTTTCTGATGGTAGGATTGCTTGACTTAAAAAATAAATTGTATCATACTCATATTTCTTTCTTCATAACGATGTTGACAGTTGACATTTATTGACAAAAATTTTGAAAATAGGACTTGCAGTCTCCCACCCACTAATGTTTAGGTTTAGGGGTTAAAGTTACATGGTTAGGTTTAAATGTTAAAAAACATGCTTGTGGTTAGAAAGACAAACACTGTCACAGACTACATGGTTTGATATCCACTGGATGTGCTTGACAATGTCTCCTCTATGGCTGGCCAGACTGAAAATAGAGCTCTATTTGTACTGTGACTGTGCCAAATGCAAAAGCTCTGACTATAATTTTTTTAGTGGATTAAAGTGTTAAAGTGCTAAGTGACTTAACCAAGGATTCAAAGATTTTTGTGAAAGAAAGAAGTCTGAATATCAGAGAGTAGTTGTTGAGATCAGAGATACCGACACTCATAATGCATCGTGTCCAAGAAAAAGCCACAGAAGTGTTGAAACATCGCAGAGTAACATGAATATTGCGTGTTGTGTCTTTCAGTCGTTACACGCAGCATATTCAAGACAAAGCTCGCACCTACAGTTGGGCTCAGAATCCAGGGGTGGAAAACAACTACTCAGCACAGGGTGGACCCCTTTACGGTCGTGTCTGCTACAGCAGCCACACATTGCCGGTTCTTCGTCGCACACCAGGCGGAACATTTGATCCAGGCTTGGCAGAGCTGGCATATCGCTTTCCTGGAGGCCAGCCAGATCACTCCCTGGTTATCCAGAACCAGGGGGCCATGGTCGGGCCGATGGAGTCTGGGGCCGTGTACATAGCTCCTACAGACCTTAGTACTGGAAGCCGCACGGGAAGTCGCACAGGAAGCCGTGACGGGACAGCGCCCCAAAGTGGGGTCAGCACGTCTGACGGAGGAACGCCGAGGACGACTGACAGCCAGGAAAGAGGAGGAGGGACGGGAAGTGCCAGCAACTGTACAGAGGGGAGTAGTGAGGACAAAGCTAACCTCAATCAAGATGTGGACTGGGTAAGGATTACAGTTAGCCCTGTTTAAAATGCACAGTGTGAGGACTTACTGTTGTCTTTCAGTTGATATGATTTGATCCCAAATACTCTGATCTTTAGCATCCAGCGTGGTATGACAGTAAGAGATAAAAGAGAAAAGTTCATTTTAAGCATTTACAATATAAGTTATAATGGAATTCTACTTTTTGATCCAGTCTCCCGGGTCTTTGGAGAGATGAATGAGGATACCAGGTTATGAACTTTACATTGTCATTGTATACATAGCAATGTTGTCCATGACATCCAAGATAGCTGTCCTGCAGGATGCACTGCAGTGCTTCAGCTAATGATGTCTTCCAGTCACCATTGTTCTACTCATGCATACTTGAGCGTTTGGTGTGAAACTAGCATATGAACACATTCTGTACACCCAAACAGGAAAATACCAGGACAGATGTTAGAGCAAGAGGTAGATGTTGCTCTGAATCATGAATGAATATTGAATAATTTACTTGACTAATGATAGATGGCTGCATTGGAAATATAATTAAGGTTTAATGAATGATTTAATTATTCAAGTGGATAAGCAAATAATAGGTAAGAAAGTCATTCAGCAAATATAAAGGAATTATTGAATTGGCATTCAGCTCAATACACCAGATAATTGCAGTGATTGCACTTTGTGTTTTTTTTCTATTATCCGTGTAAAGCAGTTTTACACTATTCATTTTCATGTCTGTTTTCTTTTATGTATGAGGTCAAAGCAAGGCTCTCTGGTCCTTGCTTTATTTAATTTTCACGTATTCTATCTCTCTTTCACTTCCCTCTTCATCTCCCTTTCACAGTGCAGAATTAGCTCATTTTAATGTTCAATTAATGCCCATGCCTTCTCCCGACTATTCTTCCACTCAGTTCTGCTCAGAGTCTGTCTGTGTTATCTAAATCATTTTTTATCATCGTCATCTCCTGCTTTTTCTTCATTTGGGCTCTATGTCATCATGCTCCCCCATCTTTCTGCTTCTTTACTAAGCCTGTTATTAAAATTTCCATCATGCTTTGGCAAATTGTCTCATCTAATTTTGTGACACTGTAACCCAACCCCAGTGCAGAGCTGAAGCCACTAACACCCGCCTATGGTCCCTCCAGGTGCATTCGGAGACCTTGTCCAGGGAGCACAACCTCGTCATGACCCGATCTGGCTCCGTGATTGGCCAGGGTCAGGGCGCAGGAGGCTGGGTGTGTGACTCAGCTACCCTCCCCATGGCGGGACGCAGGGCCTCCCGGGCTGGCCTGTCACCAAAACGCACAAGCTCCAATCTGACTGAGCCTGACTCAAGTGGAGGAGGAGGACGGGGAGGGGAAGGGGCAAACGGAAGTGGTGGAAATGGAAAGTTGGTGTCCTGTGCAGATGGACAACAGCAACCTCATAATGGACGCAACTATGCCACTGTCCTGCAGGGGGAGATAGCTGGACCAAGGGACTATGCTGGCAGCCTGGGGAGAGGAGGACTGGAGATGGGGAGCAACTTTGTGGTGGCGAGGTCAGACATGGAGAACGGATTATCACTGACGGGGACGCCGTCTGTGTACCCAGAGGCAGCTGGCTTCATTGGAGACTGGCGTGATCGAGTGGGTCTGGGAGGGTATGGTTTGGGCAGACGGGATATGAGCCCTCAGCTTTTACCTTTCCCAGGTCAGCCACGGGGAGCATATGCTGGAGTGATGGGCTATGGGCCCAGCTGGGCTCCAGGAATGGAAACAGCAAGAGGGCCACAGGGGCCAGGGGGTCCCTCTTTGGCACTGAGGGTCGGTGAGTTCCTACGACTGCGCCTTGCCCAGATCACTTTTGACCCCTCGCAGCCCCCGTACGACTCTGTGCAGGTGTACGGGCTGGAGGGGACAGGGTCCAGAGCCGGATCCCTCAGCTCACTAGAGAGCGAAGGAGAGAAGGAGGATTGGGGCGCAGGCCTGGAGGAGTGGGGTCCCCAGTTCCAGAAATTAGCCCAGCTCTTTAAAGACAGGGAAAAAGAGAGGGAAGATAATGAAAAAGTGGAAGAGGGTGCTAAAACGGAGAGGGAAAAGAACGAAGAACCTGAGAAGAAAGAGATAAAGGAGGGAGGGGAGCAGGCTGGAGAGGAGGGGAAAGACTGAGGTCGAAAAAAAGTGAAACAAATAGAGGCAAAGGAGGTAGAGAGGAAGGGAGCGAACAGGAGGAGGATGAAAAGTCAACTAGAGCTAGAATGATGTGAAAAGAAGTTAAAGGGGGGAAAGATGAAGAGGCAAAGTAATAAAAAGAGACAGAGAAAAATGAGCCTAGGGAGGATGGAGAATGTGAGGGCAGGAGAGGGAGTGATTGATGTAATTTAAAGCAATAAGTGTTGAAACGCTGATATGGTTGAGCACAGATACTGAGACAATGCAGAGGCTGCTTCGGCTCAGGGCAGCAACAATTTGTTAAACGCTTTGGACAAAGAAAAACAACCCTAAACATTGCAGACTTGATTTAATTCAGCTTGCACGTCTAGAATGAGAAACAGCAGGAAAAAAGAAGGAAGACGTTACTCGATGCGTGTGCAGGCCTGAACTTCGTGTCCGTGCGTGCGTTTGAGTGTGAGGGAGGATGGCCGTGTGAGCACAGGTGCGTTCTGTATATGCATTTGGTTGCAAGAGCGTATGTGCGAGAAATGAAACAAAAACAGAGAAGAGTGGCAGGTACAAATCATGACACCCAGAGAAAATTAAAAGATGACAGTACAGACTGGCGCTACATAAACTGCCACTTTAGTTTTAGGGCAATGTGCGAGAGCAAAATTTGAACAAGGAAGTTAAGAAACTAGGGTACCACACAGCAGAAAATTATATCCGGATATAAAGGCAATGGGATGACAAGAATGTATAGAGACAGAAATTATCTTATAAGTGAGGCGATTGTACAGAAAACTGTTAAGTTTTTCTCTATCTGCAACGGCAGAAAAGTGAATTATTCAGCTTGCTACTCCATTCCAAATTAAAATTATGGAACATTTAAATCCTGCAAAAGATTCTCACTCTATTCAGCCCACAAGGAAAGCAGACATTGTGAAAAATTTAAACGATTAAGGGATGCGATCCCTCCCCTTCCACCACTCCTCTCCCTCCAGCCTTTTGTAGTTTACTCTTGATATGTTTACAGAGATTCACACACAAACACACACAGCGACGAAAAAGAACTGATTAACACTATAAGGCTTTGATTGTACTACAGTTAATCCTAAAGGCCAAAACACTCAAAAGTATTCCATCTACTTTTTGAAGTAATGATCCCTCTTTTTTAAAATTTGCTTAAATGTTTTCATAGATGAAGTCTCCCTTCCACTCTACTGTCACTTTACGCACCTTGAGGACAAATATGCATGATTATTTTTAAAGGCAATCAGTTCCCACTTTGAACACTCACACTGCCCAAACATCCGCAAATCGGTTAATGGAATGGTAGGGGGAACAACACCACAGCGAATCCCGCTACAGGCTTTCTGTTGTCATTAAAGGTCATGATGCAAATAAGCTGGAGTTTTCAGCTGGAATGCACTTTTATACTGTGTGATGTTATATGATAGATTACGAATATTGTCAAAGATTACAGTTGTTTTATAAGATGTCAATGAAAAGATACCATGTCTGACTGTATGTAAAAACATTTCAAATGTAAATACCACGTAATATTATTGCTAAAAGAGAGTATATAAATGAAAAAAAAATTAAAAAAGAGTTTAAAAAGAATAGATGTCTAAATGAAGCACTGTCGGGACTACCTGTATGTACTGTAGATTAGAAATTGAGTAACTGAGCTGGACTGAAAACAACAACATGTACTCAACAGCTGTATATCGTTTTTTTGTCATGTGGTAGCTCTTGTCTTGAAAAGGACAAGCCAAGGTTTTAAATATACACGTGGCCTCCGGCTGAAGCGCGTTGTGCAAAACAGTGCTGTGGTCACAGGAAATCTGTTGACAAGAACGTCCCCATGAAGAACCAAACTGATGGAAATCCTGTGGCGTGAAGTGAATTTCCTTTCATAGACATTCAAATCACGCATACAAAAATCTGTTTTTTCCCTTTAAAATCTTGTGCTGTTATTCTAGAAAGGTAAAATAAGGCAATAAAAGTGGAATATGTAATGATTTGGCTTTTGCCTGAGAGATATGAAGGTTTTATAGATAGTTCTTTCTCTTTAGGGATTTAATAAACTGTACATTAAGGGAAAGTGGCTTCTTTCATCTTTCATGCATTTCAGGCAGTGCAACTCAAATACCAGTTTCATATTGCATTTTTGTTTTGCCTGAGGAACATTGCTAATTTCCTCAAATAATGACTTAACTCTCAAATATTTTACTCCAGACAGACTGACTTCAGTCCGGGCGTCTGTGGTGCACAAAAATGTCACAATTTTGCTATCACGGGGTCACTTAGGGTCACAGTAAATGGAGACAACTTCAAGCTTCACAAGTGTCCACCAGTTTGGTCCTCCATAATTTCACTGTAAAATTTTTCTACTGTCAACACTTATTTCAGATGGCTGTGAAATGGAACCCACATACACCTGTAAACCCTTTACCTGAGCTACAGACATGTCCATGCAGTGCCACTGTGCAGACTGGAATATATCAGGATCAATGTACAAATACAGCACAAGAACTGGAAAGAGACTGGGGGTGCAGAACCTCAGGGAGACCTCACTGATAATTCATTTAAGCTGATCAGCAGCGCTTCAACAGCTACCTAAACCTTTCCATGGCTTTTCTGTTGTGTCCGCCCATGAATGACATTAGCACTGTTGTTTTAAGCATTGATTAAAAGAACTCCAATGGGGCAACATGCACTAACTTACACATTTTAAACAAACCACTGATCCCACTGTCATAGGCTTGTTTTGTTTCTTTGAAAGATTTAATTCAGGTGTAGATGACATGAACTTTATCATCAAGGGCTTTACAGTTTTTAACAAAAACATATATGTCATCCATTTTGTTACTGGCTTCTTCTTGTTCTTGGTGTACAGGCGTACGCTGTTATTTCCAGGTCAAAGTCCTGGGCAGACACAGCCAAGACCGGTTTGAGTCTAGTTGAGTGTATACATGCAGGAGTAATTCAGCTTCCAACCACATTGTCTGCGTGTGTTACGGTGTCGATTTAGCATGATTTCAGTTGAACCAACATGTTTGGGTGTATTTCAAATGTGTGATTTGGTCTGACTAACGCAGAGAGAAGAGTTTTTCACCATCTGAAAGAAACTTAAATCGCAGATTTCATTGTTTTAAGTGGTGCGATATTGTGGATTGAAACACAGTGTCATTTCTCCATCAGACAGTTGTTTGCTTTATTAACACATTTTCTCAACTGCAAACCTGATAATGCTGCTGTCCACAGTCCTTGCAACACACTGTCAGAGTGGGGACACCATGTGAAAACACGGACCATCTTATGCAGATCCAGTATGTGTAACTGTTTGATTCAGAAGTGATGTGGTGTAAAAATACACACTATAGCCTTGAACCACTTTTAACTGTTTTATATGGTAAAAATTGTTTTCTTCTTATGGCACCAACTTTTAGCTTACCCCACCTGCTGGGAAAATTTCTGAATCTCCAAACTGAGAGCAAACTGACTGCTGTCTGCTGAAGATAAAGAACTGACCAATCCAAAGCATTTCATACAACCCCACTTCAAAATATGCCTCTAAGGCTCTGAATGTGAAGAGTATGATTTTAAAGTCGGCATGAAATCTAACAGGAAATCAGCATGGGGAGACAAGCTCATGGGTGAAGTGTTTGTGCTTTTTAGTCCTGTAATGAGTCTAGCTGCAGCGTTTTGAACCAGCTGGAGACGGAAGAGGGAGCCCTGACTGTGTGCATTAGTACATTACAGTGGTCCAGGCGAGAGAAGATAAAAGCATGCAGAACTTTTTGTAAGTCAGCAGCTGAAAGAAAAGACCTGATTTTGTCTTAAGTTTGAAATAATGAGGCTGAACAACATGTTTGACTTGAGCATCAAAAATGATATCAAGATCAAACATCACCCATATGTTCCTAGCAGCCTGGGTGCTAGCTCTTGTTAGCTTGTTATCCTGATAATGTTGTAACCAAACTCTTCAAGGGCAAAAGTTCTTCTGCTCATTTCTCTGCACCGCCAGCACCTTCAGATTGGAAAACGACTAACACTGATTTGCATATTGCCTCGAAATTCCTAAGCAATTTCCAGATCATGCAGCATGCATGCAGCTAAGTGAAAATGAGGTCTGCCTCTGCATGATCGTGGTAAACTGCTCGCTTTAGTTTAGACCTTTGTGCCCTATTGAACTTTTCGGCAACATTTCGTCTATTGGAATAAAATAAATAATTAGAATAAGGATAAGGATATTTTCTCAGAACATCTTAAAAGAATGCCTAAGAACATGGCTATTTTGGTTATTTTTATATAAGTTAAACTATTGTTTGTGACACTAATGTGTCCATCAACCATTGCATTATCTGTGCAGTGTTATTCCCAGCACTTATGTGGAATGTGCCAACTTTCTACGACTCACACAGAAACACATAAAAAAAGTTCTTGGGCAGCCATTGCAAAAGCAGTTAATATGCTTTACTAATAAGTGACCTTTCTCTCTTTTCTAATTATATGGTTTATTCTACAGTCTTGATTGGTTCCAGGTGTCTCATCTGTGTTGATTCAAAGCTCTGCCCCGGCTGATTGGTCGAAATCAAAGCAATGACTCTCTTGATTTGTCTTATTTCAGTTTTGGAGCGCTGTGCCGACTAAACCACTCAGCAGACCTGATTTTCGCATCCCCTGAGCGTGGCAAATTGGTTCAATCCAAATCATGATTAGTTTAATCAGTTGTTTTTAATGGAATAAAAGCTTGCTGTCCCTGCAGCAATCCACAACTCTTCCTTGCTTCTCTTGCTTGCTTAGAATGAAAGTTATCCTGTCAGGTCATTTGTCGAGCCAAGTCCTAAGAAAAAAGCCTGAATGCTGACAATTTCAAAGTCCCACTCAATTACAAGATCACACATCCTTAGTCTGTAGTAAGGAGGGCCTGGCCTGTGGCCTTAGGAGTACTTTTTCCTGAAAACAAGGTGACCCAGTCGGTTCTGCACCCTCCAGTCACTCCATAGCTCCTGCACGATGTTGATACAATTCTACAACTGTGTGCTGAACAGAGTGTATTTATTTCTGTTGTACTTTTTCTTTTTGTAAATTTGAATAAAAAAGGAACTATTTCAAAGAGAGTCAAACCTGCCTATTTCTATTTTTTTTTAAATATTCAAACCTCTGTGGCTTGTACCCAAATATGCCTGCTTTTGTGTGTATGTGTCTCATTGTGAGTAGGTGGGCGTGCCTTGTCAAAATGACCCTTTGAAACTTCCAGACCTCTTGTGGTTTGTATGCACATGGGACTGTGTGTGTGTGTGTGAGCATGCCTGCAAGATGAAGGAATATCTTGTCTCGTCTGATCCACCCAGATAGGGGAATGTGAGGCCAATAATAGAGAACAGAGGAGAGAGTTCTGCAGAGTAATCACGGTTTCAGACAGACAAAGAGGATTCTCTGTTTGTGCCCTGACAAAAGAAATAAAAAAGAAAAAAAGGACATTTGGAACTTAAGAGCACAACAAATAGAACAAACCTGACAGCTCCAACCAAATATACGAGGCCCCTTCAACAACCTTTGCAGCTCTCCTGAATTCTGCAGCGATTGTCCTGCTCAGTGATGGATTGGGGAGATGTGCACCACTGCTGTGTGACTGAATAGCTAGTTAAAAAGATTTATTACAATAATCAAATATGAAGGAGGGGATTATTGCTACATGATGATTTAGAGAATGATCGTGTTAGCTGGGTCTTTGCTTGATTACAATGATAATACCCGCCTCAAGTCAGGAAAAAGAGAGAAGCAGAGGGAGAGGGATGGGATAGAGAGAACCATATTAGCAGCTAATATGCAAGTCTGTTGCAGTACATAAAATCGTATTTGTGAGTGGGTTTGAGCTGATGCTGCAGACTGCTGAAAAAAAGCCTTTCCCATCTCAGTCAGTCTATTTGCTCCCATAATTATGACATTCTCGAGACTGACTTTCCCTCCCGTGGAGGCACCATCTCGTGTCCAAAGAGGTTGGGGATTGACTTTAACTCGCTTTGACCACCATTTAACTCAACATGCAGCCAACAGAACACTATTATCAATTTTCAGCTCCTCTATGTGCATTTTATCAGCCTCCCTCAAGCATCAACACTGCAATGCAGTAAGCTAGGTGAGATGTGCTGTCATGGCACCGTCAATAATTACAGCATGCATAATTGATCAGAGTATAATGGCGGAGCTGGAGATGAAATGGGCTCTGTTAAAGCTGCACACCTGGGAATGCCTGACTATACACTGTGCCAGAAAGCTACATACACTCGGTGTGCTGCAGGATTGCATCACATGACACATGACATGTTGTTTGTGTGTGTGTGTGTGTGTGTGTGTATGCATGACAATTCCAGTACATTGAAATTTCTCATACTGTTTGAACTTGACTGACACACTTGATCCCTCTGGCTACCTGCCACAATTGGAGTGTGTGTTTCTGAGTGTGTGCTGTACTTGTGGTTGTGCATTTTTGAATTTCTTGTATGAATGGGGCTTTAAAGGTATCTCTAAACACACAGCCCAAGTTGAGTGTAACTTTTGAGCCTTGATAACTTATTTCCTCGTAGTTAAATGTCCAACTGCCCCTTTACTTTTTACACTTTCATTTGTCTTCCTCTATCGTCTTCCTCCTTCTTTTTTTTTTTTCTCGCTCAATGCTCTCGAAGTTCCCTTGTTCTCTTAAAGTGGAAAATTAAATCTTCATTAACAATCTTAATTGGAGTTCGATCTCCCTATTGCTATCTGACAGGGAATCCATAGTGTAACAGGGGGAGACATGGAGAAGGGGTTGGTTTTGGTGAAGTGGTGGTGTCGGTGTGGGCTTAGAAGGGGTAATTAGTGAATGGGTAAATTACACAAGAGGTATTTACACTTTAGAGGCAGGGGAATGGATAGAAGAAGTGGTTAATTAGAGTCGCCTGCTGGTTGATGTTGGACAGTGGAATGATAGTCACACGTGTGTCTGCGGTGCATGCGCTGCTCTTGTGTCTTGATTGCTGGCAAACTGCTGCTCACTTCTATTGTTAGAGGGAGGGCCTTTATTAGTCAGAAATCTTCATTGCAATTGCCTCTTGTCTTGTTTTTGATGACATGGTGTTACTTGAGGCAACATAATCCCTTATCGTTCCTCCATAAGCATAGAGCGTTTGCCTAATACCAGCTGCAAATCATTCAGAGACACTGCTAAGCATGCAGCCCAGTGCTTGCTCTCCTATCCACATTTACATACAAAAGTATCTTGCTTCTGTGTTCAGGGATTGGCTCCTAAATTAAGAAATTATGTCGCAGCACAATTAAAATGTGCTTTGTGCTCCTGAAATTTGCTTGTCTTGAAGCAAGTTTTATCAGCTTTTCCAGTGAATGATTTGTTTGCTCACTGTCGATTGTAGTTAGCCATCCTATCAGGGAACATTAAAATCCCTCTGCGGTCCTCTCTGTGGATGCAATGAGCAGAAGAGGAAAGAGTTTTGCCTCAGGGAAACAAGACATGTTGAGCAGACCCAGGACCCAACCCGATGACAGGAAGCACACAAGAAACAGATCAACCTGGCCTAAAAGAGAATGCTCGAAAACTGATTACCTGTTTAGCTGTCCAGGTGATTCTTTTTTTTCCCAGTTACACATAGCAGCAGAATATTTCAAAATTGTGAAGATAGTGTGCGGAGCTTCATTTTGTTTATCTCCTCGGAGCAGTTTCCAGAGAGCTGCGCTTGTTGACCGCCCGGAGCAGGGTGATCATATCTGCAGTAATGTTTTCGAGGCAGCTGAAGACTCAGGAGACAAGTCTGTGGATGTGGATGAGTCTGCGTTTGTGTGCAAGAGTGTGTGTTGGAAGGTGACAGATTCTATTTACACAGCCGCTCGTTAGAGAGAAAAAAATAAATCTGAGAACATGATAACCAATTACAGACACACAAACAGAGAGGGGGGAGTTAAGTACGTTCATTAGTGCTTTGTGTCAGATTGGTTAATTGTTCAATGAAGTGAGTAGAATAATAAGTTGAGGGGGGTGTTATGCCTTTGGTGAAATGTTCATGGGATTCGTTCTCATCAGCTGTGCCTCTTATTGTCCTACATAGATCATGAAGTAACCAGCTGACGGCTGCAGAAAAACTGACGTGTCAGTGTTCGGTCAACTGCCTACACCAACACCAACTCACTCACCGAGTGCGTGTTTCCATTATATCCTTCTTCTGCACACAGTAGCGGTTTGGCTTTGAAAAGAGTAAGTGGGCAAATGGCAAATATGTGAATGGAAACAAATTTAGAATTCGATGGCATCAACACACACCCAAAAAAAAGTTGGGTAGAGGGATGTTTGGCATTGTGTTACCTCAGCCTTCTTTTTATTACACTTTTTGATTAGGGACACTAATTGTTTACTGAAAAATCTGTGTCTTTCCTAACTGATTAAAAGATTTCAGCTAATTCTCCTCTTCATCACAGTCCATGCATTTTCCCTTGTGGGAAAAGATGTCATTTCGATGGGAGCACGTTTCTTCCAATTCTATTACATGCCTCTGCATCAATGCTACTTTCACACATATGCAAGTCATTCATGCAATGAACACGACTGCACCTCCATACCATCACAAATGCTTCTGCAGCTTTCACTGATAACAGCTTGTACTCATCTGACCACAGAACACATGCACCCTGTCTTTCTGAACATCTGAGATGAGCTTGTGGCCACAGAACTTTCTGTGTAGAGGTGATATATGACTTCCACCTTGAATAATTCAGTTTCAGGTCATTATGTGGATGTAGGCTGAGTTGAGAAAAGGATTTTCCAAGCTTCCTTCCGAGTCCTCTGTCTCAAAAGTCGCATGTATCCAACAGTGGTTTCTGACCTAGACTCACTGAATCTTCCACAACGTTCTGCTCTGTAGATATTGCTAATCAAAATCTCTTTGCAATCTTACATTGAAAAGTATCTTTTTTTTGGAACTTACTGATGATTTTCTGGCTGAGTTTGGCACAAAGTGCTTTTTCTTAGTGTTTCTTAAGCAAAGGTATAAACAAATTAGAAACTTTCCAGTCAGGTGTGGTGTTGACATCACATATGACATTTGTTTGATAAGATCCGTGCTGACGCGTTGAATGTGTTGAAACTGTGCAGGATGTTGTGCTTTTTTTCATCTGTATTGTCAAAATTTCAGTTTTGAATGAATGAGTGAATGAGTCTTGAGTCTTAATTCATGTAGGTCAGGCGCCAACTTCACATGTTCTACTGTTAATTCTCCCTCTTCCAGGACTTACAGTTCATTTTGGTTTAGCTGACTTACTAGCTTTATATCAATTTATTTATTTATTTAGGTTTTTCTCACAAAATGCTAAAAGAAACCCTGCGGGCTAAGACAAACAAAGCAGCAAAAAACTTCTAACCTTATGCTTCAGAGGACATTAAGATTCAGTTCCCTTTGCTCGTCTCCTCATGCAGCTTTACAGTTGTTCGAATCAATACTCCGCTCTGACTTAGATCTCCATATCCTGTATCAGCTTTTTCACCAAAGCTGTATGATTGTGTTATTTACTTCTTGGCCTCTGTGATTGTTTTGCCCGCAGCAGTTATCAGATGGAAATACTGAATGTGTCAGAGGATCTCATCTAGAATTTTGATTAACAGTAACTCACTAAACCGCTTGTAATGCTATTGGGAAGTTTGCTTTTTTTTCTCAGTCTCATCATGAAACAGATGAAGTTATTTTTTTTCCCTAATTTATCACTCCACAACGACAATAAAAAAAGACGAGTTTCAGCAACATTGCTTTTATTTATCTGTACACAGCTGCGACATCCCATTTACATAAGAGTGAGTGCTGCCTTGGTCATGATGCTCTATTAAGCTCTGATGCATGCATCTTCTATCGGTGATCTTTAAAATGACTCTCCAATGTAACAGGAGTCCATGTGTGAATTCTTAAGTGTGAAAAGGCAAGCTCCTGTTTGTAGACTATGAGGTCTCACGACTGAAGGTATTTGTCAAAAAGTGGAAAAACAAGTTATGAGCACAAGTGAGCTGTTCGCAGCCCAGCGAGACAGGACAGTGTGGAGGGGAAGGATACAATAAAATCTCTGTGAAAACACAAAAATCTCCTTCACTCTAAACAGTTATGAAGGGCTTTGGTCAGACACTGGAAACTACAATGGTCACTGTAAGAGAGATCCAGTGTTCTTTTTTTTAGAGATGCGAGAAGCTTACAGAGGAGCAACTATTGATGCAGCACTCTATCAAACAGGCTTAATGTAGACAAACAGACCAAAGGATTTATTACTGAAAAACACATAAAAGCCTCCTCGTAGTTTGCAAAAATACATCTTGGTAACTCTTAAACTATGAAAAGTAAAATCCTTTGATCTGATGACAGAAAGATTAAACTATTTGACCCCAATCCTCAACGGGGCATGTGGGGAAGAAACCAGGTTCCGAGTGTTACCTTAAAGGGACACTTTTACGGAAATATTTATTTTTCTGTGCTTAAGAGCATATGTTTGAGTAATACCAACTCAAAAGCTCACACAGTCCTGGCATAATGTTCCCAATATCTGACAATGTGACTCTCAGTGAGTCGTTCAGATTTGCAGGGATAACTTAGGTCACTTCACAAGGTCATCAAGGCCATATTCTCATAGTCTAAGTTCAAATTTAGATGTTAGTGTTCACTGTGAAGTGGGGAATTAAAAGTAATTTACTCTTGCTTTTCACTTTAATGTTAATATTAAATCTCACCATTAACTATTTTAGTTCACTGAGCTGAAAAAGATAAATGAGTTGAAAATGCTCCACTAGTACTTTGCCTAATGTTCTACATCCAGACAAGAAGATATACTTTTTAATTGGTGTATTTGATTACTTTTTAACCAGTCGGGGTTAGGAAGTCTAATTTCCCAATGGCAATTGAATGCAACATCAATACAGCAGCTCTTACAAAAGCAGTAGTCAGTTGAATGTTGCCTGAATAAGCAACAGGTTATAATATTAGCTGGTAATTACTTGAACAAAACACAGAGGAACGCAGGGACCAGGAAGCTTAGAGTTAAAGTAGTTGATATGTGATGGAGGAAATTTGAGTTCTATATAGTGATTTTGAGAGCCAGCAGCCATTATGTCTTGCAGTGCGTGTTTGAGCATCTTCAGCATGCGTCCTTACACGAGACTGCACCTAAAAAAGGGAGTGGTAGCCTACCAGCGGTCCATGATGAAACTGCAGGCAGGGAATTGGAAGTATTTGAGAATAAAACTGCTCGACAAGAATGTTTCTACCAGTTTGTTGTGTGATCTGAGCTCTCTGGCGTTTTCCTCTATGCTCTGTCATACCATCATAATATGCTCCAGTGGCCATTAAGTACAGCAGATCTCAACTGAGGCAGACCCTGAAGAAGAGAGGGGTGGAGTGGAATCGAATGGGCTACTTCACGCCTCCCACAATGGTCTGCTCGAATAGAGGTGTAAACTAACGATGTTGTCCTCTGTTGTATGGAACAAAACATATTACAGAATTTCCTTTAAGACCTGTGAAAGCAAGATCTCAATAAGTCTCCTCTAACAGTTTTATTACTATAGCTAAATATGCTGTGGGTCCTCTAACTGCAACAGGGTGTGGGAGACGACTCGGGTTTGAGAGAAAGGTTCAGGCAGACAAATATAGAGCAGCACTGATTGAGAATTTTTTTCTGAATATCTCGGGCTGGAGCAAAGTGTGGCCTTTCAAAAACACAACAAACCTCAAAATGTGGACCTGAACATGTATCTTGATGCTCCATGCCTCACCCGTTTCAGCTTGAGCATTTCCAACAAGTGGAACAGGAGACAGTTTGAAAGGAAAGGAATTCTAAGCTCAGTGATTCATTCACGTACTCTTGAACTGAAAGTGTCTCTGGTGCATAAACCGTGGCCCAGAACAAATTTATTTTCTAAATATATTAACTGGAGCCTCTACAAATGACATTTTAAATGAAAAGCTTGAGTCAAACCTATTCAACCTGAAATGAAATTATCAGTATGTCTGTGTGTGCGCACATGCGTGTGCAAGGGCATCTGCTCTTCTAGACCTTCAATGCATCCCACTTGCCCTGAAAATGCATTACGAATATAACAATGGCTGCCATGCAGTCGTAAATACAGAGCCCCTTTGTTTGGCCTTCACTATTTCACTAAAAACTAAAACCACATATTCAACCATACTGACATGAAGAAACAGCACACACAGCTCATTGGTTTGTGCGTGCTGCCACCTGCTGGAATAATCATCACCGAGGCTGCTTAACTTCTCTCCCTGCTTATTCATTCCACCGGTGTCCGGAGCCCATCCCATTATGACCAAAGGGAACACCCTTCACAGATCATCAGCTCATTACAGAGCTAACTCACTGGTTCAAACTATCATTCATATTCTCACCTTTGGCCAATTAAAATTCCCCAGTCTGCCCGGCCTGTGCTTCTTTGGAATTTGAGAGAAAAATCTATCTCACAAAAACCCTGAGTTTAAAAGCTCGGAGGAGGAATTAAACCTTCATGTTGGGAGATTAACGCAGCAGGGGTTCAGGCGCCAGAATACCTCGCCTGAGTGATGCACGGAATTTGAATTCGGGTGAATAGCTTGTTAAAGTGATTCATTGCATTAATCAGATCAAATGTGACGGGAAGGGACGATGCTTAAACAAAAACTGTCATTTTGCGATCCTATTAGCTGTTTCTGCCCTCTCCTGGAAAACATGTGATCGGTATTAGTGTGTATGGTTTATATATTTATAAACTTGCAGAACAGAGGTGTGAAGAGAAAAACCTGTCAAGAATCACTTTTAAAAATCCTCCCTTTCGGGATGGATGAGATGAAAGTGAAGAAGCTATAATCCTGCTCAAGCTGCGGTCTGATGGCTGCATAACGGACCCAGTAATATTATGCAGGTTTTATTAGCTTTCTGTACAGTCTTTAATGAGCTCCATATCAACCAAAGAAACCAAGCATCAATGGATAGGACGATGTCATGTTTATTCAAGAATCCATCAAATACAATTCATGATTTTTGTTGTCTATCCAATACTTTCAGATAATTTCTGCAGCTAAAAGCTTCTCTTTTGCACCCTTAATGAAGCTTTTGTCTGCTCTTATTATCTGAATTAAGGGCTTTTCCTCTGCCAACTTTTCGTCACGTCGCTGTAAGAATTTCATGTTTCTTCTGTTCTGTCATTGACCTTTCAGCTGCTCCCCATCTCCACCTCCTCCTGAAACCCGGTAAGAAGCATCACCTGAAGTATCTGCCACCCTCTAACTTGCTCGTCCATTCCCAGCGTCTTGACTTGGTGGGTCCTGTCCCCTCCCTTTTCTCCATCATGTCACAGTTTGTTGTGACGCTCCACTGGAGCCAAAAATTTGTAATCTAATTCTTTGTACTTCAATGAATTCTGTTCCATCCGTTCAATTAGCCTCTCCTTTTCGAACTATATGCACATGGCTTAAACAAAATACTGATTAAACAAAGCCTGGAGCTTTTGTAAGAGCACTGTAGCTTTTGGAGAATTAAATCAGATTTCTTGCTCAAATGGTTTGTTTATATCATTCTATTTCACCCTGAATTGTTTCCATATTGCTGTTAGAGGTCATAGGTTGTGTGTGGCACACTGGCTTTTACAGCTGTATACTATATATTGTGTACTTACTTTTCTTTCCTTTTTTTAACGCAACATGCTTTTATTTTTCCTTCTGACTTCTTGCCTCAGAAGCCTCAGAGTCAGTGATGATTCCCTTTCATCCGTGTCCATCAATCTGCTCTGCTATCATCCTCTGCCTGCCTCCAACTTTTTGCCCTCTGGCTTGGAAATTATACAGAAAAGCTTCTTATGCTGTTGCCAAGCATCAGTCTGTGTATTTGCTGTTGGAGGGCATCTCGGAAAACTGAAATCTGGAACAAACAAAGTGGCTGATTTTCTTTTTGAACAAAAATGAATCAGTAATAAAATACTAAAGTGTCCCATTTGGCTGCAGGATCTCGTTTTCTCTAATTATTTTAACCGTTAATGTTCTGCTCCCAGTTCTCCAGCTCCCAGCCATTTTTCCTGTTATTAATCCCAATGCTTTGTTGAATAGAAGATACGAAAGGTCATAATGAGCCTCCTCAGCACAAGGAGACTGAGATTAAGACTGGGAGACAATAGTCTATTCAGTCTCAAGACAACTATTTCATATATTTTATAGACTTACAGACTCAGTGGGTTTTATGACTCAGGTGCTTTTTTCATTGCTGCTGTGAGAGACGGCCTAACTGTCAATAAAATTAAGGGAAGGGACGCAGAAAGTCTTGAGTAGGATCTGAGAGATCAAAAGAAGAAATAGCACAGCTAAATCAAATTGGAGCAACAATAGTTAGAGACACATTAAATCCAAGTGGGCGGTCTTTTATTCTGTAAAAGTGGTGAATAGGGAACGCTTCGGGATCCTTTGGTGATTCCAGACAGTTCCCCAGACGTACACTCTTTGGTCTAGATCCACCAATTACTAGATATAGACTGGATTCATCAAGATTTTTTTTCCTGAAAAACGCTGCATCACTATTATGAAACAGCTGCCCCCTCTATCTGGTGAACTGGTAGTACAACAAGTGAACTAGATATTAATTCGAAGGCAGTTGGAAATGACTGGGGTCCTTGACCTTGGATATTTACATCTGGCCAGAGATCAGGTTTCTTAATGTTTATACATTCCTTGTTTCTATGCAGAGAATATTCACAGAGCAAAGTCAGGAAGCATGTAAAAGATTCAACTTCAAAGAGGGATTCATCAACAAAATGAAGTCGATGGGGACCTACATTCACAACATGTTCATAACTCTTTTATCTTATTCAAACTTTTGTGGTAAAAACTGTTGGCTTGGATTAAATCATGGTGTTAAAATCCACTGTGCAGCCCCTGTTATGTGTGAGAAAAACTAATGAGACAGTTAACATGTTTAGGGAGCACACTTTTTGCTGCTTCGTGGTAGTCTCTAATCTTTTTTCTTTTGTTTTTTTTTCTGTTTTTTTTTCTGTTAATGCAGACCAAAAGTAGCATTGTTCCACATGTTCTTAACAATTAAAAGGAAGAAGCAGTTACATGGACAATGAATAGGAGATGGCGAATAGCGTATCGTGTCTATGGTTTTTCATAGTATTGTAAAATTAGGAATTTTACTGAGAAATCGAAAATACCTGCGGCAAAGTGCTCGCTTCAAATCCACATTTCAGTCTGGATTCCAGTTGTCTCTGTGAAAGGAAAGGACTTCCTCTTTACTTTAAAGAAGGTTGCAAAAAAAAAAGGACGCCCGACTTTTCTGAATCTATTGGTGTGGTAAATTACACAATAGCTCTTGATAATTTCAGGTATGTTCTCTGTGTTTTCCAGCCAGTAAAACAGTGGCAAAGAGTGGATTTAACCGAGTCCAATCACATGTCGGATGACATCACGTGCAATACGGCACTGAAGCGTGCTGTTACAGTTTCTAGAAACTTCAGGTTTATCATGTTAGCTAGTGCTTAGTTTAGTTTATTGAACAGGGACCAATGTACAGCAGCATTAATCACAGAAGAAAATGTGCTTTGTACCAGATTGCGGCTCTCTGAGCTCATTTTCACCAGCAGTCCCTGAGACACACTGACATACGTTACACATATAACAATACATAGCACATCTACAGGTAAAGATGTTCATTACATAGTATAAAAAATACAACAGTACAATAGTGGTAAAAAAAGTGAGTGTGACTTTACCCTTTTTAACTCGCAGCCCACCCTACTTCCTTCAGTTCCCTGTAAAGTGCTGCATTACAGAATGTGACATTAGACACACATTCCTTTTTCTGGTAAAGGAAAACATGACAAATTATTAATTCAATGCTTTTTTTTGTTTCAGTGCAAATTGTTTTTAAGTGTTGGCATATTTTCAGCTCTGCTGGGAGTTTGTTCCATTCTGTTTAGATGTTGATTTAACAAACTTTCTCAGTGCTGGAAGCGCCGTATCATTTATCATTATGAAAAGTAAACGTAAATTTGCATATTTAATGCAAGGTTCAAAGTTGAACATATTGTGTGCTTGACTCTAGATATATCCATCTACATTTTTTATCAGTTCACCACCCACACAGTTGTACACACACATAACCACATAATACAGATACTTGCAGTATAGTATGATTTAATGAATTCATTTTTATATTTCTAAGTCAGTTTCAAGGATACAAGTCATTTTCCAATGATTAGAACTTGCTGAGAGATGGTGCAAAATTAATCAAACGATAGGAGGGGAGTCCTTGAAAAAGATAAGCTATGAATGACTTTAGAAATGTTTTCTTGAGCTTTAAAGAGCCTCTTTTTGTCATTGTACAATGTATCAATTTTTTTGTCCTCCTCTCCTCTTTTTTTTTCAGTCTCGAACACCTAAAATAAAATAGCAAGGACATTTGTCACTCATCCACAACATAACGTGATGCTTTCTCCTCGATTTGTTTTTCTGCTCGTGCTTTATTGAAAAGTAATTTGACTTGGGGGCTGTGATCGATGAGTGACTTTGTGTTCATCCCGAGCTTCTATCAGTACCACTGTGTAAAATAAGCTCAGGGACAGTATGAAGTCTAAAGTGTGTTCCAGAAACCCTGAAACAGTGGCGATAGATCATCTACCAGACTACCAATCTTTCTTATAACGTTTTCACTTTGATGCTCAGATAAGTGAAAAGGGCTGCGCTGCATATAAATTTCTAGCTTCATAAATCATTAATCTTGTGCAGAGTCTGAAACACTCCTGAGAAAATCTCACTGTCAGTGTATGTGAGCTTGTTTTTTCTTTTTCCAAATCAGAGTGAAATTATTACGATGCAGGCGATTTAAGATTGCATGATGAGCTGCTGCTGGACCTTTTCCCCTTGGCTGCTGGATTTTTGAGCTTGTGAGAAGATGTAGACTAGATAAGGTTATGTGCCATGCTGAGGAAGACTGACAGCTCTGTTACATTCTCTAGTTTGTTCTTTTTCTGCTTGACCATCCCGATGAAACAGCTGTCTATACCCTGCTCTGTCAGAGACAGGGAAGCCTGAAGGGCAGATCACAGCAGGGGTCTGAAGCAAAAACAAAACAACAGCAAAAGAAAACTTCCTTCTACGATATTCTCATTATCTTCTTACTCCCTAGCCTCAATAATCCTACAGGACCAAGTAGAGGTCATGATTATGTTGAGTTATTAACAGGATGTAGTGCCTGTTTTATTTCATACGGGGCTGTGAAACGGATAAATCAGTCCTTTTGTCAGTAAGTGTTTGTCAAACCTCTGTGCTGCTGCATGAGAGTTTTCTCAAAGAAGATAAGGGTTTAATTTCCTTCAGTTATTCAAACCTTTTGCTGTGCTTTTAAAGTGGAAGTTCAATGCTGTTCTAACTTTAATCTTTACTGCTGCTGTTCTAACTGTTAACTTATTTATTTTCTTCCTCTGGCTCCATCAGTAACCAAGTGCTTCAGGTATCTGGCTGTCGTCTTGGATGGTGTGGTGCTACTAAGTTGAAAAGACATTGCATCCACAAACACACTGACAAAGTCGGGTGTAAATTGTCAGATGGATAATTCATGTTCAATTTCATGTTTTCTTTTCCTATTTTTATCCTGACAGCAAACCTCATATGATAATAAAGAGAAGATATGTAGATATATTATCAACTTCCCAAATTCACTTTAACCATGTTAGACTGACTGTTCAGATGTTATGTCATTATATTGCAGATAAAAGAAGAACCAACAGAGGCCAAGATGCCTGTGACACAGGGATGTAGCTCTACTGTGAGTCAGCTCAGGTCAGGTCAACTGACTTGCCCAGTCTGGAAAACATGTAACAAGTAATCATAAGAGCGTGAATAAGGGCGACTGGACTTCTTTTTGGATCTCGAAGACATTTTACATCTCATCCGAAAAGCTTCTTCAGTTCTGAACCAGATGGTGGGGAGTATCAGCTTATAAGCAGAGAGGGTCGCTACAGTCACGTGTCACTGAACCCCTGATCAGTCCCCGTGTTTGAGTCATTATCGCCTCTGAATTGTTTACCTGTGTGAAAGGGCGATTTTCGGCCACAGGATCCAAAGTGTGAATGACTGTGAAACTGCCTGTGGAGGAGAGACACTGCTCTCCTATGTCGTGCCATGCGCTTGTAGAGCTGTTGTTTGGTCTCTCCTATGTAGAGGTCTGCACACTCTTCACTGCACTGCACAGCAGAGATGCTCTCTGCTTATGATTACCATGACCTGTGTGACTGAGAATCTTCATCAACGTGTAACAGGTATGTTCTACATCTCTAAAACATAGTCGTGTTACATTAAAGAGGAAGAGATTTTGAGAATAAGTTGATGGAGAATATTGGATTAGATGGGACTCAAATGAGTTATTTGTTGTTTAACAGTATGAGGTGTAACACCCCCATACACCACCTACTGTCCCTGCGTCCTTAAACATGTAATAGTTTCCCAATGTCACTTATGTGACTTTGTGAGATGTTAACAATTAGCAAACAAAATAAAATCAAAAGTGTAACATTTTTGGAGACTTGAAAACTGAGCATGTTTGACATTATTAAATGGTTTTGTAGTCCAAAGAGTATACATTGGTAATCTTCCCGTTTTTGAGCCTTTATTGTAAAACTGCTGCTTTTTATGATGTGAACCAACATTGCTAGTAAATGTTTTGGTTTGATACTGTGTTGGCTCATCACACGTATGTGTATTGGCTTGCTTTAATTTCACGTTATTTCAGTTTATTCATAGAGCACCATTTCAGACACTTTAAAGAGAAATTTTAGAATTTTAGAGCAGTTCTTCGATGCAGGGGCAAAAATGTTTGGAGAATAAATTCAAGGATTCTTAGGGAGATTATATCTTTTTCCAAATATAGAACACACTGCAATGAGTAACTGAGATATGTAATATGATAACAAGGAAATTAGCCTAAGCAATCATGAAAAGTTTATTTAGAAAATTTTTGGTTGCTGTGTCATTTTGTACATTTACTTTGTGTATTCACATATTGGTAATTTTCTTATCCATGAAACCTTCATTTTTCAGTGCAGTATACTCACAGGCTATATCAAATTATTTAGTTGATAAGCTTAGATTTTTATTTTTCCTTCTACCACTATTTTGTATATTTGAGTTCATCGTGTTCATTTAATCACCTTCCACAGTATTTGTATAAAGTAATGAGTTATATTGTTCTTGTGATTAAAAGGTTAAGAAGACCTAACGCAAAGTCTGTCAATATGTAGAACCTGCAGTGTGAGGAAATGTGAAGACATGGGTATATTTACACGTTAGAAGTAGAATTTGCACAGTTACATGAATATTCTCACAAAAAGATCTTCATGTTGTAAATGATTGACAATCGCAAACATCCGCCTTTCTGTGAGAGTCAAGATCAAATGTCTTCTCATCTCAAGAGACAGTGAGAAAGAGCCAGTTGTTTTGGTTTGACATTTGCTCACCAAATTAAGTTTTTATTTCTGTTCTAGTTCATTTTCAGGCTGATGATGCACATTCAGTTCCTCAGAGAATCAAACTGCATTAGCTATGCTTTTTGCCCAATGCAAAAAGGGTTGTGTTTGTTTCTGTGAATGAGTACCAAATTACACTTACTCTCCATTTCTCACAGATCGTTTTCAGCTAAACGTGACTTATTTTTCGAGTCATGCTTTCCTCCGACTGTGTGGGGGGGCAGGTTCCAGCGCTGCTGCCTCAGACAGTGCAGATGGGCAAAGAAAATGAATGTCTGAGTGAGTAAGGATCTGCGGGTACTGCATACTTGACTAGATTGCTCATTGCAGTTTCTCCAGAGGGCAGATTTTCTTTATCTGCCTTTTATTTAGTCTATCATCTGTACAGTTGAACGACCCTGACCGGGTGGGCTGCCCTTTGTCACAGATGGTTTTCATGTATAGAATCTCGTGGAGTAGTCACAGAGAGATGGGTTTCTGGTTTGGAAACCTCAAGGTTGCACCTCCGCTATTTGTGTTGTTGACTTCTTCAAGTCATGACCTTCAGCACACAGCATGAAGTCAGGAGCCAAGTGTGAAGCACCCAGGTTGAAAGTCAGCCCCTCCAAGTCCAAGCCATGGATCTCATGTGGAAAAGGGTTGAGTGCTCGCTCTGAGTCAGGGATGAGTCTCTGCTTCAATTGGGGGTATTGAAGTCCCTTGGAATCCTGTTTACGAGTTGGAGTGAGAGATAGATTAGGGTTTTATCAGCGGTAATGAGGGTGTAGGTCCGATATTGTGATGAGGGAGCTGAGTCAGAAGGCGAGGCTTTTCACTTACTCCGTCTCACTATCACCCGTGTTCATGATATTTTGGTAGTGACTGAAAGAATGAGATAATGGATGCCATCCATCCATCCATTTTCTATACCCGCTTAATCTGTTGGTCGGGACAGTGGGAGGAAGTGGGAGGAAGCCGGAGTACCCACGCATACACGGGGAGAACATGCAAACTCAGCTGGGGAGTTTTGTGGAGTCGCTGTGAGGCAACGATGCTAACCACCACACCACCATGCAGCCCTGATCATGGATGCAAGTTGCCAAAATAAGCTTACTTCGTCAGAGGCTGGGCTAAGCCTTAAAGATATACTGTGGAGCTTGATTATCCAGAGGGTGCAAGGAGTAGAGCTGCTGCTCCTCCATATCCAGTATGGCTGTCCAACTGGGAGGAGAACCGGGGCAGATGATGAACACATTGGATGATTTATATATCCCCTCTGGCCTGGGATTCCCTCCGAATCCACCAGGAGGAGCACAGAGTGTCACTGCGGGGTAGGAGTCTCGTTTTCTCTTCCAGACATGTTGCCTTTGAGGCCCAACCTCGGATGAGTGGAAGAAAATGTATGGCTGCATGGTTGATAGATGGAAAGGTGTATAACTGGATTATTTCTCAAATAGTGTGAAGGATATTTTTCAGTGTATTTCCTATACAAATGATTAAGCGAAACAGCAAGGCTTAATGGTGTGTTTTTTTTTTGTGTTTTCTTGGTTAATTGTGTTTTTAAAATCAGAAGTTCTCATTTGTTTGCGATAAAGACAGCAAAGAACAAATGTGCAGAAATGATCCTCTCATCCTCAGAAACTGCTGTAAAATAGACTAGCCACTGATCGCACAGCCAGTTTTCAAATCCACCATCATTTGCCCACTTGTCAACTTCAACTATTTTAAAACCAAGCTTTTAAATTAAATGGAGTGTGCTTAATGATGGAACCTTCAACTTTAACCTCTGAAAAGCACTTGCATGCAGATGATGCAGTTTTAGTTCACTGATGAAAGGCTGGTGCTTAAAAGCAGCGTTTGACTTTTAAAACCATTAAAAGTACTCCACTTTTTATCAAAGGGTCTTTTTTTCCTTCATGCCACCAGCTCTTAATATTTAGCTGTAACTAAACTCCCACTGCAGCAGTTATTAATCCTTTTACAATCTTTTCTGTGTCACCTAAAATTGAACATTTTGCCACAAAAAACATTCAGAGTCTTAAGACGGCTTGGGGCTGAAAGTTCACCTTTTTCAGTGAATGGGGCTTTGTGTCCCCACCTACATCTCTGCCCACCAGTAGCTTCCACTGACCTTTCCATTTATTTGACTGTTCAGTTTATTCAGTGCTTCTCATATGGAATAATTCAGCTGTAAATATTTGAACTAGAGAGGGATTTTCAAGTTGTGGAAGCTAAATTATTAAAGGTCATATGTAAGTGTAAAGTAGCTGAATTGTAATGTGTTCACTTTCAGTGGCTTTCAACTAAACCTCAGCTTGTTCAACTACTCGGTCAGCTAACTCCTGAGTTCTTGACAAAGGAACAGAGGTCCTGACTCTTTCAGTCACAAGCTTGGCTTGCTCCCAACTTCATGAACAACTGCTCAGAGAGCTAGCTCTGGACTCCTGTTGCTCCAGAGTTTCTGATTCGCTTTGCCAAAAGCTAGAGGCCAAGAGGCTCCAGACCCACAAACTGCGACCACTTTGTGGGTCTGGAGGTCCCGACTTGTTAATCTGAGAGCTAGTTTGACTAGTTCCCAGACACATTGAGAACTAGCTCGAGAGGAAGTTGCAAGCAACCTCCCTCAATTTTCTCCACTTACCTTGTGGTTCCCAAGCTCTTGTCTCAGCGAAGCTAAGTCAGCCAGCTTCTTGAGCAGCTCCTGGCCCAGCATGAGCCGAGTACGGGACTAAGAGCCCCACGTGCCGAGGACCACACCTCCTGGCAGAGGGCCCCCCGCCTGAGAGGGCCGAGCCACCCCAGACAGCCATGAAATATATCAATATGAAAACTAACAACATGGACAGAAATGATTAGATGATTTTTTTTGATAAAAATAATGATAGGGTTTATTTTTGTATCCTCAAAGTGCTGGTGCACAAACAAAACATACTGATCCTTTCGTATTTCATCAAACCCCCCCCCCTAAAAAAAAGCTATAATTATCTAGTCGATAACAACATCTATGGTGTGAAATTTTGCAGGATGAATGCTTTCATTTGGTATGGTTTTTCAGAACGCTACTCACTCACTGGATGCACCGCAGCTGTCTGGCAGCTGAGATAAAGTGCTGGGACTGCAGATTTACTCAGAAGTATTATCGACTCGCTTCCAGGGAAAGCAGTTAATGTTTGCCCAAAGAATCGATAGCTATGCCATTATTCTCCTGTTCTGAAATAAAAACTCAAAGTGAGTCCTTGTTACTGCAATGAGACAAACACTCATTAATATTGAAATGCTGGAGCAGTTTTTATGTGCCAGTTAGGTTGCTTCTGGAAAATATGATTCCCAATAATATTTATCAGTGAGACATTAATCGAAAAGTATGTAGAGTATGTGAACAAGGATTTGTGTACTGCTTCTTAAAAAGGCTCTCTATTATCATGTGGTTAAAAAAATATATATCCTTGAGATAACATCAACTTAAAGTGAACTAATACAGGCCTGCTAATAGTCATAAAAAGGCATCTGTTAAACTTTTCTGTTGCTATGCAGATTTACAGACTCATCTTGCAGTGAGACACACAGTAAATAAAGTTTATTCTGTTTCTTTTAGTGGATTTTGTTTAGTTTGTTCATGGGGTTTTAGTTTATGGGTTAGTATTGTAGTTTATTCTTAGCCTTTTGTTTTCTTGATTTTCCATGTTTTGTTCACTTTAATAATCTTATTATCTTTATTGCTTTGGTTTTTGTTCTAAGCTCTGGTTTAGTTCTTCTTAGAGTCTCGGTTTAGTCTCTGTTTCTTGTTTTGGTTTAGTGTTTTGTTGTAACCTTTTAGTTTAACTTCCCCTATTCTTATCATTACCCCGAGATGTTCTCAGTTGTCGTAGTCTTGTCCCTTGGTATCCATGCACACCTTTTTCCTGTTAATCACTCACCTGCTGTCACTAAACTCATCAACCTTCCCAGTATTTAGAGCTCCCTTATAGTTTCTTATAATCATTATACCCATGATTATCCTTACTGCCTTCTTCTGCGCATGCAGTCATTTATTTTGTTTGGAGTCTGAAGTTTTGAGTTTTTTGAGCCATTGGACTTCTTCCTGTGCTGCTCCTACATTTTGGTTTGATTGAATAGAGGTTTTTTTTTTTAATTTCACCACCTGTCTGCTTCCTGTGAGCATGTCTTCTTTTGTGTGTCCCACTTTCATCTCTTCCACCATGGATCACAAGAGTTTCCTCTCTTGACCTGTTTGAAATTGTACAATAACCAATGGAAATCAGCTATTCTTGATGTGCGTTTTCATATACATCTTCTTAACGTCAGATTGCTCGTGTTTTCAGCTCTGATCTTGCCGCAGCTTGGCCAGAGCTTTGTACTCCCTCCAACTCCCCATATTTGTACTGCATTAGCATTTAGATTTGTATGGTTTCAGGATGTTTGCCCTGTATCGCTTCATGTTCCTCCAAATGTTTTGGATTTCCAGCTCAGCCAGAGGGCCTCTGAACTTACAGATGACCTTTTTTTTATAAATTTGCAACTGATATTATTAAGCAGTGGAGCCATAACATGAAACTCTAACTGATGGTTACAATTTCTGGTTACACCCTGATGTGAGTATGTCACTGAAATTTATTCACATGAAGGTCTTATCCGCTCCACCATTCTGGCTTGGTGTCAAATCTCCCCTGTCACATCTAAGACGTCTAAGACATCCAGAAAAGGGCAGTGAAGCCCTTTAGGTGTTGTGTCCAATCAATGCTCTTCTCGGCTTTTTGGTGTGTGACATTAACAGATCAGTGGAGCCATGAAATAGCAAGCCAGGCAGCTCAGCTTATGCTGTTATCCACTCCCTGGTTCTTAAAAGTGATCCTCTGTGTTACTTCTAATAACTCACTAACTCACTGGCTGTATTTCTTTTTTTTCCTGAGGCAAAAATGTAAGGAAGAGATGAATCAAAGAAAATAAAGTGTTGTAACAGCAGGAACCCTGACCAAGTGGAATGCGTAGCCTCTGGTTGCGCGTAGCACATGCAGGCAGCCAAGCTGTCCGCGTGTAGCCAGCTGTTTCACACTCAATCTTCATTTAAATGCAGGCTCATTTAGCAAGTGGCTGCTGTGGGTTCATTTTTCTCAAGCAGAGTCATTGCTGTGAAGGTCAACTAAAATTCACGCTCCTGGGAGGTCCTAAATATAGATGACAAACCATGAAGTGCATCTGTGAAAATGTTGATGAAAAGGCAGAACACACAGGAGCCACAGTTCAGGGGGGCATATCAGACCTTTATACAGTGTTTGAAATTTACTGCAGTTCAGCAATCAACCAAGTTCATTGAAGTCTAATTCTCTCCGGTCAGCATGTGACCTTTCAAAAGTTGGATGGCCGTGCAAAATACAAATAAAGATTAATGGGAAGATCTGCAGTTCTTTAAAGACCCACTTTTGGTTGAAAAAAGTCAAAGAAATTCACATCAAATATTGAAACTGAGGAATCTTCTTGTTTTTTTTTTAATCATTTGAATTTGATTCCAGTAATGTCACAGAGTAGATGAGACAGCAAGTTTACCTCTGTGTTGTATCACCTGTTCCTGTGTTTTTTTCAGAGTAAAATATGTTTACTTCCTTACTTTGCAATTGCTTTAAGCTTCTCAACAATTCAAAGTCTGATTTGTTGTGCTTTTTGTTTCATAATGCAGAAAATGTTTCAGTGGGTATGTGAAATGCATTTATATGGCCTTGTTCTAAGAGCAAATGTCACAAAGTACTACACAGAGATGAAAATAGAATAGGTAATAGGTCTTTACTGCTGACTCTGCAAAGAAAGCAAGATCTTCTTTAAGAAAGTAACTTTCTGGATGACCCAGAAACTGTGTAGTGTTTAGCATTAATGGTGTCCTCACAGATGTGCATGTCTTGTGCATTCGTACCCACTCGTACAACCATGGATCCTGGCCTTTTAGATGGCCCCTGTTTTTAGCAAGGAGGACACAGCACCCATGATTTCCAAAATTAATTTCACGTTTTGAATCCTTTGACCATTTTAATTCACCCGAAATTTCTGGATCTGGTTTACATATTACATTACATTAATTTAGCAGACGTTTTTTTTTTTCCAGAGCTCCTCCAGTCTGAAAGTTACTGGATCAAACCCCAAAGTTGACAGTTAAATTGTCCTTGTGTAAGATACCGAATGACCGTCTCATGTCTTCCTGAGCCTCTGTGTTTTGTTTATTTTTCCTTTTTCAAAGAAAATAAGGATTTTTTTGGTTTAGTTTAGTTTTGGAATTTACTCTGTAGAGTAGATATCATTTTGATTGCAGATGCAGCAAACTGTGTTTACTGATATTGATTTTTTCAGAGGTGATCCTGATTTCCTCCACACACCTTTTTATCACTGTCGCCTGAGGGTGAAGATAACAACCATTTATTGTTGGTTTTTAGGCTGCATGCAGAAATGTCTCAGATTTTTCACATCCCTTAGATTTAGTAAGAAAACTCTATAACATAGGCAGCTAAATCACTAAATTCTGCGCAAATTTACATTAGCAAACATTATTCCTAAACTGGTAAACTATTTTTTCACACAGACTTTTGCAGAGCAGTGAAAAACTCCTTATCTTTACTTCTGAAAGACTTAATCTCCCTCAGATACTCTTTGTATAAGTGATCTTTCATGTAAAGGGCTTGGATTTAACACTACCCAAAAACCTAGAATAACACAGAATTTTTGTCCAACTCAGGAGTGGCAAATGCCAGCGTCACTGCATCGGGACACAAGTGGAAACATTTGTAGCACAAGGGGAACTGAATCAGCTGTCTCAGTTTTCAACACACAGGGTACCCACAAGGCACTGTTCTCACATATGCAGGCTTTCCCAAGCCAGTAACACAGTAGTCTTGGACCATGTTGTCATGGCAATACTGAAATTGTTGGATAAGCTTTCCACAAAAAATGTGTTCCGTTGCTTATTTCAATACAAAAAAAAATGCTTTCCTTATCTTCACCAAGTATTTTGATTATCCAAGCTTAATGGTATCAAATTAAGTACTCACATGTGTCACAAAACAAGTATAGTAGAAGAGAAAAGGAAGTCAAAGTAAAGAGAAGAAAAAACTATGTGGGAAAAGAGCAGTCAAACGTGAGTTCTCTGCTTGGATGTTCTATCCCACTCTTTCCCTCCAACATCATTACGTGCTCCATATTAGTTGTTGATAACCCAGAGCTCTAGAATGACATTTTCCTGTCATAATTTAGAATTGACATGACTGGTGTGTCACTTGCTGCCACAGAAAGATAACTGTCGGTACGCAGCTATACAGCAGCGCCATGTGCATTGTAAACTGGCCATAGGGCCTCTTGACCAAGTGGCAGAGTTCCAAAAAAAGTTGTGCGCTTGAAACTTAAATCTAATATTTGGTAATTAGCTTGAACCTTTATTTTTAAGACGTGAGTACAAAGGAATTATTTTTTGTGACTTCACTGACCAGCTTCATTGCATTTGAAAATATTCAGAAATTTCAAACCTGATGCCTGTATCACCCTCAAAAAAAGATGGATAGAGGGATGTTTAGCATTCTTCTTTTTAAACACAGTGTTTAGTGGTTTGTGAACTGACATCATTAATTCTTGAAGTTCTGAATACAAGATTTCAGCTGCTCAACAGTCTGTTGTTGTCTGGTTCTCCTCCTTGTGATGCTCCACATATTTTCAATAGGAGACAGATCTGGACTGCAGGCAGGCCAGTCACACTGTGTCTATGAAGCCACACTGTTCGGAGTCATATAGAATGAGGTCTGGCATTGTACTGTTAAGATAATCACTTTTCCTACAAGATAAATACATCACCTTGATAGCGGTAGTAGAAGTTGTAACCACAGGATTCCAGCAGAGGGAATGTAGAACTGTTGAGCTAGGAAAAGGGGATTCTCCTTTTCAGAGAATTTACATAATATTAATTCAGGTTTCATATCTAAAAGCAGGGATGGATTGTCTTCTGGGTAATTTTTTTTAGGTGTTCCTGAGCCCCTATGGTTGTATTGATCATGTGGGCATTATGGTTTCTTATGCACTGAAGGTTTGAAGGTTTCACACAGCCAAAAGTGGTTTCTGCGATTGGCCTTATATAGACTGAGATTTCCTCAGACTCCTTGAATCTTTTCATAATATCATGAACTGTAGATATAGAAAGTCAAAACTTCTTGCATTAAAGTTTATATCAGTGTTTAAAGAAATAGTAACCAGGGGATTCCATCAGGAGAAGCGCAGAACTGTTGGACTATGCAAAGGGGCACACTGCTTCCTCTCCTTAGTCAATACAGACACAAGCAGAGGAAAGTTTTTGTCCACGAATCTCTTCAAATAATCTCATTTTCAGGCATGGTTTCCCTCAAAATATTGTCTCATGTTTGCAAAGTTAAATGTATATATGAATATGTATATATATGTATGTGTGTGTACACATCTATATCTAAAGTTTTCATAAATTTTGACGCACACACATAAATAAATATATATGTATATACCTCACAGCGAGGTGGTTCCAGGTTCCGATCCCAGCTGGGGCCTTTCTGTGTGAAGTTTGCATGTCCTTGCCTGCCTCTCGCTTAATGACAGCTAGGATAGGCTCCAGTCTATAGGCTCCAGAACGTTTTTTTTCCAGTGTGAGACTGACATCAAATTTTAGATTTGATCATCTTCTCTAAATGCAGTGAGGTTGGTAGGTAAAGAGACTGCAAGTCGTTTCTTTGTGTTTGTGTTTGTTAAAAGTTAAATCAAATGAACAAATTTAAGTTTGGATGCATAGATACATATGAGAATGTAATCTATTCAACATCCCGTGTGAGTTGTATTTGTTTTTCCATGGCCTGCTTTTTGCGTCATATCTTATGAATATTTAGCAAATAAAAGAAAATAGAATGTCAAGAAAAATCATGGTTTTTAAATCCAGGAGTAAGATGTTAACTACATTTACCCAGATGATGGCAGTGCACTACAGCTCTACAGCTCTTGCTGCACAGCCTTGTGAGTCTGTGTTGCTGTAGCATATTCTTCATGCAGGGACAACCCTGCCTGAGGTGAACATTGGGAATGAATCGAAGGCGTGCTTTCAAGTATCATCTTCATCACTACTAACATCAAGAAGAACGATGAGATGAAGGGTGCCGCAGTTTTTATCCACTGGCTAACCAGTGTGTGATGGCCTATTCAGAGCACTCCAACACCACCAAATAACATGCACATAGAAGGAGGGTTCATTTTGGCAATTTTTCTAAAAGGGGACGTGGTTGCCCTCCTGAAATCATCCTGTCCTTCCCTGTTCTTTCTTTCTTTCCCTCACCATGTGCTTATGTGATATGTTGATGATATTTCATGTGGAATGACCCTCTGCCAAATGACATCCAGACATCTGCAGAAGTAGAAGCGAAGATTCATCATGAATGGTCATTTTCTCTTTTCATGTCTGCTTCTTTTCTGCCTGAGTAGCAGGACCTTCTTTTATTCCTGCTGTGCTTTATGTAAGCAGATTCATGCACATGCAGTAGACGGACTAATTGAGAGCATATTGAGCATCTCAACTCCTACGTATCTATGAGATGCCGCACTGATAAATAAATGATAGCTCATCCTTTCAAGTGCACCTTTGAACGGAGCTGAAGTTTTAACCGGATGAAACCAGGAGAGAGTATCAGTCCCCAGACTATAAACCTCTTATTCAAGCCTCACATACTGCTTTTCTCTTTCAGTGCTCCCAGCCCCTTCTCTCTCTGCCATAATGCCCCCCACTGAGTATTCTTTCATCAGAGTGAAGTATCAGTGAGATGCAAACACAAAGGTCTCTCATGCACCGGCCAAAATCTACATAGAAGTATGCGAGCATACAGCACACTGTGCAGTTTTATTGTATGGCTCTGGGGCCCTGTTGGGCCAATTTTTGGAAATCCATAGACAGCTGCACCCATTCATTGTGTCTTTGTGTCTCATATCAAGGAGTGATAAATTGGTCTAAAAGGGTTAAAAATCCTGTTCTAATTTTGGCTGCAACTGCGAAATGCTGAACTGCGTTGCATAAGCAATGACATTGACAAGTAGAAGCCATTCAGATGAGTGGGTGAATCATATATCACCGTTATTTTCAGCTTGAACTTCAACCTGACCTCCCAATTCTCCATCCCAAATCCTATCACAGCCATGAGGAGTGATCTCAAACTCTGTGGAGAAAGCGTCTGAATGAAACTGTTTGATACATGGGTCTATGCCGTCGATGTTCTCACACCATTACTTAGACGTTGCTTAGACAACACATTCATCAAACGCAACAAATCATCTTTCCGCACTGACATAATAAAACCATTACTCAGAAAAGAACTAATGCACATTCATTCTTCAAATAAATATATTATTTATTTTCAGACACAGCTGACAAAGTAGTTCAGGATCAGATCAGTCTTTTTAATATCAATTTTATATCCATAATGTTATCAAAAGGTCTGGAAGTTTGGAGCTGAGACTTAAAGAAGCTCCACCACAATTTTGTTTTAAAGTTTTACTTCCTGTCCTTGAAATCATCTATCATTTTTTTAAATTGCCTGATATTCTTTGTTAACTCAAATAATTTCAGTTCATTTTTAGTCATAGCTTTTTCAAAATGTGTATTTCATTTGATGTAGTTATTAGACTTATTCACTTTATTGTGAGCTTGTTAAGGATGTAATTTACTTTACTGGAGAATGCTTCTGGGAGGAAGTATTTCCTTTGTGGGAATAGCTAAGTTTTTTTGCGCTTCTGTTGTTTTTTACTCTTTGAACCTCAGGTGTAATGCTACCTGTTTTGACTGGAACACTTTTTGAAATTCAATTTGGGATATTTTTTCATTTAATTAGGATTTAATGAATCAAAAACTATGTATGTATGAGGCATTAAACAGGCTACGACACAGTGGGGTGAACAGCACATGATCACAATTTTCTATTTTCCTTGTTCTTATATTCATATTATTATGGTTTTATTTTCAAAATGTTTTTTAATTCCATATCACTTTGTCAGCAGTGCTTCATGTTACAGACCTTTGTGAGTCATGAGAGCTACTGTAAGTGAACTAGCTAAAGCTAGCTGCCACAGCTGCTAACGCTCATTGTGTCCGTGACAACTCATTCCTTTATACCCGCTGATCTACTGTTTGGACCTTTAGGATTACTGAGTGGGCTCATCATCAAAATGCGGGAAAAAAATGCTTTCTGACCAACTTTGATCATTTTTTCGGTGCCTTGAATCAGTTTTTTGTGATGTACTAAGTGTATGTTAATGTTTTTCCTCGAATAAATAAACTAATCCAAACTGCTGTAAGCTGTTGTATTTTTTGCTCTGTTCACATTAATCATATTACACTTGGCCCATTGTTTTCACCCCACAAATCATTTCTCTAATTATTTATTGCAAAAGCGAGTTGGTTAGCGGTTCCAAATTTTTAGCAGGCCTATTGGCTGAAAGGGGGAAGAGCAGAAAAACAAAGTGACAAAGTTTTTAAAATGTTTCTGGAGAGTACGGTTTGAAAGGCCTTTGATAACAACTACTCTGGTTTTTGGGACAATGATTAGTGTAAAATTAACAAATGGGATTTCCCTGGCATGTCACACACTTGATCGCTCCATTGAATGCAACATTTTTGTTAAGGTGCTCATGGAAGCTCTTATGGAAGCTCATGAAACTTGAAACACATCAAAAGTAAAGGATACTAATATCCCATTTATTGGATTCATGGTGGGAAGTTAAAAAAAAAGGCCCGCCCGGACATTTTACAGTCAGAGCTGAAATACCCACATGTAACATTCCAGGAACTACAAAAACGTCTCTTACATCCTGCAAACATAACAGGAAATCCACCATTTTGAATGACGTCTTCATTGTGGCCAATTTTCAGGCGTTGTATTTGATAAGTTCTACCATAATTTTGTCCAGATCGACATCATGTAAATATGTAAACAATACTCTGAAATACTAAATTACTAAACTGCGACCATGGCACATGTGTTTTGCTATGAAGGGGGAAATTGTTGTGATTCACACATACAATGTGCCCTCTCACACAATTTCACAGATTTGATAAAGCACCCCGATCTCAGGACAGCTTGATGCCAACATTCACTTAAAGTCACAAGGCCTTAGAGTGCCACCAGGAGGTCAACCAACTTAGACAAACATTATCCAGTTTCAGTTCAGTCTCCTCTGAAATTCTGAAATGAGAACATATATCCACATATCCAATGAATAGTTGCTTTACAATCCAGGGTTGGTATTTGTAGGACAAAATCAGGATCCTATAAGAATTACACTGTTTATTTTGTGATATTATATAGTTTTCTAACCCTAATTGTGTATTTTTGAACACCTAAACCTAACCATGTACTTTAAACTTCATACCAGTGAGAGAAAAGTATAGAATCATGAAAGTACAGTTGAAGTTAAAAAGATTAGCTTGTGGAGACAGGACAGGATTTGAATCAACAATTTCTGACTTGAAGGGCAGGGAGTTTAACACTAGCGCCATTTGTGAAATTTTTTTTGTCCTAATCAAGACCATGAACTGTCAACATCATCTCATGATCATCAACGTTATCATGTTGCAACAAGAGTGGAAACGCCATCAGCATGGGAGCTGCATGTCAGCAGAGAACTGAGGGAGGAAAATGCCCCTACTTTTCTTTTCTTGGCCTCAATTGTGAAATTGTAGTGTATTTTTCTGTCAACCAATGCACACATTTTACAGTCTGTCATGAGATCGTGTCGCACGTTTACAGATAACCCACAGGATGTGCTGTAGAACTGAGATGGAGCAACATGAAACATTTTTGGTGGAACTATTTTATCGCCCCACAGCAGACACAGGAAGTGATTGGCTGCTCCAATTAGTTCATGGTGCCACAAGGATCTGGGCAAGAGGAGGCACACATATCCACCACAGAGACCCTTGACTACAGCTCTCCTCAACATGGCTGGAGGTGCGAGGGCCTGATCTAGCTGCTTGTAGCTTTAATGTTGATCTCATACATTTTCATTTTATGTTGGACATCTGGTGCACCATCAGTGTAAAGTGGAGATAGAGTTCCTCACAACTTATTGTTGTCACTGAAAGATTTGGTTAATCTGGGTGTACATCCATCACCAGGTATCCCCAGAGGGAAATAGCTCATTAGTCACAAACCTCCTTGTGTTTGATAATGTATTGATGAACTATTTTCATGCTGAGACTTCTTTAGAGAAATATGGATTTACTATCTGGGCCCTTCTGAGCAGTAAATCAATCTGTTTCCAGTGACCAATACCTGAACAAGTAGTCCAGTGTCTTCAAGTCTGACAGATAATCGCTGTGTTTCCTGACTGATTAAAGATACCAACAGTTCTGTTTTTTCCTTCTTAAAAACACATTTTAAGATTTCAACTCAGAGTTTGAATTGTTTTTAAATAAATAAATAATTTACAAAACAACCAGCTGGTAGATAAATTATAAGAAAAAAAATAATCCCTTCTATTTAGACAATATTTTCTTTAAAGTCATATAACTGTCATTTTAAACATCTTTCTTTGGGGCCCTGCGGGGATCCCGCCGTCATGAAATCTGCCACCAAATTCCCAACAAATTTGTTAGATTCAAATACGACGAACACGAATCCAAGCTCTTCCAACCTCCCACCACCCCCCACCAATCTCTTCCCCTCCCTCTCTCTCCTCTTTGCCTGAGTGCTTCAAGTCGGTGGCGCTCGTTGAATTCTGCCAGTGCGCACCACGGCGTCGCTTCACGCCTCACTATACGGACCGTTGCTGCGTCCGGAGCATACACCTGCTGGCACGGGGTTTTGGGAGAAAGAAAAAACCGAGGGGAAAGAAGTGGGCAACGCGGATCGGAGGGGAACATTTGACAGAGGAGTAGAGAGAGAAGCGGCCGGAAGGAGCGCACCATGGCCTCAAAGGACACCACATCGGCGGGCTTCGCCAACGTCAGCAGGGAAATCACAGGTGAGTTTAACGGGACTTTTTTTTTTCTTTTTTTTTTTTTTGGAGAAGTGTGTTTTCACCTCTTACGAAAGAGACAGCAGGACGCGTTTGTTTTGTTTTTTTCTTCACTCAGCTGCTCTTTAAACAGCCGCTTTCCACTGCGTTTGGTTTGAGAGTCGTTATCATCGCAGGTAATGTCTCCAAAGACAAAACAACGAAATTAACGACTCTTGAATCTCCTGCGGGTTATAATCCCATCGTTCCCGGTGCAGGGCCGTTCACTTTGGAATTGATTTATCCTTTAACTGATACCGCACGTGGGTCCCGTCGTGCTGTCGGACTTATTTTTAACTGATACGCTGCGTGCTTTGATGTGCGTCAATCAGGAGTTTTCATCCCTTGATTTTTCTCCCCGTGTGCGTGGGAGTTATGATGTGACGTTGGGGCTCTTTGCGTGCAGAAGACAGGCAACTGCACACAGGCTGAGCTCAGAGATCCCAGAGGGGATCGGACGGTGCGGTGCACAAACACAGCAGAGTGTTTGGACGATAACACGTCAAACAAGGTGTGTCTCTCATTGTTAATTATCCTGATGCGGCGAGTTAAATCCCGCTGTTTACCAGCTCAGCTTTGTCAAGCCCCTTCTGCCTGGCCTGGTGATAAGCACCACGCGGCATTAGGCTCATTAACACACCTGCCAATTGAGGATAAGAGGAGAAGGGGAGGCTGGGTGAGCAGAGACCCCAAACTGTCAAAAAAAGTGAGTGAAGGTATGCCCTGACCCACTCTGGTTTTCCTTCCTCCACTCCTCCTGTCTCTCTTTACTCTTTTGGGAGCAGATGCTGAGGTCACACCGGTGGGCCCTTTGGTGCTGTATAGTAAGTTAAAAGGTTTAAGTGATTGGGTCTTACCCAGCTTAATGTCAATAACCCCGTGTTTGTCTTTAGCTGATCCCACTTTCAAACCACCACCGCCCACCCCATCCCGGCCTCATCCCTCCCGCATCTTCCGCTGCTCATTAAAGTGCCAACAGCCAAGTTCATGCTTATTGCTGGATGGGGAGAACGAAGTGCAGTGAGAAAGTTGTGACACAATACTGTCATGACACAGCATGACTTGGTGCCTCCCCATCTGCTGGGCTCCGTGAGCGCATATTTAGCGTGTTGGGCTCGTTTGAAATGGGTGCTGTGAACACACACAGCTTGCAGGCATATGTGCCCGTTTGCAGTCTGCATACATACTGACATTGTGTTGGTGAGTGACAAGTTCTTTTATGTTGGTTGCTGTGGGGAGGATGTCAGTGGAGGAGGCCTCTGACGCGGTTCAGTGAGTTTCAGCAGGGTCACCCAGCATGGTGAAGTCTACGTCCCTGAAGGTTGCTGTTCTGAAACGTGTGTTTGCTTCCACTGAGACGAACCAAGCAGCTTATTTATTTCTCTGAGGCCAAAAATAGTCCAGTTTTGAGTCCTCTTCAGAGAGAGCCTGTGCATTTATTTGCCCATACTCATGTAGTTGTTCACTTCCCTTTTGTGACTGTTTATCTCTGTGCTGCCATCCTTAATGGTATAATCCACCTGTTTCTCCCTAAGCTCCAAATCAGCAACGGATCACAATGGGCACGTCCATTTTACTAGAATATGAACATGTTTCTTGATTGATATTTACATTTAAATGGGGTTTTCTGTGAAAGATTCATAAAAAAAGGCATTTGATAGCTGATCCCCTGATTTGTTTTAGTAGGACAGTTTCCAAAAAGAGTCACCTGCTGGTGTCCTAAATCCAAGTCTTAATACTCTGATGTTCAGCTTACGCTTCTATTAAAAGTCACTAAAATGGCGCTTTACACAGACAAAGAAAAAAATAGAGATAAAGTGCCATGTAAAGTTGCTTTTTTTTTTTGTCTGATCAGCTCCACCCCATCACAGTGCAGTATCACATAAATATTCACATTACATGAATTTCATGACATTTATGTTTTTGATCAGCAAATTTACTTTGAAGTGTTTCATTACCACTTTTGACTTTATTGTATAATCGTACAATCAAGTCTTAACATAGAGCAAACTTGCTCTGCCAATGAAGCTTGTGTGATTAATTAAGAATTTCCTGAATTCAGAAATGAAACAGACTGAAATAGAAAGTGAAGCTCCTTTGGTGAACTGGTGAAAGCGGGATCACTTAATGGAGACGTATTATACTGTTTTTCACAAGTTGATAACCTTCTTTTAGGTCTTAATGAAATGTGTGACATGCTATGTTCAAAATATCACAGATATGGCACAGAACTTCTCTTTAAAACTATGGATTTAGAGCTTTTTTCATACCATCTGATTTAGGGCATGTAGTGAGCTATTTTGACTTCCCCTCCCCCTTTTTCATTCACAGTTTTCTCTTATTTTAGATTTTTCTTACAGCTTCGAGTTACAATGCAAAAGAAATATGGACACAAATTACTCTCAATAACCTTTGAAGCATGTTATTACTGTATGAGAGAGCAGTGGCTCACCTAAGAGCTCATACTAGCACACACCAAAGTGGGAGGAAATTACTTGATGCCCATTTTTACCCACAAACACCTTCATTTTCCTTATGTAAAGTTTTACTATGGACAGCTGGTACCAATCACTCTTTTAGAGACAATCTTGCTGAAAGTCAAACAAGCCCAGGTTGTTAAAACATTGCACCATAGATGTTAAGGCTGATGTTATGTCAATCTACTGGCTGGCAGATTGATTAAGTCATCCAAAGTTACATGATAATTCTTTCTTCAGAGATTGCCTTAAAAAACTCTGAGCTGAGCTGTTGCTCCATCTAAAGTAGCTTTTGTTAAGAACTGCTGCTCATATGGGCTAATTATAACTGAAGTTTATTTTTGAAAAGGTTGAGAGCAGTACTCTGCTCCTTTCTTTTCTTTTTTTTTTCTTAAATTAAGTAAATTATTAGCTCCTGATGTGAATTTCTTGTTCATAGCAAAGCAAAATAAAAGCAAGAGGAAAATGGTTTCAGCTTAGAGTGCAGCTAATACAGCAGGATTTGAAGTTGGAGTTGGGTGCAGAGTAAGATGGACAGCTGGATATTTCTAAGCTTTAAAACTATGGAGTGCGACATACACACCCCCTCCAAATCTGCATGGCTCACTGAATGAGAACATTTCAAACCTAGGCAGCCACAAACAAAGTGCCAGGGTTTGGTTTTGTCAGTTTTTTAGTTGATAGTACCGAAATATCTGCTCTCAAGCATGGCAAAAAGATTTTTTTTTCATAGCTACCCTTTAAAATGTTTTCTTTTCCTGTCCATGCATCTCACTAATCCAACTTTAACAGTTGAAAGATTCTTTTAGCATTTTGAGGAGACTCTTGTTAGCAGTATAGTACAGTATCTACTGTACTATTCACTTTAAAGATTTTAGTCACAGTGCAATGTTAGAAGCCCCATATTTTTCACTATTTTCCATTTATTTAGTCTTTCAGGCTCATTTAAATGACAAAACAGTAACTTCTGTTATAGCCTCTTGATAAAGTTAAGAAGTGATGTGTAGTTGTATCCTCTTCATACATAGAGAAATGATCATTAAGGGCAGTTTAGTCAGAGAGGAACAAGAGGCCTTTTGGTGATGTGTAACACCTATTGTCCTAGTTTTTTCGACATAAGAAACTATAAGAAACTATAACATAAGAAAAGGAGAAAATTGACTCTCCCTCGTGTTTCTCCTCATTCAGGTTTTTACTTTCACATATCACCAGGCTGTTTGTTTTGATATATGGATTTTCCCCTTGAAAGCTTTTTGCCGCATGTTTTTTTTTTTTTTTTTTTCTTCTCTGCATTATGTTTCCACTTTCTAATTAAATATCCCTTGTTGTGTTTTTCTTCTCAGAGAGCATCAGGAAGGTGCTGGACAAACAGGCCATTAAATTTGTGCGAGCCATCAAGCAGGAGACAAGAAGTGGCAAATCAGAGGACAGAATCCTGGTGAGAGCTGCCGATACCTTCTCTTGCCCCCACCCCCCACCCCCCCGCACACATTACTGTGCTGTCGTGCCGGGTCACCTGAGAGGGATATTGATGAAGTGAAACAGGTTTTATGTCTGAGATGTTAAGTGTGAAAGGGGCAGACTTTAGCTTGATACAGCTACTCAAGGGCACCAAATTGCAACAAACTGAAAGAGTCGTAAGAAGTCAGAGATTACAGTTTGCGAGACATCCAACAGACGTGTTGTAAATCAGGCTTTGGGACAGATGCTGTCTAAGCAGAGCAAAGTGGACACCGTGCCATGGCCTACTGAGTCAATCCTCAGACTTTATTAGATGTGGCAGGATGGCCCTAATGCCACAGGCAACAGCGTGGTGTGTGTGTGTGTGTGTGTGTGTGTAAGCACTGACACTGTGTACATGCAGGGTGTGTGTCGTTTTTTTTGTTGTTTTTTTTTTAACTGAAAAATAAGCCTGCTTGTATGAGTGCATGCCAGAGGGTGTGTGGGAAGCCTGTGATGTGTTGAAGGAGCCACTGTGAGCCAAGGCCACCGCTGTCAAAGAGAAATAGTCAATTAGTCAGCCACATTAGTGACCGATCAGTTGCTCGCATGGCGTTGCTATGCACAAGAGTGAGCTCACTTCCTCCGCTGAAGACGGCGTGAAAGATGCACAGATAAGCGCATCAAAACTAATAATCAGTACTTCTCTCCATTTTCCATCGCTGCTATTATTTCTCCTCCACCTAGCTCCCATTTTACCCCCCACCCCTGCCCTCCCCCTATTTTTGTCATCTCCTCTTTGTTTCCACTCTCCCTCCCTCCTTATCTGTCCATCTCGATTATTCTCCTCCCCGTCATCACCCTCTCCTCCTCCTCCTACCCCCACCACGCCAGCCTCCTCTCAGTTTCACTGCCTCTCCCCTTTCTGCCCTTCCCCTCTTCCCTCCATCTTCACTCAAACCTGTAAAAGCGTATTGAGCTCCTCTTTCCATCAGAAGCAATTCAATTAGGTCTTTGCCTTACAAGAATTTTTTATTATTTTTTTATCCTATCCAAATGGGCCCTGGCTGCTTCTGCTGCTGCAACTGCTCAAGATTATTCAAAGGGAAAAGGGTTGGGTGGGGGCTGGATATAGACATACCTGCATTCTTTTTAGTTTGTTGTCAAGGTCTTCCCCATTTTAAAGGTAACCTTTTCTCTCTAATGAGTGCATTAGTCTGGATATATAAAAGGTGAAAAAATGGGATTTTAAGAAGAATGTTTTCGTCTCTCTGGGTTGTGCACAAAAAGGTTCAGTCATATTTGAAAATATCGCACGTAGAGGATGCTGGAGAAAGTTAAAGGATTTTCTTGATGGCCATCTTATATAGAGAATTTAGTCTCAAATAATTTCTCTAAGCCTGAAAGATTAGGCGAGGCCGTCTTTTACCTTTTATCTTCCTTTCCATGTGGCTCTCTCTTTCTGCATTACGTATTCATCACTTTCATCTTGATTTCTCGTGGAACGAAATGGTCATTAAAGCATGAAGTTTACATTCATCAACTCTTTGTTTTAACCTTTTGCATTTTCTTCTTGGCCCCTGTTTCCCTCTGGAGATTGCGATACCCAACTGTCTGTTTGTGTTGACTGTGCCAGCCATCACGCTGTGACCGACAGACACGCACATACATGGGCATGGCTGTCTCCCCCACACCCAGACACTGGGAGGGCTCAGCATGACATCCAAACGACACCCAGGGCAATGTTGTGTTTCTATGATACGAAAACACACTCACGCACACCCAAATGCAGATTGGAGCAGTTTGACGTGTAGGAGGCACACACAGCAGACAAACATGGCTCAGTGCATCAAAACTTGCCTGCGCACTCACTCTCGCAGCCATTATTAGATTAACCTATTTGGAGATTAGAGGCAACTCGGAAAACAAAGCATCTTCAAAGGCTAAGTGGGAGAGAGAGAGAGAAGTGGGTGAATATGATGGAAGAAGAAGGGAGGGCATCCCAATAAAAAGTAAAGGAATGAAGGATGCAGCGGAGGGAGAGAGGGGGAAAGAAATCTCTGATGTGTTGTGATGCCCCAGTTGCCGTTTTAGCTCTTCCGCCACTTATTTATCTTGATTGGTTGCTCCGTTTTATCCTCTGTTGACTCTGCGGTTTCTGTGCTCTTACCAATAATGGGCCTATTACTGGCTGAAAGCGCCACTGCTTGACAGTCATGGACACACTTGAGTGCTCACTCCTGCTTAAGTTCTACAGTTATGTGGAGGACCTGCTCATGAGTTTCTAGTGGCGCTGAGGTCGAGTTGGTGTGACTACATCTAAAGATTTGGTTGGACTTGTCCGCTCGGTGACTGTGTGGCTGCGGGGGTTGTTTACAGCAGGGCTGTGATTCATGACAATGGTGGTGGGTGTATATATAATGGTGATTAATGGTCTTTTAATTGTTTTTAAAAGTCCCTTTTCTTTTGCATAAATCATTCATGAATGAAAGAAATTGAAGATTGTATTATTTTACGCAGTTATTATAGTACAGATACTGCCAGTACTTACACTTCCCTTATTTGAAAATAATCAGGATAAAACTTGGGATATGAAAAAAAACCAACAACATAGAAATATGAATCTTCTTTTAATGTAATAAAAACATTCATGATGTAATATTGCCAAAAAATGTTCTATAGTGGCATTCAGTCATTGTGGAATCTTTTGTTAAGGATTTCTGTCCACTCTCATCTTATTTTAGATAGTAGAAGATTGAGAATGAACTGAACAAATGTGGGCTTCACTTACATGTAGTTTTTCGTTCTAGTTTTTCTTACCCTTGTGCTTAACATTTAGTGTATGTGTGGTTATTTCCCTCCCCTTTTCTTTAGTGTGCACACCCCTGTTCCTGTTTGCAATCATTTGCATAATTCCCCTATGAGTATGGAAGATGATAAAATGATAACTGTTAAAACTGATTACTGTGGTGCCAAAAATGTTTTTTTTTAGTAGCAGCAACCAGTGCAAAAAGTTAGTCTGGAGCCCTGTCTGAGGTTGTTGAGGAGTATCTGGTACCGGGACGTTAACAATTGAGCTTTTGGGTCCTGGTTAGGTAGGTTGTAAGCATCAAAGGTTCATCCATGGAAATGCCTTTGTTTTCCTAGTAGCATCAAGTATTCTCTGTATTCATCATTGTATTGCATCAAGATCGTGAGTGTTGCTTCCTTTAACATGTCAGTTGTACTCTGCATTACACTGAATAGGGAGATCTCACAGTTTTGAATTGGTCTTCTTTGAAGTTGCTAAATTGCCTCCATTCCACAGTTCTATGAATCGACTGAAACACAGTCAGTGGTACACCACTTACACCACTGACTGTGTTTCACTGGTCACAAATCCTAGTATGTGTAGGTGGAACATGCATATAAGCCTAGCGGCATTAAAGTGATACTTCACTGATTTGTATAATAATTCAATATCTTCTGTGGTTCTGGAAGCATCAGCGGGTTAACCTCATACAGTGCATGTACACTTCGTATTTCAAATAGATGACCTGCCTTTCAAGTTGGGATATTAGGTACAGATATCGTGGGTATTTCTCAGAGATAATGAAAACCCATTATGTGGGATGAGGCCTCCATTGAAGCTTACGCTATCAGACTAATATATGCATATAAAAAAAGAAAGCATGAAACTGTTAAAAGATTAAGAATTATATATGTTGTGCTGAATTGTAGCGTTGGACTATTTCAGTTTTTTTTGGGGTGAGCAATCCTGTCATGAAGCAGTAGCGCTTGTTTCTCAGATAACACCAACCACCAAATCTACCTTTCCAGTACTTCGATATTATGAATACTTGAGCCATTAGTGTCTCACTAGCTAACTATATCAACTAATTGTGCTATCTGACATCCTTTTTTGTGGTTGAGAGCATATATGTGGGTGTCCAAAGTCACTGCCAATAACAAACTTATTTCAGTGAGCTGTCGCCACGCAACTTCAAATTATACTGCATTCTGCATTAGAAGTGGGAAGGTGAAGCTCTTTTGCTCTTTGCTTTGCTTGTGCAAAAAAAGAAGAAAGTAATTATCATCAGTAGTTTTTATATATATGTATATATTTTATATCCAGACCAGAGAGTGTTCTTTGATTATTAATTTTTTAAAATTTATTTATTTTAATTTATTATTTTTAATTTTTTTGGAAATTGGATGCTTCTTTTTCCAGTTTGTTTATGAATGCACTGCCATTGCAAGAGCAGAAAATGGTTCAAAGTCTCGCACAAAAGCTACAGTTCTTAATGTTAGTTGCTATAAACTTGAATGAAACACAGGAGACAGTGAAGTCTTTGGTTCATCTAGCTGATGTTACTGAGGAGTTACTATATGATTTTTGAATTGCATTTAAATCTGTTGGCCATCTGGTGCTTTAGTCTTCCTAACTGTGGTGCGGGTTTTTAAGTGATCACCACCAGCTATCTGGCCAACTGCAGATGAGGAAAGTCTCACTATCTCCAAGTGAAACTGCCCGTTGACGTTTGAGTCTCGGTTTGCTCTGTGTACTAGTGTTAGCGCTCAGTCTCGGAACTGTTTGGACTCTCAAATGGTAGTAATGCTCTTTAAGAGTTATTGAATGTGATTTGCATCTAAATTTACATTTACACGGTGTCTCACAGCTATAGGAAAGATGTCAGATAACATAAACCCCGTGAAAGAGACTAGGCGCATGGAATCGAGTCGCTTGCGTGAAAAGAGCTGTAATATCATGGTTTAAAGGGGAATTATTGTAGCGTAAGGCATGGCACAGATATTTTGTTAAGACTCCAGGAAATGGTGTCAATTTGAAGAATGACAGCTTAATATGTCCCCTTGAAAACAAAGTTACCAATTGCCTTACAATGCACATCTTGCAGTTTAGTGTTTAGTTTGAGCCAAAAACGTCAGGCTGCATTTTTCAAGTAAGGCAGTTACTTTGTGCCAAAAAAATGCATCGACTATAACTTAGTCTCATGAGACCACACATAAAGAAAAGTCTTACCCAACTTTAGGAAGCAAACCACTTTCTTTGTTTCTTCTTACCATTAAGTTCTTTTTTTTTTTTGTTTTGGTAAAATTGAATTTTGATTGAACTCCCAGCTCCTGATCAGTAGCTGTTCCTGGTTAGATCAGCTTCTGCATTTACATCACATTATACATTTTTGAATTCCCCTACTGGGGGATGGATGTAGTATTTTTCCATTCTATTCTATTTGCTTGAAGATAGATTTAATGGTTGCCTATGGAAAATTTTTAATCTAGTGTTGTAATTTGATTTAGTGTTGTACTTTTAGTTTAACACATTTCAAATCTTCATTTTCAAATAGTTCGTTCACTAATTTAGTACAAATCCCAGAAAGTGTGACTGAGGCAGAAGTTGTTGGTGCATGAAGAGATGCTGCAGGCCAAGCATCAAACCCTCATCAAAATAGCTGGGATGATTCCTTCTAGACTTTCAGAAATTCATCAACTCTCTACAATGAAGCTGGAGACAAAAACAAGATGTAGGAAGAGTGAATGTTTTTCTCTTTCAAGGTCTTTTGACCAGATTCAAAGCCAGCATTTTTTTGCATTGTTTACAGATTGTGCTTCCGATATCTGTGAAATGTGAGCCATTTCTAAGCGCTTGTTTTCAAAGCTACACAAATCATCTGTGATAGTCAGCAAAACTAAAAACAAAAGAGACTCTCACTGAGTTACATAATTTATAATAGTGAAACTGGGCCTTTCAGACGACTTTGTTGTTCAGAGAATCAAACTGTGCGCTGGGCTGTGATAGAAAGCAGAGCACAAAGCTGTAGAGCTGAGGCGGCCTGCGCTTGTGGCTGAATCTTGGCATTGTGTCAGCGTCTCACCACCACATAATATGCTTGTGTAACGGCACAGCACAGCATCTTCTGTGATTTTTGTCTTCCTGTCCTCTACCATGTGATATTGTCAGTATGAAATATTTTTCTCTGCAAGTATCTTAATTTACCATCTGATGTTGCGTGGAGAGTGCTCTGTACTGTAATTAGGTCTGAGCTTTCCTTTGATTATGATAACATGTGTTGGTAGCCTATGGCAGAGAGACTGTGAAGTGTGACTGCTGACCTTCTCTCTTCTCCTGTGAGAGAAAGTGTGAATGTGTGTGTATGCCATGGCTGAAAGGCAACTCGTAGTATCTCTGCTTCTTTTGCATCACTCCATCATATTCAGTTCCTGTCTCCCTGTAGTTTCCTCTCTTTTTGTCTTGATCTCCTGTGTCCTCTGCTCCGCTCCTCCCCTTTCTCGTTCCTCATCTATTTGACCTCATTCACACTTGCTGCTTGTTTTTATCTTCTACCACATTTACTTACAGTAATCTGTGAGCCATGGAAACAAGAAAGTTAAGCACTGTGGCTGTAAATGCGAGTAGGAGAAGAGGAGAGATGGCCATGAAAAAGAAAGTACCCCCTCTTTTACATAAAGGGACATAATGAAGAGTTGTCTGGTTCTTATGAGGTCTTAAAATGAAGTAAACACAACCGCGGATGAATAACAGATGGCATATTGCCCCATTTCATTGTTCATTTGACAAAAATTTACCTGAACTGGTGTATTAAAAAACTGAGTACATTCCATGATTCAATAACTTTTTGTTGGACATTATCTGCCTCTCTGTCATGTGGAGGAATTTTGACCCACTCTCCTCTATAACATTGGTATAGTTCATTGAGGTTTGCAGCATTAATTTATTCATTTCTTAAGGTTCCACCACAGCATCTCAGTCAGTTTGAGGTCTGGACTCTGACTGGGTCGTTGCATCACCTTGATTCTTTTCTTTTCCAGACATTCTGTTTTAGATTCGCTGCTGTGTTTGGGATCATTGTCCTGTTGCAATACTGGGAAGATTGACAGTACTTTCAATTCTCTCTTTTTCTCATGAACACACACACTTGCATGTAAGCTGACACATTGTCTGATGGCTGGGTTGTGTTCTTATTAAGATGAGCATCCTTGACTGATGGTGGTTGACAGTGTGTTTGAGACAGGCGAGTGTAGTGCAAAGCTAGCTTAGAGAGAAGAGGCTTTTTCCTGACAACCCTTCCAAACATGTCATACTTTTTTAGTCTTTTCCTAATTGTACTGTCATGAACTTTAACATTTGACATGCCAACTGAGGCTTGTTGGGCCTGAGATGGGTTTTGGGCTTTTTGCAATTTCTTTAAGCATCGTACAGCCTGATCTTGGGGTGAAATTCCCAGGACGTCTACTCCTGGAACACTGGCAGCTGACCTGAATATTTTCCTTATAATAATCCTTCTCAAAATAGAAAAAAACATAGAATATTGGAATCCAAATAGTTTAGGAATGGCCTTATAACCCTTCCTGGATTGATGGGCAACAACAGCTGCTTTGCTAACATCATCGCTGATGCCTTTCCTCCTTGGCATTGCGTTAACACACACCTGAATGCTCCAGACCAGCGAACTGACAAACATCTGCTTATACCTGCTGATGATCGGTTAATCGAACACATTTGATTAGCAGCACCTGACCGCTACCTATTCTCTTAATTCTTATGAACGCAGTAATGATGTACTTGTTTTTTCACTCTCTGCTTTTGAACTTTGGCTGGATTCTTGTTAAATAAATTATGTAACAGTTTTATTTGTTATGTGTTGTTGTTCTTCTGTATTTATCTAATATCAAGACCTATTAAGGACCAGATGATTTCTTTTTGATTGATACATGAAACCTTACAACTGAAAGAGAGTGTAGTTTTCCAATGACTGCGTTTTTGCTTCTCCATACTATTTTTCTTCTTATAAATCCCATGTCTACTAGACTCACACAGCATAGTTAGTCTCTTCTTCCTAGTTTTTCCCCAGTTGCAGAAGTTTTCTTTCGGAGGTTTTGTTTGGCATTGCTTTTGAACTTAGTATTAATGAGAGAATCTGGAACACTGTGTTTTGTATTTTTTATTTATTTTTGGAGCTTTGCTTTTTTCCCCCTCTCACTTGGCTTAATTTTTTCCCTCTTGTTTTACCCATTTAAAGTCCACTTAGGAAGAAGAACCTGGGGTATCTGTACATTAGATTCTCTCTTTCTTTCACGGACACACACACTTGCATGTAAGCTGACACATTGTCTGATGGCTGGTTTGTGTTCTTATTAAGATGAGTTGATGGTGGTTGGCAGTGTGTTTGAGACAGGCGAGTGTAGTGCAAAGCCAGATTACCAAGCTATTGTGCATCCTTACATATGCACAAAAGTGCAAATGTCTGTATTGAAATATGTCTGATTTTGTGGTGGTGCAGGAGTGTGTTTTAAAATGCCCTTGTGGCTGAGCTAGAAACCCGCGAGTGACCAGATCTGGCACTGATCCTCAGCTTGTTCCCTCAAAGGCAACACAGCACCACACACACACACACACACACACACACACATACACGTACGTGGCCCAGAGACACACTTTGATTTGCACCATCTCGTTTGAAGTGCAAGACCCAGAGCCTGACAGCTTATGATTAATATAAGCCCCCGCCCTCTGCCCTCTGCGCCGTGTGAGCACGCAAACACACACTACTAGAGCAACATGAATTTGTTGTTTTTGTACACGCACTCCCTCTGAGTGGCATGCAGCTCCCACCCTGCTCCGGCAGTCTTGCTCTGGGGGCTGGCTGGCTGGCTCTTTGAACTAGAGCTCCTGACACCGTGCCATCACAGCAAGGGCACCTCTGTACCCCTCATCCCATCAGCTCCATGTTCCAGTCCTTTTCTCTTGCCACTTTCTCATCACTTTTTCAAATTGTCACCTGCTGACTTCTTGGCAGAAAGAAAAACAATTCAGCCTCATCTCAAAGAATTTCCTGGGCAGGAGAGGAATTTTTTAGTTGTCTTCGGGATTTTTTTGACTGATATCCTGAGGATAAGCCTTGCCAGAAAGAATGCCACAAGAAGGGCAAATATTCTGGTTCTGACTATCAAGACTTGGCTGGGGCTCTAGCTGTGCTAATTAATATTAATAACTGCATATTTTCTCCTTGTGGTCTGATGAAAAAGATATTTTTTTTGTCCTGATGATGACTCATTTATTTGCTTTATGTGTGTGTGTGTGTGTGTGTGTGTGTGTGAGAGTGTTTTGCATGGCAGCTGCATGTCTGACCTCTATTATCCACTAGCAAGAGTGTGACAGCTGATCAAATCGTTTAGAAAAGCAAGAAGAGCTCACAGTGTGGGATGAGACCTGCAGACTCAGTTCTTATAGCGATGGCAAAAGTTCCGCTGATATGACAAGGACAAGAGTGTTGTATTTTTAGTTTGCACATTTGATTGTCTTTGGAGCTGAGAGGCTGCCCGAGGACGCCACTTTGCTGAATGAGTCAAAACATACTGCATTGCACCCCACCGATGGGATGTAGTATTCTTTTTGCACATATGTTGCATTTATTTATTTCTGTTATCTATTTATACTTGAAACAGAACATTCCAGCTCTTTCAGACGTGACTGTAAAGCCCAAAATTTGACTGTACGGTAAAGTAAAGCAGCTTTGCGATTATTTCGATTTTGAAACGGAGAGCTGTTAATGAGTTGATGCTGCATTAGATACCAGCGCAGCAGTGCTTGTTAAAGAAGCTGATGGGTATTATGGTACTGACCAGTTCTTGGTTGAAATGGCACCGAGTTGGTACTGATTCTTTGACCTGAATAAGTTTGACTTTTGACTCTTGATTGGTGTCAATCAGACATCCAGAAGTCCAACATTTAAGTTTCCTGCAGAAGGGGAGATGTGAAACGTTCTGTTTTTTCCTTGGGGGGGGGGGGAAATGTAAATGAGTCGATCATTAGAATTGCATCAAATTAGTTTTCAACACAGAAAAGAATCCACTTCAAAATGTCGTTGGCTCGTCTTTCACAAACAACACTTTTCCTTCCATTAAAAGCTGATCACCTTGGGCTGGCATACCTCCGGCACGTTATGAGACACTTTTGTGACGCACATGCTAGGCTGTTTTTTGTTTTTATTCTCTAATGTGCTGAATGGTTGAATAAGCTGGTAGCAGCGGCGTGTTCTCTTTAAACAAAGCAAATTTTCTTTTGCATCAGACCATCTGGAAATATTTCGGCTTGAAGGTGAGCAAGCTCATTACCCGTCCAGGTATTCCCATACTCCTCATAATTCCTTAAGTGTTGGTTTACACAGTCAAAACAGTTTCACCGGACTGTTTCATCTGCAGTGGAAATTGTTGTAGTCTCCTTCTGGAAATTATTCCAACTTTGTCATCAAGTTTGTGCATGAAAAGAGGAGTGAGTGTCTTTGAACTGCGTGATATCTGATTAAGGACCCTGCATCTGCTTGCTGTTCTCCTTGTTGAGCGCGAATGTCCGCCAGTTATCCTGTTTCTATTCAAGTCTGTAGGCAGCGTTTTACCTGTAATCCTATAAAACAGTTTCTTTTTTTACACCTTTTTATATAAACAGGCAAAATAGCCAGGGAGATCACTTTTGCAAGGAAATCCTGGCCAACAAAGTAGCAGCATAAATGCCAACCTCTGCGTGTAAAAGCAGTGTTTGATGCAGTTCACCCACTCACAGACTTTTGATAATCCACTTAAAGTATTCTTGTGCAAATCTTATTGTTATTTTTGAGAGCTTCAGAATTGGACTGAAGTTGTCAAAGATCATCCTTGGCTCTAAATTTATCCTGCTGACAGATCTCAGACTCTTTTAAATCAGGCGGTGACTAACATTAGTTCAGCTGCAGAAATGGAAACTGTCAGGAAAAGTTGTAGCTCAGTGTCTGGAGGTCCAGATAAACCTGACCGAAATATTCATGTGATCAAATAAAAGTGCAGAATTTCGACTAGAACTTACTAGCCTCCGCTATTGGATTGCTATCTAGCAACAACATGTTGGATTATTAAAAGATGCAGGAGGCTTTGTCTCTGTATTTCTCTGTCGGCTTTTGAGTAACAAAAAGACAAAAATCTCTCTCATGAATACCAAATGATAAGGAAACATTTTTTTTAAATGACCCACAGAAAACAGTTTGCAAACATAAGAGCTTGAGTTTGTAGTTTGGACTAAATCATAAAATATGAGTCTCAGCAGTTTATGAAATCTATTCCTGAAAGGCCTGCTAACAGAGGTTATCCTGCTTCGATATTGATGGAGAACCCCTAGATGCAGTGATGCTGTAGGAAAGATTTACAGGAGGGAAACTGTAGCGTGGCTAAACCTGTGTCTGCTCTAGCTGTTCTATTGAATTAACGCCACTTTGTTTTTCTAATTTTAGCTGCACATAACCCCTGCAATTGGGGGAAATAAATGACAGGATTCTTGGTTATCAGTAATGGTACCTCCAATAGGCTGTAAATGATGCATAGAGTAGGAGGTCTTTAGTAGAAGCCCGTTTCAGCGTCTGGCGATCAAATTGGCCTGCAGGGGAGCTTGCATTATTGATGCCTTTGTTTACATGATGATACCCTTTGCTAGGTAGCAGACCTTTTGAATGCCTCTATGATTCTCTTCAGAGTTAGTTGTTGAAGTCTCACTTCATGTTTTCCTTTGCAACGTCCTCCATTTCTCTCTGCATTTATAACTGTTTCCAAACTTGTCAACGAGCTGTGATTTGGACTGGCAATCTTCTGCAAAGCCCCCCCCCCCACTCCAAGCTGAGTGTGGGGATTTTTTCTTTTTCTTGATGGGAGTTATTATTCTGTCTCCCCCTTTTCAGTTCGATGTTGTCCCTCTACTCTGTGGGAGTCTGTTATGGATGTCTACACAGTTAAGACACTAGGCTGATCTGTCAGGCGGGCTTCACTCGGAGTTGGTGTGGTGTAGTGGAAGAAAATCTGAAGACTCTATTATCAGGAGGGAAATCTAGAGTCTCCATCCTCCTGTTGCCTCCTATCTCTCCTTCCTCTCTCCTTCTTTGTACGTTTCATTTTCTTTCTCCCTCTCACTGCCTCTCAGCAGGGCGCCATTATCCATTCAGTGCAGAGAGGCCTTGAGGAATTGAAAGCGACAGAGCAGAAAAAGAATAGAAAAAACGAATCGGGAAAGGAGACAGGGGAGTTGGGAAGAAGACAGGAAAGAGGAGGGGTGAGGGCAAGAGTGAATGGAGCGAGGTGTAAGGGCTGGTGCGAACCAGACAGGACACAGTGTCGCACAGGGAGATGGAGGGATTAGGGATTAAGCAAGAGGATGGGAAAGGTGAACACATTTCCAAGAAGATGAAGAGACAAGTCGGAGGGATAGCAGGATGGATGGGAGGGAGATTCTGAACAAGGCAGGTGGGGAATTTGATAGCAAGCTGAAAAAGAGCTCAGAGAGAGTGCGGCCAAGGGTTTGAGAAAGGGCCAGGGAGGGGTAGATGAGCACAATGCACGCATGGGGTATGCTAATTGTGGATCTCTGAATCACAAATTAGATTAATTGGAATATATTCACATTTTGCCTCTCTTACTCCCCCACCCACCCTCAGACACTTTTTTTTTTTTCTTACTGACAAAAAGCACATCTCTTTCTGCTTACCGTCTTCTTTGTTCATTTTTTTTTGTGATCGGTAGTTTTCTCTGCTGCAAAATTAAGCATTTGTTTAAATAAGTGTTACTTAGTTCCATCAACACAAGTTATTACAAGAAATTGGACCGCTCTGACAGTTATTTCACAAACATTTTCAAACACACCACCATTAGCTTGCTAATGTCTTCAGTGCTTTGTATGACTTGCAAGCCATTTGGATGAGCTGCAGAGATGATGTGCTCTCTTTATGGGATGTTTGTACTGTGCTATTTTTTGCTGTGATTTGCATTTTGCATTTCCTGCTCAATGACAGAAAAATAAATGTGTTCTCCCCTCAGGTCCTGGCAACATGGAGGCTGTATCTCTTTGCTGTCAAAGTGCCCACCAAGGTAAATGTTCCCCACTCTCTGTAGATTTTTTTATGGCATTAACTTGCCAACCTTGATCTTGTAGTAATTTCATAAAGCTGAGACAGAAGGGAAAAAAAAAAAAGACTTTTCAGAGAAGGAAGCTAACCTTGATGACTGTGGTGATGCTATAGGAAAACAAAATGACGCAATGAATGATGAGGACAATAAAGATGATAAGTGGGAAGTTTCATGAGGCTGGAGAAGCAGTAGCCATTCTATGAAATATGTGTATTAGCTTTCTTGGCAAGAGGGAAGGTAAGGCATTTTCATATTTTGAATTCCGGATTAAATCAAATTTGATGTTAAAGTGCTTTTATGTGACATCTTGCATCATTTCATACCTTTATGTCAGCATATAAGCTCACCAAGGACAAAAAAATAATTTTGGAGGTATTCCTCACGATATTTCAGCAATTTTCTGCAAAAAATGATAAATATTGATGACTCATCCTGTACTCTGTATAATAATTTAGCATCCAGTGTGCAGCGTTTTTTTTGTATTTTTGCATTTCTTGGTAACAAAAATGCCAGAAGAGTTTAATTTTTCACATCTCCACAGGTTCCAGCTTTTTAAGCCGGTGGAGCTGACTGTTGGGGCTTTAGCTTGTGTGTGTGTGTGTGTGTGTGTGCATGAATGTATGTGGTGGGTTGGGGTTCTGTACTTTTGGAAAATTTTGGGAAGCAAAAGCTAAACTAGCATTACATTCAGCCTACCTGAACAATGTTGCCAAACACACCCCTTAATGGAAACGGTATTCCCTGATGGCAGTGGCCTCTTTTAGCAGGATGAAGCCCTGCTACTCTGCAAACAGAAAGTTTGTGGTGTTAACTTGGACTCCAGAATCCGCAGATCCAGTCGAGCATTTGTGGGATGTGCTTGACAAACACTCAGATTGGTGGCCCCACCTTACAGTACTTAAAGAATATGCTACTGATGGCTTGGTTCCATATGCCACAGCATAAATTCAGAGGTTTCCATGCTGTTTCGACAGAAAAAAGTGGGGCATACCCAGCATTCACCAGGTAGTTTTTCTTTTTTTTTTTTTTTTTTTAAAGCAGCATATTTGCACTGATGGCAGCTCAAGCTAAACGTTAGGAGTTCAACAGGTAGCATTGACCAGGCTTGCATTCAGTTGCTAAACAGATTAATTTAGACCGTTTCCACTGTTTTTCTGGATTACAAGTACAGGTGAGCCACTCAAAACAAAAAATTCAAATAGAATTTTAACATGGCTCTCTGGAGGTGCTGCCTAACTCACTATTTGCCAAACTTGACAGGATCAAGTTAACAGGTTCGTGATTGAAGAGAATACTTTTTTTCCGAGTCCAAAAGAAAAAAGGGCCAGAAACAAAATCAAGAAAATAAGTCTGTGATGCAAGATTTGGGTATTGTAGTTCTCAAGGCTATAGGGTCCATCAGGTCTGAATGGGTTAACAGATTATGTAAGAGGAATATGTCCATATGACCATAAGGTTTTCCCTGTTGTCAGGTGGAGGTCACTTTCAACTTTTTGGAAATCAGAGCAATGAACACCTACCCAGAGCAACAGGTGAGGAAACACATTTCCTTTGTTTGTGGACCATCTTACAAGTGTAAATTCTTCCACTATAAAAGCTGTCATGCCCATATGCAGGTTATCATCGATACAGACAAGACTACCTACACACTGAGGCTACAGACCAAGGACCAGCTGGATCACATGGTCAGCCACATCAACTATGCCCTCTCCCGAGTCTTCAACAACTCGATTTATGCGTAAGCCCGCCAGGGGTAAAAACAACTCCTTGTGGTTTTGTGTTTTATTTGCTGTGGAGCAAACACAAGTTGGCTAACAGTAACAACAACACTTAGCTGTGCATAGGCAGGATTAGCAGCACTTTATTTATTCTCGTCAAAAGTTAAATGCAACCTTGCTTTGCTGTAATTTCCATCCAATCCATTTCTGTGTCACAGGACAGAAAAACCAAATTGAACTGGCTGTATTGAACCTGCCAGCTGACACCGAGTTGGCCGTTAACTGCAGGCATTTTGTTCAAATTTTTTTTTCGAATGTAGTTTATGTTGTAAACCCTCCAGCCATGAACACATTCTCACACAATCCTAAAGTGGGTGCTGTATTCCAACACACTTGGAAAGCACAGGGAACACACACAATAAAACAAAGGCTGGATAGAGTTGCGTTCAGATCATTGGACACCACCCCCTCCATGATGATGAGGCTGTAAAAATAGGCAGACAAGATTGAGAGTATCTTCCCACTCGTGGGTCTCCTCCACTATTTTAAAAGCAATGAGATTGACTTTACTCTGGATATTGACCTGCACGAGGCTTTCTCCACCCTTTACCATCCTTTTGAATGGCTATTTTCCATTAGGAGCACGGCAGATGATTGCCCCCAGTGAGAACATTTAGAGAAAATAAAGTGGAGAGAACGGAGGGGAGGGATGTTGTTATGGGTTTGATTGTGCAGCAGTGTAACTGCTTGGTGCTGCTGTACTGAAGTGCAAAATGCAGGCTGTACAAAAATAACCTGCGGACACTGATTGTGGTGATAAGGTAGGGATTTGGGTCACGGATGTGGTCAGGTGTTGGGTGCGATTTGTTGGTAAATGAGATTAAGGACGGCCGAAATCAACAGTATAATGTTGTAATCCTTTCAAAAAGCTGAAGCGGGTACGGCACAGCATCGTACGTGTAGATTCTCATGCTTCCAGCTCACGTTCCCAGCTTTTGAACTGAGAATAGAAGTCTATTTGCCTTCTGTTCGAGAACTTAGAATGAGCACGGCATTATGTTTGAGCACAGTATTTACTGAAGTTTATGAGCTCAGTCCTCCACATGTTTCTGCATACTAGATGTATTTTTTCTTTTTTTTTAATGACAGACAATTTATTTGAGAGAACAGCAGAAGTAACTTGAAGAGTAAGCTTTTTTTTAGTGTTTGCAGGAGGGAGATTCTAACAGCGTCTCAGCATTTCTCTTTCACTTATTCATGACTAAAGTAATGTCATAAGCAGCTTCAACACTAGAGACAATTTTGTTTCATCTTGGCTCTGACTGGAGGTGCTGGAATCAATGAGAAGTGAAGCTGGCCACAAATTAGCATCTTTTCCAATGCAAATTAGGCCGTTATGATCTTAATAAAATTATGCAGCTGTGTTTCGTTTTGTAAGCATAAACCTGTTTTAGCTCTTAATTTGTTAGTCAAATACTCTGTTGTATCCTGATTTACCTCGACGATGTCTTCCACTGCATTATTGTTCTTATCATTATTAGAATGTCTTGCAGAAGGAAAGCTGGCAGGGATTCGGAGGGTGACTTTTGCTCAGTGATTCAAGCCTTAGAGCAACCTTCTGCCGGTCCCATGGGCACTCCAGAGCAACGGTTAAATAGGAAGTTTAACGCCTAGCTTAAGGGCACCTCCGTCTTAGCTTAGAGAAAAAAAACAATAATTACTAGATCATCTCCTTCTTTCATCCAACTTACTACTGAGACCAAAGGCCTTTAATCACAGCACCACTTGTCAGTGATCTGGGCCAAGGCCCCCTGCTGAACATACAGATGCTGTGCTGAAGACTCGCAGCTCTTTGTGAACATTTCTTCAACTGTTGGATGGGTTGCTATTTAATGGGAGAGCTAAGCTTACAGCTACTTAGAACTGGGCCACCAAAGGATTCGAGTAAATGCTGTGTTCTGGAAATGTACGCTGCAGCACTTTGGTTCGTCTAACACTGACTATACTTGTTGCAATACCCTGCAAGCCAAATTCAACCATTTAAACACACATCGATACAGTACGTCTTAGTCTTTACAGTTTTATTCACAGCCTGTGCAGCGCTTTTATCTATCACACACACACTCACCCACCGGTGAGTGCATCAAAGGCAATATGAATTTCGGTGTCTTGCCTCAGGACACTTCAAAAGTTGGACTGGGGAAACCTGGGATGAATCCTTGCGATTGGCGGACGACTGTTCAATCTCCTGAGCCAAAGCAGCCCTTAAAAAAAAACAAAAAAAAACAAAATGCCTCTTTAATCATGAACTCTGGTAACATTAGCTGTTGTCTTGCTCAGTTTTAGGGACAGGCTCCAGTTGCTTTATGTAGTTTGTGGTTGACTTTCTACCAGCTAAGAACTGTAGAATGCACTCATTAAGCTTTTGATATTTAAATTTCTCTCTGTCTTTGTTTTTTCTTTTTTTTAGTCCTCCTATCTGTCGAGCAGAGGCAGACTTGCCCGATGGGAGTCACAAGTTTTCACCAAACTCTGAGTCCTCATTAGAGCCTCCGAAAACATGTGGTCAGTCTTCTACTGCTCCCTCAGCATCACACGCATATACATATATGTATGCATCGAGACATATGTGCAGGCATCACTTCTGTCTCCATCCTTGCATTGACTCGCATTGAATTATTTTTGTCCATAAGTGGGTCAGAAGACTGAAAGTTACTTGATAAACTCACACTCTGCTGGTAATTCTCTAAATCTACAAGAACTCTTTGATGATATTGTTCTGTGCTTTCATCTCACCTCAGTGTTCACAGCTAATTTTCTCCTTCTGCAGTCTGTCCCAGTCTCTTTCATCTTTGTCCTGCACCCGTTCTTCTCCCCATTTCTTTAAGGCTTATATCCTTTATTCCACCTTTGCCACTTCTGATCTGTTTTGATGTTGTTTGGATTGATTTGTGCTTGCTCTGCTCCACACTTTAGGTGGCTTTTCTGAGACTTATGCTGCTCTCTGTGACTATAATGGAATTGGCTGCAAAGAAGAAGTACAGTGGGTGAGAAGGCCACATCAGCTGTGAAAAAGACACTTATGTCTTGTTTTTACTGTTGGCATTTAGTCATAACTGTCTGTTTGGAATGTAAGAAAAAAAGTGTTGTTCTATATTTACCTAATTCTTTCTTTTGCTGTTTGTTTCTTGGTCTTTTCTCTAGGATGTGGACACAATCTACCACTCTCAGGACAACAGGGAGTTCAACTTGCTGGATTTCAGCCATCTTGACAGCAGGTGACATGATTTATTGACACCTCAACCCCACCCTGGCTCTTTACAGTGCACTAGCTTATATTGATTGGGAAAACAATATTAACTCGTGCCAAACTAACTGCAGCAGTAGACGGTGAAAACAGAGTTGGCTCTGTATTCCAGCACCTTGGATTTGACACAAAGCAATGAACATAAGATTTAAGTGTTGCCTAATTTGTAGGTGTTTGTATTGGCATCACTGGGCATTTAGAGGGACAGAAATTGGACAAGAAGACACAAACTTATATTTGATATTTGTCATATCTGTTGCAGTCAATATCCATTTGTCAGCACTATGCCAAATATCTGACTGATGTGAGTAACCCACAGACATCAGCCAGACATTTGGCATAGTCCTGCGTAAAGCTCTGCCAGAACTGTACTGCAGCCACCTTCAGCTTTTCTGTTTTTCCTCTTTTGTAAGAAAAAGCACCCTCTGAACTGCATGACTTCATGTGGATGTGACTAAATATGATGTTTATTTGTAGGAACTTGTACCAAGAGCTGTTTTTTACAATAGTAATATTTACTCAATATTTCTTTTTTTTTTTTTTTTTTAGCTTTGTGCACCTTAAAAAGACACTGCTCTCCAATGATGTAGCGCAAGGGAGTACAGCAAATCTGCAACGAGTTTAACATTAAGAAATGTGGAGTTGTGAATCCGAACGGACTGAAATTGTAAATGTACAAGGATCAGAGAAAATATAGTCCATCAAAAAGAAATATTTGTAGAGCTAAGAGTCAGTGGGGAACTGAGTCAGTGTTCTGGTGAGTTATCTCTGTTAGCTAATGACCGTTAACACTGTATTTCTTGGGACTGTACAACAAAACTAGAATTGGTTGCTTACCATTGGGGTATTCAACAGGGTACAAGGCAGATCACAATATCTAATGATCAACTGTATAACAGTTGTATAAGAAAGTGAAGCTACGTTTTTATGGTGCCTGCTACAGACATCAGAGCTGTCTGTAGCTGTCTGGGTAAATCAAGAGAGATATGAAAGACAAACTGTTAAATTAGGGAAAAAACACCAACAATGAGGGTTCCCATCTTTGTCAAACTGTATCACAGCATTCTGTCCCCAACGTTTTGTCTGTCTCGAGCACCCTTGTCCTGGCAACCTCATGCCGATGAGGATATACAGCAGAGAGAACTGCTGCCTGCGATCAGTCAGTCAGTCAGTCAAAATTCTGTCAGCTTCTACATCCCATTTCTAGCACCATGAAATATCCAGGCTCGTAATCCTCTCACTGAAGCCTAATGAGTACCAAACTCGGTCATCTTTGTTGTTGCAGCTACACCAGTATCTCATTTCTCCACCTGCACAAAGCACACCCAGGCAGTTACAAAAACCACTGTCACCTATAATGAGCACAACGTTGGAGCAGGCATACTCCCACGTTGGGGGAACATTTTAAGAAGCACTCCTCTGAATAGTTTCCTGGATTTATATCTTATAAATGACTTAAAATTGATTATTTATATAAAATTATGTATATACTTGGTATACGAGACAACCTGCAAATTGCACTTAAGACCATATAATGGACCACAATCAGCTTTTCAATTATTCATGATGTCACACAGTTAGATTAAGGTCAAGGTATGCAGATACATTATCGATAGCCTGCACGCTTAAGCTATTCAATTCATTAGTTAATTTACAGAAGCAAAGGTTCTACAGTGTATGAACTAAAATAAGGGCTCTCCTCTGCATCGTTGATATGTTCTAAGCAGTAGCGAAGGACCTCTTAGCTAATGCCTGTACCAACAAAATCCATCTTAATCCACATTGCTATAAAGACACTAGTGCAGTTAAATTGAATAAATCATGTACTTCTGTTTGTAGCTCATGAATGTTTTTTACCACTGGAGTTCATGGCCATTGTAGGCCTCTGGATAACGGCATGCAAAGTGACCCTTTATTGTCTGTAGAAATCAGAAAATCCTAGCTTAGCCTCGCACTTTTTAACAGTAAGTTAAAGATAATTTTTTTGAGTCTGTAAAATGATTCAGAATTGTAGAGGATAACAATCAATGTCATCAAAATAGATTTTCTTCCCAGCCACCCCAAAACAAACGCACACACAGTAAGCAATAAAAGTGACAGACAGACATTAGAAAATACCTGTGTGTGTGTGTGTATACAGTAAATATATATAATTTGTAGTAATCTGTACTGTACAATAAAGTGTGTAACACAGGTGTAATTTCTCCTGTCTCACCAAATAACCCAGACCTGAAATCTGAGGGAACGCAGCTAAACCTCAGTTACCGTTTTATATGAATTCCATTTCTCTGGAGTAATGGAATACAGACCCAAAACAATGAAACCTGTTTTTCCTAATTCATTCTGACTGCATTGTTGTTTGGAATTCTTCTCTTTTTTTTCATTGTACATCATGATGTTCTGCAAAAATAGCTTCCAGACGGTGTGGTTCATCTCATCAGCTGTCAGTCCTCATGACAGCGTAGGGTATTTTTTTCTTTCACAAGACTTTCCCTGGATAAAATGTTGATTGTGTCAGTCTTTGTTCAGTCTTTCTCACTCTCTGTCTTGGGCTTCTGGTGGGTTTTGATAGATGGGTGGTAATAATGTACAGAAGGGAATTGATATGCTTGTCAGCGGTGGAATCAAGTGCTCAGGAACAGCTGTGAGATGCCATGCGTGTTCCTTACCATCAATTTGCTTTAGTTTTTCTCCCCTTTTTAAGGAATGTTTTGCTTTATAAACACTTGCAACAACAGTCCTGACTGGAGAGGAAATGTTCACGCTGAATGATGCATATTTTATCATAGGAGTGAAGTCCTTGCTATGCTGATAAATGATATACCTCTTCATATAAATGTGACTCAGCAGCGAGTCATGAATATATTAGCGTCTTTCATCTGTACAGCTGTAAGCCGCAGCCTAGCCTTTGTTGTTGCTACAGTTATTTTTAGGATCTTGTTTTAACATTATATTTCCTTGAGCCTACAAAGAATGTCCAAGAAGACTACAGGTGTATATGAAAGAATGGGGGGGGGTCTCCATGATCACATGCCAGAGACTGTTTGCGGTTTGTTATACTCCGCCTCCCTCCCTTGATCTTCTACATTATCCTTCCCTCCATCTCTCCTGATTGAGCTTGTCTACAGTTACCACGAGTGACAAGGTGACGCTTTTTCCGCTGACTGCTGTCCATCCAGACACCATCTCTGCTCATTCCCGCTGACTGAAAGCAGACATCTCTTTCTGCGGCCCTGTCTCATCCTCTTGTTATTCACTTCTTGAGTTTTCTCCTCATTCATTTTCTCCGGATGACTCACTCACAGACTCTGCCTGTCACTGTTGGTTCTGTCTGGCTGCTGCAGGTCGACATCGTGTAGCAGCTTAAGTCATTTTTTTAGTGCTTGCCTACATTTGTTTATGCTGTATGTGCGATTGTGAAAATGAGTTTGCTTTTCTGCCTCAAGAACTTGTTTTGGAACTTCTTGGCATGACAGTCGGTCCTCTGTGTGCAACTATTTATGTGACAGGGTTTCAACTTCACATCAGTTCCATGTCCTAGCCCATCTGTCCACAAGGCTTGAGTCATGTTAAGCTAAACTGCATTGATTTATTGCTATGTTAAACCACATTCACATGATTCAATTTAGCCATCGTCAAAATGAGGATAATTGTTTTGCTATGAATATATAAAATGTTTTCAGTGACACCATTTGATCTTTCTCTTTCAGTACAAATTCAGTTTTATAGATTGATAGCTGTGACATTCGCAAAGCATATTTGTGTTCCACAGAGAATAAAACATGTCAGCTTTGTAAGTTTTATCATCTTCCCTCAACTTTACCACCCTGTTGGTATTATTATTTTTTTGCTTTTTGCCATGCAATTCTGAGCACATTTGTGCATACATTGAATCTCTGATTGAAAGAAAGATCTTACTAGGATGTAATCAAATGAAAAATCTGCTGACTAACAAGTCGGCATAGTGCTGAAATCTTGATTCCTCGCTAATCTGGTCCTTGTTTTTTTTGTTTGTTTGTTTGTTTTTTGTTTAATTTAGTCAAGTATGATGCTACCAAATATATTTAGTGATGTGTTTTACTATGTGAAGTCATGTGTAGTAGATTTTATGAGCAACTATGTTGATAATATAGAAGCACTTTAATATTGAAACGTATTCTTTTTATTTGCAGTTGACAGACTAACATTTGAAATTGTGATTATTATTTTAGTGGCTGATCCAACAGTTTGAGCATACTAACACTATACTAAAGTTAGAATTGAGAGTCTGTACATACAAAAGACAACTTTAGAGCATGTAAGAATATAATACGGTGTCCAAACAAAGCAACATCAGTTTTGCATTCTCTGGCAAAATCTCATTTGATATATGAAGCTACAGCTGGCATCCACTCATCTTAGCTTTGCATACAGAAATGTAAATACCTAGCTTGACTCTGTTTAAAGTTAAATAAGCAACTTTAACTTTCGAATATCTAGATAAAAATCTTCAGTCACAGAACATTCAGGCAAAAAGGACTTTTCGACAGAACTTGGTGAATTACGTCCTCAGTTTTGACTGTCAGTGCTAAGCTCGATTTCTGAATTAGCATATGTCTCAAAACGTCTGACCTTTTCATTAGTTTGCTTTAGTCAGCAACCTATATTTGTCCTCCTAAAATATATATGTATATATATGACTGAGACTACTCTATACAGGGACAGTAAAAAGATTTAGAACAATGTGAAAAATCTATGTTACACTGAAAAGCTTGAGGAGTGAAGAATGGTCTCCAGTCAAGAATAAGCCATTATCTAATATTTTTATCAAGATAACTTTCATTATAACAGATGGAAAAGGGCTCAAAGCAAGGCAACGGTCAGAGTTTTACCAGCCGACCTCTTGTGTCTGTGATATTTGTCATTATGTACTGTACAAGTTGACGCTAACGGCATCGCAGTCTGTGACTGAGTGAGACAACATAGAGGTCACATACATGTTCTGTTTTCAAAATATGAATCAGTGGTGATGATGAAAATTGACATGTGCATCATCTGTTCACACACAGATGGACTCAGCAGTGTTCGTCACAATGGACTGGTCTGATGGCTGGCGTCCGTAATGAAATATGAACACAGCCTGAAGCCATTTTACTTCTCTGAGATAAACTGTAACGTCCTGGATATTATAATAACTGGCATCAAGACACTCCCTGGCTACATTAGCCTCTTTCTTCTTTTTTATTCCATCTTTCTCTCTCTGTCATCCATTCTTCCTTCCTCTCTCTGGGCTTCTTTTTCAGTGCCTCCCCATACTCTTTGCTTCTTGTTTGTCAGATGATGTATAACAGATGTAGCAGCAGTAAGGCTTTAGTTGGACCTTCGGGGTTCCTGAAACAGTCCCCTTCCTATTTCTCCCTGCAAGCACACTGTCTACGTCTACAGTGCTGGATATAGTGTTTGAGGTTTGTAGCTGGAATCAAAGTCTCGCTGTTGCTGAATAATCCACTGACCCCCGCGCCGCCATCAATCTCCACATTTTTTTTCTCTGCTTCTCCACTGTGGGTCTGCAGCATCGGTCATCTCTTGGAAAGCAACCCTGCCCATGGTGCCTTCCCTGTCACAATAATATACTGCGTTTTACCAAACGGGAGCAAGGAAAAGTTGGCCCAAGATAATATCAATTTATAGATCAGTGATATCAATTATTTTTGTGCAGATGGCGTTTTCTGTGTAGATATATCTAATATATCTGTGTGTGTCTGTGTGTGTGTGTGTGGTTTCTTCCTTACAGGGATTTGGCAGTGATCGTGGCATCCATTGCATACAACACCTGGTTCACCAAGCTGTACTGCAAAGACATGCGCATAGTAATATATTTTTCCTTCTCATTTGTAAACCTTGTTGCCAGATGTAGACTACCGATACGTTCATATTCTATTATCATCATTATTATTATGTTAATTTGCTTGTCATGCGTTGTGTGCTACCCAATGTATTTACCAGCTCAATTAAAGGAGTCTTGATTAAAAGAATTAAGATTTTGGACACATGGAATCATCTTATCTGTCATGATAGCTGGAGCAGACAACTGCTGTCAGTTACACATCAAAGTTAAAGCATATTTTGAGCAGGAAGCTTGAACTCTGGATTTTAGCTCTGTTGTGAACATTTTTAGGTTGCTCTATTGTAAAATGTATGCATAAAATGCAAAAGGCAGTGGAAAGAGAATGGATGTTCGACTGAATTTCTTACTTGTTCTTATTTTCTGGGTCATCCTGGATCACTGTATCATATCGTACATAGAGCATGAAGGCTTCCTGGAATGCTTTTATGCTTTATGTACATAAACCATACAACACTGCATGCACTCACTGAGAATCAAAGACAGAAATTCTTAACGAGGACAGCGGGTCAAGACCCATTCCTCAGTATAGTTTTTGCATCTATTTAATATTACACTACATCTGTATTAATTATTTAGAATGCCCACAAGTTAATGGAGTCTGAGTGTGAATTGCTTTAAAATTACTGGCTTACTGTGAAAACCTAAACTGATCAGATGAGGCTAAGTTGCAATTTTTTGGTTAAATTAATTATCTTTTTTTTTCTGACCTTTTTAAGCTGCCATTTAGAATGTGCACAACTGTGTAAAAACTACTCTCAGGCAACAGCACTCATAGTTTATAATACATTATTTAGTTTTTATTAGGGATGATTTGGAAATGCCAGATATTCTTTTAGTGTCGGCTTCTATTTGAGGATGCGACAATTTACAAAGGGCACTGTGCCACAGGGAAGTGGTGTGCATTTCTTTTCTATTTTTGTACTACTGTTTTTTTTTTGCTTTTTTTTTAACCAACATTTAATAGTCAAAAATTTGAGTTTATTACTTTGAAATACAGTCTGGAGACTAATCAACAAGGAAAATCACGGCCCAGCAAATTAGTTTTCTTTCCCTGTCTTATTCCTGTCTAGATGTTTCATCCCTTTAAGCTCAGAACCTTGAGTCACAGATGTGTGTGTTTGTTTTTCAGGGGTCGGAGGTGGTGGACCAGGTTCTGCACACCATCAGCAAGTCCAACAGCCTGGAGGAGCTGACGCTGGAGAACGCCGGACTCAAATCGTAGGTTTCTTTTTCCCTGAAAAAAAATCATCAGCCCTGCCTGTGTTGCCTCCTTTAGTTTAATCTTATTTCTTCCCTTTATTTTTTTGTCCTTGCACCTCCACCTCTCATGTCCTTTCACACAGGTCTTTCTCTCCCCTCTCCATCTTCTCTTCCCCTTGTTACATACCACCCTCTCCTTTGTGTCCCACTTCACCTTAGCACACCTCACTTATACACTTTTCCCACTCTCACCTTTCCTCTGCAGTCTTGACCTTTCCAACCTATCTCTCATCCTTTTTCTCAACCATCTCCTCCACTGTTTTGTTGAAGAAAGTTCCTTTGTGCCCGCAAGTATAGTGTTAATCCACTGAAACTGAGCTTCATCTGGCAAGACATTTCATTTTCAGTGCATGGCTAGTAACTTTTAGGAGAGCATTTCCCTTATTTAGCATTAATTGAGAAGAACTTGCTGCCTCAGGGCAAGAAGAGTTACTGCTGCATAATGGTGAAGTTTTTATTATTTCCTGGAACTGAAGTTCTTCCAATTGCGAGGGCAATTTATATGACCTTAAAAGACCCTAACTGAAATATACTTCTGGATATGGAATTTCACTTGTGTGATTTAAAAGCATTGTCAAATACGAAATAGAGCACTGAAAGAATGAATGATTATTGGGGAGTGCCATATTTCTTTTGAAAAAAAGAGCTTATATTTCCTTTTGGAAATGGGCGAGTACCTGCAGCTTGTGAGGCGGGGGGGGTGCCTAATTTCTACATACCCACACATCCAGGTTCCATCAGCCGACCGGTGACGTTTCTGCTGATGCGACACCTTCCCGCAGGGCTGTGCGGTGGTGTGTTCTTCACGTTTGTTTTAAAAACAAACATTGGTTTTTAGCAGTTACTGGACAACCCCAGATAAGAAGAGCCAGTCAGATTTGTAGGATATAAATGGAACACACAAACTCCAAACTTCTGCTAATTTTTGCATTTCAGGATCAAACATTTTAAAGATTTTTTTTTAAAGCTCTTGTCACTTAGTTTACATAATGATACATTATATTTCCACAGTCTGGAACACTGGAAGACAACCTTCTGAGGACTTAATTAGAATCCACACAGAGATTTTACAACTCTTCCCTTTAAAACCATGAATTTACAGCTCTTTTCATATCAACCGGTTTTAAAGTGTGGAGTGAGCAGCTGGACTCAGCCCCTTCAAACCACCATGAAAATGTAAAATGCACTCAGTAACTCATGGAGCACATTGTTACCATATAAGAGAGCAAACAGGGTCTAATATGAGCGCTCATACGTGCGGTAAATTGTGCTCGCAGTACCACTCACCATAAAGATAGATATGGAGTTTTTTCTAATATATTTACATTTCCCTTGTCTGCAGTCCCTGATCCTTCTTCTGAGCTCAATCCTGCCACAGGTTGTGTGTGAAACTGTCCCAAGTTGTAAAAAACAAAGTACCGCAGACTGGAAGGCTGAAGTCACAAATTGAGATTCAGAACTTCCAGTTTTTATCTTGAGGAAAACGATGAGGAAGAGAAGATGAGCATTGAATGCAGCATGATTTGAACTTTAAGTTGGATGGAGATAAAAATGAGGATAGATTTTTGGAGTGTGATCTGGGGACTTTCTCCCTGCCAATCTGAACGGCTCACTTAAAGGCATAGGACTGGTTTTCTTTCTTTTTTAAAAAATGTTTGAGTTTGTGATACACCTAAATATATAATCTGAAGAACAGAAAATAGTGTGTTCTTTCATGATATACCTCCTTTTAAAGCCTGTTTTGCAGATAGTTTGTAAAGACAGACTTTTGAGTGGAAAATTCATATCAGACAAAATGTAGTTCAAAGTAGAGTATCTTTATGTATTCCAACATGCCTGGAGCGTTTTTAAAAATTTTTTAAAGCAATTATTGTACAATTGATTTGTTACGCAAAATGTGACTGAGCGACCTGTACAAAAGTGTTGGCAAACGCCCGCCACTGATAAGCATTAGTATTCGCTCCAAGTTAAGTCTTTGGCCAGCAGACAAACATAAATCCAATATTCTGTCTCCTTTTAAGTTTGTGAGAAATGTTTGATTCCTAAGTTGCTGCATTCACTTGTTCACTCTGACTGTTGCAATTTGGAACCTGAGTCTGTTTGTCAGAGCTTTTTCCACCTTTTCCTACTTTGGCTGGTTGTGGGTATGTGAGCTCAGTGAAGGCGAACCAACCACTTAGCTGCAATAAGCACAGGGGTGTTCAGTGTTTACTGAAATGAGAGAAATTGCAAATAATCCGGGCAATAATTCTCTGCAGGTGTGCCCGTACAAGCAACAGAAGGCATGAATTGACATGCGAGAAAATTTGTCTAGGAAAATTGTTATTTGAATAAGGAAATGAACCATTAAATAGTAAGGTCTCAATAGACTGAGAAGCTGAATACTCCTGACCGTTTTTATGCAAAAGAACAGACTTTGAACCGCAGCACCTTAGGGCTGCATCGTCTGACTGCTGATTAAACGGTGAGTGACGTTATTCTGCAGTGCTGTTTTATTTTATTGCTAGATTTAATTTCCTCTGCATTTTGTCTTAAGTTTGCTTCAGCATAAAAAACAACAGGTTTACGAATGTATTTGGCACTTGTGGGTGAAACAAGAGGAAATCAGGAAAACGGCCCTGACAGATTTCTTCAGCCTTCTATACCAGTATAGAATTTACAGTTTTGCAGAGAATCCAATTTCCCTTTAAAACATTGTCTCCAGGGATTTTCCACAGAAGATGGCGTCGGCGCTGTCGGAGAACCCAGCCTCTGTGATTCACTCTCTCAACCTGGCTCATAACACACTCGACAACCAAGGTACAGACTGTGTGAACTCTTTCTCTTCCCTCCCACTGCTCTCTCTATGGGAGCCTCAGATTGTTCTTTTGCTTTTGCTTCAGCATGGCATTTATTTGCTCTCAAAGAGTTCAAAAGCAAACTGTGTCCTTGATGCACCTTCATTCTTAGTTTTTCTCTGTTTCAAGCTGTATGAGAGATCCTTAGAAGGAGACTTTATTCCTCTGCCTTGTCACACTCTGCACATCTCACTCTGCACAACGCACACTTTAATTGTGTCCTCCTTTGTCATTGTTACAGTATATATCAACTGCGTTGTGGTGTGTGTGTGCGTGTATGTATGAAGAAAAGAACCAGTGGCAGGTGCACATGTGTGCGACACGGCTTTGCAGGCACGCTATCATCGCTCATTAACTAATTTGTGTCCTCTTGTCTGACACTTGTCACTTCTACTTGACTCAATGAATTTGTTGTGCTCACACTTACCCCCCTCCCCCGGGGTGTGTGTGAACTGTTTTATTATGATTAAAACCAGAAACGAGCTTCAGCCTTCCCTGTCATAGAGTGAGCAGTGTTTACACACATGATCAAAAAATGAGAACGCTGAGGAGATGCAGGAAACAATGGCAGACATTACAGTGCAATGAAATCCAATTTTAATAAAGCAGAGCCTTTTATGTCATCGTTATAGCTGCAGTGTGTCTAATAAAGCTGCTGAAGTGAAACTTGATTATGTAATCCGGCTTGGCATAAGGTTCTCATATGGGTGCGTTTCCAAAGTGTGTGCGTGTGGGAGGAAGTGTGAAGTATTTTTTTTATTGTCGTTTTCTTTTCAATATACATGTGTTTACAGCTATTTCTATGTGCTCACTGATGTCTGTATGTTTTTCATGACTTTTTTCACTTACAACATTGATTAGCCTGACATCCGTTTTTTTCCATTTAATGAACCAACTAACTGATTTTTCACCTTCCTTTGATGTAATTGGGAACAGGATCATATCCTTCACAATTGGCCCAGAGTTGTTCGGTTCTGTATTTAAGACTTAAGAAAAGAAAGAAAAAACAATTACTCACATTTAACAGGTTTGTGTGCGTCTCTGTGTATGATTTGTGTCAACACGAAAATATTTGCTCATTCAGTTTGTTGTCATCTTTGTATTGATTGAGTCTGCTCTCTCTTCACACAGGAGTCTCAAACCTCATTCAACAGGTGTGTCGGCTCAACAAGGGCCTGCGTCTCCTCAATCTCTCCAAGACCTCCCTCTCCTCCAAAGGTAGGCGCGCTCGTCTGAGGCACAGCAACCCCTAGTGGTTGACGTGGCTCACATAAACACAGTAAATTATTCTTAAATGTGTTCTGGTGGGATAGCACAGGGAGGTAAGCTCTCTTGGTCTGAACTCGACTCTCGGTCTGATCCACAGTCTCGCGCAGTGCTGCCCCACTGCCCTAAATGCAGTCGCATTTGGGCAGCCCAAAAAAAATGTGCTGAGTGATCCACCCACCAAATGATAACCGGGTCAGACTCATACGTCGTTTGATCTGTTACTCTAAATTCCATGTAGGCATTAGCGCGGTGTCCCAGTTATATCGCTTTAATCCCAGAAAATACAGCCATGCGCTAACTCTGGAATAGATCACAAAGGATTATATTGATGCAGATGTTAATTCACATATTTATAGCCACTTTCTTAAGTCAGTGTAGCACATGTCCATGTGTTTTTTTTATCTCTAGTTTTAGTGTGTGTGTGTGTGAGTGTGTATATAAACACAAAGGCTTAATTCAGATTATAATTTACAAGACAAGAAAATCAAGCCATCCCAGAAGAAAAGAAAAGAAAATTAAGCTTAAGCAAAGCTAAAGAGCAAGAAATACTACAGTAACTACTCCTGCTTATGAGTTCAGTTGCCATTGGGAACTCTGAGTTTTGCTTTCCTCCCTTCCTTAACATCCAGCCCCCTTTTAAAGATGGTGTCCTCTGCAGACTTGTGTGGAATGGTTGGGTTTGGATGCTGGCAGCGGAGTTGTACCTCAAACTTTCCTTCTTGCCGTCTCTCAGGCTTTCACAAACAGTTCTCACATGAGATGCAAAGAAAGCCTCAAATGCCTCCTCTAAAGGAAAATATATTAAAACAACAAATGCCCAGACTGTCAGTATACAGAATATTGAGTTACACTTTGCTGCACAATTTTCCATCGATTGAATTGTCCATAAAATGCAGCCCAACGCCAAACAGAATGGACTAACTCCACTCAGGCAGAAATGTTAATGCGAGTTGAGGTTAGGTTGTTTCATGCAGCTGCTTGTAGTTTGGACTTATCTAAGTTCATTAGATGTGTTCAGCATCATGCAGCAACAAAATCCTTATTAATGTCAAAGCGAGTGAGTATCAATTAATGCACGTGGGACAACAGCCACAGCTTCATTAACGGCTTTTAATTAGAAGCCATGTCAACACGGAGACTGGCTCAATTAGGATCTAATGGCAGTTGACACTGTGTAGAGCTGTTCATCAGTTACAGCTGAATCAGTAGTTAAACAGCAGATGTCCTCAGGTTCAGTCCATCACAGCTGTGGAGATATTTTCTAGTTTGCTCTTTGTGAAAGCCTCTTCCATCTCTAAAGTTTCTTTCTTTTTTAAATCCTTCTTGCAGACTATTTGCATGTGCATCACTGTGCATATATGTGCATATATGTGCATTCATGCAACTGGGACATGACCTCTGTAATCATTAATGTAACTACCACAATACGACCACAGTTACTATGGCAACAGTTGGAATGTAATAAAAGCGCATTTTCAGCAAGTTACAATTGTTCAGACACTTGGACAGAATTATCAGTGTGTGTTGAGGAACTGTATGTGTGATCTTCTCCTCAAAGGCACCTCAATGTCACTTATCCTGCGATATTTAAAGGACCAGCTCGCACAAATAACTAAATAACTTAATGAATATTAATCATCTCTCATCTGTTCATCCAGTTAATAAGTAGTTGGACGGTAATTACTGCCACTTGAAACAAGAGAGAGCCATGTTAGTGAGTGTAGGTCGGTTTCATATTTTAAATGTATTCATATTGTGTGACTGTTTTATGTACTCTAGATATTGAGCAAAAAAATGTGAATATTTTAAAGCAAAGCAGAAAAGGGACAGGAATGCTTTTTTTTTTCTTTTTTTTTAGGTAAAACATATTTAGAGGACAAAATGAATGGAACAAAATGAAAAGACTCCACTTCAGCGTCTTTGAACTTTTTTTTCTTTTCAGCTCCCGTAGTTACAGCTGCGTGTCTTTATTTGTCTGTTTGAATGACAACGTGTTGACTGTAACCATAAGGCTCAAAATCTAGTGCACTATATGTCACAGACGATGACCTTGATACCCTGTGTTTGTGTGTTATGAATGAGAATAGGTGCAATTTTAAAAGCCAGTGGGTTGACACGGTGATACAGCGGGAATGCAGTGATGGTGCCGACCTTGAGTGGTGGGTGTTGGTGTGACTTTGCGGAGGCTTTTTTTGTTGAATATTTATAGATCTCTCCCCCTCTCCTGCTCATTTTCTTCTTTCTGTCTCTGATACACTTCCACATGCGCTGAAACAGTTTTGCTAGACATATATATGCATAGGTCATCTCTTTCTGTCTCACACACATTTGATAGTATCACGCAGACTGGATGGCTTCCAAATGTCTCCTCTTGCAGCAGAATCAAGCAGCTGATGGATAGATTCCGGGGGGGTGGATTAGACACCCTGTCCCCTTTTCCCCTCATTTCCCTCTTAATCACTACAAATTAGGGATGAAGAGCTTAGTGCTTTGCCAGGTTCTGACGACCCATGCGGTGGCTGGCTTCTTCCACATATGCCCTCCGAAGCAACAGAGCAGGAGTTACATGCTTCCTGATTTTAATCCCTGCTGTATCAGAGAGTGAACAGGACACTGACTAATGGTGGTTGTAGACTGTTTTTCTTTTTCTTTTTTTTTTTTTTTTTAATTTCCAGAAATCGTTCCCGTGTTGTCACTGTGCTCAAACACAATCCTCCACCTGCCGCCGCGTGCTGTGTTTTGCATTAGTGTTGCAGAGTGGAGGATTTTAATGAGGGGCTCCATCAGGCCTGTGGGTGTAATTGTTTGGTGAATCTGGTTTGGGCGAAGGGTTTCTTGCTTGGATTTGAGTGTTCACTCGGAAACTAAGATGGCTGGCTTCTTCTGTGAGCTCTTTTCATGCAAACCTGCCACCTGAGCTCAGTTTCAGCTCAATTTTTTTCTGTCACTAATGTTGCGTACCATCTTAGATAGCTGTTGTCACCTCTAGAGCCCACTGAGGGGGGGGCATAAAAAAAATCGTGTTATGAAGTGATTAAATGGCTCAGTGACGCATCCCTTCCCCTCCTTTTCTTATCGTTTGTCATGTCTTCCTTCCATTAGGTGTTGTGTCTTTGTCCCAGGCTCTGTGTTCAAGTGATGACTACTCCAATTCCCTGCTGCACCTGGACCTCAGCAAAAACCCTGGGGTTCTGTCTGGAGAGGATGCCACAGTAAGTGACACTTAACACATAATAAGGAAAAGTTTTCAAGAAAAGAAAACCTTGAATAAGTTTTTTTCTTGTGTGTTTCACATAGTTTTCCTTATGTTTTGAGGTTGATTGTTCCGTTTTTGACGACATTGGCTTGTTGTGCACTCCACAAATGCTTAATGGGAACTGACTGGAGAATTAGCGCCACATAATACTTCCACCCACTGCCAGATGCCATTTTAACAAGAAAATTAGTGTTTTCCACTTCACCTGTCAGCTGCCATAATGCTATGGCTGATCGGTGTATAGAAACCCTTTGAGAAACATATGTGTGAAGAAGTATCGACTCTTCTTTGCAGGACCGTTCAGGGCCTGTCGGGTTACACATTGGACAGCATTTTCAGGCTCTGATTCTCCTGAAACGCTCAGTTTTGTTCTCATCAGACCAGAGGGGCTTGTTCCTGTTTATTCTCCCACATGCCTTCTGGCAAACCTGAGAGCGGAGTCTTTTTAATGAGGGGTCTCCCTCTTTTACATTCTTCCCTGAAAGCTTTAAAGGGGAAGGATCCAGGCAGGTGCTACCCAGCACAGTTTCTTTAGTCTAATCCTTTGAAGCTCAGCTCAGCTCTGCCTGAAAGTTTCCTCTGGTCTCTTTGTGGTTCCTCTCACAAGCTCGCTCACTTTCTGAGTTTGGTCTGTTTGAGGCGAAGTTACAACTGTCATTCTTATACTTATTACAATTCTTAATATTTGAACTTTTTTAACTTGGAAATGTGCCCCCTTATTTGTGTGTTTCAGTCCCATTTTAGCAGAATTACTTGGGGAAGTTTTGCCGTGGTGCTAACTAACCAAAAGTTGGATGAGGCAAATAAATGTATACGACGCCAGCTCTGAACAAAAGTTGTGACGCTGTGAATAAAATCAGAATGCAATGCACCTTAGAGAGACAGAGTGTCTCAGATGTTAAGATGAGCAGAGGTTAAACGGTCTACACGGAACTGTCTGCAAATCGTGGTGCAATTTCAGAATAAATGTTTTGTAAATGGGGTTGGAATAAAAACTTCTACACTGACGTCCATCTCCAGTCAACAGACCTTTTGGGGCGATGGGGCTTTTTGCTTCCAACTGCGATTATTAAGGTGTTTGAATACGTAGAACTGCTATAGATAATCCAGCAAATGTGTATATATATTTAAATGCATTCAAAGAAATCTGTTTCTATAGCGACATCTATAAGTCTTTTCCTTTGAGCGATGTTAAAGAGCCACACTGGATTCACTTTATATTAGTGGTTTGAAACAAAACACGAAAATCTTACAAGGAATGTGGCTATGTTTATTGGTATTGTAGCATTTTGGAAAGATTACTATATTTACCTGCCTTTATAACAGACATTCTTTCTCTCTGTTTTTTTTTTTTTAAATGCAGAACCTGTACCTGTTCCTGGCCCAGCCCAACTGCCTGGTCCATTTGGACCTGTCTGGGACAGACTGCACAGTGGACTCGGTTTGTACTCCTGTCTTTTACAGTTACTATCCACCCATCGCTGTCTCATCTCATCCCCAAGTCGGGATTCGGGCCAAGAAACAAAGAGGATGGTGTCCTGAATGTGAATTGCCCATCATGCAAAACCTCAAATAACCCTCTCTCGGAACTCTTCAGCTTTAAGTTATGGTGAATGCTCTTAGGAGGCACTGCAACAGTAAGGTATAGCCTCTTATGAATTATACAAAGGTTCGTTATGAAAAGCATACAAAAGTGTTTGTTTCATGCCACTTCAGAGAGTGTCACTCCTGTGTCTAAATTAAGCATGTCTGTGTGCCAGTATGATAATAGCTTCTCTTGCCACATTAGCAGGTCAGCTAACAGCTGTGGGAACGTCTCTTTCTGTCTGAGAAGTGTTCTATGAATGCAGGTGAATGTGTCTGCCCCTCCAGGTTACTGCTGAGGGGGCATCTCTTGTTAGTTCACTGTGAGGCTCAGTGGGAAAATTGTAACTGTACTAGGCATGCTTTTAGTATTTGTCTTCTATAGAGGATGCTGTACTTGAAAAATGCCGACTGAATGGGAGGCAGCATTTATTGGTATTTGTTGTTGCTTCTGTCAGTGCTGTATTGATCCTGAAGCACAGTAGGAGCCATCAAGCTTAGATAGAGCAGACAAATCTATATATTTTTTTTTATATTGTTCCCTCCACTGCAGGGTCAGTGATCAGTCTCAGCAACAGATACACCCTGAACATGGCTGTTGCTCAGGAATTCCCCAGTTAAGGTGTTGTCTTAATGCTCCACTCTATACTGCACCATACTTTATCGTGATGATGCCAGGTCAATGTAATCTGGCACGTTCATTTCACAGCACTTTATTATATTTTGAAATATAGTTTAGAGCAGTGATTTTCAGCCTTTTTTTGGGGGGAGGGGACGCTTTTGTTAAACTGCTCTCATTCACATATTTCTCTGTTTCGTTTCTCAGAAGGCTAAAAGCGTTGGAAAACGTGACTGAAAAGCAGCATATTTGTCAACCAGTGGTCATTTAAAGCATTTCCAGACTGTCACTCTGCTCTGATAAAATCCAAATTATTTAACCGCAGTGTCCTCTGACAAAATACCCGTTCAGGTCATTAGAAGACGACGTCCGTGCAGTGAATCCAGCTATGCTTCGATGTGTGATGGTCTCCCACAGAGAAAGAGAGTTTGCTGTGATTCCTTTGCTTTCTTCCATTACTGTATTCCACCTCACCTGAGCAGCTCAAGCAGGAATAATTTTCAATTCCCTTCTCTTAGTCGGGGCCAAGAACTTTGTTTTGAATTACATGGAAGTCGCTGCATCCGTTTTGTTTTGTTTTGGCTTTTTTGACAAGTTCCCAAACGTGCTCCCCCTCAGAGGGCAGAGTTCCCCCTGGGAGACATACATCACGGCGTGTTTTTTTAATTGCCATTTATTCTTTCCGAGTGGAACTGTCTAAAAGGAGACTGTTTTTTTGTTTTTTTTTGTATTGGCTTGTTGGACTGAATTATTAATAAGTTTCTGTTTTTAATCTCCACCAACGTTCATTCAACGGCTGATCCTTCGTTTGTGTGATGGATCACACTGTCAGGGAAAAGCTGACGTGTCCGATTGTTTAACCTCTCACCTCTGATGAGACTCTGCTTAAAGTCATGAAAGATCAGGTTGCCGTCTCATACCCAACAAACATATTTTCATCATTTTCTATTCGAGGTAATTGGGTCCCCCGCATTCTTGCACTCCCCACAGCTCTCTATTTTGAGAGTTGGCCATATTCTCACTGCATTATTTGAAATGCTCACTGATGGATGTCAGATGTCTGCATTATGATGCATTGATCATATAAGGGAAACTGTATGTGGCTCAGCGTACTTGATGTGAAGTTGTCTGAGGCTTTCATGTGAAACTTGGTCAATATGCACGATAACACACTGAAGAACATCAAGTCATTTTTTTTCCTGGTATGGCCTCAGCATGACTTTGATTCAGTGCAATACAATTACGTTTCTTATTGCCCATTTAGTCCAGCTATGGGGAATTAGTAGACTTCTCTGACAGATGAGCTCTTTCCGTACACACTTTGTCAGATTGGTAGGAGCTCTGGCTGCTGGAGCTCGGAGGCATTAACCCTTTGATGTGCAGGAGCACAGAAATAATGGAGGAAATTAAATCACTGTTCTTATCCTGGAAAATTGTCCACCAATGTGGACTTCATTTAAATAGCTGCTCACTTTGGAAGCAGATCTGAGTTGAGACTTTTCAACATGCTGAAATGTTTGAACACAAGACTCAACCTCTACCCTTAGATTAATTATTTCTTTACAGTAGTGGTGCGGATGTTTGATGGCTTTGAGTAAATCACTGTTTTAGCTTGAGGTCTAGTTGATTTCTTCACTCTCCGCTAAAGAGCCCAAAACTGGTGAGAATCTTTATTTTTACTATCCGAGCCTGTCTGAGGAGATGCAGACTGCTACAAGACTGACAAATAAACAGTAACAGAGTAAATCACCAACGTTGTCTGATTAAAATCACCTTTCACAAAGTCCATGATCTGAATTAGATTTTTTTGCTGCTGACGTGTAAAATGAGGCAGAGACACACTATGAAGTGTATTCGGGACTGTTATGGCGACGCTCTTGAGTGGAATTCAGCTACGTATAATATAACAACATATGATATGTAACGCTGATTTCTTTTTTGGTAAAAATGGATAAATGTGTGGTTGCCAAGTTTGCAACGATGAGAAGTTGTTGGTCTGGAACTCATTTGTTGCTGTCAAATACAGAAGGTCAAATAACTGCATCTAACAAAGGCTTACGAATAATTAGCAGATTCCCGATATCGTTGCGTTTGTGCAAAAGTTATATTTCACAGCTGCAGCTTCTATTAAATCTACAGCTCAGTAGTTTATTCCAGTGGTGTCGTAAGATGCATCTGAGGGGTTTTGTCATGACTGACTGAAAAGAAAAACGAGTGACTTTGATTATGATTACACGGTGATCATGTAGTCACTGTGTGGAACAGTGTGGACTCAAAGGCAATGATTACTTTGTGCACTTTTTTTTTTTTGACCTCCTTTGCAAGTGCATTAATTAAGTGCGCATGATAACATATTGTATTCCTCAGGGGTCGCAAAAGGACTTAACACACAGTATGTGGTATATGTTGCTTTGTTTGTACACTGGGGACTTCTCTATTGGTTTGATTATATTCTTCTCTGATACATATTACGTGGAAATCGGATGTCGGTTGTTAAGTCTGCTTGTGTGTGATTGTGGAAACTGAAGCGTACAAACAATCCATTATTTTCTACAAACAGCTTCCATATCACACGAAGGATGAAATGAATGTTGGAATAAATGGCTCAGGCTGTTTTGTTGTGATTTGACAATCAGTAAATGTCTTATTCTGTTCTAGTCTGTTGTTCAGACACCCTTGCCAAGCCTTGAAAGCTTCTCAAATAATGCTTGCATTATACATCAAGGGATACATTTATTTAAAAGCCTTTGACACGAAAAGGAGCAGTTATCTTTCTTTTTTGTCCCCTCATTTTTCATTTGCGTCGGCTTTAATGTGCGCTATGATAATTTGCGCGGAGCCAAAATAACTGTTACACAACACAATCACATTGGCTTCGGTGAACAAATCCCATCCATTAATCTCTCTGTGTCTCTGCCAGTTGTTCGGGGCCTTGCTGCGTGGCTGCTGTGCTGACCTCTCCTACCTGAATCTGTCCAAGAACTCCTTCTCTCACAGGTGGGCATTCATCTCATCTGTAAATCCCTCTTTTCTATTCTTAGGTATGAAAAAAACATACAGTCACACAAACACTTTTTTTTCCCTATGACTCTGCCAAATAGCTCTGGAGGAATTCCAGCTGGAGGGCGTGAAGAGCGACCGTCATGATTTGTTTTCTCCTGTAGATTAGTGTTTAGCCTTGGACCTCGCTGACAGAATTAGAGACTTGGATGCCTCGCTTCCCTGCATGTGTGTGTGTGCCTAGTTTTCTTCTATGTTCACATGTCTCTGTTTTCTGTCAGTCAAATGCTTGTTTGCATGCCCACAAGTCTTTTTTATTTTATTTTATGTTTTTTTTATATACGTGTGTGTGTGTGTGTACTGGCTGAATGTGTGTCTTTGTTTACAGAACTAGAAGGCAAGAGATCTGGCCCTCGTCATGTTTTGTCCCATAGGAGCCTCCCTACTCAGCATATTACATTACAGGATTACAGAGAGAAATTGGTGAAAAATGAGGCTAATTTTAGATGAGAATTATTGCTCTAGTTCCCAGTTCCCATGTCTGCATTATTGTACTTGCTCTTTGTTTCTTTGTATTTACAGAATCTCTCTTTTTTTTTTTGCATTTGTCTGGTAGCACCTGCTGCATCTATCCTCCTTTGCTTTTTATCTCTCCCTTTTCCATGCCTCCTCCTCCTCTTTCACCTTTTACATAACTCACTTCTCCTCCTGTCTCCTTATCACTCCTCCTTCCTCCACCTTTCATCGTCTGTACCACGGCTTTCTCTCCTCACCTTTTCCATGCCTCTGTTCATAGTTTAGCTCACCTCCTGCCAGTCCCCTGGTATTAATTGCGTGCTGGTTTGGTGCTGCCGGTCAGACGGCTGCGTCGTTGTGGTGACAGCATGGGACCTCAAATCTGAGCCAAGCAGATAAGAGAAGCTTGACTGCTGCTCATGAATATGGAATCGACTGCCTCAGACCCCATCTTCACCCACAACATGCGGGCACATACAGATGTCCACATTTTTGAGGGACAACGAGCAGTCCATGTAGATACTGTTACTCACACAAGCGCATGAGGTTACAAGTTGCTGATACAGCTCTCTGGAGAGTGTTGTGTGACAGAGACGGTGACACCGCATCTGCTAATGCGAGAGCAGCCGTTATGTAGCTCTGGAGGCTTGACAGGCTTTATGTTAATCATTACAAATGGGCGAAAGAAGAGCTGGTGTTTCACACACTGGGAGGTTATCACTGCAGCACTGACTGCAGCTTGTTTTCCCGAACTACTGTCTCAATGGGTTTATCTTCTTTTTTTTTTTTCTTTGGACCTTTTACATTTCGATCCCCTCAATTTATTTATTTTTTTCAATCGCATAATTGACTCTCCTTTTGTTCCCACCTTGATCTCACGCTCTTCTTACTCAGTTTTAACGTGCCACCAAGTTAACATGGTTTTATCTGTGTGGAGACTGAACGCTGGAACATTCTTAAAAAGATATGCTTTCTCCTCACATCTCTGTATGTGTGTGTGCACGTGAGTACGCATGGTTTGCGTTTAACGCCCATGATACATTCTAGTTTGTATTATCAGAACACGACACCATTGCAAGTGATTCATCAAGTTCTAACGAGCCTCATTTCAGCAGTCAGCTAAAAGCACTGCACTTGAGGTCTATGGGTTTTGTCATGGCCTTTGTTTCTTGGTGTTGTCCTTGTCATTTGGATCTCCTGTTTTGTATTATAGTTTTATTACTGTTTTTATATTTGATTAGTTTTCCTTCTGTGCCTTACTTAGTTTACCTTGTGTTTTATATTAGCTTATGTCCATTCTGTCCTTATTGAACATCACATTACAGCTACTGACAAGTGTTTATTTGTCATCACATCCCTCAGTATATGTAGTACCTTATTTCCTTTTTTCGGTGCGACATCCTTTATGTGCAATGTATCAGTCCCTCCCTTAACTCCATATTTATACCACCAGGTTTCTTTATTTAGTGCCAGTTCCTTTGTATTTATTGTATTAATCCTCACTTCACCTCCACCTTTAATATTTATACTACAAGGTTTCATTTGCTAAGTGCCACATCCTTTATATGCACTGTATTAGTCCTCACTTTACTTTGTTTATGTTACCCAGTTTCTCTACAGTGCCAGATCATCTTTGTTGTTTATCATTTTTGTTTTTCATTTCCTTTGCTAATTTCTTTATTTTTTTGTTCTACGTAATGCTGCATCACTTTTGGTTTAGTCTCATGGTTTATTGTTGTTCTCCATCCGGCTACCTTCTGTTCTGCCTGTCTCGTCCTGCATCTGGGTCTTCGTTTTAACCCGACTCATGACACTAGGATGTGCACACAATGACAAGAAGGGTGCACAGCGTGTAATATGTCCAAAAGGAGTTGAACCAGAAATTGGAACGGCTGAATGATTAGTCATTATATTCCCAAACAGGAACATTACTGCTCTCATATCTATGAAACAGCTGGTGCCAAACAAATGGGCACATGGAAAAAATTGCCTGAGCAGTTAGACAGAGGAGAGTTCAAAGCAGTTTTCCCCATAATGATCTGTCTTGGAGCATTACAGATCTTTTCTCGATGATTATGATTTCTCCAACTTTTCTGTAATTTATGAAATCACTGTTTATTCGGGTAAGGGTGAGAAACTGTACTGGTGAGAAAGGCTTTCAAAGTAGAAAAAGGAGGAGGGGAAAGTCTTGCACAAGTAAACAACATATTGTCCGCCTAGAGAGAGGCAGCAGATAATCATTTTCTGAAAAACAAACAAACCTCATCTTTCTGCTTGATGAATTCACCTCTCCTTACTCTCTCCTTATTCCTGACACTCGTCGTTTCATCTGGCTTTTTCTCGACTCTCTTCGTCATCTTCCCTGATGGTGAATTATTTGTGCACAGAGGCTGGAGTGGCAGATTTGAAGCTTTGACAAGTATTAAGCACAGATCTGAACCAGCAATCTATCCATCCTGTAAATGCAGCGTGACCCTCTCTCTGACTCAGAGGAATGTTGAAAATACATGCAGACATACTCTGTCCTTCCTCTGATGACAAGCTAATCCACTGTATTTGCCAAGCAGATGGTTGGTTGATTGGTTAGTTTTACCTTTTAAGTGGTGACAGTAATAAAATCCAACTTCAGCTCGTCATGGTGTGTGCTTGATGTAATGCTGAACTGTATGTCACAGCCAGCATCTGTCTTCTTCACCCTCCCTAATGCTTTCCTTTTCACTTCTCTCTGTCAGTTTCCTGCTGGTCTGCTGCAAACTTTCTGTCACTCTTCTGCAGCTTATCTTGTCCTTCATGTCATCTCGTCCTTCTTGTCGTGCCTGCTTTTCTGCCTCAATCTTTTATCTGTTCTCATCGTCCTCTTACCACCTTTAATGTGCTAACTGCGTGATTGTGATCTGTGTTTAATGCTCACCCTCCTCTCCCTCCTGTTTTAACATCTTTCTATTCTATTCTGTTCTGTTTTGTCCTTTTGCAGAAAAGCAAGAGACTCTCTGCCAACTTTCCGCCAGTTCTTCAGCTCAGCATTTAGCCTGACTCATGTCAGCCTGGCCTCTATCAAGGTCCCCCCTGATTCACTGAGGTGAGTCACTGTCATGAACAAGTATTTAAAGGTACTGTTGAAACTAGAAATCTGCCGGACTTGGATTTGTGTCTCTTGTAGTTAGCAGAAAAATGAGCAGCAAAGTGTTCACTACCTTGTTTAATTTCACTCATTTAGCTTGTGTTATAAAACGTATTGAAGAACATTTAATTGTAGATCATTAATCTGTAAAAGGACATTTTAGTTGCAATTTGAATAATTCATAGTCTTTGTTCATGATAAATGGTCCTTGTGTTTATAGTACTATTGATGGCAGGGATGACCTCCTGTACCGTTCTTTGTTGTCGCAGAGCTGAAGAAGACTCTGACTGAACATACTCTCATCACTATGTTGTGCAGAAGGGGCACCATGTTGTCCGTCATAGTTAGCAACTTGTGCAGCGCTATACTTTGCACAATCGGCTCCTGTGCAGTTCCCAGCTTTCTTTATCTGTTCGTTCAGTTGAGTCACTGACTGCAGCCCTAACAGATGCCTGCAAAGCAGATTACTTTCCACACCACAGGCTTTTAGAAAATGACCTGAATGACCTAAGCTTCCTCAATAAGTAGCGTCTGCTCTGTCCCTTTTTGTAGACAGCTCAGTTCAGCTTGTTGTTCAGGTAAGCTCATTTAATAAATATGCATCCAGACTTAAATACATGTTCGAGTATAAAAGAGAATACCAAACAAATCATTCAGTGCCAGTAACATATCAAAACAACACTGGAGACGTGCAGTGAGAAGATCCTTCCGGGAGAGATTTATTTCTTTTTTTAAAGGCTAGTTTTGACAGAAAAGGGTAAACTATAATTAGGGAGGCGGGTTTTTTTTTTCAATCACAATTAAAATGGATGTAGAAAAGCACCCTCAAAAACCAAGTGGCATCTCAAGTCCTCAGAACAAAGAGGACATACAAGTTTAAAGCGTTGATCTGTTCAGCCTACAATAAACAGGCAGTCATCAGGTGTAGTAATAAAAGCCAACTTCAGCTCGTCATGGTGTGTGCTTGATGTAATGCTGAACTGTATGTCACAGCCAGCATCTGTCTTCTTCACCCTCCCTAATGCTTTCCTTTTCACTTCTCTCTGTCAGTTTCCTGCTGGTCTTGTGTTACCGTACCATTAAAGATGCATGGATGTGATGTGTCTTAATTATGATAAGACACTCAAATTAACTGCAGTAAACAAAGCACTGACACTGGATCAGTGCAAATAATAAGAATGCATATTTTACCGAATTAAAGTCCGATAAGTATTTGCAGACTAAAGAAAATATCAAAAAAGTGGACGACACCTTGCAGCATTCACTCATTTGTAACCACGTCCTCCGTTTGTATTGTACATGTACAATATACTGATGAGTCAGGCCTTCCTGATGTGGCTGCATTGTGAATATTCTGCTGAGTATGTTGATCTGAATACCATCTCATCACCTTTGACAGCCAGTTGGTAACTAAATCTTTCGACATCTACTGAGCTGGCAAATAAAACTGCAATAAAAGCCTTTTGTGTCTTTTGTATCATACACTGCGTAAAATAAAGTAGGTTCATCAAGATGCACTGCTGTCTAGAGAGATGGTTGGATAAAAAAAACCTTAAACATCATCACATAGTCACTCACTTGTATTAGTTACTAGCAAAATCCTCTTCGAAAAAAATCCTCTTTGAATACTATACGAATATTACAACACAAAGGTTGGGGTTAAATTGATAAAAGAAGTAAAAGTATTGCTTAGAATTATTTATTGGTGTTTTGCATAACTTTCCCCTGCATTTTTACTCTAAATATAATGCGCAATAGGTGTAGTAAAGCCAATCAAATGATCGTATCAAGAAAATTTAATTATATTGAACCGATGTGGAAGTGTACCCTTTTCCCTCCAAGATGGACAACATAAAACACTCGGTTGGTGTCGCCGCTAACTCACAGTTGATGGAACAACCCGAGTTACGTTTCAAGAGTCCCATTTTATCTTGTCTCAATAAATACCAGGAGTCTCTTTTTATACATTTTATCCTTTTTTTTTCTCCTACCAACTCTGCAGTAGGAGCTTAAAAAAAGGCCCTATAAGAGAATTTCTAGGAGGAATTCTTGGTGTTATGATCAGCCCTAGCTTTTGTGATATGGATTTAAAAAAAGAGGTGGGACCCCTTCGAGGAGTTACAAGAACTATGAAAAGATCCGAAGTCCTTTCTCGTTAGAATAAAGCCCTTAGATTTCCTCTGCCTTGACTGGACCAGCCAATCACAAGACCTGTTTCATATGTGGCCGGTATAAGTTGATGCCATTGAGGCTCACTACCTATTCCGTTGCTACTGTTTGTTGTCATTCCAGTTGCATCCATTTTGGCAACATCATTGGAATTTAAGGAAGGAACTGAGAGATTCAAATCTAATGCACATTTATGCATTTGTCTGTTAAGGCCAGGCAAGCTCAGCAGCCTTGAGCTCACATAAACGTGACTGGGATTCATGAAGAATAATGCAATGATGATGTATGACTCCTTTTTAAATGGGCCATAAAACAACTTGTGAAGGGTATTTTTTAAACACTAACCTCTGGAAGTGTGCTGGCAGCAGTTTTGACTGATGCTGCCTCTTTGTGTCAGTAAGAATTATTGCCTCGGAGAATGTTTAATGTTTCAAACTTTAAGCTGCTCGTTTTAAAAATATATCCATCCATGATGCTGATGTTGTAGGTGAGGGGTCACTGCTGAGGGCCTTTAGATTTGATATCCTGGTTATTCTGGCCTGTACGCATAACTGATGCACAACTGTCTTGAGAGAATAGTGGTATAATCCACCCCCACTATGAGCAGAACCACTCGGTTTGCCGTCCAAATGTGTTATTTTACCTTCTTTTATGGTCATGGGCTTGAATATGAAAATAGCTCGTGCCATATGGAGTCTAAGTTTGCACCCAAACTATCAGTCAGATTTATTCATCAAGGTGCACATTAGGCTTCAAACATTTTTCCGTAACTATAGAGCCAGTCCTCTAATTTGTTTGAGGCTGGCCTTAAATCAGAGGACGCTGACTAAAGCCTCCATGGTGGCCAGCTTCCACTCTGCTGACATGTCTTTCTGCAGGACTTTGTATTCTCACCAGCTTTTTCGAGATCTGTAGCTAAAGCAGCTCACATCGGCCAAGCAAAAATTGACTTTCCCTCCAGGAAGAAATGGAGCCTTGCAATTCTATGGTTCCTGTGGGAGGAGAACGACCTGCTGTTAACTACCCATGGCCAAAAAGCACAATCGGTAGCAGAGAAAACAAAGCAAACTGCCAGTCGTTGAGATAGTTGTGTGCTTGTTGGATCCCAGCCAAAATGGACGGAGTGGACACCCCACTTAGCACTTCTTCTCATTATCTCCTTATGGTGCATAAGTCATAAATGTGTACTTATTGCACAAGAATAACTCCCAGGAGGGCCTTGACGTGTAAACGCACTGTTCTTTGCATCCAGCAGAGCTTGTGTACGTGTGTCTGCTGGCAGGGTCTCCTGAATAAATGTTGAATGTTTTTAAGGTGATTTCTGTTGGCGACTTTGTGAGGTATGAATCTTCTTTCTAAGCTACTTTTCTCTAATCTTTTAAGATGGCTCTAAAACCTTTAGGTGTGAAGAAGAGAACGCAGAACAGGATGGGGTGAAAGTGGTGGGATAGTTTATCTTGTTCAGATCCTTGGAGGGAGGGAAGGAAGCGGTTGGATTTATTACATTTTTCACTTCTCTTTGTCTGTTAATTGGCTGTTTCTCCCTGTTCATCTACCTATCACTCCTCCTCCTCTATCTGTTCTTTTTTTTTTTTGTCCTGTCATGTTTGCCTCTACAATCCCCCAACCTCCCCCCACCGCCCCCTTACAAACCTGCTGTCTAAACCTGCTTGTGGTTTCCTTCAGGGCTCTGTTCCTGGGTTTGTCCAATAACCCTCATATCTCTGATTTACACCTGGACATCAGCAGCTGTGAGGTATGCTCCATCCTTCTTTCCTCTGGGTATATTCACTCAGCATCTTCAGAGATTAACGCTCGTGGTTATCCCATCGCCTCTGTCTTCCTCCCACAGTTGAGGTCAGCAGGTGCCGGGGTGATTCAGGAGCTGTTTCCTCGAGTTTCATGCGTGGGGACTTTAGACATCTCTGATAATGGTAAGAAGCATTTCTTTGCACACACCCACAAGGGATGCACTTAGGTGGACGGTTTGTGTGATTGCAGCCAGGTGGTTTGAACCTAGTTATACGCAGATTTTTTTAAAATGAAATTCTTCCTTTTAATGTATAATGTATTCTGATTTTTTTTTTTTTTTTTTTTTTTTTTTTTTTTGGGGGGGGGGGTGTTGGTTTTTTTTGCAAGAAACTGGCATGTGTGATATATTTTGGAGGATGGACTTGGATTAGCAGTGACATCATATAAACAATGGAGTCCATGCTGAAGATGGGAGATAGAAACAGAACCTCTGGAGTCTACATGCTGGTGGAGGCAGAGATAACACTGTGACAACAGTGAGAGGAGATGGTGACGCAGAAGATTGTTTGAAATGCAGGATGACAGTATCATAATTATATTTAAAGAGCAAAGGCTAGGGGGTAATTGGCTCAGAAATCATGCTAAAAGAAAATTGGATGAGAGCAGTGATGTGGAAACTGGGGATGGAATTATTTTGACAGCAAAAGTGTTGGAGATAATACACTCACAGGAATAAAATTCATCACAGAGAAATGGAGATGCGACGAGAAAGAACTGATTTAAAAAAAAATAAATTAAAAAAATAATAATAATAATTTAAATGTATTTATTTTATTAATTTTTTTAATTATTTTTTTTTCTTTATTTATTTATTTGCTTTTATTGAATTCGTGCTTAACCTTTATGTCAAGCTCAGCATTGTCTAAAGGGCCAATTTGTCTGTTCAATCCTAAAGTATTAAATGAGGCAACAAGTAGAGAATTATATCAACAAAGTTTTTAGGCCAAAACACATGGTTTTTTGTGTAATAAAAATGCCTAAATATGTAATATAAATGAACAGAGAAACGTTTTAAGGGCTTTAACCAGTGCCTGGAGAAAGAATTTAAAGAGCAAGCCTTCTGCTCTTTTGAGGGAGTTAAATAAAAAATCATAAAGCCGCATCGAGGATTATGATGGGAGAAATGGTCCTCCCCTGATTACCGTATGTAAGTGTGATCTTTGTTGAATCATCTGCAGCAGAAGCTAATCACTTCAGGAGTTTTGGGGTGGCGGAGGGAGTTGTGTTTTTACAGGATTAGTTAGAATTAGCTAGAATTTCATTAGCCAGTTTGTTTTTTATATAATCAAGAGTTCATAATGAACAAAAAGGGTTCTGTGGCGTAATAGTAGAGCAAAAGTCATTCAGAGATGCTCAAGAGAGGGTTTATCGACATTAGGTTTCCAGTAAGCGAGATACACGTGGTCGAGAAATATTTAATTGTCGTGGAGAAGTGTAAAATCAGCTGTTTATGAACCAAACGGTGGAACGGCGGCTGCCTGCTGTCATTGCTTTATTGCTATGAAAATACTCCATATTAGTCATAAACAATATTAGCAGCACATCATTGGTTATCATCAATTCAAGTGCAATATAACATTTACATGCCATGGTTCAAATGTATATAGCAAAGTCAAAAATAGCCCAGAATGTGCTGCAGGTTTACTGCAGAATGAATTATAGCCTACAAAAGACAGTGATGCTAAAATAACAGAGTGTGGAACAGCTGTACAGTACTATAAATGTGGCCAATAAGCATAAAAAGCTTTGTTATGAACACATTGAATTACAGTATTACTTTCATAATAATGGTGACCTGTTTGGAGATGTGACAGTTTTTACAATCCCCAGCTGGTCCAGATCCAGGCACTACAGACTGTGGTATCCCTTGTCCAAAAAGAAATGGATTAGAAGCACAGAATACCTCATGTTTCAGGAATCAATAGACTTCTTATAGCAGCCATCTATTTTTGTGATTTATCAACTGATGTGTTGTCCCACGTTTTGAAGACCAGCTTCACCGTTAAGATTCAGTTATGTTCATATAGTATTACCTGACAGGTGTTTGGATCGGTTCCTTCGACTTTGGAGTTACACTAGAGTATTTTGCTTGTCCACCTCGAATGGAAAACTGTGGGCTTTAACAATGTTCTCGCTCTCATTGTTAATCATCTCACCCAGAAAAATACAGAATACCCTTTGCTTCAGTGGTGAGGGCAGAGTCTCACAGACTGTGGATGGAGTCTCTGGTCGCATCAGACAGTGAAAGCTCTCTGCAGCACCAGTCATTTAGGTTTGTCTGATGATGTTAAATGTGAGTTAGTAAGTGGTTGAAGAGACATTTAGAGACTTTAAAAAGTCTTCAAAGTACTTAAACAGCTCTTTACGAATGTTATGCAATTAAAGCTACCCACTGTAACCCTTATAATATCTATAATAATGATGATGATGATAATCATCAGCACACCCAACAACTTTCGGTTATTCTCTGCCAATCTTGAATCCTGTCCTGGAATAAGAGAGGAAGGAAGACAGTGGTTTATAAACACGGATGCACCGTCTAAAACAATCCTTTTAAATTGCTTTAATCTGCCATAGAAGCCTGTTTATCTTTGGTGTTCTGAGGTCTGTGCTAGTATTCACAGTTAACCCAGAAAGTAGGACTTCCTCCCAGTGAAAAATGTATGCAGGTATGGCATTACACTGTATCCCACAGGCTGTGTTGAAGCTGAGCTTTTGACAAATCACGTCTTTGAGATAAAAGATATTTATGTCTGTGTCATATGAGCCAGCCTCTCACGCTAAGAGTGAGCTGCCAGCGGGTCAAATTGCCGACTGAGTCAAGGGTGGAAAAAGCAGAAAAAAAATGTCAGAGAAGTGCATTTTATATAAAGCGACAATATGCTGAGACTGAGGTTAATTTATGTTGCAATGCTCAGAGCAAAAGCCTATCTTTTGCTTTTATGATTTAACCTCCTGACCACTTTCTACCAACAAAAACTTGGCAAATGGGATGTTTATTGGCCAGCCTATTCCCAGAGCAGCCATTCATCTATGTGTTATTTTAATAGATTCAGTAGCTTTAATGTGTCTTCCCAGCACAAGTCATTTGTGCGGCTCCTCTCCTCTTTCCTGCTCTGCTGTGTCACAGGAAACCATGATAAAATAAACCCTCCTCGCATCGCTTCAAAAGCCCTCGAGCTGATTTCACCAGATATTTTTGCTCTCTGAAAGAGATGGTGTTCGATGCTGATGTATTTTGCCATGGTTACCATATCCTCTCTTTTAGCTTATTCAAAAGGTGAGTGGGTGTGAGTGGGGGCCGTTAATTGGGAATATTTTGGAGTTTCTGTGGGAAGTGAGATTTCTTCCTGAAAGAAAACATGAGGGGGAAAAAAAACTCACACACACAGACACGCAAAAAAAAGCTTTTTGAAGCAGAAATGTTCACACGTGGCAGATTAAATGATGAGTCACTTCTGGGTGCATAGCCCAGAACTGCCATACAGCCCAGAAGGTGTCAATTTTGTGTGGTAAAAATATAACTTTCTATTCAATATATATGTTGATTTCTTGTCTTTTTGCCTCTGACCTGTTTCAAAGTTTCATGCCTCTTCTCATATTGTATTGCTACTCAGAATTATGTAATAAGAAATCGACTTGGGAGCAAGGTTTCATTCATGAAGCATAAGGCTGCTGGTCCTGCCCTGCACTTCGGTAATGAGTGTGTATGTGTGTTTTGTGTCGGAATTAGGTTTGGATGCTGACTTACTGGCCGTCATCCAAGCATTCTCCCGACACCCCTCTCTTAAACATCTGATGTTGGGGAAGAATTTCAACATCAAGGGCAGGTACAGACCACGTGGGGAAGCAGCGGGGCAGATGGTTTTGAAGATAATACAGATGATGAATGTTTTCCTCCTGTTTCTCCCTCCTCAGGGTACTGGATGAAATTCTGCAGAAACTAGTTCATTTGGTGCAAGAAGAAGAGTGTGTGAGTTTCGTTATGTAACATATTGGGTACACACACCCACACAGAAACACACACACACGTTCTCTTTGGTGTTATGAGCAGATGCACACCTACACACACCTCACAGATTTGCCGCCTCACGCATGTTTTGCACATCCACAAAACACACACTTTGTCCTCATTCATGTCTATTCAAGCTCGATATCCCACCTGCCACACATGCAAGGTGTAAACATGCACATAAGTCATGTTGCCTGTGAGAGCGACGAATGATTCATTTGGTCTTGGTTTATTTGCGAGAATCCCCAGGCTCTCTCTTTTCTCTGCTCTGCAAATCCAGCATGACAAGTCACTTACTCAATTATTTACCAGTGTTGATGGTGATAGCTCACAACGATGCTCTTTCACAGACTACAAACGGATGCTTGTGCGCGTGGACACTAACACTGGCGGGTGTAGATGTGCATTTTTTAAAGGAACTGCATAACTAGCTTGTCGGATGTTGGCAAGCTAGTTATGAGGTCAACACTGCTGTGTTTTCATTGCTGTGAGAAGCCGGCATGAAAAAGGGCAGCGAGCATCAAACGTGAAAAATACTGCATTTTCAAAATGCATGAAAAACAGTTCTTCCTTTTGGAAATATGCTTCTTCACTTGTCTATCGAGTACAGATCTATAGCCAGACGTTAACCTAAACACATAGATTGGGAGTGGGGAAGCTAGCCTGACTCTATGTAAAGATAACAACTGTCATCTACAGAACCTCTAAAGCAGAAATGTTTATGAAATGTTTATGTTTTTGGTCTCTAACCAAACTGACTGCAAGCCTGAAGTTTCTGTTTATTTTTGTGAGATGAGAGTGATATCGATCTTCACATTGAACTCTGGCCAGGAGAGCGAGTGTGTTTCAAAGAGTTATGTGAATGCCATTTGAAACTTAGCTTGTTTCCATAAGAACCGAAAGTCAGAGTAAAGCTAATTCTGACAGCTGCGTTAAAAACATGTAAGTCTGTCATTGACAAATGTTTTTTTTTTTAAAGACATAGAACTGTGTTGTAATTGTGGAGTTGGACCATTGAGCAGATTTACATTGATTTTTCTCTTCAGGATTTGTAAGGCTGAGGTGCTCCAAGCTGCAGTGAATTATTTCTCAGGTTTTTTTTTTTTGTTGTTGTTGTTTTGTTTTTGTGAAGTTGTGTTCAGCACTTATGAGTAGTCATTTTTTTTCCTGCTGAAGACGGAGTGCTTTTAGTTTAGACAAACAGATGGTTTTCTGATGAATGAGCTAAAGCTAAAAGCTACTCAGAAAGAGGCCATGGGAAGAACAAATTTCATTTCCTTCGTAAACCACTCAAACAGCAAAAGTTTAGCAGTTGAAGTCAATACTTTACGATGGATTTTTGCACAGCTTCTGCATTACACTGTTGCACATAGTGGGGCCGTGGGACATTTTGCAACACGTGGACTGTTGGACTTTTGGACTTTTGGAATACACTTGCAAAAAACTGATCGAGATGTAGCACGGTCACAAAATATCTATCTCTGAAACCTCTCACATTTTTGAGGTTAGAGTTGTTTTAGATGATGAAAAATTTGCTCTCTGGTGGCCCTATTTAAGTGTGGCAAGATGGATGGTTGGTATGGCTTCAGACCAGCTCAGAGAATCAAATTTATGTTGGTTAGATTGAAGGGCTCTAATTAACAGTTCGTACCATATCGCAAACACAGCTCAGCATAGGTAATAGGGTTACAGGAGGGGTTGGATGCTCGGATGATAGATTTTTTTTGCAGAACCCTGATGATAAAGAGTTGAGGATCATTGCCAACACCTGTTCCATTTTTCACCAAATAGTCTCACAAACTTTCTCCAGAGACGGGGTTAAAAGATGCACAACTGCTACAATTTATCAGAGCTGGATCGACTCTCTCTCTCCTGCTCTCATGCTCGCTGTGGTGACAGCTCAGCTGCATTGTTGGTAGGAGATGCCAGCACCATGAAAGTAAAAGTTACACAGCGGAAGAATGTTGGTAACTTAGTCTACAGCTGGAAGGTGACTGAAATATTTAACAAATGTAATGTATGTTTCTGATTTCACATCTAAGCAGTTTGGTTCATTTAAACCAAATTCTGGTGTTTGATCCATTAGTGTGGTTCATTTAAGCTGGTTTGAGATCTGTTAATGAGAGTCGCCAGCGGCTACGCCCTCAGCATCTTAGAGTGAACAACATCGTCCGTTTTCTTGTGATTTTGAAACCTAATTTTATTTACTTGCCTACCCTGTTTGAATTATTCATATTTAGCTGGATGGTTAATAACACACATTTTCTGTGATGTTTCAAACTCAGAGGGACAGGTTTGTGTATGGAGATGGTATACGAGTGTAATGATTCCAGCCTGAAATACAAGTTTGAACATCTTTAGTAAACTACCTAAAGCATGTCTGTACTAGAACATACAATCGAGGGGTTCGGAGAGTTTACTACAGCAGTAATAAAGAACACACTCTCAAATGATAATTAATAGTGATTAATGACGAGAACTGATAAATGCTGTTTATGTTTTCTGAAAGTAATAATTTCCAAATTACAATATTTTTCATACACAGAAATGACATTTACGCTCATCAGTTCAAACATACTGTAGCTACTGCCACTTACAGATACTGAAACCCTGTAAAGTTTTATCAGTCCTCCTACATATCCCCACCATGCTCTCCTTGTATCCCTCAGGCCCTGCAGTCCCTCTCCTTAGCTGACTCAAGGCTTCGCCAGCGGGGTACAGTGCTGGTCAATGCCCTGGGTTCCAACACCTGCCTACGGAAGGTGGACCTAAGCGGCAACCTCCTGGAAGACTCCGGGGCAAAGATGCTAAGCAAAGCTCTGCAGATCAACACAACCCTCAGGCTTGTGCTTTTTTTCTTTTTCTTTTTTTTTTAATCATTATCCTGACTGCAAGACGAAAAAAAGATGATTAAGAGGAGAGAAGACAGAATGAGTGAGAGGGTAAAATGAAGTCAGACAGAGGAGAGGATACACGTAACAAAATGCAGTGTGTTTTTGAGATATGAGGAAAGAACGGATGAAAACTGGATATGCAGAAAAAGAGGATGGGAACGAGAGAGATGGCTAGGATGAGAAATGGTTGGATATGGAATAGGAAGGGAAAAGCCCTCCTACACAGAGAGATTTGGGTCTTGACAACTCAATTTCTTGGGTAAAATGACTTTGACCGGGGGGGTGGAAGTAGAAGAAGAGAGATAGAGAAGGAATATCAATGAAAGGGAAGACGGACTGGAATTGACTGCATGTGTAACTATCTAGAGCTAGAGACAGTGTTGGGTGTAGGTGGAGAACGTGCCCTGCAAAATAACAGAAGCTCATTAGTTGCATGGCAGCAGTTTTTTTCATTCTAGATGTTTTATTACAGACTCATTCTGCACATGTAGAAAAAGAAAGGTCCAGACAAATTTCCTAATTTATCTGAGATGTCTTTTTTTCCCAGCTGCACGGTCACAGAAGCATTTTAACTATGATGCAGCATGAACAAGTGTGCGGGTGTGTCTGTTGGTGTGAGGAGCTTTAGACAGCAACTGATCCTCCTCTTCCTCATCTCCGTGCCTTTCTTTCCCCATTGCCCGTCGGTTTGATCCCCCTCAGAAGTGTGACGTGGGACCGCAATAACACCTCTGCAACAGGCTTCCAGGATGTGGCAAGGGCACTGGAGCAGTAAGACGAGCACAACACACACACACACACACACACACACACACGGAAGCGTCTGCTTGAAGAGGGGATAAACATAAAAGGGATCACTCACACACCCATATGAAGAGGCAGATAACCATCTCTGTACAGTGTTTATTCTTTCACGGCGTTTCATCAGTCTTCTAACGCGCATTTCAGTCACACATGTGTGGGTGGGAAGTTTTTACTTTTTTCTCTGTATCTATAAGGGCATGTGGGTGTATTTGGGAATTGGTGACAGCTATTATAAGAGCCCTCAGCAGTTCTTGTTTGTGCTTGTTATCACGATTCTCTCTCTTTACTATTGCAAAAGTGATCGTTGTTCTTTTGTGCCTCTTTCTCTCCAACACTTAGCAACTTTACCCTGCAGTACATGCCCCTCCCTCTTAGTGACATCAGTCAGGCGTACCGCGGCGCACCAGAGAAGACCGACCAAGCCTTGGCCAAGGTGAGGAGGGCTTCAGTTTCTTCATCATGTTCAAATCATGCTCTGTTTCATAACAGCATTACCTGAGGGTCACATTGATTAAAGGGTCTTATGACTGTGCTGACTAATTATAAGAATGCATGAATTATTATTGGATATTGCAGGTGTAGAAAAGCTACTACAGTAAGTTACTGAGATTGTCAGGCATGCCTTTCAGTCTGTATCAGCTCAGAGAATGTGGCAGAGCTGCTTTGAATAAAAATGTTGATGCTGCTGTCACAATAAGTTCACTTAAGCCATTAAACGATGTTAGCCTTGAAGAGCTGGAAAAAAAGAAAGAGACCTTCCAGTTCTAAATTCACTGAAAAATGTAGTGAAGATGCATTGTCTAAACTCATCTGTAGATGGCTTGAAACCAGGATTTTTTTCAAGTTTCTTTTAACATTGTTTCAGTGTCAGTTTCTTGTCAGGAACATGTATTAGTGATCGATTGTTGGTATAGCAAAAGTTTGCAGGTTTATTCATTTGATATTAGCAGATTTCATTTCTGCTTTTTATTTTTTAGAAGCTGTACAATGATCAGTATTAATAACGTTGAGTCAGCATCCCTGTTTCTCAGTTCGATGTGTCATGCGGTGCCATACGTCAAAATGACAACACCTTGCCCCGCAGTCTTGATCACTTTTTATATTATTTGTAATTCAGGCGAAAGCTTTCAGCTGTCTTGTTACCAGATGGTTAGGGTTAGTCACTGTTGACTAAGTTGATGAACATATTTGGCAATATTGCCAAAGAGATGATTAATAAAAAAGAATGCCACTGCAGCATTATGATTTCCATTTTGGATTTAGATTTAAATTTAGTTTGCTTGATGCTGATTTGCCTGGTGGCCTTTTTAATGAAGGTGTACTTACTTTTTTTACACCAGATTAGAGTTAATTCATCTTAATAACATTTAAGAACTGTTTTCTCTCAACCACAGAGCCCTGGTGTTGTGTCACTTTGAGCTTCTCTTCCTATTTAGTGCTCAAACCTCTTTCTAATATATTCTGAATTACTGTGGAGGACTCCAATGCAGGGAGACAGTGTTTCAACACGAATGACAATGACTGTCTCATTTTCCTGCAAACTGATGCCCTAATATCATCAGAATAATTTTTAAAACCTGGATTAAACAGTCTGACTGGCATTTCTATAACGTGCTACAAAGAGGACTTTTATGCACTGTTTTCAAGCAAAAAAGAAGCGTTCACAAATACTGACTGACAATATGAAATCATGAAACACAAAGAAAAAGAGGAACAATATTCTTTACAGCCATGTTGAAGCTCAGTTGTTGTTTTTTTTAATTCTGTCTTTGATTAGGCAGGTGTGACATGTCACTGGCTGTGGAATTTTTCGAAGTACGCCGGTCAGAACATTTTTAGGAGGTCTGGTTGGTCTGGCCCCTGGCGTAGCAGCGCCAGTGACAGTGACCCAGAATGAAGGAGGTCAAAGCAGAACTGGTTCTAAGTGAGGCGTTGGTTCCAAACCAGCACTGGAAACACTGTGTTGGCAGTGGAGCTCTTATGGACAAGAGACTTTGACTGCTGCCTGAAAGTCGTTATGCTCTCTCAGTACTAATGCATGTCACTTGCCTTGTAAGCTGCAGTTAACGGAACATGTGTGTTCACATGGCGTGTTAAACTGATGGATTTTTTGTTGAAAAAGCAGCAGCCTTATGTGTGTATACTTTCATTTCTGTCTGCAGAGTCTCTAACATCGGATCAGATCTGCTGTGCCACCAGCCCTAGCGATTCTCTGGTTCTTATTGGACCCTTTTGGGGTTAATGTGTCGCGTGTGAAGCCTCTAATTACGCTCTGTTTTTGTTTTTTTTTGTTTTTTACATTATCTAAAACTCACACGTCCTTGCGGATTACTTGATTCCATCTCTCTTTACAGAAGATGATGATGCGGTGAAAGTTTTCCACCTGCTGAGTCCAAAAAAATAAATTAAAGGCGGCCCTTTCATATTTCTGGGGATCTAAATTATTTCTGCAGTCTTCTTATTACCATGCAAATGGACTTGTCTCCTGTCTCCACACGCTGCACTTTGTAAACACCTGTCATCTCAACTTCTGCTGCTACTGTTCTTTTCCTCTGTGTGTGTGTGTGTGTGTGTGTGTGTGTGTGCGTATGAGACAGATCCAGCGTGCCCTGCTTAGAAACAACCAGACTCAGCGTTTCTCTCAGAAACAGGCTCTCAGGCTGCACCAAGGCCTCGTCACCAGCACAGCTGAGCAGGTGTGTCTCGTGTGTGTGTGTCCTCGTGGAGGTGAATGAGTCGAGGATTTTGATAGCAGGCTGAATGTCTTCTGTTTGTAAACTAATAGTACACATAAATTTTTTGCCTGTATGCAGGTGATGGAGCGTCTGTGTGTGCGGGTGCAGCAGCAGGTTTGTGTCCTGAAAGGCTGCGAGGAAGGAGAGGACGTCCAGACTGCCAGACAAATCCTCAAAGAGTCCCGGAACTCCAGAGCTGTGAGTGGAGTGTGTGTGTGTGTGTGTGTGTGGGTGGGTGTGTGTGTGACTTGACCTGTAAATTGCAACAACCTAAACTCCACGGCTACAGATTGCGTGGAACAGACATGTTTACTACATTATAGAGTCTGTGTTTTCGAGTTTCTTTGTGTACTTTATGCTCTGGTGGAAAGAAATTAGATGTGCCCACTCAAATGTTCAGTCAATATGTTCAGACCACTACACTTAACCCCTGAAGTGCTGAGTCTTTTTTGTTTTTTCTTTAAAGAAAACCTTACATTTTGACTACGGGATTTCAAAAGGCTGCACCTTTTAAAAATGGTTAGAGAGAGAGTGATGCTGTAAATCATCCCAAAGTGACCCAAAGTTTATGAAGGTAGTCGGTTTAATCACCTAATTTGCGTGTCCCGATAACAACCTTTTGAGAGCGTTGTTGCGACAATCAACAGCAGATGTTGTAAATGACATCCAGGGGACGTCCCCTGTTAGCAGGGATACTCAGAACAAACAAAATGCATCCATCATAGCATCATTTAGAAACTGTAAGCTCACAGTGTCATAACAGTTAATTCCATCCAGAGCTGCTTTCACTTTTTTTCCTCCGAGATCTTGTTTTGATGAGTCAGACTCCAGCAAATTCCAAAGATTCTCTGAGGTATTGACTTATAGACTTTGAAGTGGCCTCTCCATGTGTGAAAAAGATGTCTCATGCTCCCTGAAGACAGTTAGGCAGTTCTTTGTAGATTCATCAATCTCCTCATTTGTTTTGTTTGCTTGATTCAGGGCAGTAGTTTGACTCCTCTGAAAGAGAGAACTGCGACATCTGTTCCACAAACGCAGGATAAACCTTTCCCCAAGGTTAAATGAGGGATGAGAAGCTCCTCACTGCATCAGTTAGGGTTAAATAAACTGTTGTTAGCTGAAGCAGCAATGCTGTAGCTGCTCGAGGTGGACCTTGTGCAAGCTACTTTGTATGGAGTTTTACACGCGGTGACACCAAAAAAACAGATTAATAAAGAAGAAAAATGGAATCAAGTTTTCGGACATTGTCTTCAGTCTTTGAAATATCCCGAGATGGTTGATTATCGGGAAATGTGATGACATTTGAGCAATTTAGGGGGGAAAGACGTGATTTGGTGGAGATGTTTTCAATTTATAGACATCTGAAATGTGACTTGGCTCCGCACTGCTTTTGTAAAACACCAGAAGCCAAAGAAGGTTGGAAATCGCTGAGCACATCGCCAACGTTGAGTTGTTTTTTTCAAAAGCTTTTGTTGTCCTTTCAAGCTTTTGATACTTTGCCTTGAATTAAGACTTAATATTCAGAAAGAGAGAGTCGAAAGTGCTTAATTTCCGCCAAAATGTATCAAATGAGAGAGTAAAGAAAAACTACCTTAAAAGCTCTGCCTGAGTAAATGTGAGCGATTTCCTCCACTAGCAGCCTGGAAGCTTAAAGCCTGGAAGCTTGCCCTTTACACAACAGTTATTCCCGCCATTCAACTTTTAACCTTAAAACCCAACAAAGACATTTAGAGATTCTGTGTTTTCTTGAAGTTTGATACATCAGTTAGAAGTCCAGCATAAGACTGATCATTCATTATGATAAAGGGTTCCAGCTAGTGAGTTCTAATCAATTATCCTAATTATGGTTAATTTGTCATATGCTATTGTTTCATTGATATCCTTATTTAAGGGTCTGTACACAGCGATTTAGAAGAATTTAGCTTGTCAAGTTGTGAATAACGTCTCTGCTTGACGAGTCTTTCATCATCAAGTCTTAATTAGACTAAGTTAATCAGTCTAATAAGTCGTCAGGCCAGCAGTTGTGTTATATATGCTCAAAAAGTTTTTTTGATTTAGAAAGCATCTAATAAGAGCTACAAATGCCCCCTAAATCTAAGCTCAGATGCAAAAACACTCTGAAACACACGCCTCAGCACGAACACTGTTTAAACGGATATTATTGTTTGTCTTAGTTTTTTTTAAGTGGCTTTGTGTGAAATACTTCAGAGTAGTTGGTGTCTTACCTGCAGTTGACAGCAGTCAGCACGCTCTCTGTTTGGAGATTCAGGAAGTAATCCTGATGAGCGAGCCAAGCTAAAAGCTGCTCAAAAGTGGGTCATGAGACAAATCTTTCAACATCTGAAACAAGTGAGACCTCAAACATTTCATAGCAGTTCAAGCAAGCGCTATATATACAACATGTCTGTTCTGCGTCTGACAGCTGTTTATTTTGTCACTGCACTTGCTCAACCGCAGAACCTGGACCGAGTTTGTTTAAAGCTGACTGATGCAGGAGCGACGGCGTGTAAAAACCCACAACGTGGCATTCACTCGAACCACAATAAAACCGTGGAGGTGTGAATGGTTTTAGATGGTGAAGGATTTGCTCCCCTCTGTGACTTGTCAGGAAGACTTCTGATCCTCCAACAAAGCCCTGCTTCAAATGAAGACAAAGCAAATAGATATCCCTTTAAATGCTGCAGCTGTACACACAGCAGAGCAGCTTCGCTAAATGAAAGCAAACACTCAAGACTGAACACTCAAGTTTTAATAACCCAAATATCGGTACGTAGCCTCAAAAAAACAAACATGCCCCACTTTGCAGGCTGAGCACCCAACGGAGAGGCAGTGGGAACAAGCTCACGTTTTTTAACAGTGTAACATGTGCTGGTAACTAATAATGTACCTATTTCCTCCATTTGACTATTATTAGAAAACCGCATCCACTGCTGAGCCTCAATTCACTTTGAATTTGTGAATCCATGTTGTCTAAAGTTATTCCTTCTCTTTTTGCACTTGCTCGGTAATTGGTATAGCAACTAAAAGGTGGAGAATTTCGGCCCCCTAATTACACTCGCGATCAAAGGAGAACCCAGCTGAAACGGTGCTCTCCTATTTGGACCCCATTTTCCACTGTTTAGCACTTCTAAGCAGTATAGAAAAAGGTTGTACTTATATACACACACTGCTGTAATATCTACTGGAATGATGGTGGGTTCATTGTTCAGTGTTAATGAGCGCTATTTGTCTGCATTGTGGCTTATTAAGATGCATTCGTACTGTGTTCACAAAATCTGGTGCTGCATGAGGAGATGTTGCTGGGTGATAGAAATTTAGACAAAGAAAGCACAGATGCTGTATGCCATTAAGTGGTAATGCTATGATAATCTGCAGAAATGGTACAAAATTACCAAGCACTGTCTACATTATTATAGGTTCATAATACAATTTGCTCCTATATGATTTCAGTTAACGTTTGCTTCACGTTGGCTGGCTGCAACCAGTATGCTGCCTGATGGAAAAACTGTGAAAAGTTTAAGAAGTTCCTTAATGACTTCTTGCACATTTACATGGGAACAAACTTGAATGTAAAAGGCTTCTGCTTGTGTTAGCTGAATGTCACATTGTGGAATAGTTGCTGAGTGAGCGCTCTTGTTTTCCCATCAGCTGTATCCGTCTCTGTGCGAGTTGGCCCACGTGTTGTCGGTGGACGGCCCCGTCAAGCAGCGCCTGGACACTCTGGCCGGAGAGCTGGCAAAGGCTGCCGACAAGGAGCTGCAGGTGGGTCCGGAAGCTGAACCATCGCCGTGTATTCTCCTGATGCGTGTGTATTTTAGACAGTGAACTACTTTGCATTTAAATTGCGCATTAATAGCGTGCAAGTGTGTGTACAATGCAGGTATGCTGACTTCAAAAGAAACGTTGCATTTAAATTCAGACGGAGGAAACCCTGTTGGTCCCATTGGATGGAATTCTATGCTACGATATGCAAAAAAGGGTTAAAAAGCAGCATATGCCCTCGGGAGGACTGGGATACATCATTTACAACTGTTTGTGCTGCTCAGTTTTGTTGTAAAGATGCACCTCTAAAATGCAAAGTTCCAACTGATGAAGGTAACAACAGTCATGAGAATGATCACAGTTGTATTTCACGTAGAACATACAACAAGGAGGAAAATGTAAGCAAGCTAAATGAATGGACTGATGATAAAGAACTTGGAAGAATTGGTCGGATGTACAGTATTTAAAGTGTGTGTAGTGACACAAGGGTTGGGTGGGGTCTGTCCAGGTGGTGGTGGACTCCATGGTGTCTCTGTGCCGTGAGTTATGCCCCATGTCCTGCTCAGCCGCTGAGAGGCTCAGTCCGCCTCTTTCCTCCATCTCCGAACAAGTCTCCATCCCTCGCTCGGCCATCCGCAACGCCCTGATGGAGCGAGCCGCTGAGGATATCAACAGAGCCCTGGAGTGAGAAACGCAGCGGCGTAAAAAGTTAATATGAGAACTGAAAGAAGTGAAAATGCTGATTGATTTGTTATTCTCTCAGGGAGGTGAAGCTGTCCGTGGTCTCCTACCTGACCAACTCCATCGTGGATCAGATTTTGCAGGAGCTCTACACCACCCATAAAACACTGGTACTGGTAATATCCCTTTAATGCATGACTTCTTGTAGATTCTAGAAAAAAAAGTGTTTGGTTGTGGATTAAGATTTGAGTCATTTTTATTCTATTTATTTATTTATTTATTTTATTTGGAACAGTTTTTTAAGGAGAATATTGTGCTTGCAGAAATGAGAGGAACTCAGTTTAAGCAAATTAAGGCGCAGTTTGACCCTGCAGGTTCTCTTCTCCATAAAGTGTAATTGTTTAAAATAAAGACCGTATAAAAGGAGACCTCTCTGGCAATAACTCTGCCTGCCCTGCTCTGTTTTGCACTCCGTTCACTGCCTCTGCGGTTCCGTCTCGTTCTGTTTTGCTGCACTGACCATGTGTCCTCCGTCATGCCTCCCTTTGCTTTGATGATGCAGAAATTGCATTTAATTCATATTCTACTTTGACTTTGCTAAAATGATGGCAAAATACGCTTTCCTATGTTTTTGAACTTCACAGGGAGGGGCCTGATTAGCTGGTCCTCTGAGATTGCTTTTAAGGAAATGATGTAACTGATCTGAGAATTTATGTGCATGGAGTCGAATGTTAATGTGTGTGTGTGTGTGTGTGTTGCATCAGCTGCGGCAGGTGTCTCAAGTGAAGCGTTGGGATGAAGTCGGGACAGGCAGACGGACAGTCAGACAATCCAGATTAGTCGAGTCTCTGGATTTCCCTGATGAAGACTTTGGAGTCAACTTGGGAATTGTAAGTGACTAAGACGTACAGTGCTGTGGCAGGAAACCTCAATAAGTGAAAAGAGAGCTTCTTTTACTCCAAAATTGTGTTGCATTAATTGTGAATGTGATACTGATGAAGTAAGTTAATTGTCTGCAACAAATGAATTTTGACAATTTTCATAGAAATTAGGAGGGTAAGCAGCAGCCAGGTTTCCCTAATCAAATGTTCCTAATTAACTAATCATTCCGCAAGTGGGAGCAGCTCAATAAAACCCAATAAATTGGCAGTTTGCTGGTCTGGAGCATTCAGGTGTGTGTTAACGCAATCCTAAATGGGAAATACATCGGCATGTATAAATCTGGGTAGGGTTATAAAGCTTTTTTCAAACTATTTGCAGTCCATTCTACAATGAGAAAGATAATTTACACGTGGAAAACATTCAAGACAGCTGCCAATCTTCTCAGGAGTGGACAGCAAGTTCACTGCAATGTCAGACCGTACAGTGATCTGAGAAAATGGGCAAAAAAAACCCAGGAGGTACTTCTCAGACTCTGCAGGCCTCAGTTAGCATGTTAAATGTTAAAGTTATTAGAAAATTAGAAAAAGTATGGCTTGTTTTAGAAGGGTAGTCTGTCCAATGTCCTTTGGACAGATTAAAACCAAAGTGGAGATGTTTGGTCTTAATGCACAGCAGCACGTTTGGAGGAAACCAAACTCAGCATATCAGCACAAACGCCTCATACCAACTGTCAAGCACGGTGGTGGAGGGCTGATGATTTGGGCTTATTTTGCAGCCTAAGAACCTAAGCACCTATAGTCATTGAGTCCAGCATGAACTCAATATTATGGAGTCAAATGTGAGGTAATCTGTCAGCTTGGCCGAAACTGGGTCATTAACAGGACAATGATCCCAAACACAGCAGCAAATCTCAAACAGAATGTCTAAAAGAAAAGAATCAAGGTATCAGAGTCCAGACCTAAATCTGACTGTAAGGCTTCGGTGGGACCTTACAAGAGCTGTTCATAAATGTCAGCAAACCTTCCATGAACTGAGGTAACGTACTGAAGAGTGAGTCAAAATTCCTCCACAATGTCAGAGACTGATAACATCCTACAGAAAATGATTACTTCAAGTTTTTGCAGCCAAACGTGGTTTTACAAGCTGTTGGATCATGGGGTGGACTCACTTTTTCTACACACTGCTTTTAATTTCTGTTGTAGGTTGTTATTTTTTTGCACCAATGACAGTTTTTCTGTAATTTTTCACGACTTTATACATGTGGAACCCAGCCAAGAGTGTTCAGAGTTATTTTTCTGATTACCATTATCTTCTGTGCTAAAAGGACACCATGGCTATCAAGAAGCGGAGCTCTAGAACTCGAAGAATTCGTCCTGTCTCCACCAGACTGAGTGAGTTTTTCACCTCATATGTGTATGCAAGCAGAGTGTGGGCTCAGGTTCAGCTGACCTTCCATCTCTAATTAATGAGAAAGTATTTCTTCTACAACAGTGGTGTGGGATGGTGCTGTGATCGTGTTGTTCAATATTTAATACTTTCCTCTGCCAGTGTTAATGGTGTTTTTAATTGTTATTTAATAAGAGGGAAAAACCCTGCTTCACATTAATACGTTTGCAGCGTGTTCAGCTCAGACGAGCAAACTTCTTCTTTCTTTATTTCGGTCGTTTCCAAAGATGAAGTCTCGTATTTGATTAGCAACAAATTATTCCATGAGTGATTGCAGCTATGGTCTGACCTCACATTGAAGATGAATCAAAGAGGACAGAGCCGGGCTAATATGCAGTGTGCCGCAGGTCAGAACGTAATGAGATTTTTGTCACGATTAATTTCCATTCTTCAAGGTTTAGGTGATGAGCCCAGTCCCTCTCCTACGCCCTCTGCTCCTCCCCACTCTGCATCCCTCACTCACTCGGCATCGTGGGAGAGTCTGTCCACCCTCCCCACCAACGGTTCTCCCTTGCGCCACGTGACCCACGTCAGGCCACGCCCACCGCGGAGACACAGAGCCGTGCACCTTCCCCCCGAATCTGTGAGTAGAAGCTGTGGCATGGCAGCAACCCTTTCTGAACTCTTGTGGGCAGAGGGTTGAGTTTACTTCGACTTGTGTATGACACTAAGCTTTCACTGAGCCTTCGGTGCCACTGGATATTTTTGACCCAGTTTTGAACTCCACAGCACGGAGCTCAGTCCATTTTCCTTTTCACAAAAGTGTGAAGGAGGTGAGACGAAAAACCCAGCATGTATAGTTCTTAGCTGTCTTTTTACTTTATAATCCCTTAGCTGCCATGTGTGATGTTATTCATCTGGTGCTTGTTGCCAGAGGCACTCTCCAAATATAAGTTTCTTTTAAAGCAGGAAACTGTTGCATGTGCCTCAAATGTTAATCATGTACCACCGTCCCCATGGGGCCGCAGGGCACCGACACACTCAGCGGCTTTTGTTGTGTAGGGAGTGAAAGAGACTTTGTAAAAGCCTATTTCTGAATCGGTACAAATTTAGTCAGGCTGTGTGATAAGAAGTGTTTTATAAACAGACTTTTGGCAGCGGATTCCAGTTTGCCAGCCAGCTTTTTAAAATGCCTTTTGTCAACCTTTCAGTTTTTGTAGACATGGCAGAATGACATTGTTGTTGTTTCCTGTTTTGTGTGTGTGTGTGTGTGTGTGTGTGTGTGTGTGTGTGTGCACGCAGCATTGCTCTGAGAATGGAGGAGTCAGTATGCTGGAGGATGGACTGCCTGATTTCTACAGCAAGAGAGTTCTTCCTGACAGGTAGAATCCCAGATCGGTTTTGTTTTGTCCAGCAGTAATAAATCGCAGCTCCTCACTACAGCGACACCTGATTGGTTACATATGACGGGGAGCTCAGCTTCACATCTGGTGGACCAGTGAAACCTCTTATTTCATTATTTAGCTACTTCAGGCATGTCCCGTGATGCATGGCAGACTCTTTTAATGGCAACAGAATTTGATTCAAGTTGTCTTTGAAAGCGATGCGAGTGAACAGATCCTGCTTGAGTTGCTTTTACTCTCAGGACCTTTTGTTTTTATGAGAGGTAATTACCTCTAAAAGATTTCCCACAAACAGTCACTGCCTACGGTCACTGCTGCTGGCAGGAATGACCTCCCGTAACGTTAGAGGGTGTGCAGTATTCATCTACTTTCTTTTTTACATTATTAACTCCAGCGGTTCCAGAGCAGTTCCCAGCACAGAGCCAGCCGTCCTTTACAGTTTGTTCGGTTGCTTTGGGTCACTTGCTCTGATGCCGCTGTCACAACTAATGGCTGCAAAGAGAATTACGCTCTCCACCACAGACTTGAAGATATGCAACATTTTGGTGCAGACAATAGATAGATAGATTATATCTATCTATCTCTATATATATATATATATATATATATATATATAAATAATAGTCCTCCACTTCTTCTACCAGGATTGAAATGTTCAAAGTTGAGAGAGGACATCTACAAGCTAGAAAGTATGGATTTAAACGATAATCATGTCATAGTTTTCTAAAGATGCTTAATCATGTGAAATGATCAAGAGAACATTTTACATTTATTGTTGTCTGTATGTGTCGATGAGGGAAAGTAACCTTTGACTAAACCTTTCTAAGACCGAGCTATTGTTTTAATTCGAAATGAAAATCACCAGCTTCAAAATATCTCTGCAACAAAGCTGTAAGAAACCTGGGTGTCATGATCGATGGCAAGTTGTCCTTCTCTGACTGCGTAACATCTTCTCGGTCATGCTGTTTTGCATTAATCATTAGAATGAGGCCGTGTCTGACTCAGTATGTCGCCCGACTCTGGTTACATGCCATGTTTATCTCGCACCTCGACGACAAGAGTGCTCTTTAGCAGATCTCTCGGCATGCTACGCACATGGTGTTTGATCAGCCTAAAGAGACAAGTAACTCAGTTACTCACTGAAGAAACATCTTCCGATCTTCTTTATTACCACAGAGCGAAATGACCCATTCATTTCAGGTGGCTTGCTTTTCCACCAGCACTTAAACGTAGCATGCACTCATGCGTCTGTGAAGATCACGAGGATCCACATGTCAAGCCATGCATGCACACATGCACAGCAAGCATTTCAAGTGTGAAAACAGTCACATCTGTGAGACTGAGGTCAAACATATGTTTGCAAAGTGTTGTTTTTATATTCTACAGTTCACCATATGTGGATTTGTAAAGTTCCTTTACGCTTGAAAATTAAAAAAGAAATTGGTTTTGAAAGAAATTGTTTGTAAATAGTATGATACATATTTCTGACCGTTATGAGATGAATTTCTATCCAAATTTCTGCTTTTTTTTTTTCTATTGTGCTCTGCTTTTAAAAAATATTTCAATCCAATTAACACTTAAATGTACTTAGTGCTGTGATGGACTGGCAACCTGTCCAGGGTGTACCCTGCCTCTCGCCCAATGACAGCTGGGATCGGCTCCAGGATTAAAGTATCTTAAATGACTAAATGTAATGCGTCTGCACATGAGAATTTACTTTAATGAGATTTATCATCATATCAGTACACTTAACACTCTGTTGAAGTGGAAAGAATCCTGTGAGCACTTTTTAATCCACAGGGCCTAGATTACTGATATAAATCTGGCTGTTTAGTATGAGAATGTCGGTGAGGTGGGTCTTACTGAAGCGTGAATGAACTCTAAATATAAAGTACAAATGGATACTTATACTAATTAGCAGCTGAGGACAGCAGCATGATTCTTACAGCACTGCTTTTTCTATTAGATTTCCTAATCTGCATTGCAGATATAGTCTTAATGTCACATTTCATCAGTGATGACTGAGTAGCATGATCCTCAAGCCTTTGGGCATAGAATCATCAAAGGGGGTCCCATTTGCATGGAAAAAAAGGATAATTTGTAGCTCTCTTTACTCCATAACTACAACTAACTTCAGCACATTTTTAAAATTTCAATCATCTTTATTCTCACTGTCCAGTGTCCATAAGTGAACTGTGGTTATGTAAAATTATCATTTTCATGTATTATATTTTGTCAGTGGCAAAACAATTGCTTGTCGGACATTTTTCAAAAAATAGTAAATTAGTTTACAACAAGGTGGACTGTGTTATTTGTTGTAGGTACACTAGAAATATGATCAAATTCCAACGGAAGAGACAGTAACTCATTTTTTTTAACTAACATTCATGCAAAGATATACTTGTAGTCACCATGGAGATGAAGCCTCAGATTATCACCTGACCTCACGTACGGCCAAAACCGTTACTGTTTCAGTTACTCAGACAGTTTTCAGATTTCAAATGATTTGTTTATTTTTTTATCTTTTAGAACATACCAAATGCTACTTGTTCAACAGTACAGAGACACAGTTAGCAACCAACCCCTAAATGTCGTGGAGACACTCATCAAGTGATTGCATAACGATGCCGTCACTGCACATGTTAAATGTGTCAGATGGTAACGCTTTGCTAACTTGAAATAAAAGCCATATTTTTTACAATGTGAACAACTGTTTTTGAATTTTGTTTTATTGCTAAACTAATATGTGAGCTCTGAAAATGATCTCAGTGTGTGCAGATAGAAGTTATTACTTTTAGCTACCTCGGTGTTACCAATGGTGTCACTTAAAGCTCAGTTCTGGGACCACTTCTTTAAATTGACTATATCATTTAAACTGAAATTGATCTAATGCCGATTCCAATTTGATGCAGATGATACAGTGATGACTGTACTGCCTGTACACCTAATCATGTCCACTTCTTAATGCTGTACAGGCTCCTGGATCCTGCAGTATTATTTTTTAGGGCCATGAGATTGAGTTACTATCCTAATTCAAATAGGAATCCTGCTTGGCAATTCTCTTTCTTCTCACATTCAGCATGTGATTAAAGGAAAAAAAACTTAAGTTAAAGTTAGTTATTTAGAATCAAGTCTAGTCTGTTTTTAGGCCATAGGGAGATTTGTTGTCACCACTTTGGTCTGTGCTCGATTATGTGTAATTTACCTGCCTGTGTCTTTGAAATCCTTAATTGCATTGGATGTGGTCTACCATGGAGCTCTGAGGTTGATTTCAAACCTTAAAAACCTTACACACCACTGCACATTGTGTGACCTGCTTTTTCCTCCCGTTGACTCAGACATTGATGTAATCTCAATTATTAAGCTAATATTGGTCTGCTCTCTGCTTATCTACAGACCAACCTCCTTAAAAGAATACAGAAAACTGCTGTATCAACCCCCCACAAAACGTAGCTTTTGAAGAGAAAGAATTGAATACGCTGGTGCCTCTGCTGGGAATCAGCCGCAACCAGGTTACCCATAATGCAACATTCTAGAAGGGAAAGGTTTGACCAGCAATGGAACATATGTGAGGAGCATATGTGTTTTAAATTTCAACAAGTTAGAAATCAAAAGTAAAATGATTGACTGCTGGTATTCCTCCACTTGACGACCGTGACGGTAATGTCATATTTTGACACATTCCCGTCGTCTGGAAGCTAGCTTTGATCAGCTTGTTTTATTTGGCGTTTTATAGCTCGAGGGCATTAATCAGGGTTTGAAATATTCTGGTCAAAAATGAAGAGCACTTATAATTTGTACCACTTGGAAATGGTAGATGACCTCTCATGGGTTTTTAAGTACAGGACAATGGTAGAGTGTGCTTTATACACACAGAGGTACAAGACCAAAGAGAAAAAGAACATTAAAGCAGCAAAGCTTATTTCGCTCTCAAATATAGGACGCCATCTGTACCTCTACATGCAGTTCAGAATAAAAAAGTTCATACGGTGTGGCCTGCTGTCAACTCAGGGGTCAGCCTGTTGACAGTGATTTGTGTAGAATACAGGTACAATCCCACAAAAAATGCCATCTAACTTTAAACATAATGCATTAGATTGTTCTTATTTAAACCAATAACCTAATCCCTCCCACTATATATTCTGCCTCTTTCTCTCCCCTTTAGTCAGTTGTCGTCCCTCCATCAGACCCAATCACTGAGGCGGAAGAAAAGGCGCAGTGTGCTGTCCATCTTCTCCGGCTTCCGCAAGAACCGCAACTCCACCGTCTCCAATCAGGACTCGGAGTGAGTGAGCAGCACCGGAGCTGAGCGAAGGAGGGAGTTAAAGTAATATTTAAGTGCTCAGACCCGGTGAATCCGGTGTCTGCTAAATGAATCCAGAGCTGGGCATTAATGTTACTTCAGATTCATTATATATATATATATAGATATATATATATCAGGGGAAGAAAAAGTTTGTTTGTGTCCATCTGTTTTCTTTTGTTTTGAATTCATGGCTGTTAGATGACTGCAATTCTACCGTCTGCTGTTATCATTTTTTTCTGTTGTGCCAGATTACAAAACAAAAAAAAGAAAGAAAAAAAGGTATTTTCAAAAATGCCTCGGCACAAGATAGAGGACACTCAGCTGGCGCACACTGGCAGACGTGACCATTAAACTACACAGGCTAACAAATGGGAGGCAAAGTGTGTCTCGAGTCGCAGGTGCACCGCTGCAGCTTAACAATGTTGCTGTGAAACCAGAAAAACACATAACACGGAGGCCAAGTTTTACAGCAGGAAGGGTTGACATCTGAAGGCCAGCCCCGATGAGTTTATCTTTTTGAAAACAGGTTTTTTGATGTTTCACCCGCAGATTTATGGGTCACTGTTGGTTAGATGGTTCCCTTGGCTGGACTCTCCTTTTTTTTTTTTTTTTTCTTTCTTGTAACAGCAGCAGTGTGTGGGAGGTGTAGCAGCATCTGGGCTGTCACTCTTCCATTATCTGCAATGCGATGCAAGCTTATGGCATAGGAAAAATAATGAGGATGATCTGTGTTTGGCTTATTTAATCCATGCTGATGTGGTGCACTTTGAAGACGATTCGGGCCGCGCACTTGCTGACCGCTTCTCTGCCTCTCAGGTAAGAACTCAACTCTGAGCTTTTTCTGTCTCCTCCAGCAGCGCCTCAGAGAATGTCTACTCAATGATCCAGCACCCAAAAGATACCATGAGGCTGGAGGGCACTGTTCCTGGAGCAAACGGGGCCATGCCATCACCACGGTTAACTCAGGGTGTGTCTGCTCATGGCTTGAGGGCTGTCAGCCCCCCCTGTCTCACCCAAAGACAGGTACAGCTGTTATATGAAGACAACTATTACAGTTGAGAGGTGAAATTTAAACTCTGTGAAAGGAGGCAGCTGCTAACATCTGTGGAACAGACGCACAAAGTTCTGTTTAATCGGCTGCTCGCACAGTCCACTTCTGTAAAAGCCTTTTGCCCCAAAAAGATAGTTGACACATTAAAAATGAGCGGGCAGCTTTGTCTAATCTTTCACATGTTCTCTCTCTAAATTCCGTTTGGATTAATTTTGTTGTGCTATTGTTGTCAAACTTGAGCTGAAACTTTGTGAGTCATCAGGCTGTGGTTCGATAAGGTTTTCCAGATAATGCCTCACAACTGCTGTCTAAGAATATTCAGACTGACGTTTTTTTAGGTGTCTAAACATCTGTTAGTCAGTCCCAGCAACAATTAGATTAACTCTGACTCCCAGCGTCTACTGCACACGGGTAACTGAGCTGAGGACACTCGATGAGCAAAACTGTTTAATTTTCCAGGTGATTCAAAGCGCCATCATCTTAAAAACACTTCGGTCTTTACATTAGTTTAAAAGTGTTTAAGGAACTTCCCTAAAGGAAACACAGTGCTGTTTTATATACTTGTACTTTATAACTGGAGGAGAAATTTGGTGGTTTTAGTTGGTATGGCCCTAACCCTTTTTTTTTCTTCTCTCTGTACTTGTTTTTTTGTTAGGCTAAACCTGCCAGTTTAGTTAAACGGCGCCAATTTTACGTGAAACTTTTGTGTGACATTTTTGCTGCCATCTTGACCAGGACTTCCTGAAAGATGAGATCGTGTATCCCAGTAGGGACCTTTCTGGCTAAAGTACAGTCCAAACTTAAGACTTAATATCCCTGCTAAATTCAAATAAGCCAAATGAGAGAAGGAAACGAAATGAAATAAGATGAAGTTTAACGGTCTATTTCGTAATCTGGATTTCTAAATAGGAGCATCGTCCTCTCAGTTCCACTATTGTTGTGTGACATGAAACAGAGCAGAGCCACATGCTGTGCCCACCACCTGCTTCATCTGGCCTGTTTCTGTCTTTGGTTTGTGTAGCTTTGGTGAAATTTAGACGATATGATCATTTTTTTTTAATTGCACACGCACTCAGAGGCTCAAATGGGTTTTGGTGACTCCAACCCTCTCAGAGTGGCTTTCATAGATCCTCAGCAAACGCTAAGGGGATTTGAGGACGTCCCATGCAAAATGAGGGCTCCTCTAATTTGTTCTACTTGAATTTAGCAGAGATATTAAGTCTTAAATTTGGACTTTACTTTCACCAATACATCCATGTGTGTAGGGTTTTATCCTTCAGTATTTTATACTTCATACGGCTGCTGTTTCATTCATTTCAGTCCTGCTCTTGTACCTGACCATTTTCAGAGGAATATGCTTTTTGTTGAAGTGACTTAAAAGTCTGTTAAATGATTCGACTAATTATTATCTGTTGCTTTTGTCCTCACCCAGTCCACAGATCTGGTCAGCATGGTGTACAGCTGCATCGGGGCAGAAATCGACGACTCTGATGGCAGCAGCAATTGTGACATCAAAGCATCAGACCATGCTGACATCGATGCTGACATATCGATCGACATCTCAGATCCCTCAACAGATACCCTGAGTAACGGCCATGTGGTGCCCTCCAAACAACAGACGGACAGACAGATGGAGACGGGCAGGCAGGAGAGGGTTGTTCCCCTGACAGACTCACGCGCTGAGATTGAGGAGGACGTGCAGAGTGGTGGCGGTGGCAGCGTGACTCCCTGTGGGTCGAGGCCAGATCCACCTCCACAGAGCACCAAGCCCAGTCTGGCCGTGATGAGGCAGAGGCACCTGCAGGAGACTTTAGGTACTGCGACTTGAACAGCAATTAAAGTTCCGTTTCAGTGTGGTGAGCCAAAGAAGCTGAGTACAGGAAAGATTCAGGGTGTGTTTTGGAATACTTTTAAGGTTAGAATGGAAGAAGCTGGTTTGGCTCGATCTACATGCACTTTTTTACTGTTCTCTTCAAAAGTCTAGAGCCACCCCTCATTTCTTTATATTTTGCTTCCAAGCAGTCACTTTCTTGCAGTCTGTTAAAAGTTACCTTGAGCAATAGTTCTCCAGGCTTTCTGAAGGTCTTTCAAAGTTTTCTTGGGACATCAGCTGCTGTTTCACTCATTTCAGTCCTGTTCTTGTACGTAACCATTTTCAGAGGAATATGCTTTTTGTTGAAGTGACTTAATACTGTCCAATGAATCACTCAAGCATGAAAAAAAAAACAAATATAAAGGGATGAACCATTGTTTTGTCTGCACCTAACAGACAACTTGGCAAAGGAGGGTTTAGATAGCCCAGTTTGAGTGACAGAAAAATGTTTTTCACCAACAAAGTGAATTCCTATCGAGCTACGAGCTCACAACTTGCCTTGATGTCCAGTATGTCTTTGAAAAATGTGAGGAAGCTGGACAAGTGGAAGACCAAAGAAGGCGGTACTCCTAAAAACTATCTACAGCAGATGAACAGTATCTGAATATACTAGTATATCAGTATATTTCTTTTTAGAAATAAAAACAAAACAGAAAAACACCAAAGACCTGACACAGGACCTGAGAGATGCATCTGGACCTTCAGTTGATCCATCTACTGTTCACTGAAGCCTCTTCAGAAATGGTCTCCATGGAAGGGTGGCTGTCAAGAAACCATTCTTAAGGAAGGGGAACAGGGAGAAAAGGCTGAGCTATGCCAAATGACAAGAAGTGGGCTGAAAATCAGTGGTAACAGGTCTTATGGAGGGATGAATCTTCCCCAGAGCCTGGACCTCAACATTAATGAAGCAGTGTGGGATCATCTGACAGAGAACGGAACAAAAGGCAGCTGACATCCAAAGAAGAGCTTTGGGATGTCCTCCAAGAAGCCTGGAGAATTATTCCTGAAGACTACTCAAAGAAATGACAAAGCTCGTCTAAGAGGGTTCAGGCTGTTGAAGAATAAAGGAGCTCATACCAAATATTGACTTTGAAGATTATTAGAATTGTACAAACTCTTTATTTTGTCTTATATTCTGGATAACAGCTGCACCCATCTTCCATTTTCCTGACAATAGCTAAAGAAACGAGGGGTGACTCACAACTTTTGCACATTGCTGTAACTGTAGGACATTCTTTCTTAATAATGCAACTCCTCTCTCATCATAATAATAACCACTTATTTAAATTTGACACTAATAGAAGGCTGTTGGATCTACATGTATAGATGCCAGCTAAGAATTCTGAATCCCAGTCATGTGCTTTTGATCACAGTCCCGTGGAGTAAAATTATCTAAAACTAATAAAAAAACAGATTTAATGAGGGATTCAGTGTGAGATTGGTCAGTGATTGGATTGGATCATTCCCAACGGCATGCTGCTCCAGCTGGGAGATTGCCTTTACAGAGAGACATTATTAAGGGCTGTTGTTACTTTCAAATCTAGACTTTTTAATGAGAGAAACCTCTGGAGCGGCTCAGACTGCACACAGAGGGAATTAAGAGATCTGTCATACAGCCAGATGTCTGATCTGGTCATGTGAAAAAAGAAAAGATGTATACATATATTTACACGTGCAACCTGTAGCCAGCACATTGCGTATTTATTTCTCCATCTCCTAAAAATGCAGCACACGCAGCTTCACACTGAAGGTGAACAGCATCATTCTAGGTTGTTTGTTTGCCTCTTACTTTGCAGTCTTTTTCCCCACAGCGTGTTTCAGTCGAGGCTTATTTTTCTCCGCACATACACATAAAAATGTGTACACCTGCTTCGGGCGTTTTCACTCGGAAAATTCCAGACAAAGTTTTGATTAACGATTGGGCAGGTGTGTTTACTGCGTTTTTGTGTCACCAGAAGAGGCAGGGAGGACGGAGATGGAGGACCAAAGAGAGAGAATGCAGGAAGAGAGGCCGAGAGGGCGAGGGCCAGAGGGGCAGCGTCCTCTCATTCCCAGAAAGGTGCTTTTACGACAAGTAATAAAGGAAAGTAAGAGAAGAAAATACATTTTTCTGTCACATAACCACTTCCTGTGCTCCTCCATCAGCCCAGCACAGACCTCTCGAGGGACAAAACTTCTCCGGAAAAGAGCAAGACTTCGCCCAAAACTTCATCTGCTGCTCCAGAACACCTGACCAATGACCAGAGGGGTCTCCCTGCTGCTCAGCTCCTCAGTGAAGATGAGGGGACTGAGGAAAAGAGCCCCACAGCGTCTGTCAGGCCTGGGGTGGAGACCTCCGATCCTGCCGTCATCACTCATGGTACTATAATAAGTCCTTTGATACTCAGAAATAGTGATGTATCGTATCTGACTCATGAGTTTCTTCTCCTTTCAAAGTAACTGCTAAGACCTAAAAGCCCAGTTGTACTTGTTAAGGTCAAACTGCCACATGACCTTCCAATAGAGTATGTTGTCAGTGATGTTGGTAAAGTCAGATGGGCAGGCCAAGTAAAATGATGGATTGTGATATCTCTCTTCCCCCCCCCCCCCCCCATCAATCTCAGATGAGGAGGGAGGCCGTAATGGATTTCGAGCGACATCGCATCACACCAGGAAGTCCAACTCATTTGACATAGGTACTGTACATCTGACACTCCTGCGGTTCACGTACTTCGTTGTACTTTAGATGACACTGTCTGCATGCAGTCATGCCCCTTGGACGCAAATGCACACCCTGCTGCGTTTGTTCAGAATTCCTCACAAATGCGTGATTCCTTTGTTTATTTTCTTTTCTATCAAATGAAATCAGTGTGAGTCCATTCTTTGATGTGTGCTCCCAGGTCTGTAGAGTGTGCTCGCTGTGTGTCACGTAACTGCTTTTTCCCCTTTGGTGTTCCCACACCCCACCGCGTGTGTGTGTGTGTGTCTCATGCCGTACCCCACCCCCCCACTCCCCAGGCATGGAGCAGAACATCCCCTACGATCTGGAGAGGTCTTCAGATCGCAGATTCCCTGTGAAAACACCCTGTATCCCCCAGTACAGAAACAGATCTCTGGACTGCCCTGCTGGGACCAGGTGTATGTATCTGTTTCAGTTCCTCCCCATATGTGTGGTATGACAACAAAGTAATCCAGAAAAGTTTGTGGATGTTTTTCCCCCTTGTTATTGCTGTATGAAACATCTGATCTATTTCTTAATTTTTTTTTAAATTTGCGTCATCTTTATTTTCACAGCGGTTTTCACAGATGAGTCATACCCTACTTACTCAATGCATGCATGCATGTGCCAGCATTTTATAACTGGCCGAAAAAAGAAGAGATCCTAAAACAATTTAAAGGTGTATTAACACTTTTTTCCAGATATGTCTCATTGTTGCCTGTAGTTAGATCCGTCACTGCCTGTGCGAGGGTGCATATGGATGAGTAATAATTTGTTGTTTTTGTTAGGTTTTAAATTAGTTCTTGAATCGCTTGTGCTTTGAATTGAGCTATTTTCTCTTCTTTGGTTCCATTATTGTGATAATTGTCAGCCAGGTTGAGTTGTGAACAGTGTGGAGCTGAAAAAGAACCCTATGGTGGTGGAGTTCCGTGGGACTTAACAACATGGTGAAACCATTTACAAATGCTTTTGTCACACAGAGCTGTATGTTTGAAAATCTGCAGCAGGGAATATCAACACTGAGCGTGAAAAGGAGGGGCGTACGTGTCAGAAATGGTGACATAAAAGCTGCTTTTATTGAATAGTTCAAACCAGAGTGGTGACCTGTGACTCAAGCAGACTTCAGATTCAGAGCAAAAGTCACGTTTTTTACTTCCTGCATACACTGAAAACCCAAAATGAGCTCCTTTGACTTTGTCAAGAGGAGTGTTTTGGGTTGGGGTTGAACAATGTTTGACACCCTTTAAGAATGAGAGGCTAAACGTAAGATATTCAACTTTTCCAGAGGATGTCAACTGTGACTGTAGAGAAGTTGGTGGTAGAGAAATGGCTGGAATTCTTAATCTAAATTTTGCCACTTGAGGGCAGCAAAAACAAGCTGACATACAAGAGATCATGTTCCAAGATGTATAACATCTTAAGTAGAACACGAGTTGCTGTACAGTGAGTTTGTACTGTTTTGGTTGGACGGTGCTTCGCAATTCAGATGGACAAATGGCCCAAAACTAGTTCATAGGTAAAGGAGTGGAATATTCTACAATGCCTGAGTCAGTTCTCTGATCTCAGTACATAGGAGGTGCATTTTTTCTTGCTGAAGGCAAAACTGAAGACACAAAGATCCCTGAAAAAGCGACAACTGAAGGAAAACCCTGTCAGCATCACAAAGGAGGGAACCCGGTTTCTGTTGACGTCCACGGGTTCCAGATGACAGGTCGGACTTGTCTGGAGAGGAGTCGACCCAGCATATCCGACAATGAACATTTTATTTATGGTTTAAGTTCAGTCCCCGAGGAGAGAGAAAGTGCTACATATTAAAGAATCTTCATTTCGAAAACCCTTTCCTCCAATCAAGATGTCAAACTGAAGCTGAGATTCTTGTATCATCACTTTATGCATTCACACATCTGCTTTTGAATGGGAGCCTCCTCTTTATATTGCAGAGGGTTGGATCCATTGTTAATATTCTCATTTCATGACTGCAGTTTTTAAACTTTTGTGCTCAAATTACATTTTCTTCTGTAGGTTATGAAAGCCCCCAGCTCGGTAACAGAGATGCATTATGACGTTACTTGAGGACGGGAAGGGGATGGCTGGAGAAAGAACACTGGAACGTGGAGGACTGGAGCGAGACGAGCTTCTAAAGCTGTATGAACTCTGCTAATAAGGATTCAACCGGAGCTTCTTTTTCTTCTTTTCATCCATTTGTCGCTGAAAATGCATGTACTGTATACTTTTCTTCTTTTTTTCCCCCAACTGCTTGCACTCACAGTGGTTTTCTCAAGCATAGTGGGAAGTTTCATGAAAACACTCAGTAGCTCTGTGTCTCTCCAGGATGCTTATGAACTGTTGCTTTATGCTTTCGTGCAATCATTTAATATTGAAAACATATCTTTTCATTCCCTCCCCATCTTTTACTGACAATCTGTGACTACTAAAAGTGAGTTTGTACTGTATTTATTCTATTGAGATGTGTAGATGATGAATATAAAGCTGCACTAACCGTTGTGGTAACTCTGCCAGTTAACAATCATGTTTTTATTTGTGATAATATATAATTTGATATTTGTAAGTATGCTTTTGGTGTATGCTGGCGTTGATGATTGAGACGTGTTTCCATGAATTTAGCTTTCCCATCCGTTCAAGAGTGCTCAACTCCGTCAGAAGGTCGTTTTAATCTGATTTTACGGGCCTGAAAATGAGTATATTTTCTAAAGATGCTTCTATGAATCGAAATGAATAAAATTGACTTTACAAAAGGAAGTGGATTGTTTTTCAAATTTAATCGACATGCATTTGCCTGTGGAAATATTTATGTTGTAAAGTCAGTGACACCTATTTTCCATAGAGGATCTTTGTTAAAGCAGAACTACATAACCTTGAGAAAGACGTGGACAATGACAGGAATGCCACAGCAGACTCTATTTACTAAAGAGAAAATATAAACTTTCAAACTGTTCTTGAGCAGTAGTTCTCGAGGCTTTCTGAAGGTCTTTCACAGATCATTGTTTTTTCATATATTTTCAATCCAGTTCTCCTACCTAATATTTTTCAGAGGAATATTTTTTTTGTCAAAATCCAACTTCAGCAGTTACAATCCTTTAAAAACAAACGTGTGTCGTCAAAATGGTACAATTAAACTGTTTTGCCATGGAAAAGAAAACCCCATGGCCTTAAAATAGGTTGAGTGTGACTACACCGTAGCAGGAAGCAGGCGCTAGCAGCTGGGCTCAGCACTGGCCAAGGTACAGGGGAAACGCGGCTCGACGGAACAGCGGCATGCTTTACACCACTGCATCCGACACTTTGCATTGCACTTGGTGATGTACACGGCTTGGATGCAGCTGTTCGGTCATGGAAACCCATTCCACGAAGCTCTTTACACTGTTCTTGAGCTAATCTGAAGGCCACACGAAGTTTGGAGGTCTGTAGGGATCGACTCTGCAGAAAGTTGGCGACCTCTGCGCACTGTGCGCCTCAGCATCCGCTGACCTCATCCCCAGTCGCTTCCACTTTGTTATAAGACCACTGACAGTTGGAATATTTAGTTGCGTTCACGACTGGACTTGTTGCACAGGTGGCATCCTATCACGGTACCACGCTGGAATTCACTGAGCTCCTGAGAGCGACCCATTCTTTCACAAATGTTTGTAGAAGCAGTCTGCATGCCTAGCTGGTTGAATTTATACACGTGTGGCCATGAAAATGATTGGAACGCCTGAATTTAATTATTTGGATGGGTGAGTGAATACAGTGTAGTGGTAGAGCTTCTCCCGGCACCCCTGCCTTCACCTGTCTTGACACCGTAGGAAGCGCTCTGAAGAATTAGGTCAGAGTTCCCCAGCCATGTGATTTACGACAGACTTTGCTCATAATATGTTTTGCAACACAATCTTATGAACATGTTAACAAGATTGAAGAGTTATTTTTAGCGGGGAGCTTTAAGCCATTCAACACTGACCTATGAATCATTCAAGCATTAAAAAATACCTAAATTGAAGGGTGAAGCAGTGTGTCTGCACATGACAGACAACTTGGCAAAGAGGTGCTTATTCTTGACAATATAGCAGGAAATGAGAGGGGGCTAAACACTTTGGCACAGTGCTGTGAATATGTATTATTTCTTACCATACAATTTACAAATTTTCAGGTGCTTTTTCAATTGTCTCTTTATCCTCATCCATTCCCCTGGTGTTGCCTTTTTCTATCTCAGTGTTTTTTTTTTTTCGTATTTCTATATGTCCCTAGTGCTTTTGCGACTCTAAATGCAACAACATATGGCAGCGTCTCATCCTAAACCAGTAACCTTCACTTTATAAAGCAATGTCCCCAACCACTACAGTATGTCTATCATAATAACTGAGTACTTTGGCTGAAAACTCAGTCCCTGCACACACACTGATCTTTGGCTCATTTGGCAGGAAGATTTCAGCAAGGAAAACAAGACAACATTATCTTATTCTTCCAAGTGTGTAATCGGGCTGTGGTCGGTGTTTCTTGCTTCTAGTGTTGCCTGTCAGCAGTTTGCCTCAGCAACTTTGAATTCGACCTGTCCTTGACCAGAAAGAGGACACACCACAGTCACACTGCATCTGTAAGAGTCTGGAGCCTCCTGATTTCTTCATCTAAAAGTTGGCCTTGCCCGTTGTTTAAGGATACTTACTTGTAGAGCCCTGCTGCCTCAAGACCAGGTGGTGGCATCAACTCTTTATTCACAGATGGTAAATGGTAAAAGCTATAGAGAGATGTGTAAAACCATTGCAATAGAAAAATGGCAAAAGCAATAGAAAGATTATGTTAAAAATCAATGCTTTGTCGCTCATAGTTCTTCTTAAGAAAGTCCCTAAACCCAAGCTAGCCTCCAGCTTAATGTGACATATTCTTACCTCAGACTTTCCTGTAGAGAGGCTGATTACACGATCAGTACTTTGTAAGAATTTTTTTCTTAAATCCTGGTATTTAAGCAAGATAAAGCTCAGAAGCTGCCTCACGTAATGTAATATATTTTCTCCCTGCAATAAAGCAGACAACTGCAATTTCAATGTTAAATATTTAACACCAGATACCTCATGAAGCTAATATCCAGCATTGTTATATATTCACCAGATATAGTTGGGGTAATGTAACATTTGTTGTACTACTGACTAATTCTGAGAGTTACTGCTTCTTTGCAGCAGGTGGCAGCAGAGATTGTGTGATCCTCTAGCCTGAAACTCACTACCACTAACTCACTGTTCCACAAATATATTGCTGCCATCTCATGATGTGCCAATATTGCCAATAATTAACACTGATCACTGTTAATGAAGGTCAAATAAACATGATTATACAGTTGTTCTGATGTTGAAATTTGCAGAGAGGATGATAGATAGATAGAGACTAAGCAGAATCAACATTTCTTGACACCATAAACACGCCTTTAATTTCATATTCCTGTCTCCAGCATGTGACTTGCAGATTAACATGTGTTGCTTTAACTCTCTGCATACGAGCGAGCTCAGGCTTAGACGGTTTGTCAGCGTTTTCCAGACAATAACAAGCGTGTTTGTCTCATGACAATGGGAAGCTCCTTATTCCCTGCATGCAGTCACCTGATCTCCCACACTGCCAGGACAGATCACAGCCAGGGGTGTAGCATTCACATTCTCAGCGTCTTCAGATAAGCTTGGTTAATTCCCTCTTTATCTTTCCACACACACCATATGCTCAGCTGAGCGTTTCATCCCAGTATGTGTAAACCTACACAGTCCAAGCATAAACATAATGAACCACTTAATAAAACTCTGTTTGTGTGTATGTGTGAGAGGGTATTTATTCATTTATTCATTCATTCATATTGATGTACATTAGATGGTGTGAAATCCACGCTCACTTATCTGCATTTCTGTAACCTCGTGTCCACTGTGTTTGTAGAGGGGAGTATATTGCATGTGTGCAGGCCCAGCAGATGGGTCAGCAGCAAGCCATTTGACTCACTGCATAAACACTGGAAGGCTGGTAATGAGTTTATACGGGCCAGCATGCTTCATTGTGCACCTACTGAGCAGCACAAAGGCAGGTAACGCAGCCTGACAAATGATACGCTTCCCTCTACGTATGGTGTCAAGAAGGGCTTCTGTGTTTGGATATATGATACCTGACAGAAAAACTTCAGCTTAGTGTCTGTCTCAAAATGTTGTCTTTGGAGTAGGGTGCTGTCATTTCAAAGCATGCATTGTGGAAATAATCCTCTTAGAAACACCTAAGCATTTGCTTATCTGCATGAAGACATGTAGAGTTCATAACCGTGTTACCTCATCCAGAATTCTTAGTAGAACCTGATGTGTTAACTTTAAAGTAAGTGAACTGGAATCCTGTTCTATTCTCGTTTTGTTCAGCTCATGTATGATAAGCCTGCCTTCAAATTTTGAGTAGTAGACTGCAAAGGCTGATTTATATGACTCAGAGATAAGCACCTTGAAACCAGTGGCTCATTTGGGTTGTCGTAACATTTTGTAGCATAAAAAAAGCACCAACATTGACAAATTTGACCTGAACAATTTTCAACCCAAATACAACCCCCATTTTTGCCCATAATTAGGGAGAAAGAAGAAAAAGAAAAGGTTTGTACCCAGTCTCTTTCCTTTTTGTACAACAAGAATGTTTCAGAGGAATTCAAATCAGGTATCAAGGCTTGTCAGATCACAGAATCAGCTCTGCTCCAAGTTTTGAATGACCTGCTGTTGTTCTTAGACATTTAATTATATTGGACCTCAGTGTAGCTTTTGACACCACATTAGGGACCAGGCTGGCATCCAGGATATTGTGCTTTATCTCCCTTTTAACAGATAAACCCTTCTCCTCGCAATCACTCATGGAGTGCCTCTGGGATCTATTTTGGGGACCCTTCTTGTTTGTGTTGTACGTTTCCTTTAGGCTTAATCTTCCGCAAATACTGTACAATGATACTCCAATTCACATGCCTTTAAATCCAGAGGAGTCCACACCTGTAACAGCCATTCTAATCTGCCTTCAGGATAGAAAATGGTGGAAAGCAAACAAATGTCTCAAACTAAATGACAGAAAAGATGGTTGTTTTTGGTCTTCCTTAGCTAAACACTTAGCTTCTAATCTCCATGCACACCAGGAAGTTTTGAGTAATGTTCTGTTGAGAAATTAAATTCAATTTGAACTGATGAACACTGTGTTGAAAAGTTGCTTTTTTGAGAATATTAAGAAATATATCCTCTCAATCACTGATATGAAGACAGTCATTACAGAATTTATTACTTCAAAATTGAACTTTTGCAGCTCATATTTAACTATCTGCCAGTCAACTTGACTTGTCTGGAACTGGTGCAACTGAAGCAATACTTACCAGCTTTAATATCCCTCCACTGGCTTCCCATGAGGAATACATTTTAAAATTCCTTTTTGTTTTTAAAGCTTTACATAGGTTTCCCCTGAATACAAATTTGAACTTCTGAACTCCACTATGCAAAGTCAAAGACTTGATTTGTGTCTGACTGCAGAGGAAACATATTCAGAATCAGACCAAACAGTTCTAAGCGCTCTCTGGGGGCAATGACAACTGGGGAGCTCTTCACTGGAAGTACATTCAAGGCCTTTTCACTAGTTGTATTTGCAACACAGACAGATGCACTGGAGGGACAAAACAGCCATCTGGTGCATTATAGAAAATCATGTTGTGATTCTTCCAATGCTTGTTGGTTTGGTAAAACCCAGGCTTCACTGTCAGTCCATCCCACCTCTCTGGGTTTTGTTTTGGCTTTAAGAATTGTTGCTTCCAGAATATGAGCAACTTTTTCGTGTAATGCGGTTCAATGTTCAATTATTCACCGTGGAGGTTCATTGTTTTACCGGACCACCTCCCTGCGTCCCAAATGGTTCCCCTCATGCTCTGGAATCTTGTACCATGAAGTAGAAGCAAAAGCAACACAAAAAAAACTGTAAATAAGCAACTTGATTCATTACAATCAGTTGTAGTTGATTATGTGTGGACACAGAAATGAAGGGAAACGTCCTCCAATGTTATCAGATTTATGATAGGGTTTCAGCAGTCTGAAAGCACTTTTTTTTCTACTTTTTTGGTGTTTTTGTACTGTTTTAGCTAGTGGTGGAGTTCTGATACCACACTGTAAGAGCTCTGAATTACGAGTAAAAGTGGATCCATGAAAATTGAATGTATGGAAGCATGTTTTTAAAAAAGAAGAAAAAAAACATAGCTCACTGTCCACTGTTACTGCAAAGTATGGCATTATCATTGCAAATTCACTGATAACTTGTCAGTTCTTTGCCTTCAAAATGTAAGAAATACTGTCAGAAACGCTCAAAGCCATGTCCACTCAAACATAATTTCAAAGTAATAAATATTAGATAAATTATCATATTTGAAACGTAATGCATGTTTTATATATTATCATCCAGTCAAATAGCAAGTCCAAAATCATTTGGCAGAAATACACAATTAAACACAATAAGTTGGAACCTCACTGTACTTTAAATCTGCCTGGAGGCAGCTAAGAGAACCTGTGAGCCTATAAACTTTATTGCTTCTGTTTCCCTGCCATATCTCAGTTTACCATCCATATGCCTCTAAAAAAAGAGGGGAAAAAACGACACAGCTGAGCTCTGTGCACTCCAGATTCCTCTGGCTCCATCTTCAACTCAGACATCTCCTACCAACACAGCTGTCGCTGTGTTTTTCCTCTCAGCTTTATAAAAGGTTTCTATTCATGTTGCCTTCATCTTTACGATCTGAGGAGGCGTGTTTGACACTTTCCTTATAGCCCCAGGTGGAAGCAGTCATTTATCTTCACTCACAAATTCTCCACTACGACCACTACCTTTCTCTGAATGCTATCCCTCCCTGTTCCTGCCCCATGCTCTATCTCTGTCTTAGACACCTTTTTGTGTCACTGAATCTCATTATATCCACTGACAGCAATTAACAAAGATTAAAGTTGTGTGTGTGCGCTGGCGTTGGTGTTTGCACGTTCTTTCAATTGGGTGTTTCTGTATAAGAGGGAAGAAAGTGACACTAAGATCAGTGTTGGAAGAGATGAGGTAGTGTTAAAAATAGTGGCAGTGAGTTACTTTGTAGACAACAAAGAGCTAGAAGTTGAAAGGCCTTCTGAGGTGACTGACCTGCAGAAGAGAGGTGACTTTTCAGACTGAAACACATTAAAGTTTTGTAATGCTCCACTTTGACATACTTAAGCAAAACACTATTTATGATACGATTTGTATTCATACCTGCTACTTCCAGTTGTCAGCCTCTCAGGTAGGTATAACACTTAACTCTAAACAGAAATATCTGAACAGTTCTTTGACAGATTGTGCCATGAGATTTAGTTTAGACATTCATGGTTTCCAGAGGAGGATCCCTATCGAGCAGCAAATGCCCCACGAAGTAGACGTGCCTCCATTAAACTGAGCTAAAACAGCAACACAGGCTTAAGGAATACGACTCCAAGTTTGTCTGCACAGATTATGAACCCATAGTCTCTCACTTTGCATAGGATTAAAGTAACGTAGACTGATACGTACGTGCTACCATGAATCCATTACATTACAAAGACTTAGCAAACGATTTTATCCAAAGAGACCTTCAGATTGAAGGATGACTACCTGCTCAGCTGCAGCCAACTCTACTTTAGCATTTTAGCAAGCTGGCATTTACTAATCCACTATCGATATAGTTCGTCTAATGACATCTGCATGCTAACATGCTAAAGTAACTCAGGAGCACTTTAAATGTTACCTGCTGGAAACCATGATAAGTAATTCAGTGATTTATTTCCACTTGTAGTGCTGTACAGTAGCTTTAAAAATCCCAACCAGCATTAATTAATTTCACACAGCTTCATAAAAGGCTTATGAAACTGTCGACAGCACATCTCTAACAACAAAGAAGACCGCTTAATGCTTTTCCTGTTGTGGCTCTTTAATCCATGGAAGTTTTCTAACTCTCTCCGTGGAATAGAAAAGGGACTATTCATTTTAGTGAGGTAATCGCAGGTTTTCTATTAGACAGTGAATTCAGCGCGTTTGTTGAACCTCAGGAAAAGACGTGAGGCATTTTGTTGAGGGGCTCTGAATGAAAATACAATTGAGCAAACTCTGCAGAGCACCATTACTGTGGCTACTGTATGTTAAGTGTTAGCTCACTGGAGTGTTGCGCCGTGGTTTTCTAAATTGGTCTTGTTTGAACCTGCTTGTTCTTATTTTCTGCCATCAGCAAGACCAAGCACAAAAAAAAAAAAAAACTGTGGGTCACAGCTGGCGTTCTAATCTTTCCCAAATATTGCGGGCAACTGTTATTGGGGCTGTCTTCAGATTAGATCAGCTACAATGGATACTGTCTAATATCACTCTGCTTTGCAGCTTAAAGATGTCTCTTATTGCACAGGTAGAATTATGAAAAGCAGTTTTAGACCAAAAATAGCATGAGATGGGTATCATAAAGTAGCCAGAGGTGATGTTGAATTTGTGCATTATCTCACTGATGTACGCATGAGCTCACCGGGTTGACACTTTTGCTCATTATCTCAACACCTTGTGGGCTGCGAAAGAAGAAAAAAAAAAGCAAAGCGCAGCTTCCCTTTAACTTGAATTACGAGCATGTGTAAGTGTGTGTGCATGGCCAAAGGACAGCATGGGAAGTAAAGAGGAGGAGTGAGTACAGGGAGTGATGCAGGTGCCCTCTATTTCTCCTCTTTATACAGCACATCAGTTGATGGTGAGCGGTGGGGTTTTATCCAGGAGCAGGTCACCGTTCACAGTAAGTGAGGAGTGTACTTTTAACATCCTCTTTCTGTTTCCCTCCGGCTCTGCTCCCCATTTTAGACCTCTTCTTTTTCTTTTAAATTCTACCTCCATTCCATATCTTGTAATAATTTACTGATGCACTGATATCTTGGATCTAAATTCAACCCACAGGGGATGTGTCTATATTGTGTCTATCTGTCAGTGTTCTTTGCAATTTATTATTTTTTTTTAGCAGTGACTGACTATGTCCATGTACATGGAGCATCCCCTTAGTTGTATTTTTTTATCTTTAGGGTAAACGTGGCTGCCAGAGACAAGATGTTGTTGAGATGGCGAAAGAGAAAGTGACAAGTTTAGACTATTTCTGAGGAGGGTTTCCTTGAGGAATTTGCTGAGGAGAAAGTCAGACCAATCGTGGAAGGAAGGCTCCCCGGAGCAGCTCACTGGAGAGGTTTACTGAAGCAAATAGAAAGTCAGGTCAGTCCTTTCAGAACATTTATGACCGTATTTTGCTTTCCTCCAAAATCCTCACCTTTCAAAAGCTGGTTTTCATGCTCTAAATATGTATCAATCTACAATAAACTGTGTCTGAAGAATGGCAGTGGTTGCACTGAAAATAAACTGGAAGCAGTGACAACTTAAAAAACACTTCACCTTGAGGTCTTAGAATTAAGCACAATAAGTTTAGCCTTGTGTTGTGCATTTCCTGTTTCTGTTCTCAGTTCTTCGCTGTCTCACTCAATTTTTCGCATGGAGGCTTTCATTTGCACCCCCTTGCCAACATTTTTAATCTCCACGCCTCACTCAGTTGCCTCAAAAGAAAAAAAATAATGCTGTAATGTGTGAAATAAAATGTAATTTATTATTTCACCTGAAATACATGTTCAGACCCTGGTCACTTGTTTCGTTCTTGTGAGCAGAATTGACAATGTTCCGCATGTTATGACTCTTTAGTACAAAGTGTATAAAATCATCCACCTTCAGAGATGAAAACTGGACAGGGATGTTAAGCTTGACTGGGATACTGCACGCAGTAGAAAGGACAGATGGATGACGGAATGAACAAACATTTGTTCATTTCTTTGTCCATCTGTCGCTCACACACACACACTGTAGAGACACTGCGGACAAGATTTTAACAGAAGTGGGAGTTATTATATATCCCACCACCACATACTGACATTAAATCACACTCATAACCTCTTAATTATTTGTTAAAGAAGCTGCAAATCCTAGAGACCTTACCTAAGGACAAGAAATTCAGATGTTTTCACTTTGATTAAATTGATGGCAGCCTCAGTGCTTATTGATAACTCTCTTCAAAAGGAACATCCTTTTCATGTGTGGTTCTATTACTTTAAGTGTATTTTGTGTCCAAATTTACATTTGTCTGGTAGCTCGAAAGCTGTGAGATGAATCTCCAAAGATGCAGATCCCATGGATGACAGGGATGCAGAGAAGTCGAGTGCCTCATTCCACACCCTAAAACCAGTTGCTTTTAAGAGGTGTTAAAAAAGGGCTGAGAAGAGAGTTGCGACACTGTATTTCGGTAGTATTTTGACCAAAGCATGTCACAACCATTTCACTAAGAGACCACACAGATAGCGTGAAGTTCTGAAAAAAAAATTTGCACCTCTCTTTTAAACCAAGTCAAATCTATCATGGAACCTCATCACATGCGGCTGCTGTTGAACTGATGTTCATAGTTGAAACACAGAGTGGCTTTGCCCTCAAAGAGAACACATTACATCTGAGTATTTTGAACATTCAGAACTTAATTAGCCTAGCTTGACATAAATACACAGAGATGTGGGAATCATTGAGACAGCTTTTCTCTTCAAAGTTAGATTATTTGCCAATCAACACCCATAGCACTCACTAATTAGCATGCTCTATCTTGTTATGTTAAGTCCACACAGCTGGTAATCAGATATGGTAATGACAGATTGTGTTTATATGCTCTAACTACATTTAGACTGAAACCCAGAGTCAATGATATCTCTTACATTATCTCCCTCTGAGTGCAATATTACAAATCCATACACCGTTGATTGTCTGAGGGATTCCTCGCTGAGTTAAATGACCCAGTCATATTTAAGTGGCAGCTACTTTAAGAGTTGTTCGAGTTCTTTAAATGCAAGGGAAAGCAGCCTCACTGCTTCCTCATTATCTCTTGTCATGAAATGAAAAGATATATTTCTGTCAATCTGTAATTCCTGGGAGCTGCAATATTCAAAGCAATGCTCGATCATGCAGTTTACTGGGATTCATGGAAATGAATGAGGACAGGATGGGGACTATGAGCAGCCTGTGATGACAAGTGAGCCTTTTTATTTCCCTTTGAAAGAAGGGAAAGAAAGCTGAACAGCTGCACACCAACATCAAAGCTCAGTTCTGCTGCCACTGGATTCTTGTGAGTGTGGTAGTCTCCTGAAGTTGTTAAAGGACTCATATAATGCCCTTTTTGAACAAGTTGGAACAATTTCTTTAAGTCTTATGGGAGACGTATGAGATGGGCTTTGGTCAAAATATCTGTTTAAGCACAAGTACTTGGACAAGTGCTAGTGATCCCGCCAACCGCCTCATCCTTTGAGGTGGGCTGCTACCCAAACTGGGTCACAGACTCATGTTCTGTGATACAGGAGATGAAGGCCTAATGTCACTGTACTCCCCTCCTTCATCCTTGTACTGTACATGTATGGGGCCAAATCAGCACTGAGTTGGGTTACAGACACAGTTAAATTGAGCGACAGTTACAGCTCAATTTGGCCAGTTTATGAAACCACTGTCCTTGTCCCAGTATACCTGCACAGAGGCTGCAGCTTTTAACTCTCTCTGCAGGAGATCAGCATGAACAAGTATAGCGGAATTTACTGCACGGACGTTATATTTCAGTTACTTGAAATGTAATTTTGTCAGATGACACTGCGGTTATAAAATCCGAATTTTATTTGAGCAGAGCGGCAGTCTGGACATGACCACCAGTTGACGTGTAGTTTTAATGAGCTGATTTTTAATCACAATCTTTACTACATTAAGCCATCTAATGAAAGAAACTGAAAATATGCTTCTTTATTGAAAACTATTGATATACATAAAAATATTTTTAAAAAAGAACGGAACTGTGGAGAGTGCCTTGGCCCACATTGGTCTATTTGAGCCTATACATGCAGGAGTGATTTGATCCCAAATAACTGTTAAATAAATAATTGTTAGTGCGGTTTTAAGAAACTCTGTTTTGCATGATTTTCATCAGACTAACATATGCACATGCATTTTAAGTCCAGTTTCGGTCAGACAAGTACAATTCTTCATTTCTCACATATTTAAGCGTACTTTGTGTTAATTGTGTACATCTTCATGAAGTGTGATGACAAACTTCTGAAAGGGGAATGAGTCAGGAAATAGCAGTCATTGTACATTTTCTTTATTGTTAAGCTGTGATATTTTGCATTTTGGACCAAAGTAGCTATTAATGTCATGAGATCAGGTTGAATGAACTGAGCAGCATAAAGGATGAGAACGAGATAAACAAGATCTATTTTCTGACAGTGAATAATGTAAAGCTACTCAAGGGCACCCTCTGGTTACCTGTCCTCTCCTTATCAAACACTACACCTTTACTCCATTTTCGTAACTGTCTTTAATAAATGTGTTTATTTTACTTCTCCATCTGGAAAGAAACAAGCCTCCCCCCTCTGCCTGTTTGACACGTTTGTTTGAGCCCACTGAGGTGAGTGGTGCTGTGTGTGTCGTAGTGTAGCTAACTTGCTGAGGCCTTTCTTAATATTTGTTGCCTATGTCTCTTGAGAGACATGTTGCCTCATCTGAATCATCAGGCTTGTCAGTCACAGAAAGGGCCTGGTGAGCTTTGAATTGCAAGTGATCCAGGAAACATGGAGTGGCAGCTATTATAGATATGAATAATACATGGAAGGTAGTTGATTATTAGAATGAATTTTCAAAATGAGCCTTATTCTGTGCATCATTCTACATTTCTGATTCTCTGTCTGTCTTCTTTGTGCTGACAGTTGTTGGCAGTTGATGCTCTGTTGCTTTGTCAATATCTCTGCTCTGCTCTTGTCTCATCTCATTTGTAATTCATTCACATTGCACTTTATTATTTTCCCTCTGCTTTTCTTCCTCTTTCACAATGTTATCTCTGAGAATTACACAACTTTGATTTTACACGTCTACATGCTCCATCTTTGCTTTCTTTACCTCTTCTGCTCATCTATTCCTCTGCCCTGTATCACAGGCCTATACTCTCAGATTTGCCATGCCTGCCATTGTCAACCTCCTCTTCAACGTGGTTTCCACCAACACCACCATCTCCTTCACCATGGTGCTGCCAATGGTAAGCCTGGTCTCTCTTCTGGTGGGGGTCGGGGGTCACCTCCTGCTGTGGCTGGTGCTGGTGAAAAACCCTCGCAGTCGCTCCAAGCCAAGCTCCATACTCCTCCTCAACCTCAGTCTCGCAGACCTGGGCGCTCTTCTCACCCTGCCCTGCGTGCTTCTGGGAGCCAGTTTCCAGAACTGGGAGCTCGGTGGTGGTACCTGCGTCCTCCTGGGATTCATGACTTCAGTGACTGTAGGAGTAGAGATCTTCAGCCTGGCAGTGCTGTCAGTGCTGAGGTATCGTATTGTTGCACCACGGACGCGACCACCTACTAATCTGACACAAGTGTGAGTGTTGTGAAAACGATGAAGATTAGCTCCTCTGTGTGCTGAATCTATTTAGTCACGACAAAATGATTAAAATGATTCTCTTATTCGAAATAAATTTGTCTTGGAAACAATGCTGGTAAAATCAGTTTTAATGCCACTGAATAGGATGTCTTTCGGATACTACCACTTGGTTCAAAGTGCAAAATGTTCATATATTTCTAGTCTAGCCAAAATTAATATTTGTCATGCTTCTAATCAGCAGTCTTTTAAATCTTAATTAATTTGTAATTCCCTGTATGAATTATCTTTAGTGATGTGGAAACCTAAAATAATTTCCACTTGAATGTAGTCCAGGAGCTCATTAGCTTCATGACAGGTGGGATCCTTCAACAAAATGGTCTCCTGTTTTGTTTATAAGTCGGGAGATGAATTAAGACATCAGTAAAGACACAACGAAAGACCATCGAGGGATGGGATCACACCTGCTTTAATGGAAGCAGGGAAAATTCTGCATTATTCACACAATCTGCAACTGCAAGTCAAAAACCTTCTTTTTCCATTCCACACCAGTCCTACAGTCAGAGTCTTCACTGTGGAAGGCATTTTCCAAAAATGTTTGCATGAGCGCAAACACATGGAAGAATCTGCTGAATATCTCTGTTTGTGTGTACAGGCCCTCAGGTCAAATAATTCCCAGTCAAATGTTTAATTCAAGAACTGCACATTAGCGGTTCAGTTGAAACTGATACAACTGAGGTCGTGCATCTTGCTATTAAAAATACATTGGAGAAGTCAGTGCAGTGTTTTGTCCAATGCACTTGCAATGTCATTCAGAACCAAATTAGTGACAGAAACTGCTAAAACTGAAACCCAACTGACGTGAGCTCAGAAGTTCCTAGTGTTGACAAATGACTCGAGAATTTCTGCTAAACAGGACATTTGGGATATTTGTCCAGTTATTTGGATGATTCATTTGTCATTTATTATACCTTGGAGCTCTGGACTCTAAGAACAACGCCACAAGATTAATAACTGTCACAAGAAAAATGAGACCAGTGTTGGCGGTGATCTTCAACTTAATTAGATAAAAAGGGAAATGTGTTGCTGGTCTGTGAAAGAACATGAACTCTAGCCTTTTATCATCTTTCTGCTTTTTTACAACTTAACAGGAAAATTACTTCATGCACTGATACATTGGCAATGGAAACTACTGGTATGCTACATATCCAGTCTTCTTCCATGACATAAAAATCATTCTTAACCGATCCTGTATCTCCCTCTCCCACAGGTTATGTACTGTGGTAGCCATTTGGTTGGTCTCAGTAACAATGGCACTACCAAAGGTCACCTATATCAACTTTGATGGTGGCTGTACCTGGTCAGTTGGCCAAGAAGAGTGGCTGTTCTTCCTGGTTCCTGCCTTCCTGGTTTACTATGTGGCCCCTCTTCTGTGCATTGCTGTCAACTGTGGCCTCATCATCTCCCACCTCCACAGATGCAGGGGCACGCTGGCTGCGGACAGACGCAACAAGAAAGCTACCGCCTTGCTCATTGCTTCAACACTGGTTTTTGCAGTTAGCTGGTTGCCATACTATGCACTAGAGTTTGTCAATGTCATGTCCCCTCATGTTAGTTCGGCAGCTTCTCCCACAAGCAGATTTGGTCGTAGGCTATTTTCAACTTTGCCTCCTTTGCACTTGTCAGGCACACCACCTGGGCCAAGTCAACAAACGCTTACAAGGGTGACGCTGCTTTGGGAAGTGGCGTCCTTAATGGCCATTTTGTTGGTGTGCCTGGCGCCGTGCTGGAACCCTCCGCTGTACTTCCTGTTGTCACGTCCGGCCGTACGTCAGCTGAGAGCTCTTCTGCCTTCTTTCTTTCAAGAGCAGTTGGGGAAAAAACCTGCACAGCACTGGCGTGTTGCTCCGGCTCCCACATGCCTGCCAATGGCTCATCCTCCTGCACACTCACTCATTCGCCAAACCCTGACACATCGACTGACTCAATAAAAGTCCCACAGCTGTGCTCACTCACAGCACAATACTGTCCACATTTGTCATTCAAGAAACACTTGAAAACCAAATGCATGATTCAGAGCATTCTTTTTACAGTACGTATTAGTCAGTGCAGTATATCGTGCATACATACATCGCTGTTGGCAACAGTGCACTAAGCTCTCAGATAGATGACAGTTTATCGTAAACAGAATGCATTATAGGCCATAAAAACACAAGGTTTATATCCATGAGTCACTTAACAAGTCACTGTCCTAGCAAAAGCCAACTGTCAGAGTGGAGGAGAGCAGGGAATCTGAACTGAATGAAGTGAAATTTGAAAAGCCAAACAAAGCAATTTCCCTTTAAATCATAGCTCATATCATCATTATAAATCCAGGTCACTGAACTTAAATATATATCTTTAACCTCCCACATGGGACCTGAACCTCCAATCCTTTACAGTCTCTTTCAATGGCTGAAGGACATTTGCTAAGTCTTGAGATAACCAAAGCAAGAATATATAAAACAAGCTCCCTGTGGAACTTTTAAACACATATAATAACTGCAATACAAAAAATTTAAAAATAAATAATGGCTTTGCTCTGCTGTGTTTGAAAGAGCTTCTATAGGGCATCATTACAAAGCGTCTAGTGCATCACAACAACCTGTGCAACCTTATAACCCCATTACTGAGCGGTCTGGCGGAGGGGATGCTGCCTCCCTGGAAAACTCCCCGTAAAGCCCGGAAGCAATAGCGTGTGAATTTAGTGTCATATTAATAACCTTGTGGAAAGAGGCCTGACTTATGACGAACATTAATAGAAGCTGACTTGTTTAGTTCTGAACTTGAATGATGAGAAGTGCCCATTAAGAGGAGGTTTGACACAAAGATCACATCAGCAGTGGGGAAATTACTTCTTAACAAGTGAAGCCCGTCTGCATCCAGAGTGGTTTAATATCATAACGCAAAGGGCAAGTCATGTTCTTGCTGTGGTCAGGGGCTTTGTTTGATGAATTGGCCAAGACATAGTAATTGGAATTTTTTTATATTCATTTATTTTTTTGTCAGGTTATTTATTTCAAGATAAGCAAAGCAGACTTCTAAATTTATCATGACATTAGAATCACTTGAGCTGCCCTGAAACAGTGTATATGCGGGAATTACAAATACACTATTTAGTATTGCCAAAAGTGTTCGCTCATCAGCCATTACACGCACAGCCTTTCCTTTCACTGGAACTATGGGGCCAAGCCCAGGTCCTGAAAAACAGTCCTACAGATGCGTGAATCGTCACTCCAGAGAACGTGTTTCCACTGCTCTAGAGTCCAGTGGCCGCATGCTTTACACCACTGCATCCGACCCTTTGCTTTGCACTTGGTGATGTATGGCTTGGATGCAGCTGCTCTGCCATTGAAACCCATTCCTCGAAGCTCATGAAGTTTGGAGGTCTGCAGCCTCTGACTTCCACTGTTATAACACCACTGACAGCTGACTGTGGAATATTTAGTAGTGTGGAATTTTCACGACCGGACTTGTTGCACAGGTGGCAATCTGGAATTCACTGAGCTCCTGAGAGCAACGCACTCTTTCACAAATGTTTGTAGAAGCAGTCTGCATGCCTCTGTGCTTGACTTTATTCAACTGTGGCCATGGAAGTGATTGGAACACCTGAATTTAATTATTTGGATGTCTGGCAATATAATGAATGTCAAGTATGTGAAGATGAATGATGGACTTGGACGTGCATGTGTCCTTCAGTAGACCCCAACAGCCTGCAGTGTACGATTTTATTCTGCTTGTGTTTTTGTGTTTCAGATTGAAAAATAAAATATGTCTCACACTCCTGCATGCTGGGAAGTCCGTTTGTGTTCAAGAGTTCAACATATATTATGATTTGTTTTGCAACTGAAATGCAGATGTCTTATATTTTTATACTAACTAAACAGACGTGTTGAGCAATAGTTCAACAGTTTGGGTATGTGCTGATTACTTTCTTGTAGAGTTAAATGAGCATATCAGTAGTATTCTGATGTTTGTATTCTAAATATGAAGTTACACCCAGCTAACTTTGGATATACTGAATTTTAAAGGGCAGGATAAACTCTGTTCAAATGTTCCTTATGAACAGCTCTTTTGAATTAAGATATCATAGTATCCACATAGTCCTCTTTCTAATGCACAAGTTTTGCTGCATATGTTTTCAGTACATTTTACTGACATTCAAAATGATCAGAAAATGCAAAAATGGCCATCCTTGCCAAAGGTTTTAAGGGCATTGTGCTGTGACACACCGATCAACCGAAACATTAGTAGCACGGTCATATACCACTGCTCATCTTGTTGCAGTGCATTGCTCTGCTGGGAAAACCTGCACAATGCTGTTAGTTTGATACTTTGCACAACGCAGCACAACAACGGCACCCCCTGCCAGCAAATGATGAACACTCTAAATAATAAACTGTGACATGTAGGACTACTCTGTCTCATTTTGCTGACTAAAAATTGCCAAGTGATGTTCCTGCTTCTTTAAATCAGTGTCTTCACCGTTTTTGCGCAGCCTAGAGGTGTTCTTGGGGTTACTGTCTTGCTGCCTGACAAAGTTGGAACCAATCAAATAAGTTTCCAAAAGTATAGCACGATGCTGCAAGATGAAGTGACATCCATGTTGGTTGAAGATCACCATGCCTGCCTGCAGCATATTACCCCCAAGCCTCACTGATCCTTTTCTGTGCCTCACAGTGATGGTTATTCTATAAACCTATTCGTGATATGAACACGAAGGTTTAAACTAAAGATCTCAAACTTTGATTTGTCTATCTGTAAGACTTTTTTCCAGTCATCCTGAGTGCAACATAAACAGCATCTGGCCCACTTCAGTTTCTTCTTCTTGTTTTGGGGGCATAGGAGTGGTTTCTTTCTCTCATCTCTGGCATGCAAACATGCCGGGATTTTCCATACTAATCATGTATATTCTGCAGCTGTAGGGCAGTGAACTGATGCCACTTGAGCCAGTGTTCTGAACTGCACGCACAGATATTCTGAGCTTTTTGGAAAGTTCACTAAAGGTGCATCCTTCTTGTCTCAAAACTATAACAGACTTTCTTTTTTGTTCTCACGAAGGCTCCCGCTGAGAGCTTTAATGTCAGACCCTTACCCTTTTGAAAGTTTTTAATGACAGTATGAGTTTTTAAAAAACAAAGAAAACAAACATTATATATCATATAACAAATATTTAAATGAACAACTATTATACTTCAACAGATGTGGGATCCAACAACTTGGTGGCTGTTTTCATAAAAAGAATTAGCGTTTGCGCATCCCTTGACACATAATTTAAATTGATTAATACAGTTGCTGAGAAGTAAAGCTTGAAAATATTCAAATTTATTCATATTGTTCATTTTATCCAAACCAAAGTGTGAATTATAATTTTTGTGAGGGTACAACAGATACAAAATTTAATATCTTGAGACTGTATTTTTGTTGTTTGGGCAATACATGCAGATTAGCTGCTCTTTTACTCTATGCTAAGCTACCTGCTAACTTGTAGCTTTACAAATACACAAGATAAGTGATTTTGGGGGGTTAATGAGAACAGCAGAAACAACCTGTGGAGACAGTAATGACTTATCACACCTTGTGTTGCATATAGAAAACCTGTGAGTCATTCATTCATACTCTATATCCAACAGCTACACAGCAATATTGTCGTCCTTATGAGTTGTATTTCTGACAAACGCCTGACAAACTCGTGTCTGATTTTCTCTCTGTTTAAGACCTGATTTTGTCTGCACCAACTCCTGGCGGAATAATTTAGCTCCTCAAGCTGCTAAATGTTCACCAGCTGGTTGCTAATTTTGTCAGTTAAAGTGAGAGTAAAGCAGGAATAAATCAAGTTCTAAGTTTGTTACATCACAGATAAATGCCTTATAAACCATCTAGGCAAACATGAATGACAAACAATTATCAGCGAAATAGAATAAGGTCTCAAAATCATTGGAAAATGAACAGTGTTCCCTGCTCTGTGACACAGACATATCTCAAGGCTCAAGAACAGATTAACAAATCTCAGATCTGCTGAGTACATTTTAACTGAAGTAAACAGCTTTAAACTCATAAATAGGCTACACGCTTTTGTTTTGATGTGTTTTTGTCACCTTCCAACTGTGGACTAAAAGAGGAAGCATGAAGCCTTTGAACCCCTACACTGTAACGTTGGTTCTTCACAAAATTAACATATTATGTACATGCACATGTACACAGTCCATGCAGTTTCCCTTGTTGAAATTATTCCCCTGCAATTTAATTAGAAAACCCAAGTTCTGTAAATCCATGCATTCAGTGAGGCCATGAGCAGACTTGGCTCAGCATTTATTGGAGCCAGATCTGAGGATCATGAGTTGATTATTCTGTTATCTTGAGGAAAGAAAGCATACAATGCTTATGAATAATAGTAAGGTATTGATCTCAATTTCTTGTTAAATCTGCCTTTTTCTTTTCTTGAGATCATGACATACCTGTTGTCATGAGAAAACAATTTTTACACTGGAAAAAAAAATGGATTTGGTAGCTATTCTTGGTTAGTGGTCATATTGATATCACATTGGAGGTCTTTTGATGTTTCAGGTGTATTGGCTTGTTCATAACTATATTCAATGATTCATGCTTTGGGTTAACTAAAACTTGTTAAAAAAATGATGAAATATAGAATGAGGAAGTTCTGTGGACTCAACACCAAGAGTGACCACAATTCCTCTTTTTTCACATTTGAGATTTTGTTATAAATCCTGCTTCAACTACTACATATGTATTAAGTAATTCATTTTATCTATTTTTTTTTGTAAAAGGGTGTATTAACAAAGAAATGTACACAAATTTAACTCTGCTTGAAAGGTTCTGCTAGTGAAGATTCAAGGCGGGCAGGAGGGATTTTTCCTTTCCTATTATAATTAAACCCATTCCAACTGTCCCATTAAATCTGTGGGTAGCGGGCCTCTGATAATAACAATACAGAGTAATCTCTGACCTTGAGGCTGTCATCTTATTGTCAGCCATAAATCCTGCCTTAGTTACCTCTTGACCTTCTGTCATGTACTGGACTGCCCACCAGCTAATTCAAATTTAGGTTCAGAGTGTCTCTATTACCAGGGTTCTGGCAATTTTTGTCTATACCATCTTGGTGGCTAATGAGAGCACTTATCCTTGTCATCTTTCTCCACTGTGATTCTCACACACACTACGAGGCAGTGAGCTCCAGTGTCCTGATGAGACATAATTAAGGCAGCAGATTAGTGAGAGCTTAAAATATAAGTCATGCTCAGCAGGCTCATTGAGAGGATCCTTTCCATTTCTATCCAGTGTGTTTACTGAAGCTCTGACATATCTACAAACCTGCTGCACTAAGAGCACAGAGCAGAAAGGGCTGAAAAATTAAGCAGAAAGAGGATTAACATCCAAAGGGTTCAGGAGACAGTCATCATAAAGACAGGGAATTTCCACCATCTAGATGGACATTTAGCAGAGATATTGATTATCTGTGTAGCAGCACACTAACCACTTAAAAGCCTTAAAAGCATGTCAGGTCATTAATTGTCATTGAGGACTATGTAAATCCCAAAGGGAAAATGTGTTTAATAGTTTAATACAAAGAGCTCAGATTAGTAGTGATTCACAAAACCACCTTGAGGTACAATCACACAGCATGGTTGAGGCTCAGCCACAGTCCACAACTGTGTTTCTAAAGCATTTCACTAAATCATTTTGAATTAATCCATAAGGATAGTTATCCATTATACATAACAATATTGGAACAATATTTTTGTGGAATGTGAGCAGATTTCTACTGTTGGTGAGAGATTTTTCATCTTTTAAACTACCTGAACAATACAGTGATTCTCCCTCATGCTGCCATAACAGGTCTGACCTGTTGGAAAATAGACGGGAGACCTTTGGGAGTGTCCTGTTATCTGAGACCTGAGTGGTGGCAGTGGATCTTTTTGCTGTGTTGATGTTGATGTCGATATTTGTCATTTTATGAAAATATAAAGGTGTAAAGATGCAAAGAGTTACTGATGCACATTCCCAGAAAATACAGGGCAACTTTAGCATTGACTTGGCAGTGTCAGCCTGATTGATTTGGTCTTTTAAATCACCTTTGGTCTGCTCTGAGGGAAATTCTAATTGACCAGCCACTTAATGCTCTGCAAGATTCATCATCAAGACATTTGGTGTAAAGCCACTAACTCAGTGCAGATACGAACCATTGTGGAGTTAATTGATTAACAAAACTTTAAAACCACCAGGTTTAGTAATTGATGTTTAATGTTCTCTTTTTATTGAGCTACTTTTGAGTTAGTCCCATGTTAGCTATGCTGATGCTCAAAGGTCAGTTAAATCATATTTTATTCAGGGTCCTCTTTCTAGAGCAATCAACATGCGAGCTGACTAATTAATGCTAAGGGGCAAAACATTTTTTAAAATTATCCCTGAATAGTTGTATTAATTGAATGAGCCAGGGCAGTGATTGTCAGACATATTTAAGAATTTGTATTCAAATGTCAAGTCTTCGAAAGTGGTAATAATGACAGCATTCTGAGAAAAAAGGCTGCACAGCATTTCTGCCAACATTTCTCTGCCTAGGGCCTTTTACATGGAGCCCCGTTCTTTCCCCAGAAGCAAGAAGTAGAGCACTCTCATTCATGCAGGATTAATTTTCTATTAAAGATGGTAGATATGAGCCAGGTCAGCTTCCAGATGGCACTGGGATTGGCCATAAATGTTGATCTCTTTAGCACAGCATGTCACTGTGTGATAGCAGGGTTTGCAACATGCATGGCAAGAAGCAAAAGACCTACTGATGAGGAGTTTGGAGGTATCAGATAGATGCAAAAGGGAGATAAGACTGAGACAGTTTGCAGGTGGTAACAGAAAAATTAAGATTTGTGGTGTTTAATGTTTAATGGTACTGTGTGTAATGGAGGCTAACAACATTAAAAACACACCTCCAACACAAACAAGGATGTGAATGCAGCTGCAAGAAATATCATTCTTTGTTTTTATGTTTCTGATTCAATTTTGCAAACCATGGAAAAATGAGAAAAAGAGTATACTGTCCATGCTCTTGCAGTTTTAAGATTTTACATATCACAACATAACAAAAAAGAATCATCTGGTCTCTGACGACTTCGGATGAACAGCAACACATGATATGTTACAGTGTGTCATAAATCATTTAACAAAAACTAACTTCAAAAGCAGTGTGTGAAAGCTCAGCATAGCCTTTCTGTTTCCATAGGAATTCAGAGGTAAGTAGCACTGAACTGCTTCTAAACAAATGTCCTTGATCAATTGATCATCAGCAAATTTGAGCACCTCCGTAAAGGCAGACGTTTTGTCATTTTGCTGGTCTGGAGCATTCGGGTGTTCACACAATGCCAAGGTAGAAAGACATCAGCAATTATCTCAGAGAAGTAATTGTTGCTGGGTGCTGAGTACATCGTTCTAAAGTGAGAAAAATCTGTTTGTTAGTTTAAAACATTCAAGACAATTGGCCAGAAAAACAGAAAAGTACTGCAATACTTAGAGAAAAAATGCAAAAACACAAGAGCTACGGTTCAGATTCCACAGGCCTCAGTCAGCATGATAAATGTTAAAGTTCATGACAGAACAGTTAGAAAAAGTTTGGCTTGTTTGGAAGGGCTGCAGGAGAAAGCCTCTTCTCTCTGAAAAGAACATGGCAGCACAGCTTAGGTTTGCTAAGTTAGATCGGAACAAACCACGAGACTTCTGGAACAATGAACTTTGGACAGACCAAAAGAGATGCTTTGTCATAATGCACAGCAGCACGTTTGGAGAAAACCAAATACAGCATATCAGCACAAACACCTCATACCAACTGTCAAGCACGGTGGAGGAGGGCTGATGATTTGGGCTTGTTCTGCAGCCACAGGACCTGCAGTCATTGAGTCCACCATGAACTCCTCTGTATACCAAAGTACTCTAGAGGCCATCTGTTTGACAGATTAAGCTTGGCTGAAAGTGGGTCATCAACAGGACAATGATCCCAAACACAGCAGCAAATCTACAACAGAATGTGTGAAAAAGAAAAGAATCAAGGTGCTGCAGTGACCCAATTGAAGTCCAGACCTCAGCCTGATTGAAATGTTGTGATGGGGTCTGAAGAGAGCTGTGAATAAACAAACGGCTGTGAATATCAATGAACTGAAGCAAACTTGTAAAACACAGTAAGCCAAAATTCCTCCACAATGATGCAATAGGCTAATAACACCTGAAGGAGAAAGATTACTTCAAATTATTGCTGTTAAAGATGCGTCTAAAAGTTATGAAATCATTGGGTTTCACTATGGGGTCATAAAGCAGTGTTTACCTCATTTTAAGACCTGGTAAGATCATCCCTTATTAGGTCTTTTCCACATGACTTTATATAATAAATGTTACATAACATTACTGAGAACGTTAGCTTTCTCAATTTTCTGGTCCATTTCTTCTCATTCCAGTCACTGTGAGCTGTGAACTGTGCTGAGTCGTGTCCGAAAAAAAGGTTTCAGCTTCAGGACAGAATCTGATTTAATTTCCCAAAAGTTCCATGCAATCAGTGGCATTATCAGATGTTATCAGTCCTTGGAGGGGTTTTGTAAATAAATTGAACCAAACAATTTTAGCTGTGAGCGTGCCAGCTCTGTAATGCACACAGTCACAGTGGTGTGTTCTGTCAGTGGCATTATGTTAATGGACTTCATAGCTGAGTAGCAGTACTATCAGAGTGCTCAAAAACATCCTCCCCTACAAATTACTTTGTAAGCGAGTGGGAGGGATACTTTTGTAATCCAGGACTGCTTTCTGTTCTGCTTTAGAGCATTTTTGGGAGAAATGCAGCATTTTGCCAGATGATTGACAGGTGACCCATTGTATTCAGTGTCGGTATAACCATTAGAAATAAACACTCAGCATGGTTACAGGAACGACTGAGTTGAGCTACGGTTACAGCTCAGCGTGGCCCATTTAACTGGACTACCATACTTTTCCCAATTTACACTGCGAGCAAAGTCAAGTTATCAGCTGACGCATCAATTAGTATTGCTACATTGGTATTAAAGCAGTACGTTTGATTGGAATAGAAATGTGTGGAAGAGCCAGTAGTTAATAGCCATCAGTGGTGCCTCTCTCTTTATATTAAGATGAAAGACTGGCTCTTCAAATCCACACAAAAGAAGCTTAATCACTCTTCTTTGTCCCAGCAAATGTGATGAACACATCAATTATTCTATCATTATTAAAGCTCAGTCATGAAAGGGCTAAGCTGGTCCCAGAAAATTCAAACTTCATTGCTCATACAGTTTAAAAGGGGACATACAAACAGAAAACAATGACAACATTAAAGACAGCTATGCTTGAAAGTATATAGTTTATGTGTCTGCAGCCACTCCCAGTTCAAAACTACAAAACAAAGGCCAGGCATTTTCTTCAGGACTCCTCTGGGTCTTTTAGATTTCAGGGGTACTCTTATGTCACATTCTCCACTCACAGATAATTATTCAGCCTCCTCCTCTTTATGTCCACCCAACTTCAAATTAATTTCATGCTGCATTCACTGCACCCCATACGCTGAAAATATTTTGCTCTTGCAAAAAAGGCCAGGGTTTATTGAGCCCAAATGAGTAATTAACAGGATCTTTAAACTGCCACTGGCCAGTATGTAACTTCAGCCCTCCTGTGGTTTTAACACCCTGGGCCAGTTCAACACATGACTTGCTACAAGATTGTGGCTAAAAGTGGGACAAGTGCCAGCTGTCTGTGGCCGATATGGAGATGAGGGAAATCTAAGTATTTGAGAATAGAACTGCAAGTCAAGTCTTTATTTTAAGAGTTCGGTGTTTGGTAGACTAAGCTCAGTTTTCAGTATCTGCTCTCAGCTGAGCGACTGTGTGCTCACTCAACCTGTTCTCGCTTCCAATTCTGACTGCAGTGGTTACCCCATAAGCATCACTTTAGGAAATGCAGTGTCCTGAGCTAGTAACCAAATGCTCACGAGACGTTAACGTGTAAAATGTTGGCAAAGCTTGTTGCAATAACATGGATTTAATTATCTATTTTAATGCCTAACCATGATGTTTTACTAATCTTAACGACATTCTACTTTTTAATATCTAACCTTAGCCAAGTAGAGGTAGTAGGCGACAGTAGTTGAACAAAAGAAGTCAAACAAGAAATCCTCATGTAGTTTGTGTTTATCACTGGTAACCTGAATGATGTTTTTCTGTTGCTTTTTAGTATTCACATCCCTATTGCATCGATGATATATGTGGCTGCAGTTCCCTGTGTGTTGATAATAGGTGCTTAAAGTGTACCCCATGCATTGAAAACTGGATTGAGGGGCTTGACCAAGCTGCAGTATATGATGAGTTAGGAGTGTTGCCTCTCACGTCTTGTGCTTCAACGGTTGCTGAGTGCAATTTCTTTCCAAATCTGCACAGTAGCTCAAAACTATAGCTCACCTCCATTAGGAAGAGAGGAGCAGACCCTCAGTCCCCACCCTAAAATCAATTGCTGTGAAAAGTGCTGTACATTCAAAGGTTTGTTTCAAAGGTCGGTTTCAGAGGAAAGTGTCTTTCTGTGTTGTTCTGACCAAAGGTATTTCATTAAGACTTTAGGAAATTGTCTCAACTCGTAAAAATAACGGCATAATATTTAATAATGTTAAGTAATTAATAATAGTAATAATTAATTATGTCTTTTACACCTTAGCGCCTTACCAAGGGGACGTCTCTCTGCCTCCCTCTGGCGGCCGCTCCACCTCCTTGCCTGAATAATAATAATATGCTCCAAACCTGGCGTATGACAAAGACACACGTAGGAACCTGTGCAACTAGGCTGATAGATGTTTGCTCAGGAGGGAGTGAGGGGCACTCCCTCCTCCAACCCAGCCTGTGGGGAGATCACTCCGCTCACTCAAGGACGCTCCTAAAGCACACTTTACACAGGGAGAGAGAGAGAGAGAGAGAGAGAGAGAGAGAGAGAGAGAGAGAGAGAGAGAGAGAGAGATGCAGGTATTAAGTGGAGGTGGGGAGGGACGCGCACAGACTGCTGTCCGCCGGGACACAGAGAGGACTTGGGGGGATGTGTAGCACTGCCGATGGCTTTCTTTCTTCCTCTACCGTTATTCCAAACGCAGACGCAAGTGTAGCCTCTTCACCCGCACCCCCGCCCCCGTCCATCCAAATACTACCTATCCCAGTTTTCCACTCGCCGCGCCTTTTCCTTTTGAAGACAGCACGAGGGTATTTTTACGCGCCGGAGCGGGAAGAATAACAACACAATGATAAACGAATCGCAGTGCGTCTCTTTTGTGCGCCGCGTGCCGTGATGCCGGGTCTGCAGCCTGCACAGATGACTTAAACCACACAGAGCTCATCCCCTAAAGAGAAGACTTATTGATAACCATGGCTGACCAGGTAAGGAGACGCACATCTTCCACCTCCCTCACAAACCCACCTCGTGCGCGCGGCACTATAGCCAGTAACGCACCCATACTAACGCACACAGGTAGCCAAAATCAAATAATTATTTCTCTGCACCACACTATGGTTTTTATACCAGTTACAATCTCTATGTGAGAATCCAGATAATTCTGTGGGACATGCCTTCTTCTTCACCTTCCTCCCCGTTGAATGGACCAGACTATCTCTGCAACTCAATGGTGATTTTAAGTCTTCCTACTCTTATTTTTACTCACTCCATATTGGATTTCTGTCAGAGCTCATCATTTCTAACCGCCAGCTGGGGTATTTTTTTTCTCTATTTTGTGTGTGTGTGTGTGTGTGTGTGTGTGTCCATGCAGCCTTAGTGATCGGTTAGGTTTACAGTGAAAGAGGTGGCAGATCATTAGGAGTTCTCCCACAGACACTTTGAAACGAATCACCTCCTGATGAGTTGTTTAGTCGTGGCTTTAAAGTAGTAGATAAAGTACTCTAGACATGGCCAAAGTGCAGTCGGCGAAGAAGCAGCAGCGACAATATAACTGAGTTGTAAAGATGACAGAATAAGAAAACATTGCCTGTAAGTATGAATTTTGTATTGCGCACCGTTGTTTGCCCCAGTTTCTCGACATACTGCCGAGAAGGAGATTAACCCTTGACACACTGCCTCAGCCCGCCGGTCTCGGTTTCCCGTGTGCTAGTGTGGATCGCTCACAGTGAGGGCAAGCTTAATTGATTAGCTCGTTCAATTAACCTGATTGAGCTACCTCGCTGATCCAGCTGGAGTGATGAGCGAGAGCGCGAGACCTAAAGACCCGTAAAAAGTGGCACAAGCAGCCACACCTTTTGTGCTTGTTCTTAAATGACACCGCAACGCTATACGGCACACTTCACAACAATATTCTGGACGTTAAATGACAACTTTTTTTTATTTATTATTTATTTTTTTAGCTATACTGTAGCCTACTTTGGAATAATAGGCTAAACTACATAAGGCTTTGAGTTGTATAAATTATCACTATAACCCACCGTCCAATGATACACCACACTACATTTTATACACTCAGCTATGCTAAACCATATTGTAAACAGCAGTGCACTTCACAGCATTACTGTTTATTATACTGTACCACAATGTAGCACGATCACATTGTACTATACTAATTGTAGGTCAGTACCCAACACTTTTCTGTTATTCTCTGTGCCATGTGACAGTATACTACCCAGCACTATTAGGCACACAACAGTGATAACATACCAATAGTCTCCAATATAACATATAACTTCACAACACTACACTGTGCACCATACTATACAATAATATACATGACACCACACTGTTATTTATGGTGCTATATAAAAAATACTACACAGCACTTTAGTGTTGTGAATTTTCACTGTAGACTTACATACAGTATTACACTACAGAGCACTATATTGTCATACTTTATTATGCTTTATAGCAATACCCACACAACACATTGTTTTATACAGTTATGTAAAACAATACTGTTACATGCTGTTAGCATAAAAACCTATACTACACAACAACTTTTTTTCTGTATTACATTATGCATAAAGGGTGGTGTGGCGGGTAGCACTGTCAATGTGTTCTCCAGTGGTTTCACGTTCCTCTCAGTGTCTAAAGAAATGCATACATTATATATGTTACGTTGCATTGGCGAGTCTAAATTGGCTGTAGGTGTGTGTGTGCAGAGCTGTCTGTCTCTTTGCGTTAGCCTTGTGATAGATAGGCAACCTGTCCAGGGTGTTCCCTGCCTCTCATTCAGTGTCAGGAGGTATAGGCTCCACTGTCCTACCACTCGGTAAAGAACTAGATAGGTACATTTGATTGATGGAAAGAAGAATTGACTATATGACAGTCGCCAGCAAAAGCCTCCCCCTGCACAGGGAATCCAGCGCAGTGGAGGTTGAATAATTTTTCTGGCATGTCTGTACATGTAAGTGCGAGATATATATAAAATATACATTTATATTACTAGATCCACCATATGTTGTTCAACAATTGTCATATGATGTATGGACAATAACACACAAGTATACACTACAGCACAGCTCAGTGCTAAACTACACTGCTTTACACTGTAGTATTATACTATTAAACTGTATACTAAGAATTAATACAGTACATCACATTTCTCTACATAATTTTGTACTAATCCAATTTATACTATTGTACATACTATACTGTAACATTGTGTGCATGATCCAAACCTTTATTGGCTTGGCTTGTACTGTTATAGTGCAATTGTTATTATACTATTACTACTATTAAAGACTACAATACACACACACACACACAACATACTGATATTGTAAACTATTTTAAACTTCATATGATACACTATGCTGTACTATACAAATATGCTCATAAAATATATTGTGATTCTGTTATATATACAGTACGCAATATTACATAGGCATTTAATCCATTAAGCTCTGAAGTACCTGTACATGGCAGACTTGGCATATGTTCTATCAGGTCTTAAAGGGTTAAAGGGTACCAGGAAAAAACAACAAAAACAAAGCCATACGCATACTGTGCTACGTGTGGCCAAGTTCCCACTTTATTTACACCTGTGCAGTCAATAATTCTAATTATTACAGGCTTGTGGTGACATTTACAATTTTGGTAGACTGTGTGTGATGATGTGTTAAGCTTGAGGTAAAGTGGGAACTTCCCTTGATGGTTATACTGAACTCGTGTGATATTATTTTCCAGTGTGTCCTGTTTTTGTGTCACTCGCCTTTAAGTAAGTGCCAATAGTGTAGATTGGTTTGACACAGGCAGACTCTGAGCCTCAGATGTCCAGCAGTGCTGCTGGAGCTAGATTAATTGCTGTTTTAATATTGATGGCGGTCATCTATGGTTGACCTGCTGCGGTTGCAAAATGCGCAGTTTTAATAGTCAAACTATCGCTGTGGAGAAAATGAGTGTCTGGTAGCTGTGCTGATTTCATTTTTGAAATCAGAAAGAATGGAGAAAACTACTTCATTGTTTTGACCTCCTTTCTTGTGAATTCATGCTGCACTCATTATGTACTCTGCTCAGTATAGTGCCACCTGACCACACTTATGTCCCCATTACACACAGCTGCAAGCTCTTTCCTTCTCTCACTCCATTGTTTCTTTGATATACATACCTCCTCTTCTTTGTCCCAGGTCTCCACCTCATTTACTGAATCCGTATCAACCTGCTGTCTCTTACAATTCTTGAACAACTCCCCCCCGCCTGTGTGTCTCCCTGAACTCATTACCTCACAACCCCACTTCACCACCCCCTGTCTTCTCTCTTAATATCCTTTGACCCTGTTTTATCATCATCAGGAGCATCTCTCCCTCTCACACTGCCACCTCATCTGTCTCACATCCATTGTTATCGACTCCCTCTTCTTTACACATTGGCGCAAGCAGTGGCGACATCCCTCCTCACCATTTTCAAATGGTAATATTTACTATTACAGACTGTGTTAATCTGCCACACAGGTAGATCTGCAGCCTGTTTGAACTTTTCAACCATTTTGAATACTGTTTTATTCTCAGCAACACTGTCTGTTTTTAAGCCATCTGGACTTACACTTTTCTTTTATCTGTTTCAATCTGATTCCAGTACAGTATGTTTCTCACCACGGCACCACCCCTTCGGCGAGGGAGCACACCCCTGCCTGTCAAACACCAGCTGCGGAGGGAGGAGGCCGTATCCGAGGACTGTGACTGGATCCCTGGCTTGGACGAACCTACCACGTTGCCTATCACTGACACAGGAGTGCCTCGGGATGATTCTTTTAGCCAGTCGGCAGCGGCCCAGCCGGCTTACCACAGCCATGGGGGGGCACTTAGGATAGTGCTACTGGGACAGAATGGCGTGGGCAAGTCGTCACTTGCCCTGTCCCTGGCTGGACAGTCGGACAGATCCCTCTCTATAGACTCTGAGACACAAGCTTGTGGTAATAACCTAAACAGGGAGTGGAAGGCCTTTTTGATCAATATCTTGAAGGTTTAGCTTTATAAAACCCTCACTTAAATGTGTATTCTCAAAATCAGTTCTGGCAAACCCTGCTTTAAAATGTTAATTTTCTTTCCCAGAAGTGAACTCTAAAGAAAACATAGCCTATTGGCAAATTAGTAACCAACTGACTCGAAATAGAGATGAAAAGATGGTTACCATACTTTTATAGGCTCATGTGATGTGTACAGAAAAAATATGTAACTAGTGCAAACGCTGCATATGCACAAAGGCACAAGGAAAGCTTTACTATTCAGAAATACAGCATAAAAAAACAAATATTGTCAGTTTTATAACTACCAAAACTTATATAAAATTGTGTTTCAGGATGAGCAATTAGCTTGTTCCTCTATTTCTTAGCAACTGCCATACTGCAGTTGTTTTGCTAAGCTAAGGTAACAGGCTGCGAGCCGTAGCTTCATATTTAAATTGTTGGTATAACTGACATGTGGTGTGTACAGAGGAATGATGTATCTAATTTTGCATGTGCAGTTTGTGCTTGGATTTATCAGCTACATGAACTCAGAAATATTAGTTTCCAAACCATGCTGTAGTTGTTTTCCCTATTTTTAAATTTGCATGATAAGCTAAGCTAACCAGCTGTTAGCTGTAGTCTCAGATTTAGCAGTCACTGTAGTCAAAGATGTTTGTATCCCTTTTCACACTGCCTGCTTTTTACTAAGGTACATAGGCAGAATATGTGTAAGAAACAGCAGGCATGGTGAAACACAGCCATGTAGACATCAATGGTACTGTGACATGAAAATAACACACTTATTCAGTGATAACGTGTCTCTTTTTGGTCAGGTATGTCACGGCAGCCTAACGGCGGTGGGGGCAGGGGATCATTTTCTGTGCCATGTTGTGTGATCTTGTGTAAAAAGGATTTCTATTTCCCCTTTGGGCATTAAAGCTGCGAAAAACAGTCTTTCCTTTCCCCTCCCATGTGGCATCCGTCAGTCAATGGGTTGGTGTGTCACACTGCTGACTGTAACATCAGGGATAATCAACTCTGGTCCTCAACTCTTCAGCCAGCTCGATCAATCATTGTCACCAAAAGGTGACTGCTGTGCCTAATGCATAGAGCCGACCTGCCCCTGTCTCACCCAAAACAGCATTCATCTTGTCCCCTGTTGTACTCTTGGATTCATGCATCATCGTAAGATGGTTGTATCCAAACTAGAACTATCATCCCAGGAGTTGCACATTTCCCCATAATGCTGCTCTCATTTTGTCTGGGAATTTAAGTGTGAAAAAAAGTAAATCAACTGTTTTTAACACCTGTTTAATTTACATATTTTTTTTTTTACATTTTTGACACGTTTCAACTGTAAGTGGAATAATACCTTGATTACCAGTACTAGCACTGAATTACACAAGATGATTTGGTGTGCTTGTACCTCGAAACAGCCATCTCAGTCATCATAGATGATTTTTTTTGGAATTACCTTAGAAACTCGGTTCAAAGCAAATGAAGCGTATTTTGATCATGAAATGATCATGATCTAAGGGTTTAGTTCAGTACATAACACCAGGTTAATCGTATTACACATGCAATGTTTTAAAACTGTTCAGAAGGTATTCACATTGTGAATCATTTTTTTTCTTTTTGATATGAAAGAGATGATTTAGAAACAGCAATGTCAGAAATGCAGGGAGTGACATCCAAGCTCATCAGAATGCAATGAGGAATGAGCTAAAAATTGTTTTGGTTTTCCTCTATTGGGCTTTATTGACAGTAACACTGTTACTGTAACAGAAATAAACTAAATCAGAGGCTTTCGCCTTTAAAACTGTTTAAGTATAAACATGTCTACAAAAGAAAGTCTTCAAGCCAGAGTTATTAAAACATCCCCGCAGACACTAAGTTAACGTTTTAGGAGTAGGTCAAGGATATTTTTATGATTTAGATTAATCTGATAACACTCTGAGGCAGTGCCTGAAACTTCAGATAGAAACAGAGACTTTAGCAAATATTGTTATTTTTTTCAGCTTCACAAATGTATACTGTCACATTTTTGCTGTAAAATATTCCCCCCCATTTTTATTTGTTACACAGGAATTGCTGTGCTGTATGAAGTAAATGCTCTTTGTGCTGATCAGTGTCTAATGGGTATTTGGTTGCAGGTGAGGGCTACGAGTGCAAAGTGACAGTGGATGACGAGGACAGCAAAATAATCGTTTTTGACAACTGGAAACAGGTGAGTGACAGCCTGTCATTTTGTCCTGTTTATTTTTTTCTATTTAGTTTGATTCCTTTTTATCACACTCAGTTGACCTCTTTTTCGTTTTTTAGCCTGTAGTCTTAAACATAGTCATGTACGTTGCCTTGTATGTTTGGTATGTTCAAAGTTATATGCTGTACCTGGATACAATGCGATATTTAAACTTATTCCCATTTTCAGTCTTAAGCACAGACACTCCAGCACATTTACTTTTGAACAAGTGACAAAATCCTCATAAAGTTTATGCTTAGGGTTACTGCATGCTCCAAAATGGACATCCCAGTATCTGATGTGTCGGACACCCTGTTTTTTTTTTACCTGAGGCGGACTACACAAGTGGCAAGTTTAAAAAATTAGGTGCTGAAAGGAAGAGTGTACAAGCTTGAAACTGTTGTTATGTTTATTTGTTGATAATATATACTTCCTGCGCCACTGCTTCTTCAACTTTAGGATGTCAAATGCAGTGAGTAAGTAAGTAGGTCACTGTTTTGTTTTTTGGTTTTTGGTCTCACTACCTGTTTAATTACAGTTTCACTTAGTGCGTGTTTAGGCTTAGGCGACAGTATTTCGTGGTTAGGGTTAGGCACTAAAACTACATTGGCTGGTTGGGTTAAATACAGCATTTCAATGTGTTTACCTGTTGGACTGAAAACTAATACAAAAGGTGTCCCTCAGTGTTGCGTAAAGGAGCCCTGACAAATAGTCAGTGAGTTTGCGAGTAAAAAACAGGCTGGATAAATCCGTCACCAGGCACAGTTAGAGTGGCTGAATATGCGTCTGCTTGAAGACAAACAAGTGTCAGCTATCGGCCTGCTTGTCTGTAAACCTGTAATAATAGATGAACATGAAGGAGTGCTCTATTTCAAAGAGGCCCAGGGGTGATATAAGCGTACCTAGGTGGAAAACGTCAATGTGGACACTGGCTGGGGGGATATGGAACTGATTAGTGATCCTCATGTTGAGGTATCCAAGATTTCTCTTATGTCAAAATTCCGTTCCTGAGCTGAATGAAATGGAAAAGGCCATTAGTTCAATTTCCCTGATGAGCAAATTGTTTATGTGTATTCAAGTGGAAAAAGTGTGTTCATATTTCTGTTTTTATGTGAGTATGTGCATGTGTGTGTGGCCTCAACTGCACAGGGAATGTTACAAGAGCAGCTGTTTTCTTTCTTTTTTTTTCTTTTTTTCTATTTTTGTTAACCCTAATTTTTTTCCAATTTAATTCTAATGCTAACAGTTTTTTGCTCTGACGCTACAACATCCTCAGGTTTTTGAGCAGAACAGTGCGAGAGTTAAAGAGTTAAAAACATATTATACCCTTTTCTCAGAAGCAGCAAACATTTCCTGAGGTCTTAATCAAATGCTTTGTTGAGAGATGTCGAATTGTACCAAGTTATTAAAACATGCAGCACAGAAGGTAACGGCCGCTGGCCAGTTAACAGACACCTCTGAGAGCGTTTTCAGACACTAATTAAAAAGTTTGACTGATAAAAAAAATTTAAGAGCGCACATTAGATTTTATTGTTGGGACACGCTAACAAACCCTAACACAAAGTACTGGTAGGGCATTATTGGCTCATTTATTTCAGCAGTGAAGTGAGCTATATAACTAATATTGAGATATGATGTTGATATCAAGCCAAAAGCAACAGCAGCAAAAGAGTGTCAACTACTCTCTTCCAAGGTGCACCGAATGCTATATCATCTTATCTCAAGTTGAAATTTGGCTTGGATAACAAGAAAGGGGGCTGAAAGAACCTTGGGAAATGACGTATGTTTGCAAATTTGAATGACTCGCTGAACGATGAATTTTCAAATATATGGAGACACAAAACAAAATGCGTTTTTGAGTCACTGGTGATGTCAAACACCCAAATATATGCTCTCAAGTCCAGGAAAAAAGTAATTTTCCCATAATAAACATCCTGTAAGATGAACCTGTGGGGAGGATTTTTGTAGCAGAAGAAAAATTAAGACACAGCAGGCGGCTGAAGAGAGCTTGTCAAAATGAACCTTGTGTCACTGAGAACATTATGCAGAATCAAACCATATGCTGTTATTTATGGACATTAATAATATGATGGAACAGCAGAGCACTCTAATTACTCTGTAGTGTGAATCTATTCCAGATGTCCACCGGCCCAGCAGGGGCCCTCTTCTTAAGGTTAAATTATTCACATGCAGCTACGTTTAAGAACTCCACAGAAAACTCGCTCATTCCTCACCCGCAGCTTTGCTGCCCTTCCTTCCTGCAGCCGTCATCACTTTCAAATCTCCCCCATCCATTCACTCAGTAACTTTTCCTTTTTTTCGCACTTGCTTGCCTCATACCTCTGGTAAAATCTCGCTAAAAGTTAATTACATTTGTGCTCGTCAATGCAAGGCGGGGCATTTAGGCTGAAGCAACAGACGTCGTTCTGTGGGAAGCTTGGACTGACTCCAAGACCATCAGCAGTTGTGGAGGGGGCAGAGAGGACTGGACAGCATCCCGCTCAGCAATTTCTGCTCATGTGTTTGCGCTTTTTTTTCCTTTTTTTCTTTTTTTCATTAATGCCCGTAGATTAAGGACATGTACACATGAAATCCAAACACACGCACAAAGTCAGGTGCAGAAACAGATGTCATCAAGCTGTCTAACACGTGCCCTGGCCTTGAACTGGCGCAGCATTTACCGCCTACACTTGCAGCCCCAAGAGGCAGGGCTTCTGGCCTTGTAGCGAGCTGCGAGTGTTCTCCGCGGGGCAACCCAACCTACACCCGAGTTGCCATAGTAACATGCACAGACACACACATAGCTGAATTAATCACTCATTCAAGCATAAGATCGAGCTTTAAACAGTCAGCATCCAACACTGCTGGCTGTGGGGCTTCACTCATTCTCTCTGACCGGCACCATCAGCTTATTGTCCTGCTATACAAACTGTGAAAGAAAAAAAAACAAAACTGTTACACTTGCTTTGAATGGCAGTCGATCGGCACAAAAAGAAGTCAAGCTGGTGCAGTACATTTTCCCAACTGCAGCATAGGGAGCTGTGCACAACTAACCACAGGTGGAAACTTACTGTAAGGGCAGGGTCTTGTAAATAGAGAGACTGTGCCAACAGATGTGTGTGTATGTGTGCTCCTGCTTCACCGAAGCTTAACCGACAAATGTGTTAAATACGGCAGCATACGGCACACGTGCACAGAAGAGAGTCTGTTCAGCCAGACACTGGGGAGAGTGAGTCTTGTGAATGACACGAGGGGTAGGATGCTTTAAATAAGTTATCCATGCACCCAGAATAGAAACACTGACACACTTGGCCTTGACCTAGTCAGCCGTGTTGTCCTCTGCTTCAGACTGACTTTGGTATTTTCATATGTCTAGTTTGCTTCGAGGCGTCCAAATGGGCTTTCTCTCTCTTCTTTCAATGTGTTTGTCTCAGTGTTCATACGTCTCTGAATTTGTTTCAAGCTTGAATCAGTCTAAGACTTTCCATTATTATTTAATAGCTCATAATTAAAATATTTATCGTAGACAGCGGAACTGTGCTGCCTCAGACCAAAAGGAAATGTAAGGCGGTAGCATTTTTATCTGTGTTCATCTGCATGCAGTCAGGAGGAGTTGCTGCTGACCTTTAAAGAATGGATGGTTTATTATGTTAAAGCCAGTCAGAAAAAAAGCCAGGATGTAATTTGGTGGAAGATAATTGCTGCCCGACTACATTTTGTTGCTAAATTTGGAGGGAAGAAAAATGTCAGTCAGCCAGATCTTGGAACAGATTTGGATTATGGCATTGAATCATGTCCAGTAAAAGGAAATCCCACAACGTTTTTCTCTTTCCTGTTTTGTTGTTGTGCAGTCTTATGAGAGATGTTCTGCACTATTTACAGTTCCTAATTTGTTGCCTTAATCCAATTAAGTTATAATACTCGAACGGTTTTGTCTGTTTTGTTCTGCCTCCCGCACACGAGAGAACTTCAAAAAACTTGAAAAAGATTTTTAAAAGGCTGATGCCTGACAGTCTCTCACATCTAAAGAAATGAGTTCTAGATCACAGACTAAAGATTTTTTGCCAGACTTGAAATCTTGCAGGGTCACTGTTTACAAGACCTCAACTAGATTTTTCTGAGATTATTTCCCATGTTGCACCTGGTGGAAATTTTTAACAACAATGACGTTGACAGATAAGCAGCTTTTAGCCACAGACGCATATTTAAGTGCAGTGAAACGTCGTAGAGTCTTTTGTGCCGATGCCATAATGCAATTACTAGCTCCTTGTTTCGTATGGTTCAGTTGAATTTTTTTTTTTGCCTCATCGCCGTGCTCACTCTCAGTTACAGCTTCCCCTGCTTCCCATTTGGAAGCATCCACGGTGCACGTTTTTGGTTGAAAACACAGAATGTGTCTCTGAACGACACAATTTGCATAAAACAAGACCAAAGACCTGTGATAGTTTGAAACATGTTTGATCAAGTCATAACCTAAGATGTGAGAAAAACATACTAAATCTGGATTTAGCATTATGAACACCTTGCACCAGAGGACCACACCTCGCATAAGATTCTTCACGGTTTCATTCTGACATTGGAGAACTGTCTACGTCTTGAAAAATCATGTAGTGTATAGCCGGCTTTCTACAATGGTAGTCAATCTGCTGCAGAAAACTCACTGTGACCTAACATAAAGTAAGTAGAAAAGCTCAACCAAAATATTGATATAAAAAGTGTCGATGACTTGAAATTTTAGCATCTTTACCAAGCTGTGTTCATAAGCTTTCTGTCTAGCTTAACAGCTGCTGGAATTATCTGCAATAATGATATTTGCAAAATCTTCAATATCGTATATTCAGATGGTTTTTAAAACTTTTTTTTTTCAATTCCACCTTTTAACAGTAAAAAAGCAGAACCTGAATAGTCCTCGTGCAAACATTCAAGACTTTGTGGGAATCTAGTATGTTGAATTTACAAACTAAATGCGGCAAAACTCAGATACTTTTGATGTCTATCCCAAGGATAACAACATTTTTGCAACAATAGTACATCATTGTGTCCGAGTAGGAAATTGTGTTTTTATCCTCTACATGGACCGCCTTTACATGGAGGTCGAAGGTCAGGCAGAACAGCAAGCCTGAAAAGGGTAGAGATTTGGAGATTTGCTAATGTGCAGGCCGAGGGCTGAACATGCCAACATATTAAAGCTTGAATCTGGGTCATTTAGGCACGTTCGCTATGATGCCATGATGTTGTGTTGGTGGTGTGTGTGCATGTGTGTATGTTAGGGGTGCCTTGCAGAAGTCTACATGGTGCAACACTGTATGGTGCACTAGGCTGCGCTGTGATGGGATGTCAGCTGCATTATGTGGTTGTTCCTGGTCTCTATGCTGTTTACACGTTTGTTTTTGTTTCCTTTTTGAAGAGGAGAATGTAGATTTTGTGTTTTGTGTGACCTCAGTAATTCAGTTCCTCTGGGAAGTATTGTCCCTTTGCGGGCAGAGAGTGGGGGGGCAAAACAGCAAACCTACCATGTGCGCAAAGCTTCGTCATGATATCATCAGATATTGCCTTTGCCACATAGCATGGCTTAGCTCTGTCTCCTCTTCCAAGTTTTGATCCTCCCTCTCCTTGCGTCATTCCCTGCCCTTTTTTCATTCCCTCCATTTATCACGCCTCCATCTTTATTGATCTGCCTGCTCTTTCATTCTGCTCTGACAGCCAGTCAGACAAACGGATAGAACACAAGCCAAAGAGGCAGATGTGTGCAAAGTACATGTGTTTGCTTTTGATAAAGCCAAATGGCTGCGAAAGCCTCTCTGTATTTATCTGTGCATGCGAGCGCGTGTTTGTGCAAGCAGGTGGGGATGTGTTTGACCTCTTGTTTCTATGTAAAGACCCTAAGCCGCTTTGCTGATATATCTTGTTTTGCAAAGCAAACGACTTTTGAGTCGATAGCTTGCAATCGTTTAGGTTCTTTCTTTCAAGCAGCGAGGAGCACGTTGTATAGCGACAAATACGTGCTACCGAAATATGAAGCACTCTTTAAAAGAAAAAAAAGGGTCAAATGCTGATTTTTTTTTTCTACAACTGGAAAGAATAATAGTTTGAGTGCTTGCGCAGCCACAGCATGTTATGCAAATCATGCCTGATAAGTGATTCATCGTCCTCGCCATTAATGGTTGCTCATGTTGTGTGGGGCTCCAGAGTGCATGCTAATGTATGTGAGCCATATAAGTCAAATGAGAACTTAGTGGAAAATGGAAATTATTAACTTTTTTATTTTTTTCTGTGCTTTTGGACAGGCAAACAGTTGATGCTCTTTTGCTTACAATGAACAATAAAGGTGGTCAAGGGGAATTCAACAACATGGAAAACTTTCAATAATTCATTTGAGCAGAAATATCAGTTCATGCGATGCTGCTCTGGAAACACTGGATTCGGATGCAAGTATTGCCCACCTGAGAATGACTTCTTTTTTGTGTTTTGCATCATTGCCCGTTGAGCTTTATTGTCTGCACTTCCCGTTTCAAATCTCCCAACAACATTGGATTTGATTCATGCTGTCATCTAACGCTTTCTGATATGATGTAGGATTCATAGTTGAATCAATGATTGCAAACTGTCCAGTTCTTGAGACAGCGAAGCAAGCCCCAACCATAACATTTCCACTGCCATGCTTTACATTTGGTATAAGCACTTCACCTGAAAAGCTTTTGTCTTTTGTGTCCACCAAAAATGGCTAACGTTAGAGTGCCCAAACAAGTTATTCTTTGATTAGCCAGTCGAGAGCACATTATTCTGAAAGCATCCCACCACCTTTAACATTCCTGACACAACAGCCAAGCCTCTCGGCTGCACCCCGCGGTTGGGGTTGTGACGGTGAGACGGCACTGATGAAATATTGAGTGGAATTTGATTTGATAATTTAGTAAGCTTTCATCTTTTGTAAATGAAAAACGCTCGAGTGTTTATAGCTCATTAGCCCATGAACAAAAAAAACAAAACACTGCTGATTTGAATGTTTGTGGGCCTATAAGTTACATGACGTGAAGCAAAAATAAACGCAGCTTGCATATTTAATTTCTTCAATCTGGCATCAGCTCGCCGCCTCACCATCTGTTTCCAAAAGTTTATGAGAGAGGTTTTCTGACAAGTGGGCACATTCTCCCATCAAGAGTAAGTTTATAGATGCTTCTACCAGCTGACATTTTGAGTGTACCCAAAAGTAATAAATGAGAGCGCAGTAGGCAGATGCGTTTTACGATGCAAAAAGCCTTTTCCTGCACTGAAACTGGTTCATAATGAACCAGACCGTGCAGACACACAGTTTCAGAGCAACTTAAAGGGGAACTCCGGTATTTTTAAACCTAGACCTTTTTTCTGGCATGAAATACGTTTATCTACTCAGCGAGAACAGTTTGGCGAAAGTCAGCATTCTTTGGAAGCTATTTAGATAACTTGCAATCGGCGTATATCGATATAACAGAGTGAATGGGGCAAAGACGATGCAGCCTCTAAATAAGGCATTATCTGTCTTTATTTCACCAATACTTTAAGAAGAATGAATGAAGCTGATGTGGCAAAGTGGACGTAAAACATTTTGAAAAAAGCCACAGAATTTAACATGAACCAAAACGTTTTCTGTGGACTAGTATGATGGGGTTTGCTTTTCTATTTTTCGCATTATCAGTTTTTCTGACACATTCTGATGAATTCATATGGACATCTGCTCAAGTGCTATTGCAACACACTGCTAATGCAATTTTAAGAGGAAAAATGCTTTTTTGAGATTGTTCTCTTCTTGAAACACAACACGATACAAGGCTCACTTAGGCCTCAAAAGGCTGTTTTAGAAAAAGAACAACCTACAGACTTTGCTCCACCTGTACATCGGTGTCACTCACACTATGAACATTTCAGCAAAGCCTGCATGTGCCAGTATTCAGGCTGTGCTTTCATCCAGATAAAGCAGGGCTTGCTTGCCTGTATGGTCTGGTGATTTTTTATTTTTTTTTATCTCTGCGGGATCCGTTGCCCTGAACTCACAGAGTTGATCACATCCAAAACTTTTTTTTTTTTTCTTGTCACCTGCTTTTGTTCTGGTGATGATTCCGGAAGCGAGAGCGTTCAAATGAAAAGCATTTCATTCTGTCTCAGCTTCACATTGGGGAAACCTTTTCTCTGTTGTCGTGGCTGGTTTAGTTGTGGTGTAAACTGTGCTTTTATGTGCAGCTGACTTAAATAGAGGAGTGTCAGTCCAATCATTGCTACAGACAGGACTGGGAATCAGGGTCGTCCAGAGCCATATGTTTACACTGCTGTACAGTTTTTTCTTTGCAGTGCATTTCTGTGTACGCATACGCACTGTTTTAGTCTGCAAAATGTACTCTTCCTCTAATATTCTTTGTGGACATCAAGCAATTTTTTCCTTTGGAGTTCCAGTGCAGGTGTAATTTGTGCAGTCTTTCTGATTTTGACACACAACGCTGCCAGAAATACCCGAGGTTCTTTTTTTTTTTTTTCACACAAATGCTCAGCTGAATTTCCCGGGGCTGGCCAGTCATGTGATATAAACACATGTAGTAGATGCTTGCCAGACCCATGAAAAGTCTCCCTATATAAGTGAATTGTTATTTCTGTAGGTTGCTCTACCAAGCAACGCTGTCTGTTAGCTATCTGTCATTTATTGGATGGGTTTTTTTATTATCTTCAGTGCATCTTTGCCAAAGCAGGAAATGATGAAAACTTAAGTCCCAGAAAGCCTGGTTTGTGAGCCCTTTCTTTATTGTTATTTACAGCAGATATGTCTTATTTTATTTTTGAACATTGTGTATTTATTATTGTACAAACCCCATTTCCAGATTTTCTTTCTAAGATACAATAAAAACTTAAATCTGTCGTTCTACTTCCACTCCCCTGATGACGAGTGCCACCAGTCTTTTGGATCTTAGCATTAGCGTCTCCCTTAGCTACAATTAAGAAGCCTCCCTCAAAACCAAGCGAAGTTACTGAAGACTTTTAAAAGATACTTGTGTCATGTTCACTGTTTCGATCTCTACAAGTGGAGATGTAAGTCAAGTAAAACACAAAATAAATGACTTTGTTAGCCACACAGGTCCTTTCTTATGAAATAATTTCAATACTATTCACCTGAATGCCCATTGAGTGCTGCGTGTAATTGCACATGACTTGAATATTATTGTATGTAGGCCCAGCTTTTGTCAGCCCATGTGAGTACGGGAGGAGTAGATAATGACAGATGGCCTGCTCTCCGTGAGCAGAGAGGAACTGCTTAATTGAGAGAAAAAAATAAAAGGAGAGTGAGCCAGAGTTGGCACTGTCGCAAGTTTCTCTGCCTGCATTTGAGAGGCATGTTTACTTACTCCCAGTGATTCTACAGCATGCTCCTAATCGATGTCTTCTCTACATTTGTACTCGTTTGCTTGCAAAGATTAGTGTCCTCCACTCAGTTTCTCTTCCTCTATGTCTTTGTGTGTTCCTTTCCGTTGTCTCATCCCCCTGTCAGACGGTGACAGGTGGCCAGCAGCTCCCATCCTCCACTCTTCTTCTCTCTTTGCCTTTTTTCCTGTGCTCCACCAAGGCTCTCTCCATGAATTTCCTGCTCCGGGCTCTGATCCGATGGTTCTTGGCCTCGAGAGATGTTATGAATTTTTCAGACGGCTGAAATTATCTGGAGGACTGGAATTTACGGTACCTCTGGGGCCGAGGATGTAGGACAAGGGCATCCACGCAGTCACACATGCAGACACACATGCAGACACACACCCAATTTGTGAAGCCCTGCTGTTATTACGATGCATCCCACATAAGCACAAAGCAGACCCCACTGGTGTAGTAGATGCCTCCTATTTAACCCCACAAATATGGAGAAACAAATATAAACACCTTCTCTTTCACTTACACACAAGTACACATGAACTCTGCTCTACAAAGTGTTTGTGACCTCAGAGTCTTATTTCGTTTTGAAACACCACTCGGCTGTGTTATAGGTAATCTGTTAGGATTTTCCTCTGTTTCTGAATAATACACTTGAAAGTGATAGATTAAAATTTACACCAACCATAAAATTCCATCAGTTTGCGTTTATGTCAGTAAAGAAGGGGGGCTGGAGCCTATCCCAGCTGTCATTAGGTGCGAGGCAGGGTACATTCTGGACATTTTCTGGTAGAAACCAGGAGACAGTTTCTCCAGTGTGTGTCTAATTTTTCTTTAAATGACCAGCATTACACTGTGGTGTCTGGTCTCAGGGTTTCTGTTTCAGAACAACTGCGGAAACACGGTACTGGTTTTAGTACATTCACATAAGGCTACAATACAACTGTCCAACTTTATCGTTCCAAAAGTCAGAAAATCAGGATTTAATGATTGATACTTTAATTTTGTTTAGGCTGCAAACATACTTTTATGTTCCATGTCCAATGAAGAGTCGTAAATGGACTGTACTTGTAAAGCGCTTTTCGAGTCTAGCTGACCACTCAAAGTGCTTTTAACACTACATGCCACATTCACCCATTCACTCACACATACAGCATGACTTAGTCTATACAGCTACATGCTTCCTACTACATTCACGCACATTCATACACCGATGGATGCATTGGTAGGCAACATGGGGTTCAGTGTCTTGCCCAAGGACGCTTCGATCACCAAGAGCGTCTGCTCTTCTTCTCCGCCCTCATAAAAATGTAAAGATTGAATATTCATATATTTTGAATCTTAGAAAAGCACAGGTGACAAGTTGCTATGTGAAGGTACATGGGAATAAAGCCATCCTGTCCAGAAGGCGCAGCCACTCTACCTGCCTGTGTGTTGTAATCTTGTTATAAGCCACTCTGTGTCGTGGCACACAACTGTAGATGGTTTTTAGTGTTAAAAGTCTCCATCATGCAGTTCAGAGCGAGCAGTTTTCATCAACGTGCAGCTAAAAAGCCTCTCGCAAAGAGAGGGCTCGGACCAGGGTTAACAGTTTTCAACACAAAGAGACAGACTAGCTACTTATTGTGCTTTTGTTTACATTTGCTTAAGGCTACATTTGGGCTGCTCCAGTGCGACACCCAGAGGTGGTCTAACATTGCATATTACACCTTTAACGACTGCACAATGCACATGAGTTTAATCCACAATTCCATTGCATTTTACTCATAAGAACATGAAATTGAATTCACTAAACCCTTAATCTAGCTAGATTAAAAAGATATCATTCTTTCCGTACTGCAGTGAAGAAATGGGTCAACAAGTGATCAACTCTGGCTGATCCCTGCATACGATTTGTTCAGTTAGCTTCCAAATTTTTTCATTCAAACGAGCAAACATGCAAGCAAACGTAGACATGCAAATGCAAAAGTACAGGATTAGAAGTATTTCTATAACCCGAATTTTCCACCCATGAACCACCTTCGGTCCCATAAAGATTCGGCTGACTGAATTGGGAAAATTGAACTAAAGAGAACAGAGATGCTTCCAGGCGGTTACAGTACACGCTGCTGTTTCTGCCAGAGCCACTTGAGCTAATTGAGCCTCTGTGACAGGAAGCCCTGACGGGCTGTTAGTGGTCATTGGTAAGAGGGTCACGAGATTCAAAGTGAAGCATGACGTGCACACAGTCAAGTTGAGCAAAGCCTCCTCTGCGTCCTCTCATGGGACAGAGATAAAAACTTGACCGGCGCCTACTTGGCAATAGCTCTGTCCTTTATGTGACGACGCACAAACAGGGACTGAAAAATGTTGAAGGGCAAACTTTTAATTTGTTGATGGTATTTAAAGGATTCTATGTCTCATATAGTGTCTACCTGACATTCCACACCTGCCGTGTTGTCATCGGATCTCTGCTCTGAGTGCATACTGATCTGCTCCACTTAAGTAAGGCTTGTATTATACATGTGGGTGTGTGTCTCTTTGTGTTTGCAATCTTCAGGACTTGTCCGCTCTGCAGTGTGATGTGTGCATCCTGGTTTTCTCGGTGACTGACAGGCGAAGTTTCCACCGCACCGCCCAGCTCCGCCTCCTTCTCAGGGAGTCCCAACCGCGCACACCAATCATCCTCGTGGGCAACAAGAGCGACCTTGTCCGTTCCCGTGAAATCAGCTCGGAGGGTAGGTGGAACATCCTATAAACCCACAGCTGTTTACCAGACCCCTCCCCTTCAAAAGGAATTTTCGAAAGCTTCGGAATTTCAACTGTAGCTTTAGCCTTTTCTAAACCAAAACACGTGCAAAAATGCAGGAAACTGTTTATCTGGATCTGGACCTGATCCAGCTAACAGCTGCTTCATTGTATCTGAATTCATAGTCTGGCTCAATCAGTTATTTCACTTCTAAGGTTTTACGCATCAGGGGATAATGAAATAAACAATCTGGTCAGTACCAGGTCTTACAGTTAGGCAACTACTACCTCAGTGAACAACAACACATGAAAAATGATGCTGTGTTGTTATTTATTGAACAGGAGTCCGCCTGAATACAGAAGCAGTGTGTGGAAAGTAAATACTCCCTTACTGATCTCATAGGGATTAAGAGGGTCAGGAGCAGCTGGGTACAGCTTTAAAATGGACTTGATTAATCGACCATTAACAAACGTGAGCACCTCTGTAGAGACATGCCTGGCAGTTTGCTGGCCTGGAGCAGTCAGGTGTGTGTTAACACCAATTCCAAGGAGGAAAGACTGTGATCGTCAGTCTGGGAAGGGGGGATAAGGACATTTCCAATCAAATTGCAGTCCATCATTCTACAATGAGGAAGATTATTAACAAGTGGGGGACATTCAAGACTTCTTCTCATTAGTTGAGGTGCAAGCAAGTTCACCCCAGTGCCTGATTGTGTAGTGCTCAGAGAAACTGTATAAGATCCAAAGAGGTATATCTCAGATGCTACAAGTTCCTGATAGTACAATTAGAACAAGACTGAACTAATAGGATTTGTTTGGAGTAGCTGTCAGGAGAAAGCCTCATCTTTCTATAAAGAACATGGCTACACAACTTGGGTTCACAAAGTTGCATCTGAACAAACCACAAGACTTCTGAATCAATGTTCTTTGGACAGATGAGACTAAAGTGGAGATGTTTTGGGCTTTTTTTTTGTCAAACGTGGGGCTTTGCATCATGAACAAACACAGCATATCAGCACAAATGCCTTATACCAACTGTCAAGCACAGCGGTGGAGGGCTGATGATTTGGGCTTGCTTTGCGGCCACAGCACCTGAACACCTTGTAGTCATTGCATTGAACATGAACTTAACATGAGTCGACATGCATAGACAAATCTCTGTAAACTTCTATTAACTGAAGCAACGCTGTAAAGGAGAGTGGGCCAGAAGAGACGAGTAACGTCATACAGAAAACAATTACCTCAAGTTATTGCTGCTAAAGGTGGTTCAATGAATTATTGAATCGCGAGATGTACTTCATTTTTCAAACATTGTTACTGCTTTTTGACATCGTTTTAGGTCAAATAAATCATGACACAGTGCAATGTGTCATGAATTGTAGTTCATCTGAGGTTGGGGACCAGATTGTTTTTTGATGCCCTGACATGTAACTCCTTCATAGCTAAAAGAAGGCATGCATGTGCACACGACCCCATTGTAAGGTAACAGAAGCACAGAAGTGATAGATGAATGAGGATTACCTGGTGAGAAACAGAAAAGAAAGAACTACAGCTCCCTCGAAAAACCTTTATTTTATTTAGGTCATTGTATCTAGATTGGGTCTGTAGGAGGAAGACTGTTATTGGTCGAAACTTCTCTTCGGTCCAATCTCCCGTCCCTTTTAACAGGAAGAAACCTCTGGCAGAACCAGACTCCGGAAGGGTGGCCATCCGCCTCGACCAGCTGGGGTTTGAGACAGGAAAGAGGGGGGAAAAACACCGTAACACCATTCAACGGATACCTGTTCAGAGAGGGAAACACAAGTTAATGACTTGTGGCTAATAGACTATTTAGAATGTTAGCAAGTCAGTCCAGTACATTAAGAGGCAGTTATGGTGAGGGGTTCTGGTGACGTTATGGTTATGTATGTGAAATTAAGTTTCAGTTGAAAAGCTGTGATAGCAGTTTTTTTTTTATGTTGCCTGTTAATGTCATACCAATGAGTAAAAATAAAAAAAAACACACACTGAGCGGAACCACTGGGGTGTCAGCATTTGTCTAAAAATATAATGACCTGTTACAGCTCAGTGAGCAATCTGAGTGCCAGCTGCTGTTTCTGTCTGAAATCAGTGACCCTTTATTTCACAAATTTGTTTAAAAAAAAAGAATCCCTACTCTTAACGCTATTGCCGTTATTGTGACAGACAGCATAAAAAAAACATGCCGTCTAACATCAGCACGACAGCAGTAAGTAGAGTGGGTGGGACAAAGCAAGCTGTTCGCCTGAGCCTGCCCGGGCACCAGCAGGGTTTAACAAACCCCAGTTTTCTGGGTGAGTGACGCAACATAAGAAACACACAAGAAAACCTTTAAAGCACCCTTTGTTTCCTTTTGGATTGCCTTTCAATCAGCTCTCCGAATGGAAAAATCTTGAATGGAAAATTTCTTGTAATTACAGTTATCTGGTTGGTACGGATGCCTCTGCTGCTGTTTAGAATGGATGTGGGTGCCTCAGAGCTCAAAACGGAAACTCGTACAGATACATTTTCCCAGAACAAACAGTGGCTGTGTGCTTTGGGCAATTACTTACTTGCCCTCTTTGTTTTAGACCCTAGGGGGATCTATCTTTGATCAACAAAATCGTTTTTTGCTAACACTAACCTCAGATAAATGCTTTGTTGGCAACTGTTGAAGTAGAGAAAATTGTGTCATCTGTTGCAAAGGGCTGGAAATACACACTGTGTGTAAAATGTATTGGCGCTGATTTTATACTTATTGAATGACAGTGATTCAACTGTTCGGCCTGAATTTAACATTTGAAAAATTAAAAATTTTGTTACACACCTATGAACACCTGAATTGCATATCTACACCAAGTTAAAACATGTCCCTGTGTGCAATGTCTCAGCAGCTGTTGGGGGAGTTGTCGCTGGTGCTCACAATCAGGTTGCTTTTAATCTCTTGCCGCCATGGGCTGTCACTATTAGGACACGTTAGAGAACGATTGTTAGCTGTGACAGGCCTTTTGCTGTCTCGGGATCGTAACGGTCTGCGCTACAGGTGACAGCACAATACGTTAGCATTGGTGACACCATTAGCTTGGTGACATTAACATTTTGTGTTACGGCACAAAATGTTACCATGATGCACACAAATTGATAAAAAAAACAAAAAACAAACGGATCCAACAGAATCCTCTGAATTGACATCAAACTTCAGGTGTGCCATAATCTCGTGGGACTTTATGGGTGAAGCTTTATGGAGGACCGCCAGGCTTGCCTATTATCTGCATTTCATTAATATTTCAAATAGCGTTTAGTGGAATGTGAGGAACGTGTGATAGCACAGTTTGACCTTGATTGCAATATTTCTATATCGGTATACGTACATGGCTGAAAAACTAAAACTTCACGGTCGTCCCCGCAGTTTTAAAACACATTAACTACGCAGATGTATCCACTGCCACCGTGTCCCTCGGCTCTTGCATGTTTTCTTACTTTGTTTTGCGCTCCAAATGGCACATCTCTGTTTGCATTATCCCCTCTAGCAGGACACCACTGCTCCTGCTATCTTTATGCATGTGTGTACTCACCATATGTGCACAACTGGCTGCATGTACATAAATACATCAGACGTGCTAACAAGAACACCCCTCATCTCTCTCCATCTTCTCTCTGCCTGATGTGAGCTGTTTTAAAGCGAGGGCTGTGATAAGAGGGAAGGGTGAGTGCGGAAGTGTGGGGAGCTCATTTGGGGGAGATGTGTGTGATGCATTGTGAGAGTGTGTGTTAGGGGAGAGCGGGGCTTATTCTGCTGTCCTTGAAAGAACCATGGTTGGGTTCTTAAACCATCAGACTGAGCTGAGGGAAGCTGTAGCTATTGTCACAGCCACTCAATGTTGCTGATGAGATCTTACACTCTTTTTGAAATCTTTGTTACACTTGCTTTGATTTTGTAGCAATAATTTGAAAGACTTTACCGGCCTGCCAAGTTCATCAAACGTCTTCCTTTTGTGGCTGTTCAGAAATTGCTGAGAGAGGCTTTAGGAATAAATGAACTCATCCGTAACAGCAGTCACATGAGTGAACAAAGTTGAACCGAAGTTTTCAGATACAATACTCTGACTTCTGTCTCATACGCAGAGTTTTCAGTCACTCTAGCAAAGCAAATCTGAGATGTTTTTTTTGTAGCTTCGTAAAAGAAATGGAATTCAGACTTGTTTCCACTTTCAGATGTGAAATGAATTAACCAGGCTGTGAAGTGTCACCGGAGGGTGGCAGTATAGGCTACACTGCTAGTGGCTGTAATTCGGTAAAAGAAGTAGTGTCCTAACCAGAAGGAAAGACCAATGAGGAAAACAGTGCATCTTCCACAAAAGGAAGATGCAAAGACCTCTTCCTCAGGATTTCCTTTCTAGGAATATGTGGGATATTTGGTAAGACACCAGTCACTGTTTACCAGATCAAACTGGAAAAAGCTGGTGAGTCAAATCATTTTAAACTTTGGCATCTCAGACACAAATCAGACGCAAAGTTGTTTCCATTCCATTCAGGTATGAATACTTCTGTAAGACAAGCCAAAACAACTTCAAACCAGCATATACAGTTTTTTTGGCCTTAGTTGTTTTTTTTTTTGGTTTTTTATTTCTATTTTGAACATTACCATGAACATCTTCCACTCCTTTTCATACTCAGATATTTTAAATACACGTCAAAAATTGCTATGTAAACCCAGTCAACCCAAAAGCCTAACCCTAAAGCGCTGTTTCCACAAATGTGTGTTGGAATGTAAGTCACCCAGAAGTTCATTCATCCCAATGAGAATCTTCATAATCTCAAATAGATGTGCGAAACTCTGCCTTTTTTTTTCCCTCCGGAGTTGGCCCCGAGTGCGCTTTAGTTTTGTGGTGGATTTGTATGCCAAGAAGTTCAAATCTAAGTAGCTTGTACATGCTAAGTACATTGGCTTGGATGTAATGGAAAGCTGTGTCCCGCACCTTGCTAGTGTCAGCAAAGGTTGAGACTGAAGATCAGTCGTAGCTGATATGAGAGTAGAGACGAAGCAGAGAAAGAAGCAAGGAATGAATACTGAGAGATGCTTATACTCAGCAGAAGAAAAAGACAACCCTGGAGCATTAATGTGGTCAGCAATACGGAAATGCCCCATCCCTGTTCCTGAGGCATCTGACAGAAACATTCTAACGTTCTCAGGACAGACCACACATATTCTTTCCGATATGTGAGCCTGACGGAGAACGCTGACTGGCCTGGCCGGTTAGCTAACGTCCTCCATAAAGAACCGGGGGTCTGGCTAAGGGAGCTGAAGTCATAAAGTCTATTTATGGCATGTACAGTGACACTTCTATTCTGCTATTCCTCACCTTCCCGTATCTCTCCATCCTTACCCCACACACACAGTGTCACTCTGGAACATATTTATCGTGGGCTCAGTATGGTGGTGGAGTGGACCTGCTCCTCGGGGCTTTGATTAATATGCACTCTGGCTGGGTTTGTGTAATCGACATTCTTCCTGTCTCCCTTTTCTCTGCCTGGCTTTCTCTTTCTGTCTGCATGTTCATTTCATCTGCCACCTTGCCTGTCAAGATTTTTAAGCATCTCTCACTTCCCTCCTTTTTCCTCACGTTTTTTCATCTTCAACTTGTTGTCTCTCTTACCTCTTCACCATCTGTCTTCATCTCTGTCCCTTGTCTCTCTTCCTTATGTCAGTATGAGTCGTCAGTGTCTTACCTTGTCTCCTCGCCTCTCTTCAGTTCTTCTCACCTTTCTTCACCCCTTCACACACACACACCCACACGCAAACTCTTCCCTGTCTCCTCTCCTCTCTTTCTGCCTCATCCTCATCCCCCTCACTTCTTCTCCTCCTCTCCCTTCTACTTACTTCATTCTCACTTGTAATACTTGTCTATACTTCACCCCCCCCTCCCCTTTCACCCTGTCTCAGCTTTTTCTCCACCTCCTATCTTCTTCCTTCTCTTTGTGGTCCCCTCTCCTGGTTTCCTCCCCCAGGGTCTCTCGTCCTCTCGCCCCTTCTTTCGGCTCTTCCTCTTATTTTGTCCTCTTCTCTCCAGTTCAGTTTCCCAAGCATTCCTAACAGATCATTCAATCAGCTGTCATTGGCATTAGCGTTAGCCTTATTTGGGATTTGCTTTGTTTCCTCCCACTCTTACCTTACCCATTAGGTTCAACAGTTGGATTATTACATCCAGATCAAATCTGCTTTTTTAATAATGCCTCTGCATCTCTGCAGTACATACTGTACCCCTACTGTAAAAGTTAAAACAAGCTTGCTGAATTAACATCTTCATATCTAACAAGACCAGAAAATTTGGAAATATTTACTTTATCATGTATCATTTGAGAACAACTCCATGGGTCATTTGTTCTACCTATAATTACTATCAAATAATATACAACCTCTAGTGGTTGTGTGAGCAACTGCACGTGATGTGGAGATGAAAGGGATTTTTCTGGTGTCTTTTGAAGTGGGGTTGTGAGTCAGCAGTGAAAGCGCTCTCAGTCAGGAGAATCAGGTAGTTTCCTGACACTGAAAGGGCACAAGTCTGAACAGCAAGTGGTGAGTGAAAGCTTTCAAATGTCTGCGTTTCGCTGGTATTGGACATATGAACGGATTATAGCGCAAACATCATGGTTCCACTGAGTGAAAAGGGAGCTAACGGTATTTTGCGTTGATAGATATATACACAAGACAATAGGACAAATACATTTTCAACCTTCCTCGCCCCCTCTGCAAACCTCTGAGAATCACACTTGACACTTTAGTCATATCCTGTCGTTCTCTGGAGGAGGCTCCCCTGAAGAGAAAGCTCTGCCTTATGTAATTACAAACTATTTTGAGCTATGAAGTATGCAAAACTAATCTAGAGGTACCGAGTATTTAAAAATTAAATGATCTTGCCATGTCTACTTTCAGGGGTTTGATCAGGGTTACATCCAAATATTATATGATCAGAGCTACAGTTTCTGATTGCGTTTGACTTACAATTCATAATAATTAAATGTGGGGTTTTTTTTGTTGTTGCTGTTAATTCATTGCCTTTATTCTTTAAGATATCCTGAGTTCTGTGCATATGATTTAGGGTGCCAATTAAAGTGAAAAAGAGGGCTTTAAGAAAAAAAAAAAGAAAATACAGTTTTCAGGCCTTAAACTACTAGATGATAATTTTTGCTGCAAATAGTATTTTTGATTCAATATTCAACCAGAATTTTCTATTCATGAATTTTCTATAATTTGTATCTGCTTTATCCTATCTTAACAAATATCCGGATAGATATTATTTTAGCAAAACTAATCACACTGAACAACACCCGACGGCCCTATTAACCATTTTGTTTACCCATCAAATACATTCTATCAGCAGTCACAAATGAACCTAAAAGCACGGGGAAACAGTCGTGATAAACATGTTGTATAAGCTCATGTCAGTTTGCTGAAGCTCAAATTGGGTAATGGCTTCCATCTCGATGTGACTCGTGGATAAGGATAGGTGACTGAGCATGTTGTTGACAAGGCTCAGTATTTCAACTAAAAGCAGCTGTTTGTGCCTGGTCAAACAAGCCAGGATGATAAGGAAAGCTGACATATACAGATCATTCCACAACAAATGGCCGTCATTGTCAGCTCAAATGGCTCCCCCCCCCCCAGCTGCACTTCAGGTTCCTCCTCACCGCCGCTCTGCACAGAGCAAATATCTGTGAGGTGCTTTGTGTCGTAGAAGTTTTATTGTATTGTCACTGATATTCACGATGGCCGAATGAAAAACATGAATTTAACTAATTGATGGCAGATGGAAGAGGTCAGCCATAGATTAAACGTACGTGGGTTTCATGAGTACCTTTTTTTGTTTGTTTCGGTCCAGAAAATGATTTCAAGTGCACAATAAACCCTGTTAAAGCTCTCAAACGGGAGAAAAACTGAACAACGAAAGGAAAGCAGATTTAATAAGATAAGTACTTGAAAGCTTTAGTAACGAGTGTGAGGGAAAGTACTCAGCTGTAATTCTAAAGTCAACATGGCAGAACAACAGAGTAGTTTTAGACGCTCCATTAAGAACCCATCATCCCTAACTGTTACTGTTTGTGTTGTGGTGTGCTAGCATGTTAGGAGATGAAGAAAAAAAGAACGATCGCATAAACTGTTGTTTCATAATGTCTCCTGCATCCATGCACCATGAATGCGTTAGTATATATAAGGGAACATGTTGTTTTTAAATTAGCCTAATCGGTGTTCAGATTGTTGTGGCATGTTCCGGAACCTTTAGTGGCAATATCCATTGTGTAAATTCTTTAGTTATATTGTAACCATATACACAGTTCTCACACTTGTATGCTGGTAGTTCCTGGCACTCTTTCACTGCTGCATATGTGTTCAGGCCCCTTTTTCTTTTAAGCAACGCTTTTGCACTGCTGGACGTCTGTTGCAAGTAGCTGTCCTGCTATAAAAGAGCCAAGACATTCACTTCAGTCATGGTTTTCTGCTATCTGACAACTTTTTTTACTCTAAACTGTCTTGGTAATATTGTGAGTTCATCATTCCTTTGACATATCCAAAGCCTCCGTTACCAGAAGCAGCACAGCAACCCCACAGCATGATACAAACTTTCCTGCACCGATTATACAGCAAAGCGTGGCTTTCAATTCAGATTCCCAGAGAACTCCACTTTAGACTGTGACTAATCTACGACTGGCTTTGAAAAGCTTTTCTTGGCTCAATAGTTCCGTTCCTATCTTTGATTTGTGGTCCTCTTTGACCTGGACTCATGGAGCCGTACTCGTCTCAGTTGGCGGTGTATGTGACAAGCTGAGAGCACTACTGTGCTACTCCAGATTAATCCAGGGCAGCTGTTGTACGTGTCTTGCATATTTTTGTTTGTTTGTTTGTTGCATTTTTTTTTATGCTGTCATCTTTGGCTAAATTAAAAAGAAGCTGCGAGCGACCTGCCTTTTTTGTAAGAGGGTAATAATTCCGTATATAATTATGCCCAAAATATAATTTTGAATACATTTTCATTTGAAAGAAAAAATGCCCTGATTGTACAAATATGTTTTTTTTTATATATTTTATGAAGATATTCCGCATGCAACTCAATAATTTTGATCAGGACAGCGTTCATCTTTTTGCAAATCTTTCCGCTGTATAACACATCTGCCTGTTTTAGCCTTACAGTGCTTTCCATTAATCTGTTGGCAACTGATCGTATTGGTGACATGTGTGATTTACCCCTCTGCTGCTTTTCTGTAATACTTTGCGACAAAAACAGCAGGTTGTAAGGAAACAACGGTAAGTCAATGAGTAATTACAGAGTTGTGTGTAGCGGTGCAGCTTCTCCTCTGACAAACAGCAGGATGCACTGTCCTCAGGAAATGTAAAGATCGCCTTCATTGAACTGAGAACACTTACGCTGAGCTTAGAAAAGGGATTCTTTTAAAATGTTCCCGTTGTCATTGCTATGTTTTACACAACTACAGTACTATGTGCTAAAATGAATTTTTTTGGCGATATGATTTGTTGTGAGAAAACTTTGACTCTGTTATATTACGCCATGAGATAATCAATTACAAAAACTTCGCTTAGAAGACCACCATTGGCCACCCTTCCTGAGTCTGGTTCTGCCAGAGGTTTCTTCCTGTTAAAAGGGAGTCGTTCCTTTCCACAGTCACCTCAGGCACGCTCAGGACTGGAGATTGGACTAAAGAGAAGTTTCGGTGCAATCTGTTGATTTCTTAGCTGGGATATTTAAGTGCCTTGAGGTGACAATTGTTGTAATTTGGCGCTATACAAATAAAACTGAATTGAACTGAATTGAAAGATTATTTCCATTATTATTTCATCCAAGGATGACAATATTTATCCCTAAACTGGGAGGGAGTACTGTTTTCATTATATTAGTTTAGTTTTATTCTCAGTTTGATTCAAAATCCTAAAATCATACGTCACAATGCCAGAAAGATGTCTCTCCATTTAAGACTATTTTTCTTTCTCTGTCGAAGCTTTTCGAGAAGATTTCTGGTTTTCGGTAAACAAAGGAAAGTGCTTTTCCTACAGTGAAATGCTGTTAACAGAATCAACTTGTCGCACCATATTGCGACAGGAGTGACAAACACTTAAGAGGCTAATAGATTCTCTCCCAAACAGTAGTGAGTGAGCCCTCGATGTAGAAGTATTATCTAGTGGTGATACACATCACACAGCAGCTGGGTCGTTTCTGTACTGCTTTCATGATCTAATGTCCATGAATTTCAGACTGCTGCTTCTAATTGCCGTTTGCAGCTGCCACTGTGAGTAGCCTTGGTTGTTTTAATGAGCAACATGTTTCTAAAAAAAATTTTTATTTTCCACTTGTACACCAGAGGCCCAATCCAGTGCCATGATGTACGACTGCCTCTACCTGGAGCTCTCGGCCTCCTTAGAGCACGGCACCAACGAACTGCTGGAGGCGGCTGTGCGGACAGCCAGGGGAGACTGTGTGGGTCCAGGGTGGACGGACGGCGACCCTGGGGCAGGACGCAGGGAGAGCCTGACTAGCCGAGCCAAGCGCTTCCTGGCCGGGCTGGTACCACGTTCATATGGCCGAGACCGTGACCGAGATCGAGGGCGCTACAGAGAAATGAGCCGCCACCGGGGCAGCAAGATCCTCCGCCAGAAATCCCGCTCCTGCCATGACCTCAGTGCACTGTGACACACACACACACACACACAAATGTTGACACAGGGAAAGAAACACACTCCACATTAACACTAGCACACACCAAGTTGATACGAGGGAGGGAAAAGTATGAAATACAAAGAATAAAAAAGGGATTAGGACGGGAATGGATCGATGGAGCCTCAGCAAGATTATGAACAAGGAAGAAGATTATGGAAGGAAGGACTGAAATGCCACTGTGGCAAGTAAAGGTCAAAGACAAAAAGGAAGAGAAAGTCAGAGAGAAAAAAGTGGATGAATAGAACAGACAGCCTGTGAGGGCAATTTTGAGACACAGACAGAGAAACAGATAAGAAGGTGGGCTGAATCAGCGAGTACAATCAGCAGTCACATCAAGGTGCTGATTTCATGCTTAATGAGGGGGAGGACAGGATTCACAAATAAACACACCCAAGTAGCACGCACAAATAATGTAGAGACTCATAGCAATTTAATGTATCCTTGTTAAGACCCTGTTTTATAGCATGCAGAGTAGACGATCTAAGACATGACCCTGTAGGTTTTACAGTTAAATGATCCTTGATTTACAGTACCTCAGTGGCCAATAGCTAATGCACAGTCTCACCAGTGTTTCAGGCAATGCCATCTCAACAGCAAAACTACTTATTTATAGATATGTGTCCGCACTGCTTCCACCATTTATGTCCCATACTGATTTTGAGGATTCTTGGATTGTTGATAATACCACCAATGGCATACAGTATACTCATCTGTGACTTTTTTACAAGGTTAAATCATCAGCACCCAAGCCATATTTGTGCTGAATGCACCATGAGCAATCAGTACAGTAAACCCTTTACTGCAGGATGTAAAAGGATGAAAAAGACGATAGCGGAGAAGCTGAGACTGGACTCATTCTCGAATGAAGCTGAGTCATAGACTACAGGGATTTTCTTGAAGCAAAGGAGAACAAACAAGAAAAAAGGAAACAAATCTACCTGTGGCTCTCTGATGTTTTCTTTCTTTTTTTTCTTGTCACCCGCCGGAATTTTTCCGTGTGTTCTGACTGAATTCTGTGGGGGCTGGCCACACAGGTGACCCAAAAGAGAATGTTCTGGAAACGTTGTTCGGCTGTTTCCTCAAGCGTGCTGTCATCACTGAGACATCCTCACTTGTTTTCCACTCTCCACTGAACAATAATCTTTACCACTGAGAATAAATATGTTTTTGTTTGACATCTTTATGAGTGTTTTGTCATCTTTTTATGAAAGCGTTGGCACAGCCCTTAACCAGGTTGAGGAATGTCGTGACAGGCCGGCAGATGACTCACACGGCCTCTTAGGATGCTTGTTCCATTTAGGACTGAATAGCAGAAAGATGCAGTGTCAACACTGTGAGGCTGGAACGAAATCCTGGCTTGAAAATAGACTGCACCAGGGGAGAATATTGAACCATGTGCTTCTGACTTCAAGATAAGTGACAACTGTATTTTGGGAAATATTTTTTAAAAATGACCCATTTCGTGATGAAAATGCTAGAATTGGTGTGTTTTTAGCAGATACTTTTTCTACCATGTCTGACCTGCACCCACCCATGTAGCCATGATACCCCTGGTCCACTATCCTGTGTTCTAAATGCATTGATTTATACATGTTTTAAACTGGATGTTGTTCACAGAATATTGATTTTAAAGCAGATATTGTTATTACAATTTGACCTGTCAATAGTTCGTAAGTTTAGGTAAAGTTTGGGACAAGGTCCTCCAATCTATTTGAACCATTTTTTTTCTTTTTTTTTTCACCAATAAGCATTAATTCAAGCGAATTACTTAAACTATGTATTAGCTGATTTTTGTGACTGCTTTTAGCTTTAAAAAAAATCACCTGTCTGCTACTTTTAGCTAACTATAAAACTTTTCATTTTCTGCAAAGGATTTTGACCATTATTTTAGCTAGCTTTCTTCATACTTCGAGCCCGTTATCTCAACTAGCTAAAAGCTATGTATCAGTTGTGTTCAGTGAGCAAATTTGACCCTTTTAAAATTATTTCTAGCTCACTAATCTGTACATTTATAGCAGTTTTTTCACTGCCTATTCATACAGCTCTATCCATTACTTTAAATAACTATTTCAACACTTTATCTACTAATTTTTAGTTTCCATCCATAGTCTATCAATTAACAGTTTGTTCGATTGTTTTAACTTAACTAATTTTGAAAAAAAAAAAAGTTGCATTGAAGGTTATAGTGAGTGTCAGCTGACTTCATTTTCATTATAGATGAGCCCTGATTAAGACCTTCATTGTGGAAGCTTTTACATGCGTCTGTGGTCCAAAGCTTGTTGGTGCCTATAGGAATGCCAGCTACCCAAGGACCTGCCAGCGAACGAGGCCATCTGATTGAAGGAGTCTGCCTTTCTGATTGAACTGGACTGAAAGGTTGCTGCAGCTGCAATCACTAAGCCCAAGTTATTGAAGGCAACTATCGGCTGGCCTCAAAAAGTTTTACAAAATCGTTCCAACAGCTCAGTAGAGAAAATAAGGATACTACCCAAGATATGTTTAGCAAGGGAGATGACACACTGACCTCAATTGGAGATTTTTTTTCAGCTGTTGTATCTTACAACTGCAAAGTCAACTCTGCAGTGCCAAAACCTTTCAAAATTAAACATGTCCAAAAATGGTTAAGGTTATTGGGCTAACTTGGTTGAAATGCCATTAATACATTGAATGGACCTCGGGAACAGTGCCTCTGGACTCGAAAACTGGGTCGATGGTCTTCCTTCTTAAGATAGGGGACGAGGTATTAGGGGATCTTACTCTTCAGACTCCTGTTAAATGCCATGTTACTGATGAGAAGAATGAGACAGACAGTTGAGCTTTGGATTTGGGAGGAACAGTGAGCGCTTTATCCAGGCTGTTGACCAAATTTTCATTTACAGATCACTGTAGCTTATCTGAATGTGTGATGTGTTCTTGGAGAAAACTTGTGACCGGGTTCCCTGGAGAATTCTGTTGGTAATGCTTTGGGTGTACAGGATGCAGGGCTGCCTCTGCATGCTGTTGAGTCCTTGTAAAACTGTATTTGTAGCTGTGCTTGCATGCTCAACAGGAAGTCAGAATGTGGGTAGCAGCAGTGATGGAGATGAGGAGGTAAAACCTGGTGATGTAGTGCTTCTGTCGCCATTTCAGGAGGGTGAGTGTAATTTATTTATTCTTTTTCTTTTCAGTGAATGACGGAATTGGCTACATTCACTCCCTTACCTCCCTGTGTTCTTTCAGTCATAACACAGCAGGCCTCAATTACAGGTAATGTCATGAGGGCTATATCCAGTCATGAACTATGAAAGGTATCCTCGGCCACTCCGGTTTCTGGTCCATCTTAGCGGGTGTAAAGAGGAGCGCCTCAGGCTAAAAAGCGAGAGCACTGCATCCAGTCACATGAGATCATATCAGACAGTTTTCAGGTTCTGATGCTGGTGCCTGGAGTGGATACCGTGAAGAACTCTTGAGGGAAGGCAAACTAGCAAAGACTTAGAAGGGTTGAAGAGAGGGAGAGAATCAGACAGATACTGGGTTGGAGGAATGCTTTGAGGAGTAATGGTTGCTTGGAGACCGTTGTCAGGGAGACGGTGAGTCCTTTGGCATCTAAAATGTCCTATATTTATGTTGATATTCACAAGGAGGAGGGTTTTTTTTTGTTTGTTTGTTTGATCTGACTTTTTTTCTCCCAGTGGGTAAATGAAGAGATTGACAGCGATCAGCTCGCACAGAGGGTGACTCTTCAAACTGGAGTTCATGCAAGGCGTCGGGCGGAAAGGAAAATGAAAGAATGGTTTTTATCGCACTTAAACAGGTCAGAAATCTGTCAGACGATAGCCCCCATTTGACAGCAACACAGACACCCACAGGAAAAAGAGGAGGGAACTGGGGACAGCATGATAGAATTTGTTTCTCTGGCACCCTATCAGTCTCTCAAAACTGTGACAGATCTTCTCCCTCTCTGTGTTTTTTCCGTCGCTGACTCATTCTGTGGGCATTTTCTGTGATTCTCGGGCAAAAGCATACTTCTCGAGAGCACGAAAGACAGAGGGAGCTTAGAAGATGAAAAACCACCCACTGTGTGCCAGAGAAAGCTTGTCGAACTTACTCACTTTGCAGTAAAGAAAGACTATTTTTGGTAAGCACTGTGGATAACTAATGAAAGGTATATTTTCCTGAGGTATGGGTGCAAAGATGTAAGCACAGAGGTAATATTGGTATATGGGTATGCGGGGGAGGCAGAGATGGGCACAAATTGGGTGAATGCAGTGCCAGTGAATCTCAGGGGGATGCATGTGATTTGTCTTCAAGAAGCAAGAGCACAGTGTAGCCCAAAGGTCATTGTTCCTCTGCTTTGTTTAATGAGTGCACAGAGATGATTATACATGTGCAGAGCTTCAACAAACAAACAGCAAAAGGGAGTGAGATTGAACCAAACTATTGTCTAAATATCACCCATGGAGGGAAGCACATGTAATTAATCTGGCTTGGTCAGAGCCGGAAGACAATGGTGAAGCCTGAGGCCAGGTGACAGTAATGACAGGTTGCAGCTGAATCCAAATCAGCCGATTTGAAGGCTGAATTCCTCATGCAGAGCTCTCTGCACCTTGAGTAATGTGGATTAATATCAGGACAAAAGTTGACAGCAAAGCCATGTGTTTGGCAAAATAAACCAGGATGTCATCAGGATGTAAGAGCTGATGTTAAGTCATGTAAAATAGGCGTATTTCTGTCTATTTTTCTTTTTAAAGGAAATATTCCAACCTTTTGGTAAGTAGAAAATGTGTTTAGATTTAGACATTTACTATGTGATGTTGAGCTATACACGGGTTAGCACCGGAGTTGCATTCACGTGGCAACTTTTGATGATGTGGCTCCATTTCCAAAAAGGTTTTGGTGCTGTGTAAAATCTAAGCAAAAAAAACCCCAGAATGCAATGATTTGGAAAGCTCATAAAGCTCATGTTTTTCATGAAATGGCAAAATGTCACACTTACAACATTTGCTTTTTATGTTCTACAGTGAAAAAGAGGCGTTGGTTTATGAGATTTGTCCCGACCTTTTCCGTAGAATTTCATCACTGAAGAGCAGCCTAATGCCACGAAGACAAAATGATAAACTTAATTTATTGTTCATAAAAAAAACATCTGGAAACACATGCAGTGTGTTTGTGTGAGGTGGTTTAGCCTACTGAAGAGGAGATTTTTTTTCCCATTGTTTTCTTTCAATCAAGCTTCACGGGCATCAGAAGTGTGGTGAAAACATCAACTATCACGGTTAAATAGTTCTTATGTTGCTTTTTACAGGAGATGCTGGCCCAGCATGGACTGAACGCTAACCTGAGCTCACAGAAATAACAACCTTTTAAGTGTGAAAACGACCTGCACTTCAGGGTGAACTGAACTCGCTAATCTTTTTTTCAATCCCGTCGATGGATCCAAGCGATCCACTCTTACCATGAGCCACTTGGCTGTGGCTGCTGTGAGGTTTCCAGGCAAACACCCCTCAGCTTTAGTGTGTTTGACCAGGTTTTGCTGCGTGACGTTACATAAAGTGCCTGCTGGAGAAGTGAATATTTATGTCAACCCTCTGAAACCATGCGAAACACATCAAACAGCGTTTGGTTGTATTATTGTGTGATCAAAGTGAATTATATCTGCCTGGAGTCGTAAACGACATCAAAATGTCAGCGCGAAAGGATTTTAAAGAAGAATACGCATGAAGTGGCAAAACAGCGAAAGCGTCCTTCACTGAAAGAAAACAGCCATTTTAATTGCTATTTGAGCAACAGAAATCTAGAATACACACAGGGATACAATCTGACTTTTAAAAATATCAAACATCTGCAACTGACAACCTGCTTTTCTCTGCTATAGGAAAGATCAACAAGGTCACCGAAGAACAACTTGTTTTCTTGGAGAATAATGCATGTGGCCCAGATTTTTCAAATCTTTCAACAGAGCAAATTAAAAGTTATTTCACCACAGTTGTACTGATGTACAATTCATACCAAAGACTCCACTCATGAAGTCAAAATATGCAGACACCAGAGGAATGTCTTTGCATTATTCCTAAACTAAATCACTGCTTTGAAAGTTTTCCTTTGGATCTCGGCTGCCTTTTCACTCCTTTTCCAGTCAATAACAAGCCACTTCACACCGACCTATAAATCATTCAAAGAAAAAATTCCCCCATCTCAACCAATGTTGTGACTACAGGTTAAAAAAAACTTAGCAAAGAACCAATTTTATCGTATCTGCAACAGGCTGCTGTTACTGTCACAAAGACCAGATTTATTTCCATTTCTGCGGTTGCATCTACAAATGATGCTAAAGACAACAAGACCTGACAGTCATAAAATAATGTTTTTACACCAACAAGGAGATTCTAAAAAGATCTAGCAATGTCCTTAAGCAAGAGGAAGAAAAATATAGTGATGCACCAGGACGTTCAGTTGATCCTGTTACTGTTCACTGTGACCTCATCAGAAATGGTCTCCATGGAAGGGTGGCTGTCAAAAAGCCATTCTAAAGGAAGGGAAACAGGGAGAAAAGGCTGAGCTATGCCAAGTGACACAAGAAGTGGACTGAAAATCAGTAGCATCAGGTCTTATAGAGGGATGAATCCTCCCCAGAGGCCGGAACTCAACATTATCGAAGCAGTGTGGGATCATCTGACAGAGAACGGAACAAAAGGCAGCCAGCATCCAAAGAAGAGCTTTGGGATGTCTTTCAGGAAGCCTGGAGAACTATTCCTGAAGACTACTTAAAGAAATTACACAAAGCTTGTCAAAGAGAGTTCAAACCGTGTTGAAGAATAAAGGAAATATGTTTTATTGAATTTCCATTTATGTTGGCATGTTTCTCCACATCACTGTAGCTACTTCCTGTTTCCCTGCTCGAGACACTTGCTCAGGGCTGTACATCACAATATCTAATGTTAGAAATGTCTTTGAATTCTGAGATTAAGACACAAAAACAGACGGTTACAATAAATGTTCAACATTTGATACAAAGGGAAACCCAACAGTCTGGCACTGGGGCCTCTCTCCAAAGAGAGGCATCTGCCAAAGAAAGGCCTTCCCTTATAAAAATCAAGGTATAATCTCTTAAGATCACCTCCACTAACTCAAGATCTGTTCATCTTATACTCACTGAGATAAGAGAAACGCCTCCACTTTCATGTTGTACAGTTTAGATTTTTCACTACCAGAGTGGAATCAACCCAAATGTGACATACAGTGTACTAAAAATAAGACTTACAAAACAGATGTGGCAGCTGCGTGTCACACCTCTAAGATAAGAGTCGCTCACCTCAGTCGGCAACCTGAGGCAGGGGAACAAGAGCTAGAGAATAAATGTCTCTCTAGTGGTCCCTAGTGGCTGAAAATGTAAAAATCAACAAATGATTTAGAATTAATATATTTTTTATTCAATTGGATTGAATTGAGGGAAGGAGGGACCACAAAAAGATGACCCAAATATGAACTTCTCATTCAAGAATGTCACTGAAAAGCTTCCTCTTCTTGGACTCTCCGGTCTGTATTTCCTGCCAGTGGGCTCTTCGGAGTACAAAGTGGGAGAGGGCGAACTTGGCCCAAACGTGCCGCGCAAACTGATCCGATCTCAGCTGGCTCTCACTTGGAACTGGAAGGGGAGGATAGACAGCAGAGGGAGTCGTGAGGAGGGAATTGAGCCGGCGGCAGTGTGTGATAATGTGTAGAAGTGATTGACAGCTGTCAGTGTTACCGAGTTCCTGAGCGATGTTTTGCCTCTGACTGACTGAAGCGCAGTTCCACGTGGCTTCAAGGACCCGACTGCCCACCCTCGAGCAGGCCATTTGAACATATTGGCCCTGGGAGGACAAACAAGTGCGATTACTGCTTTATAATTAAGGCTTTTGGAACACTTTCAAAGGTGTATCGTGACATTAAAACCACTCAGTTAAACCAGGATATTATGTGAACATCGTGTACCTCCAGTCTCTTGAGGATCTTGCCTCTGCCTTTGTCGCTGGACGTGGTGATGAGCGCCTGCAGGACGTGGCTGCCAGCGGAGTCTGAAGCCATTCTGAGGAGGTCCGCGGGGCTCAGGGTGCGTAGGCTGCTAAGGAGGAGCGAGCGCTCCTTGAACTTCGCCAGCGCCTGGACCAGCCGGGAGCCGTGGTAACAGATGGAGGTCAGGGGGACCTGAAAACAACCAAAAGAAGGGAGGCAAATACTTCACTTCGCTGCAACTGCAGCTTCATCATCCGACCTTTTCAATGCAGTGCTGGATTGTTGAGCCTGCTGAAAAGTGTCAACTCCAGTTAGGCCATCTGATAAGGTTTACCTCTGTGTTTACGGCGCCCTCTGCTGTGTCAGAGTGGTAGTACACGTCGTAGGTGAGCAGCGACATGAAGAGAGGGAGGCAGGTGTCATGTCGAGAGCCGGGCTCAGCGCAGTGGAAAGCCTGAGGGCAGCAAGACATGACCTCCATTATTCAGAAATCAAACAGAAAGTGATTATGTGAGAAAAAACACAAAGTTTTTATGTTGCCCCTCCCACTCTTCTTTACAAAGTTGGATCAGTTCATTTAGATTTGTGTGCATTCATTTATGCACAGACCTCAGAATTTGAGGTCTGGACTGTGACTGAGTCATTGCAACACTTATGATTCTTCTCTTTTTCAGACATTCTGTTGTAGATTTGCAGCTGTGTTTGTGATCATTGTCCTGTTGTTGACCCAGTTCCAGCCAAGCTTTAGCCAACCTTCATGGTGGACACAATGACTGCAAGGTGTCCAGGTCCTGTGGCTAAAGTGTTGTTCACCTAATTTCAAAACGAATTTTGTCCCCACACATGAAACCTCAGAACTGCAGTCACTAAACCAACGGGTAACGGCGCCACAGGCTTACACAAAGAAGGCACTGCATCATCTCGTCCTGCTTCTCTCCACTTTCTGCACAGCTTTCTGCCAGCTGGACGATCACACCCATGTGACCTGCGGCCAAGATGGCCTCCACGCCCTGGACCAGCTCGTCGAAAAACCTCGGGAACTGCAAAGAAAGAACCGGAAGAGGAGCCATGGAGGGAAATCCCAGCAGTTGTAAAACTTTCTCCCTGCTGCTCAACCACAGTCTGACTTACCAGTTTGTACTTGGCCAAGGCTGCCGTTAGCCTCTGTATGGGGAAGTTGGCGATGGGATGGAGGGCTAAGTTGACCACGTGGCCCTTCAGGTGATTCTTGTATAAGTCACAGAGAAGAGATTTGGGGGACAGCTGTATGACTGTCTCGATGAGGCGACTGGAGGCCTGGTCCTTCAGAAAGACCAGAAGTGGACTGCAGGGCAAGTAAAAAAATAAATAAGTAAAAAAAAAACCCTCATGGAATAAACATCTCAACATTCGTCACGATTAGCTTCAAGCAACCACTTTGGGAGTAAAGCAAAGTAAAAAACCTCTGCGCCTAACCTAACTCCAGGAGCGGCACTGCGACTCGTCAGGTACTCCATGGTGCGTCTGAGGAGCTGCTTGCAGAGTTTGGGTCGTTTTCTGTGACTCACGGTCAGCATGGTCTGGAACACTGCGCTGGCGACGGCGTCTGTAACACTAACTGCAGAGAAAGCTCTTTTTCACAACTTAAAGGTTAAACTTAAAGGCTGCTGCAGGTGCGCTGCTGCCACCAACTGCAACCTGCTGCATGTCAGAGTACACAAGCTTCAGATCATCCTGTTGCAGGTGGAAGAGGTTTTCAGCACTGTGATAACACACATAACGCTCAAAGCTCTGTGTTTTGCCACATTATAAATGCTTCCAGGCTTCCATCGGTGCATGCGTATGTGTTAATGAACCAACTGAACATTATTTCCTTGTTTTTGCCAGTCGGCTCCGCTAAAAGCCACTTATGTTAGTCTGCAGTTTGTGCATTCGCCCTGAGGTTATTCACTGACTGATTCCTTTTGTTCGGCTACTAAAACAGCAAGATTGGATTTGACATAGAAAGGCGAAACAAAAGTCTAGACAGTGCTCTATTCAAAAGGCTTCCCTCGGGGTCTTTCTCTTGGACTCTGCTGTGAGAGGCCTGCTTGCATTAAAACAGGACATAACAAAGAGGTAAGAACATTCAGAAAAGTGCGAGGAAACAAACGTCTGGCTGAGACGAAAAATTAAATCAGCTAAACAATTAAAAAATAACAATCCTAATTTAAAATTTGATGGCTGCAACAACAACAAAAAAATGTGACGGAGGCATGTTTACCCTTTTGTCACAGCAGCTTCGTTTTAATGACTGATTGTTGTGGTTCTTCAGAAGAATGAGGTCTGATACTGTCCTGCTGAGGTCACACATGTCTCAGGTGGTGGTTTCCATCTTTGGCGTTAATACGCAGAGATTTCCCGTGACTCCCTGAATATTTCCAACTGTAACTGTCTTGCATTAAGAGTCTTCTTTTGCTACTTATTGCTGATAGAGTTTATCACAAAATGATGAGCCACCACTTCTCATTGACTGGAAGCACGAAACTTTTTTTTTTTTTTAATGTTCCTTTTATACCCAATCCTGGCACCCTCACCTTTCACCGACTGATCTGCTACTTATGTTTCACAACCTTTTCTGTATTTTCATTTTTCTTAATTCCTCAATATTTAGAGAAAAGAAAAACATGAAACCTTCTTTGTAGTAGCACTAGAATTATCCCCCTCAGTTCCCAAAAAAACTCCTCTACGCTCAGGTAAAATGGCGAGGATGAATCCCGATGAACGATGACTCACGGTTGATGTTTTCCATCAAGGTCTCTGTGAGGCTCTTTAACTCGTACCAGAATGACGTGGGGATCTCAAAGTCTGTCAGCTGAGGGGCAATGTTGCGCTCTTTTGCACCTAGTTAAAAACAAAAGAAAAACAAGAATGTCAAAAGAGAAACGACGACACGAATACAAAACTCAAAGTGAACGCGCCTCTGGGTGCAGAGGTCCTGACATGGCCTCAAAGAACCAGAGAGATCAACCACTTTATTTTCTTCCCGTGTTTCCGGAGGAAAGGATCGTGAGGTTGGAAAAAAGAGAGGGAAAAGAAATGGTAGAAATTCTGCATTTTTTTGGAGAAGAATCCCCTTCCTAAATTGTTTACCGGTCCTGGTGTTGCTCATGGAGATAATTAAAGTACTTTCAACCCTTCCACACCACGAACGTTAACTATGATGATGATGATGTGCGCTTCCACACTGCTGGGCGATAACGATCTATAAACCGTGACGGCAAACAGCTGCACCAAGGCCCCAAAGTGGATTTTAATGAGGTGCTGCAACTGTACGCACAGAGAAACGGAGAGAGAGAGTGAAAAGAAAACCAGAAGGACGTGGAGGTCACAGAACTCCACAAAGACGGGGGGAGTTTGGGGAATTTTACACTTTCAGTTCTTTTTTAAATTTTTAAATTTTTAAATTTTTTATTAGTTAGTTATTAATTAGTTTTTCATCAGTTTTGATTACTTCTTGGAATTAGTTAAAGAGAAAGTCAGCCACAAACAAACTTCAGAGACTCCGTGAGACCTAAAGAACTCCAGGCAGCAGGTAGTCCGGGGCTTTTTTACGTGTCATGTTCGGCCGAATGTAATTATGTTACTAATCTAAACAGTGGAAAACTGCAGTCAAGACAGCGAATTCAAAGAGCCGTGTCCATCATCATCATCATCATCATCATCATCGTTTAGCTCAGATAAAACGGGTATTTAGGAAACATGGCACTCACAAAGAACACAGCCCATCTTTTACCTCTTATTTTTGTAAAGATCATGAATGGTTATAATGAGAAAATTGTGTGAATTGTAGCCTAACGTCCATGTAGTGTCCATATATATAATAAATAAATAAATGGCAGAAAACCCTGTAAACGTGTGTGACATGAAGAGATTTTAAGTGAACAGAGCTGACGAGTACAGAATGAGAGATTGGTTGTCTCACACTCCAAGTTATTTAGGACAGACATCCCCTTCAGAAAGCTTTCCGTATATATCTGCGACTGCACGCTAACTGGTTTGTACTGATGGGATTTACAGCAATATAACAATCATCTCCGTTTGATTCAAAGGGCCAAATAATGGTTCAGTTTCTGGAACTAGAGCCTCCAGCTGTTTCAGTTCTGGTGCTGCTGGCCGAAGTGCACTTACAGTTATTGTTACTGATCTGCGTGGGTATCTGTGTCTTACAGCAACCGACTGCTGCAATTGTTCATCCAAAGTTAAACGCCTTCTCTGAGTCGGCGGCACAGCAGACAGATTCTGAGCAACCGCCGTGTCTCGGGACATCATTATCTCAGGCATGAATCAAATAAACAAAGAGGAACTGGCACGAAAAGAAGATGACGTGCATGACTCCAGAGCTTGGAGTCCCGTTTTAGAGTTTTCCCCTGAATCAAAGTAACCCAGTGATTGTTTCTTTAGGTGCCCGATCACAAGGAAAGAAAAGGTTTTATCTGCTAATTTGGCGTACTTTACCCCATCTGAAGTGTCCACATATCTAGGGACCACCTCAAGTTTTAACAAATTAACATATTTCCAATCTACAAATTTGTAACACTCTGTTCACATTGCCCTAAAACCTCTATGGGTTTATCTGTGGGTGAGTGTCTTCTTCCTTCCTGCTGTTTGAGTTTTTTTGTCGCTTCCACTTTGCCTCACATTTCCAATTTAAAACAGTCGCCGGTTCCTTAAATATAAATTAAATATTAGCCGTCTTCTGTTTCAGACACACTGTCGTGCAGCAAAGGATGGGCGGCCTGATGTTTTGTCTGACACATTTTGGATACTGGTCTATCACCTGCCGTCCTCTGGGCTTTCACTTAATAAAGTCAATAATCTATCACTTCGGAACCCCCCACCCCTGTGTTAGGAAAATCTCACAGCGTGTGTGTCTTTACCTGCTCGGGCCTCGGTGCGAGGAGGTCCGATGCAGCCTGCCAGCACGTGTAAAAGAGTGCGGACCACATGTGAGCCGTAAACGTGCCCAATGAACTCTGAGCTGTTATCTCGCACCACCTGACTCAGAGACAACACCTGGGCCTCCAACACTCCACTGCTGTCCTCCTCCTCTTCTTCTTCTGTGGTGGAAGATGGATCCCTCTGTGATGACTCTGCAGTGCAAATGCACAGCTCACACTCAGAGAGCCGTTTTCATGTGATTTCATTTCACTCTGACAGAAAAAACAAAACAAAAAAAACGTCCTAAATCACACACGTTATCTTACCCATCCATCTGGACGCCTGTCTGAGCGCACTCTCCACTACATGCCCCCCGCAACGGTCGCAGGAGACCGCCTTTAACTCAGAGCCCGATTCGCCACCCAATTCAGCCAGCACGCCCCCCACCTGGTCGGGGCTGGACAGCAGGAGCAGGCGCTGCAGCGTGATGCTTCCCGTTTGGTCCGTCGCCACCACGGACGCTTTGCCTTTTACTTCCATGAGGACGTTCTCCACAAACATCTCTAGAGAAAATATTGAGAGAGTGTAAAGTTCAAAACCATGGAGTTGGCAGCTGAACCTGCTCGTTTTATGTGTCTGTAATCGGCAGAATAATGTCAAATTTATATGCAAGTCGGAGGAGAATATCTCAAAGTGAGTGAAATCTACATCAGTGAACATCTTGTAACCGATTGTTTGGCCAAAAGAAGGAAATATCTTCGGCAATCAGGAAAATAAAAAAGTCCAGTTGCACTTATTCGAGCTCTGAGCGTTACCATGACACACATGGAAAAGAACTGCTACAGACTCAGGTTAGATGGTTACTTGTTAACGATTAAACCAATCTGATTGGAGAGTTCAGCTGAGCAACTCCGTCAGGTATTTGATCAGGAGTGTTGAGGCCAGGACAAAAAGCCATGCGCGTGCAGAACAGAAACAGAGATTTGATGTGTACTTGTACTTCTTTTCACAAATTCCTACAAGGCGAGACGAGCTTCAAGACTTAAGTCTCCATCTTGGCTCCACACCTTCACAGCTTTCTTTTTTAGGTGCAGTGAGGTTGACGCAGGCGTACCTGCTCATTTTCACCTGCGACAAAGATTGTTCCGAAACTTCATTTTCATCTTTGGAAAAGTATAAACTTTTGATCCTGGTGTGCACCAGTGATTTTGCCCAGTTATGTTAGTATATCACTAACAGATAATGTCCACACACTGTTTATTTTCAAACTTCACTCCATCCTCCTACCTCTTTCCTCATCATCTTCGAAGCCTTCACCGAGTCTTTCCCCCACTCTGCGGAAATAGCCCACACTCAGAGCATCCAGGCGCTTCTTGCCACCATCTCCCTGGCTTTTTGGTCCTTCTTCACCTCCCCTCCTCTTCTTCTCTGCTCCTCCTTCTCCTCCATCTTTACCGGAGTGGGTCCTCTTCTTTCCTCCCCCTTTCTTCAGCCTCCTTCCCTCCTCTTTTGACAGCATATCTTGAACCTTAACACACAATATCACAAGTACAAAGAAACAATTTCATGGTCTATAAAAGAATATGTTCAATTTGACCACACTTATAGCAGTTCACACTTATAGTGCAAATATGCCAATTAGATTGAAAATAACTAATATACAGAGAGGAAGCGGCTATACTTGTATCTAGATCGATATACATGTGTATTAGCTACAAGAAAGGTAATGCTGAATTGTCTCAGTGTAGATGAGCGTGTTTTCTATCTGGTCAAATATCGTGGCTGAACATTAGAGAGGAAGAGAAATTAAAACTTAAATTCAAAGGATGTTTATCTGTTCGATTACGTGAATTCAAGCCGAATTTAACGCTTGCTACTGATGTTTCAGATAAACTTTATAAGTCTGGCGCTACTGTGGTTATACTGTGGTTATCCCTAATAAAAATTAAACGACATTCTGCACAAGCAGCTCGGCTAAAAAAAAGCGTCCATGCTTAACTCGCTGCACCGACACAGCGACATAAACCACCTAGATATTTTTGCCGGAACAAACAGACGTTTCACAGACCGTTAAGGCTGAGGGTATTCGCTTGTTACGCAAAAGCCCACATTTCAGACTCAATATCAGAAAAAAAGAAAGAACATTTAACTCACGTGTGGAACTTGTGGCTCTAACTGGAGCGGTTTTGTTGTTGGCGCATGATGATGACGTAGAATTTTCAAAGTTTAATTTTATGGTTCTTCTTCTTTTTCTCTCCCCTGTTACTCAGAAACTAACACAACTAAAAAACAGTGACGCAAATAGATGCTCAGGAAATAATAATACATTTTAGAACGGGCCTCGTTCTTCTCGTGTGAATGTGTAAAATAATGACTACAAACACGAAGTAATATATTTGTCCTTCTCTATTATCGCCAGCAGAGGACAGCAGGGTAACTCCCGTGACAGAATGAATCACGACTGGAAATTGTTCACGGACTAATCTGTTATCCCTAATTGGACTAGCATGGGTGTGGACCTGTATGACGAGGCTTGTGACTCAATGAAAACAAAGAAATGAATACACTGTGTACACAGTGTACAGCATATTATTGTATTTTTACAATGGTATAAATGGAATTTGTACCACATTTGGCATATACCACAAAAAACGTGGTATAAAAAATCCGCTCAACCCTTACTGTCTGTACATGTAAAAATTGCAATAAAACCTTGAGTCTAGACTGTGTAAATGAGAAGTTTTGCTTTTTGAAATAGACAGACAAGTCAAGGGGAGATTTCTTTTTAGGTTAAAGCTTATATTAAAGCTTATATTGTTCCCTGCAAGAAAAATTGTGACCCAATCAGTCAGAGTATTCTTTGGTTCTTCAATTAGTGTAAATAGTTTAATCTAGCTTCTTTTTTGTCTTTGAATGGATGAAGTATTTTTATGTGGGATTGGTTTAATTATTGAGAGCACACACACAATTCCGTGTCTGACTTTTTTTTCCCACTGACGAATCTAATATCAAACAACGTAATCTAAGGTTCTGTGTTGGGACTTGACATTTATGATGAAACAAGCACCCATTCACCCTTATACAGAACGTCATTGCTCTTGCTCTGGAAAATGACAAAACTCTATTTAAAGTTTATGCTGGGGTGTGTAAGTAAATGAATCAGAGGTGAAGCAACTGGAGATGTTGAAATTTTTGATAACCATGGAGGAATACGGCTCTTAACATTTTTTGCATGTACATAGCCAATGACACATGTAGTATTTAAAAAAAATGACAGTGTTGTCAAAATCCCTCCTCACAAAATTTACACAAAGATGTACAAAAGTGAAAGCAATTTGTTAGATTGGTAGGAAGTTGGTAGGAAGATAGTTTTGATTTTAACCAACATTTTAACCACACTATTCACACAGCTTCAAAAGTCATGGTGACAGTCGTCCATTCAGCTTGTTTGCAAGTTGACTCATATTTTACAATGGGCAACCAAAGACTTACACAGAGATGCGTGGCGCCCCGTGGATGAATTTATATGACTTCCTCCGAACAAGCAGCTGTGTTTCAGGTGGTAAAAGCGGCCATCTTCCAGTAAGGGGATGAATAATTCGATCCCTTGACCCTCCACAGGTCAAAGTGTCCTTGGGCATGATACTGAACCTGCCACAATCACCCCAACTAATTGCCTCTTGATAGAAGAAACAAACTGCAGTTAAAAATAAACAAGATGTCACCACCGATTTCCGATTTATGGAAGGGAGATCAAAATGTTGTGTGGAGTAAGGAGTAAGTTTGAGAAGTAGCGACCATGGGAACAAACGTGATTTAATACACAAATGAAAACACCTCTCCTTGAAATTCATGTAGCCTAACTATTACAGTCTTGATTTGACTGTTGCAGACACAACATAGAGCTCTATACTTTTAAAATAAAGCAATCAGTTATTACTTTTTGTTAAGCTAGCTCCATATCAACATAACAGTCATTGGTTGTGTTATAAACTTGCCAGCTATAAAGTTAGCTTTACCGTACTGACTTAGGCTTCCAGACATTAACCTTATCAACCAAAACTAATTTAGTGGTTTGAAGCACATGATACTACTTTGCACAATTCAGGAACAGTCTGACCGTTCCATGTGAATTCTTTATTCAATAAATAACTAGTCGGCCAAGTACTATCTGGTTAAGAAAGAAACTTTCAGTCACACTCCTGGCCATTTTGTCCCAGCTTGAAGCAGAAAACGCAGTAATGATTAGAAAATGACGACCTAAACTGAGGTAGCAAATATGTTAGACATTGGATGCTTTTCATTATACTAACAAGTCTCTCTCACACATCTAATCTTCTTCCAGAAAGGATGTGCGAGACAGATGTGAGGAAGAGGTGCCAGAACTGCTGAATGAGAAGCCCTTGGTTTAATTTAGTTTGTGTAAGAAACATTCATTTTTTTAATGAGACAATGTCATAGATGATGTATAACACTAGACGGATCATAAAAAAATGTGATGCTTCACAAATAAAAACAGAGTGCAGTGATTTGCAAATCTAACAAACCAATATATTGTTCACAGTAGAACATCTAAAACCATGTCAAGTATTGAAAGTGAGATATTTTACTATTTCATGAGAAATATTAGATCATCTTGAATTTTTTTGGCAGAAACAGCGCTTTCAAAAGTGACATAGAGAAAACAGCTGGAGGAACATGCTGCCACGAATTAGGTTATTGGAAACGGGCCAGCAACATGATTGGATATAAAAAGAGCACCTTAGAGAGCCAGAGTCTCTCAGAAATAAAGATGAGCAGAAGTTCAGCAATCAACAAAAAAAGAAGAAGAAAAAAGCAGCATCTAGAATATTTTCGAAATAATGGATCTTGATACTCTGAATTTATAATCATCTGCAGTACATATTACAATTTAAAAAAATCCGACAACATCTGTATGCAAGGGATACAGCTAAAAATCCATATTGGATGCAAATGTTCTTTGGCACTTCCTACCCTTCCTGAAATTGGTACCTTTAAACAAAGTTCACCGCGCCATCCACAAGTGTAGGTTAAAGCTTTATCATGCAAAGAAGAAGAAGCCACATTCCCCCATAATCCAGAAACATCACTGTCTTCTCTGGGCCTACGCTTATTTAAGATGGACTGGAGCAAAGTGGAAAACTGTTCTGTGTTCAGACAAATTGAAATTTGAAATAGGTTTTGGAAATCAGGGACACCGCATCCTCTGGACGGAAGAGAAGAGCGACCGTTCAGCTTGTTATCAGTACTTAGTTCAAAAGCCTGAATTTCTGATGGAACGGAGCGCGTCAGTGGCTTACTGAACTACCAGCTTGCACATATAGAAAGTCACTATCAATGCCACGAGTTGTTTGAAGCAACTTGTCCATCCAAACAACTTCCTTTTCAGGGCCTTGTATATTTATGCAAGACAATGCTAAATCGCATATTGCATGTATTACAGCATGACTTTGTTGTAGAATGTAGTAGAACGATATTTATTTACATTTTACACAGCGACCCATCCTTTTTTAGATTTGAGGTTGTACATTGAACTTAATTTCTTGAGGACTTCAACATCAGCACAAGTATAATTGTTCTCTGCTTATTACCTTTCTGGTATGTAGCTCCAAGTGACAACTCTACTGCTGTAATAGTGGTTAGATAGATATACTTGGCAGATTACTTAGTGTTTCAGACGAAAATACAGAAAATGAAGAATAGCAGAGAATCTTAATGGGATAACAAAAGTTTTTGAATGCAAGAACTGGGGGTTGAGAGCAGCCAGAGCAGCAGATAAATCAGCAGAGCTCCAGTTGGCTTTGTCTGTTTGTTTTCATCTCCAGAGCAACTGCAGCAACGCATGAATCAGCTCCCGCACACAAAACCGGGAATGAATGCTGCAATTAAGTAAACTTGAGAAATCAGACATATTACATCACACCATTGTAATCACACAGACCTCCTGATGTCATAGGCAGCTGCTTATTATGAGTAATATCAATCAGAGCAACAGTGCAAATGATAACATTAAATATGCCACTAAGAGGGAACATTGAACGTTGAGAAACAACCATCAAAACGGATACTTCTGTTTTACTTCAGATCATCATTCTTTTTGGTGAAATTGGGAAATTTATCCTCTGACTGCTAATCGCGTCTGAAACATGCTGGTCAACTATTTTCAGTTAGCTATTTTCCCATTGATATTGTGATGCTAAGACTTTTCCTGTGCTATGTTTGATACTAGCAAACAAACTGCCTTTTAGCCTAACAGTTAGCCTAACAGTTCGGCCTTCCTATAACTTGGTGAACCATAACTTTTGTTCTGACATTTAAAAAAAACAAGCACAATGTTTAATTATAAGCGTTGCATTTAGCAGGGCGATGAAATTACTATCGGTTCGGTCGATCTTTTCTCTCTTTTCTTTAAAGATTTTATCATCAATATATTGCCTACACTATATGTACGGGACATACAGGAGAATCGAAATGCTGGGTCTCTCTCATCTTGAGAATAAAAAAAATAAATCCCATATCCAATCTCCTCCCTTCCCCTTTAGATTTGTCTGCTTTCATCCAAACGAAACAAACAGAGGCAATGGGCAGAGGTTACGGGAGATTATTCCTTTCATTATGACACGCCTGTCCCTGCATGGAACACAGCATGACATAGCTTCACATTCTTTATTGAATTTCTTCATACATTCCCACAGAATGTGCTGGTTTCTTTTTTCGCCTTTCATTTCAGGGAACACATGTAACGCAGTTGTGTGTGCAGTGGGTTTGCCGTGTCTCTCTGATTCTCCTAACAGGAAAGGTCAGAGGAACTTGGTTATTATTTAACAGAGATGTGTCAGTACAGCACATACCAAAAATATTCACACTAACGGTCTTTAACAATGAGGCTACACAGTGTCCTACTGTACTGTACGTTTGTGGAGAAAAATCACTGTTCATCCCAGCTATTTTCAAATACAATGAGCCTTTTTTAAATTGAATTCAATGCTCCGCTTGCTTTCCTCTGTAAAATCTCATATAACAAAAAGGGCACTTTTTTTTTTCCCAAACACTGATATGCCTTCCATACAAAGGAAGTTTCCCTTGGCCTGCTGCTGGCTGTTTGCTTTTCACGCACAGTGTGAGAGCCAGGACCTAATCCCATCTGTTTTACTCAGATACTCTGCGAACCCAAGTCACCTTTGTGTTTCCTCTCATGACTGCAGCTCCACAGAAGCCGCAAATGTTGCCCGTGCAATTTCTCATGCTGACATTAGGCCGGGTGCATCAACAGTAGGTCTGTGAAATAGTAGCATTTTTCCAAAATACAAGCAGTCGTGTCAAAATTCCAACATAGATTTTTTTCAAAACTATACTGTAGAAAAATGCCTGAATCAGCAACTCAATGTCATGGATTGCATTTTGCTTCAAAGTAGGCGATTTTCACGGTACTTGGTCAGTGATTGGATGCCAAAATATAATACTGGATTATAGTAAATCCGTAACAAAACGTAAAACTATTTTATAGTGAAAAATTAAGAAAAAAGTCTATCCAACATGACAGTTCAGTGCTTTATTTTATTTTCCTCTACTGTCTTCTTGTATTTGTTGTTGTGTTTTTAATTGTCTTTTGCCAGAAAAGTCTGTGAAAAAGATTATCTCCAGTCAAGACCCATATAACTTGCAGCAGTCTGGGAGGACATGTTTTTATCTCTGGGGAGCAACGGACACTTCAGTCAATGAAGCCAAATTGAACTAAATTATGGTAACTCCCTGACGTGATGATGACATGTAAGGTTTTCAGAGGAAGTGTACAAATTATTTATGAATTTTCAGGAGATTCCCAGTGTTGAGTACAATATATTGAAAAAAAAAGACTTCTCTCAAATTAGATTGTTTTGAAAGGTAATAACAATGTGTTCCTGTGACTTTGGTGATCTTCCGACATTAACTTTAGGGCCAACATATGGTCAATATTTGTCCAGTTATTTTGTGGTGAATTAATTGCAAAACTGGCTTAATAACATTTCTACCAACTGCATCATTTGTACTATACCTCTAAATTAGCTAGCGCTAGCATACGAAGGTAAACAAAGATGGTGAAAAACTAACAACAACAACAAAAAAACTGATGAACATTTTCATTTTGATATCAGTATTGGTATTAGCACCCCAGTCACACAGCAAAACTTATAATAATGATAATTACATTGGTCAATGTCCAAAATGTTAGTGTCACAACACAAAAATTGTTTTGTGTAGGGCAGCATAAAGATGTCAAGCAAACCGATTCATGCATTTAATATTATTGAAGTGCATCTGTTTTTTCTTTATCCCTAACCCTTGCTGTTTATCTATTAATATCTAACCCTAACCAGCTGTATTTGATGCCTAACCCTAACCAACTGACAGCAAATGATTTACGAGTTCAGAAGTGGAGTAATGTTTTGCACTGTGGACCAGCTTGAGACTGCCCCGGCAGTGCAGAAGTTATTGGAAGACACTTATTTGTAAGTAGCTTACAACCAACAGGGCCTTAGAGCCGTTGCTTTTAACTAAAGTTCTCTGAATTTATTACAAGAGCCACTCATTTATCTCTGAGAGTCTGGCAGACAAGCTTCAAAAGGCATCAAGGCTTTCGGATAGCAGAGGGCACAATCATTGTGATGTGACCTCACCATGCTCTCTTGCCAAACCACAAAGTTTCCATCACTTCAGTCACAGCATGCTCAGTTTCAAATCCTCTTTTGAGTTTGCGTTGCCATTGGTTTAAAGCTATAGAGGGGCTTAAATGTGTCAGAGGAGAGTTTGTTGAGGAGGGCTTTCTGAGAGGAGAAGTGACAAGGAACCGAAATTTAAATGTCTTGCAGCAACAGCATTGCAACAAAACTGAAAGAGATGGCTTTCCTTCACTGTAGGATCAAGACTGTGTAATTAATATCTGTGAAACGATAGTTTTGAAGGAATTCTCTTTAATTGCTTACAGTGTGCTTCTTGGGTGTGGTCCATTACTGATACAAGGTCTGAAGCATCCGTCTGCCCCCCCCCCACTGACTGTTTCCACTCTCTTCTGTACTTCCTGTACAGAAAAAGAAGCGTATATGAATCTTCTCACATTTACTCCACCCGTGCGCGTGCCAGTGTGCGGGTGTGCTGAGCGCTCACCAGTGCGCGAGCTCCTTGACTCAGCGGAGGGACCTCCTGTTAGGGAGCGGAGAAACTTCAGCCCATAAGACGGGGCGGGGTGGGCCGAGCTGCGGGGTAGAGGCGTGTGTGCAGCAGCTTTAAGAACCGCGGTACATTCCAGGACAGTATTCTGGTCCAAGAGCGGAACGAATCAGGACAAAAGTTTTCGCAGACCGAGGTGTAATTACACGAGAAGAAGCAGAGGTTTCACCACAGACCTGAGAAAGAATCCACAAAGAGAAAGTAAGAGTTTCAGCCTCTCCTCTCCTGTCTTATTCTTATTCTGTGTTGAGTTTAATGTAAACTTGGAGCAGTGCGCACGATGTCTCTACAAGGATATCAAAGTTCTGTGGGGCGATTCTTCTCAGATAGACATCTCACAAAATAATCCGGCACGTTTGGAAAAAGAACAGATGACAGGCTATCATATCACTCTGTTTGAAATCTGATCTTATCCCATCCATCAGTTATCTCTTATAATCAGCTCTAGAGCTCAGTATAAATCATTTTAATCACTTCACCGTACAAACTCCAAGACTTTTCTTGAATTATTATTATTATTGATTTGGAATTAGTTCCGGTATTTTTATGACTTCAGACTGTCAGTTTGTGGCAACCAGCTGATTCTTATCTTTCTTCTACTCTTGAAGAAAGTGGCGTTCCAGTTGCTATTTTAGGGACTTATTGAAACATTGTGCTTTTATTCTGTGTTAGTTCCTCTTTTTCAAAAATTGAGTCAGAGGGTGCAACTTCATTTATGGGTGGAGGAGGTTTTGATAATGAAAACAGCTGATTTGGTCCATTGTGTCTGACACAATGATTATGAATGTTTCTGCCAAATATTCCAGCGTCTGGAATCAGTCTGGAAGAGAAATGCCTTCTAACTGACAGATGAACTGAGCAGAGTTGAGAAAGTGTTACATCTTCCGACATTCTTCTGACACTTTTTTGACACGACTCTGAGGGGTTTGATGCTGTGGGGCCCCTCCCTTACATCTCCTCAGCTGTTATCTGCCCTTTGACCTCTGGCACATAGCTCTACTATCACTACCCTTTTCCCAAATCAATTCGCTCAGCTTGTTTGCCTCGTTGCAAATATTTGACGACTGAAATCAATGATAAAGAAGCTCCACTTCACCAGAGGTTATCCCTGCAGCTTGTCTGCGAAACGCTGCGTGCCAAACCCTCCACAAGCACTTATCATCCCATTACAGTTCTGATCACAGAATTGAGAGAGTTAGCTTGCTTGGACACTGCCAACCAAAGTGATTTTAACAGCATCATGGCACAGGATGATAAGAACTATTTAGAGCATATTTTTGCATTTGGGGATGTTTATGGTTCCCCAAGTCCAGCCAAATTTGTACCCCAAGACATCATTAGTCCTGGCTTTTCGCTCATTGAAGAGCTGTGCATGATAAAGCATAGATCTAACTGATAGAAACTTGTCATCAGATTTTCGTCCGCGATGCTTTGCAATAATCCCGCTGCTTACTAGCTTTACCTGGCGATGCAAAAATAACGCTGCAAGTGCCCATCAGTTCATGTGTTCATGTGTGGGGCCATTTTCAATATCTCAATTTCAAATTTACAAACAAAGGCTTATAGCGCGTGTCACGTTATTGTGCTTTTATTTAGAATTAGACATTTTATTGTATCTAAAAGATCCATAATCTAATTTAATCCATATTATTATCAGGAATCATCATCATTACTCTTTGACGTTTCAAATCTTTATCAAAGAGGAAAGTTAACGGTCATAGAGTACACCGAAAAGGAAGCAATATTGAAATTTATGTGTGCTTTGCTTTACTTTAAAATGAATTAACACTAGTGTGCTTTACATTGGCAGGCAGCCAATGTAAAAAAGCACAGCCAGTTTGCCCCTGCAAGGCAGGGTTTCGTGCCAGTTGTGGGTCACATACACTCAAACGTAACCGGCCCACATCTGGCATGCCACACATAAACCGTGCCATCATTGCTAGATCTGGCCCACATCCGGTTCCCTTAACATTTTGCCATGCCAGAGGTAGGCCAGAAGTGCCGGCTTGATGCCAGATCTGGCCCAGACCCCTCTGCTACGTGCGTCATTACTGTTTGCGGGTGTTTTACGAGCGCTAACAAAGTTTCACTGGAGCGTCATCTTAGATTTTTGTTGTTGTTGCGTCTGTTATGTTAAAGTTGAGAGAAGACAGCTTCTTGAAGGGTTCCACTGTTCTGCAGTCTGGCAAACGCAAAGATCAGAAATTCTTTGTAACCTTTGTCAGTCACATTCTTGCCTATGATCTGAGACACTGCTTTTAAGATATGGGCTTAAAGGGCTTTAAGATATACCAAACAGAACGGTAAAAAGTCATTGTAGTGATTTTACGTGAATATTTTCAGTAAAAAACTTGAAATCTTGAGGATAGTTGACAGTAATCTTATAGTATATAAAAGTATGATGATGATGCTATACGCTACACTCTTTAATTACGCGGACACTGCTGTGGTCTCTGATTAAAAGCACGGATGAAACCGAATGTCAAGCCAATTTCCAATTATGAACCAACTTTACCCCGGTAGCATAGTCCCTCTCCCACTGCTTTTTTTTTCTATGCCATGAGAGGTTTGACATTTGAACCTGAGTTACAAATAAAGGGAGGGCTGGAAGGAGAGGCTTATTTGAAATGTAAGGAATGATCTAATTTCTCTGTGATTATTAGTGCACTGTTTAAGTCCAGGGTGTGGCAGTGTGATTAATTTACATTACTGTCCACCTACATACTGTGTGTGCACACAAAGCAGAGAAATCACATTAGTCTGCAGCAGCTGGAATCCAGCTGTTCGTACCCTAAAAGGATGGCTTAATATCCCAGAATGCTTTGGGAACGTGTGACTGTCGAGTAGAGTCCAAGTCAGGAATGTGGTAATTGTGGGAAAAATTACATGATTGCTTTATGAAGGAGAGATGAAAGTAAGAGAGGGCTGAACAGATGTGTGGTTAATCGCATTGTTATGAATACAGCGTCTCGGCGGAGTGGAGTGGAATGTTCTGAAGCACACCACCACTACAGTTATTAGTTATTAAGAGTTATTTAAGCAATTTTGTTAAGTTTATACTAGTTCTCCCGAAAATTTCATTTTTAACGATACGTGAGTTTGTAACAATGGGCCGATGTGGCCTTCATTCTTTCACTTTGAGACAAAGTGCACCTGCTTGTTTTATGAGGCGGTGGGCAAAAAAATCAAATGCACAGACATCTGTAGTGAAGGGAGGTTTGCAAGTAGAGTTAGACATTTATCTTGTTAATGCATCTTTATTAAATGTTCAATAAGAGCTCTGTAATCAGAGTCTGTGTTTGGATTTTTCCTTCAACATTCTTTTTACATATTTGACTTTTTGCCACCACAGATTTTCAATTGTTCCTTAGAATTGTCTTGAGATACGAACTGCAGTCTTATCTCTTCACAGCAGCGCGGCGATTAGTGTTTCAAATTTTACGCCTGAAAATAGATTGGCTCATTTTCCTTGATGTGTCATCCAGAATGCCAGGTGAGCGGCTGACAGTAAGAGGCACATCGGAGATCGGGCGTTTCCCGGGTGCGGCCCCGCCCACGAGGGTGGAGCTCAGCATTCAGAGAGAGGGGGAAAAGAAGCAGGAGGAAGGAGGCTGCCGTCAATGGTTCAGGAAGATGTGTCCGTGCTGCTGTAAGCGCCAGAACAGTACGTCCTATGATGTTACAGATAAGGTGGAAATGACCAAACCCGTAACCCCGACCCCTGCCGCTTCCACGGATCCTGCTCCAGAGCCCACAAAGCCAAAGCCCGAGAATGGAGAAGCAAAGGATATGGAGGGTAAAATCCTTGACTTTTAAACCTTGCAGAAATATCTCGTCCAGGTCATCGGACAGTATTTAGCTTCCTGAACATATCCTGATAATGTGATTCCCTAATTTCCTCCCTCAGAGGCTAAGCTGTCTGTGTTATCGGTGGACCTCCTGAGCTCCAAGACTGGTCAGAATAGAGTGGAGCATCACACTGATCTGTTTCATGGGGATGAGCTGATCATCCGCAGAGGACAGACCTTCCAGATAGAGATGGAGCTTAGCCGGCCTTTCAATGCTGACACCGATAAAATGCACATGGACCTGAAAACAGGTAACACACAACAACAACAGCAACAATGATATTAATATGAAGGAGTATCATCACTATCAGCAAAGATCAGTCACTGGGTTTGCTTTGTAGTTTCTCCATTCACCTTTTGAAGGTGTGAAAAAGAAAAGATGACCGGAAAAAGCAAAAATGGGAAAAACTTCCACTAAAAGTTTATATACTCACTTGAGGTGGTTTTTGCCAGTTTTGACTTTTTACACATTTGGGGAAATAAAAACAACTTCTGCCCTGGCAAAGATTAAATTGACCTAAATTGACCCTGACAAAGAGCCAGCAATAAAGAAAACCATGTGTCTGACTGACCCCCACAAATAATCTAATGTCTCAGATATTCCCAGAGATTAAAGTCATTCCTGAAGAGGATCTTTGTTTTTTCTCTTGCTGATATCCTTTTCACTTTCTTTTGTTTTTTCTTCCTTCCTCAAAGTTTGTTTCTGGTTAGGACAACTTTTTTATCTACTGAATTACAGCCATTTTGAACATACCCGAGACTGCCACCCTCTGGTGACACTTCGCAACCCGGTTTATTCACTCTTAAGCCACTCAATGCAAACCCGTCTAATTCACGCTCCTTTTTGCTGCTTTTCAAAAGATCACTTCACGTTTGCTTCTGTTGTGAACGGAAACCCACCTATCGTTGTGAAAATTATCCAAATGCTTTGACAAAGTAGTTCTAACGTACCAAGTCAGATAAAAGTAATTGATATTACTTGATGTTAGGGGCGAAAAGTAAAAGGTAAATGATAAAACATATACAAGTAATGGAAAAAAATGTCATACCTTAAATTAGAGTATTAGCAGCTGAAAAAAGCTAGCTGAAATTTAGCACTTATAGTCACTTATAGAAAAGACATAAGCAATTGAAAGAGTTAGCTAAAAGAAACAGATAGTTTGTGCAGATAAATTGGAGTATGTGGAACATGATGGGTGGTACTAGCACAGGGGCGGGTGGCGGTGGCTTCATACAAAAACAAAAGCTGGGAACCACTGCTCTGAGGCCACAGACTACTGTTTTCAGACTGCTTATTGCTGCTCTCCACCATTTCCTCTTGTAAAATTAATGAAGAGGCTCTTTAACCAGTATTAACTGTGTGAAAACAGGGCGGAATGAACCACTGACTGCACAAAGTGTGGGAAACGTGGTCAAACTACTACGCATAGCTAGCATGTTCAAATCGAGCAAAAGCTGCAGTTCAGCAATAGCTGCAACACAAGCTTTGGATTCCACCCAGAAGCCCTCAGTGTTAACAGTTTCCAGACCTCAGGACATCGGACACCTCCCTCTGGTATTTACCGGCCTCATACTACACACTTGGGAGTAATACGTCACCATAGCAAGTTTATGTCAACCACTGCTGAGATAACTACCATAACTTTCCCAGTTATATATATATTTTTTTATACCCCAAGGATTTGTCTAAGTGGAGCTTAGGAAAGCTAAACAAAGACTATATAGACAATGTAATTCCCTCAGAAAGAAGACACTGTTTTCAATAGATTTCCTTCTGAATAAATATTCCAAGGTGAGAGAGGAAGGGTGGGGAGTTCAATCCCATCAGATGGAGAACAATGGCTTCTTGGTAGACTTCACATTTGCCATAGAAACTGTGCCCAACGCGGTGCCACAAAGTAAAGAGCTCAGAGAAAGCCCCGAGTGTGTTTTAAAGAAGCTAGTTGGCTCGTTGTCCGATAGAATGATATTATAATACATGAAAAAGGGCATTAAGCCTTTTGCCCTGAGACTGATTTTCAAGAAGGGCATGTGCTGTGTAATTTTTGGAGTTTTTCCAGCCTCACAAGAGAAATCATGTGCAGATGGGAGAGAGGCTGTGGTGTAGTGTTTAATGTCATCTACCAGAACTGACAAACAATTACTGTTACAGGAATAACTCTATTTACAGCTGTGCATTGCATGGAAATCTCTCCACTGCGGCTGCTTCGATCTCATTTGATGTCATCCAAATATTCATTAAACATTCTGACATGACACCAGTTGAAGATGAATTATTTTCTTTGTCCAACCGAAATCAAGCTTTTCAAAACCAGACTAACACAGTTAACTAACCCCGTTAGACCAACAGTTTTGGACTGAATCACTCGAATTTTCAGTGAAACTGTTCTGCACATTTTCTTTCTGTTTCTCGATGACTTGATTCCGCTCCTGTTTATGTATACCGGTGGTCCCGTTAAATGCTGTGAAGCTGCAATGTAGCCCGACATGCATGTAACCGAGCTGAGAACTAAAAGAAACATTTAAAGACTCAAAAGGACAACTTTGATGTCTGTTTTCGTACAGCTATTTGATTTCTGTATGGTTTTATTTCTTAAATAGTTGCACATGCATTGAAGTCAGGGTGTCTCACAGCAAAGCCACTGGATGCATTTGACTTTTACTTCATTCAACAGAGTGATATAACAAGAATGAGGCTATTTGTATTTGCATATGTTGACTACACAAAGCTACAGCCAGGAGACCAGATGTGGCATTAGCGATGAGGTGGATGTCACCAAAATGTCTACATATTCATTTCATTGGGTAAAAATATCAACATAAATTTAAAGGAGTTGTAAATTAGCATAAATTAAAAAAAACACAGGGTATATACGCTGCTTTACGTCATGCTAATACAAAAATGTAACCTGTGTGTTGTAGGTTCACTGCCCGTGGTATCCAAAGGGACCCATGTCATCATTCCCCTGGTGGAACACCTGGAGGATGAACGCTGGGAGGCCAAGATCACCAAGCAGGACGGCAACAAGATCAAGCTGTCCGTGAACTCTCCGGCCAGGGCCGTGATCGGCCTGTACGGGCTGACCGTGACGACAAGCTCCCTGAAGGGTGACTCGGCAACTACTCACAACTCCAGCAAGAACATCGTCATGCTCTTCAACCCTTGGTGCGAAGGTAAGTTGCTGGCAGAGGGTGGATAAATGGTAGGATTGAGGGCAGGAATGTGGAAGATATGAGGGAAAGAGGATGAGTTATAACAGAAAAGAGGAGAGCAATGAGGGAAGAAAAGAAAGGCGGTGAACGAACGGACTACTTTTTGGATTTGTATGACGTTTGAGAAAGAAATTTAATAAAACATCAATATTGTTTGGAGGAAAAGCTGTCTGGTGCAGCTCGGTCTCTGGCTAATGTACCATGAACATAATGACTGTGTTGCAAAGATCTTTATCAGCTTGATAGCAAATACTTGGTGAAAATAGATGTCTATTCAGCTATTTAGTCTCTGAAGGGAGTCCTGATATAATGTTACACGTGGATGAGAAAGGACAGCCAAATCCATGGGTGTGTTGCTGTCCATCAAGTGGCTTCAGCGTGACTGTGTGTAACTATGGGAGTTATGTAAGTCCACTGGCTTCGATTCAAGGCACACTTGCCCGGCCAACTCAGGCACTGCTCTCTGTTACATTTAAGCTGCCTCATTTACGAAACGTTTTCTCCATACGGTCGTGACTTTTAACCTGCTGTTGCCATGAGACGTGAGTGAAGTGTAAGAAGAGAAGCATTTAAAAACAACAACAACAACAACAAAAAACTGCCAAAGCAAAACACATGCAAAAAACTGAAGAATCAATCTCCTCAAGTCAGCTCGGAATCAGTGGAGGTGTATTAACATAGTATTTGTTTTTGTTTGTTTGATCATACAAATGGCCCAATCCATGCATCACTGCAGATGTTTGCTTTTAAACTATTGTTTATGTATCATTATTAGATCAGTAATTCCAATAATTCTTGTAATCAGCAGTGAATCCAGCTGTCAGCTGGCTTTAACGTTGTTAGTTACTTTCAGAGGTCACTTCCTGAAGCACGTGAACAACATTAGCATACCTTGGCTAATTGGTTTAAATAACAATTAAAAAAAAAAGTGTCCACTTGGAGGACACCAGCCCTGGTTACTTTCATTAAGTCATTAAGAGCAGGGTTTGTTGGGTTCGATCCAGGCCTAGCTGCAGATACTGTATGTTTGAGTCGCGCCAACAAAAATAGTTTATTTTCCAACACAACATGGAAATTCAATTCATGTCCCAAAGCTTTTTTTCTGTCTCACAACAAAATGCTGTCTGTTTAGAGGTTCCTCTGAACGGATTTCTCTGTAGATTCTTTACAATTGACGATGAGAAATGTCCTTCTTAGGCTGCTAAACTGTGAGGAACCCTTCCACATCTCTACCTCTGAGCTTCTCAGGGATGCTTTTCTTATACCAATAATGTTAAATGACCTTTTCCACTTAACCTGATTAGATCTTTTTTAGCATTGCACCATTTTTCTTACTGTTTCCCAACCATTTGAAACACATCTGTTTCAGAGCATATTCTCACGAAACGAAAAAAAAAAAATCACATGTTCAACATCTGTTATCTTGTTTGTGTTTTATTTCTAATCAAATGACTTTGATTGAATGGTTGAGATGATTTTTGAGTCACTGCATTCTGGGTTCGATTTGATTTTGAAATAGTTCTGTAAAGTAAGCCGGGGTCGGTCTTATTTTCCCTCATGCCTGTTTATTTGCTGTTTTTATTCAGATAAGAAGGCATTAGGGAATGAGCCTCGTTGTTTATTCGCCTCAGTTCGGTAAAGTACCCGCACAGGATATTTGACAGAAAGAAAAGTAAAAAAACTGTTGGCCTGGCTTTGATAAAAGAAAAAAATAACTGTCTGTCTTTCATTATGGATTCACTGCTTTTGGCGGCGTGCCCAATCTCTTTTTCCCTCTTTCAATCCCCTTTTCCCAGAGACCAATCTCTCCCTAACGCTCATAAAATTCAAAATCCTACAATCACTGTATAAAACGCCACAGGGCGAGCACAAAGTAAACCGTGCAGCTGGTGACAACCTGTCCTCTCCCTCGCCTTTACTGCCCCCGCATGTATTTCCTGCTTTTTTATGCCTCTCCCTCCCTCCCAGCCTTGCTCCTTTCTCCCTATCTGCTGACCCGGCCCTCACTCCATCGCTCCGCTCTCGGACCTCCTCCCTCATCCCCTCCTGTGTGTTTCCTCTACATTCCAGAAATTTCACTAAGAAGTGAAAACAGCAATTGTCACAGCTGACAGATACCATTTGATTCATCTCCCACTGCTTTCTTCTAAAGGTCTAAAGGCACCATGTTTTCTTCTACTCCTCCCCAGCCTTCGACCCTCCCAAGCATAACTTCCCCTCGTTCTCCCAGTCCCCCCCCCCCCCCCCCCCCCCCCCCGTGACTTTTAAACCTTTTTCCTTCCACTTGTGTTTTCTCATGTCCATCTTGAATACTCTGCTACTTTGATGGCTTTCCTTTTCTTTCTCTTCCCCACTTTCCCTTTTCCCCACCCGCGGGTATTCATGCTGGTGATAGCAAGAGATAAAAAGGATGAAAAAAGAAATCTACAGATTCGCAAAGCTCGTGTGAAGGTTCCACGCCCTAAGACTGTAGTACTGATTCCTCCCAGAACAGACGGTTTCCCTCAGATGACTGAGGGCCCCACACCAGGGTCCTTGGACTCATTGTGTTTTTTAACCACTTCCTGACCTTGGGGACTTGTTCACATAATATGTGGGGAGAAAATTACATTCTTCTGTGGTTAAGTCACTGTTTTTTTTCTTTTTTTTGAGAGGTTCTGGGTTATTTTCAAAGGCAGGTATGAAGCAAAACTCTCAATGAGCCTATGTTTAAAAGAAATCCTGCAAAAGATTGTAGGTTGTACAAGCGATTCTGGAGAAATACTGCATCCTCTACGTGGAGAATGAAACAGATGCCAAATGAAACAGAAATACAGCATGTATATTCACAGGGTGTTCTGTGCATTTCCAGAGGACACTGTGTTCCTGGATGATGAGGAGCAGAGGAAAGAGTATGTACTGAATGACACTGGGCGGATCTACTACGGCACAGAGAAGCAAATCGGTGCCCGCACGTGGAACTTTGGACAGGTACAGACGAAATGCGGTCGGAAAGTGATGCATGTGTTTCAGAGTGTTAGTTGCATCATCGACCTGTAGCTCTCAGGCTGTGCCGGTTTATAATGGTAATCTTAAAAACAGGCTCTCAAATACAGGTTTTAATAAGTATGAGTGGCTCAAGACAAGACAAGTATCTTCTCTTCCTAATTTTAGTTTCATGACGGAGTCTTGGAAGCATGTCTGTTTATCCTGGAGAAGAGTGACATACCTCCATCTGGTCGAGGGGATCCTGTGAATGTGGTCAGAGTCATATCTGCCATGGTGAGCATTCATAAAGTACACAACACTCAAAGAGAAAAGAAGAAAACATCAGACATATTGTGATTCGGACTGAAGTGTTCTGACCAATATCTCACATTCCTGACTAAGAAAGTACCAAATACTGTGTGACTTATGTGTATTCTTTTCTCAGATAAACGCTCAGGATGACTTTGGTGTGCTGGTTGGGAACTGGTCGGGGGATTACAGTGACGGCGTCTCTCCCTCAGCGTGGAGCAGCAGCGTGGAGATCCTGAGGAAATACCACTCCTCAAACGGAACACCCGTGTCCTATGGACAGTGCTGGGTGTTCTCTGGGGTCACTACATCAGGTTAGTATGAGGGCAAAAAAGCAAAGACAGGAGCTGCATTTCATGGCGTGCGTGAGCAAGACGGATGTGTTTATGCAGAGGCTACAGCCACCGTAGGGCAGCTGGTAGATGTCTCTCACATAGAGGAAGCCCTAATACCACTCTGCCATTTCTCTCTCTGATTATCATACATATAAATGGAGCTGAATTTACTGCTCATATCCTGCCTGTAACTTAGATGTTACTGAGCAGCAGCCTTGTGCTGATTTTAAATGGACCCTGGCTGAACACTTAGTCTCCGTGGGCCGCTTTTCAGTCACAGTGTCAGGGCTGTTTTGCCGTTTGACAACAGAAATCCAAAAAAAAGAAGGAACAACTGGGAATGAGAGCAGCTTTATTGGAAATTCTGCTGTATCAATATGCAGTATTTGTGAAAGTCGAAAAGTTGCAAACAGATGTAAAGGGCTTGAACAACGCAGAATGCGTATGTATCGTCGTAATGTCATGAAAATACTAATTGGCAGCTGACTTCACTGTTCACATCCTCTGTATGTGTGCATGTGAAGGAGCCACAGATACCCAACAGTGTTCCCGGTGCTTTCTTCAACTCAATTAACAATCCACAAGTAATTGCGATCCTATCAGGCCCTTTTCATTAGCTCCCACTGTAACTCTGTAACAGAACTCTTCATTGTATGTATTCAGGGAACCTCATGTGATTGCACATAGCACATAGCATTGCCCCTGATAGCATGCCATAGCTCATATACACCCTAAATACCTCACTCTGGCATTCCTATCATACCTGCTACTTTTGTCACAAGTAGAGCAGCATGTGTTGCTTTCATTCAGCCAGAATGATTACGTTCACCCTGTCATACTGGCAGAAATATTACTGTTGTCAAATTAAATTCAGCTTAGCTATTAAATAGCCTTGCAAATGCAATTATAAAGCATCTGTCTAACTTTCTGTCTGTCCTTGCTTTTAGTGCTGCGCTGTCTTGGCATACCCGCCCGCAGTGTGACCAACTTCCAGTCTGCGCATGACACCGATGTGTCCCTGACTACAGACGTGTATTTTGATGAGAATATGCAGCCGATTGACTACCTCAATAGTGACTCTGTCTGGTAAGATGTGAAGCTTCTCAGGGACAGGACACTGTTCCAGTGAAAATACCTACTGCTAAATCCATACCTTGAGAATGTTCTGTATTTTTAGAGCCGTTCCAAAAGCACTCTTGTCCAACTTGAAACCCCAGATAAATCATGTGCTTTCAGTTATCAGCAACTCTTCTTAAACTGCAGGAGCCAGTCTGCAATCCGTCTGCTGTCAGCTGGTGTCCTCAGAATGCCTTTGGACTGTATGAGTGCCATATCTCATTGACTTTGGCCATTTAATAGAATATGAAACAGGCCCTGGATAGAATGTGGCTACTGTGAAGGAAGCACATTAACCAGCTCCAATTGTGTAAATAATTTTGCTGAATTTTAAACGTGTGTACATTACAATTAGTGTTTTCATATATGGTACATATAAAAATCCAGCTTCAACTACCACTAATGTTCTAAAGTTAATACTTTGTATCTCGTAAAAGAAACTGAGGTGTAAAAAGTGGAGCGACTAAATCTAGCTGTTACTCCCTGTTTTCTTGTCCAGGCTAAGCTAACCTAGCTGTGATGTCGTGTTGACAGGGCAAATGCAAGAGAGGTGTCATTCCTTTCTTCTACATTGAAAAATAAGTGTGCCTTGTAAAATATAAGATCTCAAACGTCTCAAACCAATCTACCTTTAGGAATTTCCATGTCTGGAATGATTGCTGGATGGCCAGACCGGACCTGCCTCCCGGCCATGGAGGTTGGCAGGCTGTTGACTCCACACCCCAGGAGACGAGTCAGGGCACCTTCCGCTGTGGACCCGCCTCTGTCAATGCCATCCGCTCTGGTCAGGTCTACCTCAAACACGACACGCCTTTCGTCTTTGCTGAGGTGAGAGCTAGAAATATGCAAGAGCTCTTAACCAGAGAGCCCCATGATTATAGGTTACCATTACTTAGGATTTACATATAGTCTTTTAAACTGGAAAAACTTAGTACATAGATCTTCCTCAGTCAAGTTATTTATAATGGTATTATGGAGTGGAATTTCACAGCTTTCCAGGTGTAAAAAAAAAAGAATGCAACTTGCAACTTTATAATCAGTGCAAAAAACTGATCATCTTTACTTGTGTTTTCACGTCAGGTCAACAGTGATAAAATCTACTGGCAGAAGAACCTGGACGGTACATTCAGTCAGATCCACAGTGAAAAGAAAGCTGTTGGCCACTACATTAGCACCAAAGCAATAGGCTCTGAGAAACGGGAAGACATCACACACCTGTACAAACATCAAGAAGGTACTGACAAGTGTATTTTACCTGACTAACCAGAACCAGACAAAAAAACTTCTGAGCTTCCTGGAACTGTTCTGAAAAGAGATGATTAAATCATTTCATCCTGCATAGATCACTTTGCTCTACACATATCCCCCTGCCACCCTTCAACTTCTCAGTTCTTCTTCACAACATGAACAAAATGCCTCTCTGTTTGCTTTATTTGGAAGCACTGTTTGCCAAATCTCTTGTATTGTTTTCAGTAAATCGTGGCTCCTTAGACAGAATGAGACGCACTCATCTCCTCCTTCCTCTTCTCTAACAGGTTCAGAGGAGGAACGTATTGCTGTGGAGACTGCTTCTCGCTATGGCAGCAAGCCAAACATGTATTCTGCACCCATGGCAGAGGATGTGTGTGTGGAGGTTAAAATGGACGGCGAGGGGCCCAGGATGGGCAACGATGCCCAGCTGAGTATTGTGGTGAAGAACCTGAGCTCACAGCCCCGTCAGGCAACTCTGCACAGCCAGGTGGCTGTCATGTACTACACCGGTGTCCTGAAGAACGCTATTAAAAAAGATAAAATACCTGTGGAGCTTTTGCCCAATGAAGGTTAGATTCCCATTTTGCTTCATACATGTTTTGTATACATTTATATATATGAATATATGATAAATAGCCAATGACAGTATGCGGGATGTCTTTGCCTGTATTCATTCTTATTGTTCTGACCTTACTGCATTAAATATTCAGTAGGCAACCAAACATATTAAAAGTCAAGTTGTGAACAAACAGGATAATTTAGCAGCTGAAGAGATGAATGATTGTGTCATAACTGTTATAATATTGCTAAATATGTTTTTAAGATGTAAAAAAGTAACTGTTTTCTTCAGAGTTGATAGATGATAATGAACTCGTAACATAGACGTTTTGCTCTAAAGTTTGCTAAAAACTAGCTAACATCAGCTAGTAGCTCCCAAAGCAGCAAATTCCCACAGGGGTTAACTTGACTTAAGCGTGACTTAAGCTTAGTTTTTGTCAGTGGAAGGATGAGTTCATTCTTGTTTGAAAATTGATATTTATAATTGCACATGTAGTTTTGTAGGTTATGGAGAGGCAAAGTAGCTGTTTTCCCATGTTCAGTCTTCTGTTAAGCTAAGCTAATAGTAACCTAACCAGCTGTTGGTCGTAGCTTCATGTCTACGGTACAGGAATGATAGTGGCATAACTGCATTTAAGTGGCAGCAAGTGAGCAAATATCTGTATTTCAGTCAATGTGGAAGTGTTTCCTTTTCAAAACCTTTAATTCTGCACACAGAAAAGACCATTGAATGGGTCCTGCCCTACCAACAGTACCAGGACCAACTGATGGATCAGGCAGCGCTGATGCTAACACTGTCTGGAAGAGTCACTGAAACAAAGCAAGTGTTAGCCAACCAGACCACCTTCAGGCTCCGCACACCTGACCTTAACATTAAGGTAATATTTCAAACAACGTGTTTCTTTGTTTGTTTGGGGGTTTTTTTGTTGGTAAAGTTGATATAATTTTACAAAAACATCCCAAGTTCTGCAGAATAAAAACCTTGTTCAGTTGTCCTTGACTTTTCTTTTTTCTTTTTTAACAGCCTCTTGGAGAAGCTGTGGTTGGTAAGGAAATGGCAGCCAAGATTACCTTCACCAACCCCCTGCCACGTACACTAAAGGAGGTGGTGTTCAGAGTGGAGGGCCTGGGTCTTCAGAAGGGCCATGAAGTGGTTGTAGGGTAAGAATGCTTCCTTCTCTTTTCTAGCATCCCTTTCTCTTCCCCACACCTCTTCTTCTCCAGACTGACATTTCACTCTTTATTGCCCCTTTCAGTGATGTTGGCGGTCACTCCACAGTGACACTGACAGAGCACTTCATTCCCAGCCAACCAGGACCCAGGAAGCTTGTGGCGTCTCTCGACTGTAAACAGCTCACACAAGTGCACGGAGTGGCTGACATTGTTGTCCTTGGACAATGAAAGGAAGCTAAAAGGCTCAATTTGTCTCACATCACTTTTTCTGAGAGAAAATAAGCTGAGAGCTTCCAGTTATATAGTGTGTTAAGTTCCTGTGCCTTAAGCGATCTCATTTTGTATTTCATAAAAAAAGACCTTTTTGATATTCTAAAACTATGAATGGACAATTAACAGCTGTAGCATTATGAGTATTTTTTTTAAGATTTAAACATTATGAACTTACACTGCTGAGTTGCTTTGGTGAAGTATGCAACAGGATTTACAATAAATGTATGCAGAGCAACCAAAATCCTTTAATTATCAAACGTTCTTATGTTGAAGTTGTAAATCGCTTGTGCAGTTAAGGACACTGAACAAAGCATGTGAAGGTGCAAAGCGATTTTTTTGTACATACTGTATGTGTATTGTTCATTTAGCTTGTCTTAATGTGAAAAGCACTGACAAAATGAACCTCACGTGGCTTTAGTGAAGGGAGGGTACTGCCAAATGTTTGGAAAGGGAATGTTCAAATTAATGTTTGCAAAAGTTTGTTTTCATTTTTATGAAGTTTTTCATCAGCCACATTTGTTATGAAACATAAGGTATTATTTCCCGACCGGCCCACTGAACACAATAAGATGTTAAGGGCTCCAGTGTGGCTCGAAGTTATTCAACATGAGGTAAAATGTAATTTCACGATGCTTCCTTTACATTCAAAAGCAAAAGGTTTGTGCTAAAAAAACTTGCCCTCAGGACATTTCTTCATTCTGTGTCTGATAACAGTGACAACAGCTTTATTCTGCATATCTGATTCAAGACCACAGTGGCCTTCATTGACCTTAGCTTTTTCTGGTTCTAGTCTCTTAAACTCAAGCACTCGACGTATAATGTGAAGTAAACTATGTTTAACCAACACAGTATTTATCTTATTTACCCTGAATGTGTTTTTTTTTTTATCATTTATGTTGTGTCAGTAATAAAACTCACTGAAATGTCAGCCTGACCCATGAATCGCTTCTATCGGGATGTAATATTGATTAAAAGTGCAGTAGGTGAAGCTGAGGGGGATTTAAGCTTCATGCAGGAAACAAATGTAACCTTCCATTTCTACAATTTTGATTTATGCAGTGACACTAAACCAAGAAGAGGCTTACTCAACCATGACTGCACTCAGGTGCGCAAATCAAGGCAGGTTGACCGATGATGACCGATGTATTTACAGCCGCTTTCAGGTGACTGCACAAAAGCAGTGACTGATATTGCAACATCTTACACAGTAATACTGGATGGCCCTGATTTAACGCTGTTAGTCAATAGCTCCTTTTCATTCATTCATTCATTGACTAATAAAACCATACAGTCCCCGTTTTGCCATGAAGAACATGTACTTACACTGCTCCAGTTTATCAATTCTTCATTTTCATTATAGTAAGTAGTTTAATCTCCTTCCTTAATAAGCTTCAGCGTCTGTTTTTCTTTCTATTTTTAATCAACATATTAAGATGAGCGTAACCAACTGGCTGAAGGTTTCCATTTAATTTGGCTTCAGATCGTGTGTTTGCTTTTTGCAGATGATGGGGTCCTGTTGGCCTCACTGAGCTGAGACCTTCAACATGCACTGAGGTGATTAAAAAACAGCGTGTGAAGCTCCTATTAAGACAATTAGCTCCTCCATCTCAGAGCTCAGCTTAACGACAGTGCTGTCCATTTAGCAGTCGGTCTAGGTTCCCAAAGTGGGTAGTGGCCAAAATGGAGAAACTGCTAATTCAAGCAGCAAAAGATTAGCTTCCTCAAAAGGGTGCCGTCCTTAGAGAGGGAGGAGCTCATCAGGGAGAGTCATTGTTCTAAAGTCGAAAGGAGCCTGATGATGTGGTTTCAGAGTAGATTAGAGGAGATTTTTGTTTGTTTTAGTAGCTGGTATGTGGCTTTTCTTATGGTCTGTGAAAACAAACTCCAAAGTCCAAAGATCCAAAGTACATTTAAAAAGATGAATCACAGTCATTTACAAAATCAATATGAAGAGATTTCATTAAGAGGTAGAGAAGAGAAACAAATTCAATTCCAAGCAGAGAAAGGGCATCATGCACAATGTATGCACTGTTCTCTTTTCTGAAGCTGAAGTAGTTTGTGCTGCTGTCCTGAATGGGAGAACAAGGCTGGGAAACCGTGACTTGCCTTCAAGGCCTGGTGGGAGGAACTTAACTGCACTTTACCCCCTTACTGTGCAGATGGTTTGAGGTCTGGATGATGTGAGGGCTCGGCAGGTCTGCTACTTCTCCTGAATGGCATCCTTTGTTGCATCTCTGTCCAAACACATGCTGAACAAGCAGAGACAGAGGAGATCAAATGTTTAGAAGACGAACATGGGAATGTGTCAAGAAGAATATGTCAAGATCTGCTTCCTTACAGTTGAAAAGAGAGCTTGTAGAAAACTGAGTGTATTTCCTCCCTGCGGATGATGCAGAGTTTATCTGAACCTTGTTTTGTGTGCAGTCTGGACTGGTAAAGCCATTTTGTTCTCTCAGTAGTGAGTTAAACAGCGCTCCCAGCAGCCAGGTGGCGGTGGGACAGGCCTGGTACCTGCACTGATCAAAATATTCTGAGAGACAGATATATTCTGAGAGATTGAGGCAAATTACAGATGAGGAAGAGCTTACTTAAATCGTGAAATTTTAAAAACCATAAAGAGCGGGAGCTCTTCTCAGTGGAGAAATCGCCACAGCCGGAGTCAGAGAGTTGCTCTCTCAGTTCATCAGGACAGGAGTTCAGAATTTTTCAACTCGATCAGAGACAGCCTTGCAGTGCATGTCGACTGCTGCATTCATCAGTTGCAGGTTATTTAAAAGAAATTCCAAGTTATTTTCTTTCAGTATGAGGCCAACTGCTGTCCAGAATTCATGTGTCTAAAGAACAAATGCCTGGTTGTTTAAATGTCTCTTTCACAGAGTTGTAGTTTAAATTAACTCTATCATGTAGGAAGTTGTTAGATGGATACATTTCATTCAGAATTTTAAATGAAACCTCTTTAGTTTGAGGTAGAACTGGCTTCTTCTTCATTGTAGTCCTGAAGAATATATTTCCTCTTCAACTGATAAGGGTGATAATGAGCTGTTAAGTTCTTTCGAATGAATGAATTAGTGAATTGCAGAGTTTTTAACTGGACTCCATCAATGGTAGGCAGCCTCTGTTCTGGCATAATATCAGAGCGCACCATAGTCTGTTGAATAATTTTTTTTAGAGGAATTGGAATTATTTTCATGACCTTGTTATATTCTTGGGTTGGACGATGACAATCAAATTTTCAACAAAAGTCTTGATAATTTAGTAATTCACCTGAGTCGTCCATTAGGTGAGTGATAAACAAAAATGGCATTTTCCGCTCATGATCTCAAAAATAATGATTTCTTATTACAAAGGACATATCTGTTGTTCCACAGGGGCGTATTGTGGGGTGTAAAATTATGGTTATATAATAATTCAACTTGCTGCTGAACCATATATACAGTTAATTTGCATAAATCATAGTCACATCATGATAAAAAGTAAATTCCTGCATTAGGAATGCAAAACAAAAAGGAATCCTTAAGTCGAACAAAGGAATTGAGCGACTTTAGCTGTAAAGCTCCAATCATTACAACAAAATCTATGGTGTTCAAGCCACCCTCCTCAATGCTCTTAACTGCATCTGCTCTTCTTATATAGTGGTGTCTATTTTTCCAAATAAAGCTAAAATGAATTGTCCTGATTAATAGTATCATTTTGTCAGAGACCTCTTGTGAAAGTGCAGGATTAAAAAAACAGCACATCAGAGCCAGAGGACTTCTTAATTGCCAATTTTAAGTTTAGAGCAGAAGCCAACTGTGCAAGTTATTTCATCAAAACGTCTGAAATTGCTTTCTTCAAAGGGTAATAATAAAAAACCTTTCTGGTGGCATTAGTCCTAAATAGTGCAGTCTATCAACAAACCAAGTCAGTTTAAAAAAAATGTTACTTTTCAGATGAAGTTCGAATAAACTCTAATAATGCCGTAATGTTGTGGTCTACATGACTAAAAGCTCAAGACATTCTTCTGCTTCTACTTGCTCTATGTTATATCGATGTACATGTAGATATATCTGAATATACTGTAACATACACAGTCTTTAAAACAACCGGATTAGGATTCTGACTGATGATAGTACACTTCCCCATCGCACAGCTGCAGAAAATAAACACATGCATACCTTACTGGTTCTGAGTGATAAGCAGTTCAAGCAGGGCATACTGAAGTCTGCAGTGAAATGTCTAACATTCAGGCTTTACCTTTAACCACGTTTAACGTTAGTTTGAATGGCCCAACACTTGTGCTATCCTCACTTTTTCTCCAAGAATGCACGAGATGGCAATCTGGGTGAAGTCATTGATTCATTCATTTATTTTTCTGTGTGTAGATCAGTGAGTTATGTGAAAGTTTGTGTTAGGAACACAGAAACTGTCAGCTGTAAGGAAGCCAGCGTAAACTGAGCTAAAGCCTCCTGCACCAGTTGGCCTGAGCTGGAAGTACTTGCCCTCAAACTGAGCTGAAAATACACAAACAGCCATTTGCTGTAAGTTTTTTTGGTATTGTTTCCCATTTATTTGTGCTAGTTGTGACATCCAGCGGATTCATTTTATCCTCAGGTAAGACATGGCTGAAAACCTGGTCAAAGAATCTCTGCCTTCTACATAATCAGCACTGTTGATGTGTCTCCTGATGTCAGCATTGTTGCTCATCTTTTTGCTTTCTCTACAGAAACAGTCTCCGCTTCTGTTGCTGGGGCATTCATTCTGTCACATCTGCTCATTTTCTTAGGACTTTCACCATCATTGTTGGCCTTTCTTTTTTTCCAGTCCTGGCATGGGAGATGGAACTGTTTTAGCGTCTCTCCTCATTGTTTGATGTCCTGGCTTCAACACTGGCCTTTCTTTTTCCCCTCTTGGACTGTAACTGTTCTGTGTTCCGTGAAGTTGATGAGGTTCCTTTCATCTCACCTTTCGGCTGGGAGTCTCTTCCTTATCACTAGCCCTCCTCTTTCTCACATGGATATCCTGCGGCTTGCAGCCACTTCTGTGTGAAAACTCAGAAGTGTCAGCGTTATTTGTATCAAATGTGCCATGATACTTAAAGAATGTATTTCTGATAAAGTGACCCTCTGTGTAATCTTTCCTCAGCCCATACATAAGTCCATTAGATGTTTTTAGATCATGAACACAATTAGCCGTCATTTTTCAGCTGGCGGTTTAAACTTCAAATTAGCAGACTACCGTCTACAATCATGGTAAAGCTAGGTCAAACAGCTCATATGCTATACAAAGAAGATTCGACTACTGTATGACTGTACGACTACTTTGCATATACCTTAAGTAACCCATGAAATGAGAACCTAATTGCAAGTTATGAGTAGAAGTCAACTGGGAACGAGCAGAGGCTTCCAGTGGATCAGCCCTGCTTAGAGATAGGGCACCAACTGCTAACTGCTGGGATTCAGCCCAGCCAAGGGAAAGATAGGGTACAAGCTGTTGCTGGTGGACAGATATGTAGGAGGAGGATCTTTTAGATCCTTATTCACAGAATGAGGAAAAAGGTGTGGTATCAGAGCCCTTTTAAGGCCATGAGGCTATTTTGAGGTTTGGACTTATAGAGGAGGTGGGTAAAAGGAGGATTTTAGCAAAGCTAGCATGGCCAAACTCTCTTACCCCTACTTGAGACTGCAGGAGCTCTGAACAGCTCCTTTAGAAACAGACTGCATCATCCAATTATCCCTGTTAAATTCAGAATAGAATTTAAGATTCTGCTCCTCACATATAAAGCTCTTAATGACTGAGCTCCATCATATCTCAAAGATCTCATTGTAAGGTATTTTCCTAACAGAGCACTTCGCTCCCAAACTGCAGGTTTACTTGTTGTTCCCAGAGTTTCTAAAAGTAGAATGGGAGGTAGAGCCTTCAGTTATCAGGCCCCTCTCTTGTGGAATAAGCTGCCAGTAAATGTCTGGGAAGCAGACACCCTTTCCACTTTTAAGATTAGGCTTAAAACTTTCCTTTTCGATAAAGCTTATAGTTAGGGATGGCTCAGGTAATCCTGAAGCATCCCATAGTTAAGCTGCTATAGGCTTAGACTGCTGGGGGACCTCATCTGTCACACCTTTCCTCACTTTGCTCTTTTTTCCCCTGTTTCATTTCTCAAATGATTTTATGTACATGTGACATTATTGTGGTTATTAACTTGTGTTTCCCTGTTCCAACAGGTATCCTTTGAATGGTGTTATGGTGTTTTTCCCCCCTCTTTTCCCTCTTTTCTGTCTTCTCAAACCCCAGCTGGTCGAGGCGGATGGCCACCCTTCCTGAGTCTGGTTCTGCCAGAGGTTTCTTCCTGTTAAAAGGGAGTCGTTCCTTTCCACAGTCACCACAGGCACGCTCAGGATGGGAGATTGGACTGAAGACAAGTTTCGGTGCAATCTGTTGGTTTCCTTAGCTAGGATATTATTTTTTGAATCGTCTCTATATAAGTTAATTGGATTATGATTACAATGAATTGAATTCCAATTGGCTTGAATTACATTATTTAAGTGTCTTGAGATGACAATTTTTGTAATTTGGCGCTATATAAATAAAATTGAATTGAATTGAATTGAATCCAGAGTGCAGGAAGGAGTGCAATGGTATACTGGGTCATTCATCCCAACAGCAGTCAGACTTTTCAATGGTAGCTAAATCTAACCATCTTGTCTGGCCAACTCTTCATCTTCCAATATTTATTTCTGTGTCAAACACATTGTTGCGCTCTCCATCTCAGCACAATATTATTTTTATCTCAGTAACACACACCTGGGGCCAGTTTCTCTGTTTGCAAACCTTGCTCTGGGCTTTCAATACTTCAATAATAGTATGCAATCAGTACAGACAGGCCCTGACATGACACATCCAGCTGCACCCAAAATGCTTCACTCAAATATTCATGACAGGAATGAAATAAAGTGTTTCTATCTTTTACCTACCTACCTCTCTCTCTTCGTGTTTCACAAAAATATGTTTTGATAATAGAATCGTAAAGTTACGAGCATCATATTAATTTCCACTTACAGCAGGCACATTTTGAAACTACAGAAAATGCTGTTTTTTAAATTTTTTAAATTTTTTTTTTTTTTAAATCAACAAACTCCAGAATATTGGAGTTTATTTGGAGTTTTTTTTTTCTTCTTTCCGCAAACGTCATACAAATTTAGCATTGGACGCCCCCTACCACTTACAGTGTGCATGCACCAACAGGAAGAACTTTATTGAAATGACACTCGTTACTGCCCTCTACTGGTCAGAATTACAACAAGGCCACCTGTGACAGTTTGTCCAATAAACATATTTATTCTTTTAAAAGGTACAAAACACAGACAAGCTGCGCAATACATTGAGAAATAGATAAGAGAGATAAAGGCGACAAAGAAATGTACTGTGTCAGGCACATGTTAAAGTGGGAATCAGTAGCCATGAGGCTGCTCAGTGATAAATAAAGCCAGTGCATTCTAAGAGATCAATGTTCCACTTTCTGTTGCCAAAAAAGTCAACTAATACAACATAATTTTGCACTGGAAAACGTAGTTTGGCTAATGCTCTGTGTGAACAGCAATAAATGTTCATCGTGGTATAAACACATTTTCTGAAGACATTTACTGCAGTACTATTAACAACATAATTACATTCAAACTTATGATGATTATGAATGCCTCAAAGCAACTTAATTCAGCATGCTTCACATGCAAAAGTCGCAGTGTTAAAACCACCACAATGAAATGTCTATTTACAGTACTTTCAGTCTATGTGGACCCACACAGGCGCAGTCAGTCCACGGATTTACATATATTTTTTACCACTCTGTTGAACTCTTCCGGCTGATCGGCATACACATGGTGTGACGCCTCATTTATTAGCTGCAAAATGGAACAGATGAGGAAATAAAGGCAATAAAAACTGTTAGTAATTATACACAGCCCTACAGCCTCAAAGCTCAACTGGATATTTCAGATTCACAGTTGGATGTTTTTGCCCTCTATATGTAAAGGTTTGTGTCTCCACTCACCATCACTTTGGTGTGTGCCGGGTTCCTAATCTCGGCCATTTTGTCCCCAGACGAGCTGCTCACCCAGGACCGAGCTCCATACAGCATTGTGACAGGCATGGAGGGAGGCAGCAGATGAACCCGCTGCAGCATAGGCCTCTTAGCCCAGCCGAGGGACTCCGACAAGGCCCGGAAACCCACTTCCCCACTGGTAGCGAGACAGAAAAGAGAGAAATGGGGAATTGAAAAATGGCCCTTTTACTAGTCTGTTGCCCTAAATTAGATTCCAGAACCTGTGGATTGTGGACATACCTTGGGGTTTGAGCATTACAGTGATAGATGTACTGCGTCATAGTGTCGTCGTCAAACAGATCCTCAAATTTCCTTTTGAAATCAGGACGGAATCTGTTCACCAAGCCCGGACCTGAATCAATGACACACCGTGAGACGACGGGAGAACTTCACATGCGTCGCAGCACAACAGCAGATAGAAGTTTCCACCTCTTACCCCATGGGCCTGCTGCTCTGATGACAGCCAACGGGTTGAAGAGGGAAAAAACCGCTGCGATAACTTTCACCCATCGTGGAGGAGATGGCCTCTTCGCCATCTCTGTGCCCTGACCCTCCTCGGTCTGCGTCTGAGGTCGCTCGGGGAAGCCCCAGGGGTCCACCAGGATAAGATGTGACACCCTGCCGGGATACGGCAGAATAGAATAGCGGCACAGTTAGCATGTCATAACAATGTCATACGCTTATGTTGGTCATGCTATATTTTCAAACAATAGCAGCTTAAAAGCAGCAATAGCTTTCATGTGTGGTCCCCTTCCAGGTTAAGTGGAATCATCTCGAAACACAAGCTGCTTTTTTAACATCTTTCAGACAGAAAAAAAAAAAAAAGAAGCAACTTTTACTCAGGGATCACACTGCAACGCCACCACAAAGATCCCCCTCAGTGAAACACCGTTGCTCATTTGCATTAAAACAAACAAGGCTTTCAGATAACGCGGTGATATATCTGAAGTGCTCACGGCTGTCCAAACCTTCATCACCACAGTTGTGGCTTTTCACAACGCATACAGCAAACCTATCCATTGTGGATATATGGAAATAGATTTATGCAGCTTTAAAGGTCATTTGAAGGAACAATGTTTTGGGAAATTAAACATGTTGACAGCTTGATGAAAAGACTGACGCCACTCGAACACCTTTGTGGGAGAATTAAGTTTCAGCCAGAAATTAGTTAGCTTAGCATAGCTTAGCATAGCTTAGCATAGCATGGAGACTAGCTGACAGAAAGTAATATAGTCCTTTTAAAAGCTTATCTCAAGCTCACTAACTGAAACTTTTATAACTGCATAATTACTTTAAATATATATATATATATATATATATATATATATATATATATATAGCTTTATATTCACACGTGTTACAGTAACTATTCCTTTAACAGCGAGTGTTTAATTACGTTGCTAATGTTGGGCAAGTTGTCATCACAAGTCCTAAAAACAGATTAAGAAAAATCTTAAAATATTAGATCTAACAATTAATTTGCTGAGAAAAATGATCAGCATTACATGTGTGAGTGGCAAAAGTATGTGAACCTATAGGAGCATTTAATCTATGGGCATAATTAGTCAGGTGGTTTCAGTCAAAAGTGGAAGTGGGCCTTGTCAGACAGAACCCGTTACAATCAGAGGATTTGTTTAAAAAAAACGTCTGAAAACTGACTGTCCATTAAAACTATTTATTTTCTCAGCCTCTGCAGAAACTACAAACATGAAATAAAAACCATTTGAGAGGTTAAATCTTCTTATTTATCTGTAAATAACTGAATTTGCCCAAATAGTTTTCAATATTTAAAAAAATACATATAATAGTTTATGTTTCACTTTAGGCTTGAAAGATAAATACGCCTATGTTGCATTAAATCGTAATGGGTTAAAGAACCGGGACCCATCAAAGTCTGATTTTAACAACATGTTTGTGGTTTGCTCATGCTCATCAGGGTGGAAAAGCTTGGAAAACCATTTCTATAGACTTTGGACTTCAACAATCCGCAATGACACAGACTATTTACTAGTAGGATGAATCCAAGACCACCGTTACGTTCCCTCGGAGTGATAAACCAACAAAGACCAATCCCAGAGCAAGGCAGGCGACAGTCAAAGCAAACAAAAGTAACTTCGAAGCAACTAAAAGTGTCACATTTGCCAAAAGTAATGTTCATAAGTCCATCATCAGGAGAGCGCCGAACAACAAAGGTGTACGTGCCTTCACTTATGTTTTTATAAAGACTGACGAAGTTGATCATCGTCCAAATAAAACGCTACAGCGCAGGTATTCTGTTCTGATCCGACTGTCTTCCATGTTGCTTTGGTTATTGTGTGGTTAATAATAACTGTATTATTACCTAGAGGGGTACTGGATGGCATAAGAGGTAGCCAGATAGCCGCCAAGACTGTGTCCCAGCAGAATCATGCTCTCCAGACCTACAGATTGCCTCCATTGTTCGATGGAATCCACAAACTGCTCCTCCGCCTTGGTGGCATCTGAGGGGAAGTAAGGCCTGGAACTTCTGCCAAAACCCAAGAGGTCAAACGCGTAGATGGGTCGCGAGTGGCTCAGTGCATCCAGATTCCTGATCCACAACCCCACTCCTCCTCCAAAGCCGTGCACCATAACCAGGGGAGTCTTAGGTGCTAGATGAAAAACAGGACAAGTAAAGACATAGATCTTGTTTTGCTTGTTATGCATGCTATGGTATAATGCAAACTCCACCCATTAAACAAGCAAAGACTGGAGCAAGAATGAAAGAACTGAGTACCATGTGCTGAAGATTTGCGAACCATCTTGTTGGTGAGGGTCAGAGTCCATATTCTGTCCTGGTTTGGAAGAGTCACAAACCTTGCCCACAGGTCATTCTGAATACCTGTTATGATAAGTAAAGGAGGAGTGAGCCACAATCCTAAATTAGTTCTCAGTGGTTATGTAATCACCCAGTGCCCATGTGAACATGGCCTTACAGGCAAGAATCTTGGATTCTGTAGTCTTCAGCAGGGACATGGAGGTTGGACGCCAGGACGGCCACCAGCTCCAGACTGAACTTGACCTAAACAAATTAAAATGGAAAGGAAAGCATGTAAAGAATGAAGACATGGTAGATGGTGGAGGAAATGTTCAGCACATGCTGAAACATTATACCAATCCTTGTGGCACAACTCCAAGGTTAGAGAAAGTGTAGTCAATGTTAGCATTATTTGCATGAAGCACACACAAAGGCTTCACAGCAAGGAGTCACATTTCAAAGCCATCATGCTGTAAATCAAAAACAAGGCCCCCAGCAGTGATGGAGCAGTTTATACGTACTGCGGTTACCTATGAGCCCTTGTTAGTATTCATTACATAACAATACAACAGGTGCCTTACCCAATTTTCTTAGTTTCCAACCTGAAACAAAGAGAGTGGGTAAGCAATGCAAAATTGGGCTTATTCTATGGTTCCTGAACCTGCCTACAGGTAGAAAAAGGGCTGTCACATTTGTACTCCTTCTGTCAACATCCAGGTAACAAGCCGTCACCTGTTCAGATATCAACAATGCACCTCAGTTTTGCTGAGTCACTTGCTGTACATAAGTGCCACTCACTGCTGATCCACCATTATTCAGCAGATTGCCATTATGAAAAACCTGTTTGTCTAGATCAAGAAAATCTAGTTTAATCACTATTAAATACAGAATCCTTGTAGGGTATTGGTTGTTTAACTGATTACACAATACTGAGTCAGAGAATGTATGAATCTGCTTTCGTATGATTCAATTTGTCTCCTCTCCTAATTGCACACTTGGTGGCAATTGTTTTGCAGTCATATTTCTACAACTTTTGATGATAACCTCTCTACGTGTTAAATATCTGGATTAATTTCCTGTGTGTAATACCTTGCGCACCTTGCGTGACAGTCAAAGATAAAATTAGGACAAGAACATTCATGTTTTTATTCTTCCCATAAAATAATTTCAAGTACAATGTCACATAACTACTATGATTATATCTGCATACACCCAACAAATGTCCTAATACATCATTTTAAAATCGTTTTTTAAAAATTAATGGAAAAGTGAATTCCCAAACTGTATTATATTTAGCTGAGTTACTCACTCTGTTTCACAGTCGTTCTGCATTGGAGCTGTGGTTGCGGCAGGATCCATTGACTGACATATTTCGGTTACTACATTTATTTGGAACAAGGTTTATGAAACACTATCCTGTCCCTGCCTCGAAATTACATCAAGTCCTGTAAGCTAGTTTCTCCTGTTTTGTAACCCGTGCATTCCTACGTCAGCTGATCGGATGCAAAGAACGTCTCTTGATAAGATGCGACATTTGTACGGCAAGATACGCTGCTGCTAAAAACATTCCTAGTAAGTTGTACGTTTGGAATTTAAGGAAAATAGAAATGGCCACATTCATAAAACTGTGCTTCATGAAATGGCGTGTTTCAAATGCCAAATACTTAAGAATTAAACTGACACGAGTGTACCTTGAAATACGGGCAGAGTTAACACTCTGTCTGTCGCTTGCGCCTTTGTGTTCTACAGTGGTAGCAGAGTGGGAGATGCCCAAGGTCTCCTCCGTCGTCATTCGTAGCTAGTCGGAACATTTACGGTGCAACACCAAGTCCGCTTCCGGTTAATGAGGACACGTCACTCATTCGGCTAAGGAAGAAGACCCGTGCAGAGCTCCTTGTTTCCCTGATTTGTAACACAATCAAGAAAGAAAAATCATGTCGAACTCGGTGCTGTCTGTTATTTCCCGGTTTCTGGAGGAGTACACCTCCACAACGCCCAACAGGCTGAAGGTGGTGGACGCATATTTGCTGTACATCTTGTTAACAGGAGCGCTGCAGTTCCTGTACTGTCTCCTCGTCGGCACCTTTCCATTCAATAGCTTTCTGTCGGGCTTCATCTCATGCGTGGGGTCTTTCATTCTCGCAGGTAATGACTCCGTTAATTTTTACTTGCCACGAATTACACTGTCCTTCAGTTATTAACGGCTTTCTGTCAGTAAAAGGATTTGGAGTCTTTGAACGTGCGTGCAGACGCAGGCTAGCTAACCAAGCTAAAACAAACGATGACGAGAGTTGTAAATATGTAAAATAAAATAATTAAATCGAAGTGTTTTCTTTATACAGAGAGCTAATTATTTTACAATGTTTAAAATTATTACAGAGTTCCCAATTTTGTCTCGCTGCTACTCTTTTAGTTTAATACAAATGCAGTGCAGTTTTGATCTAGGCAAATGCGCAAGACACCCGAGTATCATGCACTTGAAATTGTATTGTGCAAGTCACTGTAAAAAAACAAACAAACAAAACCCCCCCTGCAACTTATGTAATGGTTAACTTTTATGAACAGAGGTACAGCAAACAAAAAGAAAAAAAAAACATGGCATAATTATAACAATTGCATGTTTTGTTTCGCATCAGTTCAGCGAGAGCGCCTAACAAACTCCTAACACATTGGCATTTATTTCAATTAGAGTCCTTGCAGTGGATGAGGATGACAACCTTGTTTCTCAAAGGTCTTTTTGATAGTCTTTTGACATGATCTGGTCATTGCATCACCAGAACCCAAAGATAACAAAAATGCTGGATCAAGTCAAAGCTGTTAATGTCAGTCAGGTTTGATCGGTCCTATACCTTCAAAAATTGATCAGTATATTTCAAGTATATGTGTCATACTTGCATTATATCGATTATCAGCATTATTGGTTTACAGGATCACCAACACACACACACCATAATGCTGCCATCAAGAGATGCATCATACAGATTTTTCTTCTGTTTGATTTACCACATATCCTTAATCACCCAATGCTACCTATGTGCCAGTATCATTTTGTCCCCTCAGTCAGAGCAACAGTGTGTTAGCTTCAGTTCAGAAACCTGACCACACACTAAAAGGCCTGTCATGGGTGAGTCGCCCAAGACACAAAGTTAGCATTTGTGTAAACGTATAAAGGAATATTTTTGAGAAGGCAGTAATTCATATTTCAGCGTGTTCCCTGCAGTGATGTATTATTTGTACCAAAATAAACCAAATTTGGCGACGGACTGCAACTGAACGCGGGATGCAGCTGGCCACGGCAGTCCTCGTTTTTCTCTCTGGGAGAATCGCTGGACAGATTTTCCAGCCAGAACCTGCAGCTGGTGGAGGTGGTTCATGTGCAACTTTGAGTCAAGCTCACTGAGGCTGCTGAACAAGAACTATCGTCGCCAGCTGCTGTCCCAAGATTATGAAGTTTGAGCGCATCTGCAGGAGAAGGACCTCACTGAACAGACAGCTGAGAATATAGTTATTTAGCTGGCACAAAGTACGGTAAAATGAACCCTCTGTCCTTTTGTTTTCTTTCAGTGTGTCTTCGCATCCAGATCAACCCTCAGAACAAAGGAGATTTCTTGTCCATTTCCCCAGAGAGAGCCTTCGCCGACTTCCTGTTCGCTCACACTGTCCTCGATCTTGTGGTGATGAACTTCATCGGCTGAAACAGATGTGCGTCGAACTCGCATTGCCCAGAAGGTGTATATTTGACACGTGCTCTTTCTCACTTTAGGAGTTTCTAAAGTGTGATTTTCTGTTTTGTACTTTGCCATGGCAACAAGGTCATTGAACACCACCAGTATCCACCTCTCATGTGTTTGTCTACATGGTTTATTCTACAGTTGTCAGTTTCATGCTGCTTACTGTGTGCAGAAATGCTACCAACATCTCTGAAGACAACAAACTTTACAAGGATGCAGCTTAAATCTGTGTGTGTGTGTGTGTGTGTGTGTGTGTGTGTGTGTGTGTGTGTGTGTGTGTGTGTGTGTGTGTGTGTGTGTGTGTGTGTGTGTGTGTGTGTGTGTGTGTGTGTGTGTGTGTGTGTGTGTGTGTGTGTGTGTGTGTGTGTGTGTGTGTGTGTGTGTGTGTGTGTGTGTGTGTGTGTGTGTGTGTGTGTGTGTGTGTGTGTGTGTGTGTGTGTGTGTGTGTGTGTGTGTGTGTGTGTGTGTGTGTGTGTGTGTGTGTGTGTGTGTGTGTGTGTGTGTGTGTGTGTGTGTGTGTGTGTGTGTGTGTGTGTGTGTGTGTGTGTGTGTGTGTGTGGATATGGAGTCGAGGCTTTGATGGAAAATAAACAGATGTACAGGAATTACACCCACGTTCAGTCATTTTTACCATCGTTGCCAGATCATCCCTTTTTCTTCCAAATGGAAATAAACTGCCTCTCTGAGGTGGTCGGCACGATGTCACGTTGCTTTTGTTTAGCAAGAACACATGGGCATTAAAATGTTTGATTTGCCAGCATATTGCCTCGCATCTCTGTCGCTTCTCTGTCTGGCCTTAACTCCAACATCAGTAACTCAGACACTGCTGCTTCCTTGTTCCTCTTCCAGATCACGCCGAGAGAAGCTATGAAAACTCCCCTTCAAGGCATGATGCTACCACAGTTTTTGGACAGCAAACTCCCGCCATCACCGAATGAGATGCGTCGTCTTACATTTGATGCAGTACAATTTTCTTACTGAAAAAAGGCTATTTTTTTTTTTTTTTAACGTTACCATTTGTAAAGCATTCCGTCTTTGCACTGACGAAGAAATAAAAACAGTTGTAATTGTGGCCTTTGGAAGTTCTTGAATTGAAACGTGTTTCTTCATGAAGTTGTCTTAAGATTCGGGCAGAAGAAAGAGACTTAATCATCATCTTTGTACGTAATGGATGTAATGTGACGTGTCAAGACACCGAATATTTAAAGACTCTCCGTGAATCGAGAGAAATGTCATAGTTGGACAGGTTTTATATGGAGCGAAAGACGTCTGTTGTAAATGATTTGTTATTTAACAGCTTTATATACTGTACACGCATGCAGTGACGCTTTAATTGGGCGTGGTGGAGTTTTGCGTTTCCTTTTGTTGCTGGTTGTTGCAAAGAGAAATTAGTTTTCTAAGGTGAGTCCATTGGATAAATCTAATGTCCAGATGGTTTTGAAAACAAAAAAAAGGCTCCATAACTGCAAGTTAAGTACAGCAGCAGATGTGCATTTCTGTTCAATGCCTCTGTTTTCTTTTTCTTTTTTCTGTGTACGTTGTGTAGTTGACCATAGCTCTGCAAAAGTGCAGCTCTCCTCACTCAAACCTGCGGTTCAAAATAACCAGATAGATGCTGAAAGTCTGGGAGATATCACACGTTCCCTGCAGCCAAGTGTTCACTTCACTTTTAAACCATTATAGTCTGGGTGCTATGTATCAAAAGGGTTATATCTCCCTCATGGTTCCCTCAATACTGGTGTCAGCCTCCAAGTGAGACTTGGCCGTGATCCATTTTTGTTATGTCAAATTGAAAGTGCTGCGGCATAGAGACCATACATTTTTTTGAAAAAGTAAGAAATCTCTAAGTCTGAGCTTTATTATACAAATGAGTGAAGTATTGCATGTTTGATGACATCTCATTGACTACCTGGTGATTTATAAATTAGTCTTTACCATACAAAACATCAAATGTGACACTTTGCAACTGATTAAACTAACATCCAAGCAGAAATGGTGGTATTTTAAGTTTAGGCCCATTCAACCAGCTGCTACATTCATAGCACAATAACCGTATGATAAATTTAACGACTACTTCTGATACTGTTTTGTTGGCTGTCAGTGTAATAAGAGATGTTTGAATGTGGGACCTTTGCTTGTTAAGACTCCTGTTTCAGCTGCAGTTTTCCTCCACACTGTGCAGACCCTCTGGTAACCACGCCGACTGTATCATCGGTGGAGTCTGTGCTGGCTGTTGCACCTAAGAAGGTGAACACACAACTGCTGCTAAGAGAGGGCTTGTTTCTATTGTCTGAAAAAAAGTTGTGAATCAAATCCTTTCTTCCAAATTTAGCTTTAAGTGAAATTAATAGTATGCATATCGCTGATTTTGAAGTGTAAAAGCAGAAGTAATCGGCATTCAGGCAGAAGGCCCCGCTGCAAAATGTTGTTATATATCAAAATATTACTATTAGATTTGATTATATTATGCATATATCTAAGTGCAGTACATGAGGAGATGTGAAGCAAAAACATAAAGACACAAACTGCATGTAATTTGAATTTTAACCTGTCAAGCAAAGAGCTGGTATTCCTGCAAACCACAAAGGAATGAATGAATATTACAATTACAATAACAAAAACAGACATTAGGAGGCATTGTCGTACCATTTTGCATGAGTCACACGGAAGCAGGCTTACTTAATACTACCCAAGGCAGAGAAACCACTGGAACCAGACATTTTAATCGACGTGCTCCGACGGACAAAGGCGATGTTCAAGAAAAATAAAAAAGTAAATGGCGGTGCTTATGTAACAAACATAAATGTGACGCAGTCTTTCTGAAAGCTGAGATGAATTTAAGAGCATTAAGATATGAATGTGAACGCAAGTGGCTGGGATGGAAAACTTTGGTGAAAAACACTCCATTTAAGAATACCCAGAAAATGGATGACCGTGAAAGGCTTTGTAGCAAAAACAACAAAAGAGGAACAGCTTTCTCCTTTTTTTTTCTTGATGTCGGACCAAGCTATTGTTTACTTATTTTTCCTGGCATACATCATTTTCATTCAACTGGTGTCAGTCCTGATTGTTCCCCTGGTAATTCCTGCTGTTCCTCTACAGCATGTTCCGTCAGGGGGTCCAACCCAGTTTGAGAACTGCCTCTCTGAGGTCTTCCTTTCTCACAAATCCCAGAATTTGGGAGGTTCATTCCAAAAGGGGAGCGTCTCATACTCCACTCCAGCAGCACTTACACACACCAAACTTTGCAATCCCTTTCCTATCAATATTCGTAATTTATTTTTACAGAGAGTGAATTCTCACTTGTGAAGTGTTGAATATAGCTTTCCAAAATCTTCTCAGTAAAAAACCTGAACATGTTAACAACACATGCAACGGGAACACTGAACCTAGCTTTATCCACTGTTCTGACTTGTTTTTCTTTTTTCTTGCACATTTTTGGCTACGTAATACCTCATTTGCCCATTCAAATATAACATTTCAGAACATTGTATGATTAAAAAAAACATTTGTCTTCATGTGAATCATAAAGTGGGAAAGTGTTCAGGGTGATACGTATTAGATTTATAGTTTTCTGCCTATTCCTCTTGCTCATCTCGTTGGATTTTTTTGCTAAAAGTACCCCACCGTTGAAATCCAACTGGCATTTACATGGTTAACATCTGGAACATCTGGACCTAACTTGGGGTCACGTGACCGAGTGGAATTGCGGAACTTAAGGTCTGTGTTTGCGCTGGGCAGAGAAGCCAACTTGATAAACCTCAAACCTGAAGTTCAAATATGTACCAGCTGCTTGTACTCACCCTCAGCCTGTTACCATGGATCCCAGGTAGGACTGCTGAGATTTTCCAAAAAGTGTTTGCAGCTGCAGATGATTTATGAAAAAAAGAACAACAGATGATTAATGTCTTTGCTGCCGCCTCCTCACTTTATTGTAGTGCTTTTGGCAAGTTCTGTCGTTATAATGTAAGATGCTCTTTATGCCTCACTTCACTTTACTATTTCATTATTTTTCAGTATTAATCATTCGGCGAAGACAGACTTGAAAGGTTGTTAAAGCTGTTGTTTTCTGCAGGAGCCAGAGAGAGATTTTGTGGTGTTGTTGGTTTTATTTTTTCATTAAACCTTCCAAGCTTTCATTCTGTTTGCCCCCTGGCAATAGTATGTTTAATGTTTATTCTGTCAGGTCTTTGAAATTCTGTGTGTTATAGAAGGATAATCCAATTTTGGAATAGGAAGCGCTGAAAGGGAAGTTTAAAAAAAGCAACTGTTGTGTAACAAAGAAAACTGAAATGATAAATGCGGTCAAGGCCACTTTCCTGATTCCTCAAAGCAGATAAAAAAAAAAACGTCCTCAGAAAGTAGCTTTTCTATTCAGACTGCGGTGACTTCAGAGTTCAAACTGGTGCTCAATATTCATCACCTCCTCTTTCTATCAGGCTTCTTCTGTAAGGTAACCACAGAGGAAGAGTTTACAGTCCTCGAGGGTCAATCCCTCAGAATCCCTTGTCACTACGACCCTCAGTACGCCAGCTATGTGAAATACTGGTGTCAGGGGAGGACAAAGGAGTTCTGCACCAGCTTAGCTCGGACCGACGACCACCGCATGATCGATCCGGCTGAGGAGAAAGTGAGCATCTTTGACGACCCGATCCAGATGGTGTTCACAGTGACCATGAACAACCTGAAAGAGAGCGAGTCGGGGTGGTACGTATGTGGCATAGAGATAGGTGGGTTGTGGAATGCTGATGATACCACCTTCACAAACATTAAAGTCATTCATGGTGAGTAACAAAAGGTATTTTTAGCAGATAATCCCATTTTGAAATGCAGTTAAAAGGGATTTACTTTGGATTTTTGGGATGACTTCTGCAGGCATGTCAGCTGTGAACAGCAGACTGAGTGGAGAGGAGGGAAGCAGTGTCACAGTTGAATGCCTCTACAGTGAAAGATACAGGTATTTGAATTTCCTTTTGATCATAATTTAGTTATTGTGCTTGTTTCATATTTTACAGTCACACCAGCTGTTCAAACAGCCTAGATCACACATCAGTAAACTTCAGAGAACAGAGTTACTTGTATTTGTTGGAAATCTTTTATTTGAAGTTAAACAATGGCAGATGGTCAGCATTCACTGACTCCCCTGTGTCTACCTGTCAACAGAGAAAGTGAGAAGAAGTGGTGTCGGAGTGGAGACTGGAGATCATGCCTGTCGACAGGTTCAGAGGGGAGCTACGAGGACGCCTCAGTGGCCATCAGAGATGACAGATCTGGGGCTTTCACTGTAACCTTTAGGAAGCTGCAGATGAAAGATACTGCCTGGTACTGGTGTTCTGCGGGGCAGCAGAAGATATCTGTTCATGTGCTGGTCACACCGCGACCAACTACTGTCGGTACATTGACAATTCAGTTCAGTTTTATTTATATAGCGCCAAATTACAACAAATGTCATCTCAAGGAACTTCAGTAATACAGTCCAATTGGAGTGCAAGTCATTGTAATCATAATCCAATGAAATCCAATGAATTAAATTCAAAATGAATCCAATTTATTCATACAGACCCAATACAAAAACAATTTCCTAGCTAAGGAAACCAACAGCTTGCACTGAAACTTCTCTTCAGTCCAATCTCCCGTCCTGAGCATGCATGAGGCGACTGTGGAGAGAAACGACTCCCTTTTAACAGGAAGAAACCTCTGGCAGAACCAGACTCAGGAAGGGTGGCCATCCGCCTCGACCAGCTGGGGTTTGAGAGGACAGAAAGGAGGGGAAAACAAACACCACAACACCATTCAAAGAATACCTGTTAAGACAGGGAAACAGTTAATTACTACACTAATGCCAAATGTACATAATGTCATTTGAGAAATTAAATTAGGGAAAAATGAGGGAAAAAGAGAGCCACCCCCCAGTTTACGCCTATAGCAGCTTAACTATGCAATGATTCAACAACAAATAAGTTCTGTAACTATAAGAAAAATCATTATAAAATATCAAGCATTATAATAACAGTAAAATGTAGATATAGACAGCAACAGTATTTAGACTGTTATAACATACTGAAAGAAAATATGCAAATCAGTTGTAATTTTAGATATTTTTACTTCCATATCCTTCTATTCACATTATTTTACCCTTTTATCAGAAAGACATTGTATAAGAAAGTGAAATATATCTCTTATCCTGAATGACCATGTTTACTTACACATGACATTTTGTCTATCAGTGAGATAATATATCAGTCCCCAAACTGCAGTGTTTTTGCTGTTAGTCAGAGTTATCATGGAAGTTTTTAATAACACCCCTAAGGAAAACGATTTTTTTTATTTTTCTGCTGATAATATTGGACAATAACTATCACAAAGCACTTTATCATAAACACCGAATACAGTTTAACAACGTAAAGATTGTGTATCCCAAAGGAAGAAAAGATAATAGTTACATGACATCATTTGATATAATACACTGAAAAAGTGCATTCCCAAGCTCAGAATGAATGCCAAACCTTTACCTTAACTCTAACCTTGAGGTAATTCTAACCAAAATGTAAAACCAGGTTTTGACCATCAAAATAGATTAATTATTTAATCTGATTAAAAAAAGAAAAAGGTTCCCACAAATCTATCAGTCCCTGCGTGTACGGAAGGCTTTTAGTATTTGGACCCCATGAATGTTGAGACACAAGATTACACACAGACACACACATGCAAAAATGACTGTCAATATATTGAAAACTGAACTTAGGAGCTGGAAATACGAGGCAGGGACATGAAAATAGGCTGCATGCTCAGGTAAGAAAATTTATACACATTCGTATCTTCACCATAGACTGTACAGGTACATGTAAATTAATTGAAACACCCTCCATCATGTCACCCACTGGTGTGTGAGATGCTGTTTATACCTGAGATCAGCGTTTGGTGTTGCCATCTTGGTATGTCTAAAGCATGAAGTGTAGTCCATATTTGAACAAAACAGTGTAGCTGGAGAGTGAAACTTGAAAGCCAATTGAAAGTCTCTTTCTATTTGGACTTATATACACTGAATTATGAAATGACTTTTATCACCATCAGCACACTAATCAGAGGGAGTAATGGTGAAATTACAGGCATCTACTTCATGTCCAACAGCAGATGTCTCTATCCATCATGTGCACAGTCTATGATGTTTACTTAGCAAGTCATTGTTTGCTACTGTGTTAAGGTTTAACATACTGGACTTGACTTTTAACAGGTTTAATATTTACTATTTTAATATCACATTTGAACACGTCTCAAATTTTACATTCCATGTAAACTGTACAAAATTAAAGTTTAACCTGGCAATAACACCATATAAAAAGTCAGAGGTTATCACTAACCAACCGAAGGGTGATAGAAGCTCTACTTATCTGAACAACATTTTGTTACTACCTTCTCCAGTAGTTGTGAAAATGGCATGGATTGATGGGGCGACTGAATCATTTCAGCGAGCTGACCAATATTGTTATTCATACACTCCCTAATCGTCTAATAGAAAACACTGTGCAGCCTTGAAATGTACATTTTAGTTGTTCTAAACCAACTTTTCATCGACATCAGTCTTGCCACTTAAAACTTCTAAATGTCACTGAAATGTGTTGAAATTGGACATTGTAGGTTTACAAAGGAAGCACCATTCTGTAATTGCAAGGCCATTAGAAGCTGTCATTTTGTGGCTGCTGAAATTACAAGAAGCAGCTTTAAAGATCAATATGCATTGAGTTTATATAGCAGGGGACTCTCGGGTCTGCAACTATAAAGGGTATTGATTATTACGTCTCACCTATCCATAATATTGATGATATGAACTCTGAATATTGTACTACGAACAAGCTTGAGCTTGTGACAGGATGTAATTTTTCAGCTCAATGTTTAATGCCTCGCTTACAGCTGCAGCATCTGTGACATCTCCACCAACATCAAGTCAGTCTCTTGCACACTTGCTTCCACCAAAACCCATCACTAAGGAATCGTGGAATAGTCACGGGTAAGTTTGAGGTATTTCATCTGTTCAGTTTAAATGAATGTGGACTGCCCTCAGACTGCTCTCTGTCTGTGTTTCAGCCTCATGCTAGCGTCTGTGGTGGTGTGTTCGTCACTCCTGTTCCTTGTGGCCATGGTCCTATTGGCAAAAAAGTTGTGGAAACAGCACAGTAAGGACACTTGTCATTTTGAAAGATGTTTTACATGTGCACTATCACATTACTAATCATGTAAAATGCAGAAGACAACTTTTGATAATTACTACTCGTGGCTTGAATATGACCTCTATCCGTTTCCAGAGAAGGATCCTCTGCTTAGAGAAATCGGGGATGTGAAAGCTCAATTCAGCGTAAGTCCCCACTGCAGCATCTGTCGCTCCTGTGATGTGCGACAGATATAAAAACACCTTCATCAAGCATGTTCTTTAGTCACCATGGTACTCATTTGACTTTTTGTCCCTTACAGGGCTATTCAAAAGATTCAAGTGACCTTCAAAATGCATCCGTTGTTTTCCTTAACAAGAATTCCCAGGATGTACATCTGTACGAAGATCAGTCTGTGTAGTGTTTCCTGTAACCTTTTTTTAACTGAATGTAGTTTTTGTGCTAATCGATTGCACGGAGCATGCACTCTCTTGATTGGGTTCTTTTTAGATCATCTTCCCCAGAACACATTATGGTAACAGTGTTCTCCGTAAACAGCTGGTAGATTCTGAAGAGCCCATAAAAGTATATACAAAATAAACCAGTTTGAAAGATTGTTTTCCCCCAGGAAGGGATGGGGAGATAAGAGCTACTTACTTATGTATGTTCTGTCTGATGAGTTATCTTTGTGTACATTGTGGTCTTGTATTCACTGAAGCCATCGATTTACACAGTATTGCTTGCTTGATTCAAGTTTTTGACTCAATAAAGTTCTCCACAAAAACATTCTGTTTGTAACTCATTATCTCTCCAATACAAATTAGATAGAACCAATTTATATCATAGGGCTTCTGATGTAGGGAACACAAAGACAATAGCAGTGCGGTAATTACTGTTTCTGAAAAAGTAAGAGGAACAAAAAGAGTCTTGACTTGCTATCTGTTTCCTGTTTGAGTCAGCAAGAATAAACTCATGACTGGACAGTATCTTCACAGATATGTAATATCTAAGGTAACTCCTGAAGAAGAGCTCTGCTTTTCTCCCTTGTAGATGTCCACCACGGTTGTTTTTTCACTTCTTTAGGTTAGTTTCCGGCAAGAGCACTACTTCTACTTTCTTACAACCACTGTGAACATAACCTGTACTGACACCCTGCGCCACCACAACACAGCCCGCTTTATTCACTTCAGACGTCATTGAAAATGTGTCCGTTTTACACTTATCTTTTGCAAATCTCTTTTGAAAGATTTTGCTTCAGATTTGCTTAGCTAGTGAATGGAAACTTGGCTGACATTTGCTATTTTCATTACTGACATTACTGTGTTCATGTCAGGGAACACAGTAATGGTAGGTACATTAAAGTAGTCATATTTAGCAGTTTGCTGCATATCCCTTACATGCATTGACTGCTTGAAGTCAGTGATAGGTGACATCACCAGGAGTTGAGTATCTTCTCTGGAGATGCTCTGCCAAGCCTCTACTGCAGCCACCTGCAACTCATGCTTGATCCGAGAGCTTGCCCCTAAGTTTTTTCTTTAGTATATATAAGGTATGCTCAATTGGACTGGTGTGGTCATTCAATAATTTTCCATTTTTTTAGCTTTGAGAAACTTTCATGTTGCCTTAGCAGTATGTTAGGGATCATCATCTTGTTGCAGGATGTAGCAGTGTCAAATGAGTTTGGGGGCATTTATCTGGAACCTGAGCAGATAAGATGTTTCAAAACTCCTCAAAATTCATTGTGCAGCTGCCATCAGCAGTTACATCATCAGTGAAGATAAGTGTGCCAGTACCTGTGGCAGCCATACATGTTCAAGCCATAGCACCCCACCACCATGTTTAGCAAATGAGCTGCTATGCTTTGGACCATGGGCAGTTCTTTTTCATTTCCACACTTTCTTCGTGCCGTCACTCTGAAACAGGTTAATCTTGGTTTTATCTGTCCATAACATCTCTTTCCAGAATTTTGCAGGCTCCTATAGAGACTTTTTGCAAACTGTAATACAGAAGAGTGATCCAGAGAGCTTCATACATCTTCACCACTGTGTCTCACCAGCAAATTGTGCCAATTGTTACTTATGGTATCGCAATGAAAGAGGGCCCCTCTGACCCAAAAGGCGTTTTCCATTTCATAATATGAATAATAAGTACCAGCGGGTTACATTTCTGTATGTCACCCTGCACCCTTATTGTTGAGATCCCATTACAATGCAAAGTCTGTAGGCTGAGAGGCAGCAGCCGGGGGCCAGCCATGAGGATGAGAAGTGGGTTGCACAATGAAAGCTGTCATCTTTTGGTCATTCAGCATATTCACTCATTTAATGCAGAAATGTGATAAGGCTTCAAAAAGGAAAGAGCAAAACCTAGTGAAGATGACAGTTAAACATTGTAGATGCTATTCTTTTGGCCTTTTTGGTGGAGCTCATGTCTTACTGATTGTATCTTAATTAAATGTACGGCTGAGAATGTAGTCATGATGCTCAAGAATTAATGAACCCTTTCGATTGAATGACTGATGGTCATATGCAATGAACAGTTTGATATTGGGCTGTGGTAAAAATAGACATGGCAGTAGTAATTTGTCAGCTCCAAACTTCAATTTCTGCTTGAAAGAAATAATGGAAGATGGAAAGCCTTTTAGATCCCACAGGACTGGGGTGTGAGATGCTGCTATACTTGTCTGTCGAGATTATTTGATAACATCATAATTGAAATTAAGAATCAAAATTTCAGGCTTGAACAACATGAGACGGAGAACTTGCAGAGAATAATGCAGAAGCTATACTTAATTTGAGGACAAAAGAAACAAGATAGGTCAGAAAAAAACTGAAAGTTCACCAATTAACTCCGAAAGAATCGGCTCTACGTTTTATGCTCCAACTATTCTCAGGCTGAATAGAGAAGAGTGGGCTGGAATTGTAAAATGAAAAGGCTAATGAGACTGCCAACACAGATGTGGAGCCAACTAGGTACTGTAAAAATTTAATTAAGTGTTTGGTTCACCTTCATGTGAGGAAAAATCCATATAAAAAATCTGTTATAGTCCTAAATTACTGGTATACTGATCCAATGCTGAAGATGTCCTCTGCATTCTGCCACTTACATTAAAGTACCAACAACTACTGAGTGTAAACTTGCTGTAACTGTAATACTGCAAAATATTTTTATAGGTATAGATGGTAACAAAGGAACAAAAGGATACATTTACTTCAGGCTTGGTTGGAATTATAGATATCTATGTTAGTGCAAAGTGCAAACCTTCATAAAATGCAGCATATTTCGATCTGCTGTACACTTATGTGATTTCAATAAATTCTGACCTGAAAGTTAACTGTTTTGAACACAGTATTCCGCTATCTGTAATATTGGTTGCATTTGCATAGAATTTTGCTGGTGGTGTGCATTGATCGGGAGAGGTATTCATGAGTTTTGGAGGAAGCGGTGATTGAATTCATTTTGTGTCAGTGCAGTGCAAAAAGAATACTTGTGTAGCCCACTGATACCACGAATGGGTTAAGAGTTTTAAGTCAGTGGACACGGTATTGCGACGAGTGTTAAAATGTGTGTTGAAAAAAAGGGAAAAAATAAAAAAATAAATATAATAAAATGTGTGTTGAAAAATGAAAGAAATGTTGAGGATCTGGAGTGAGACTTCATTGTTTTGTCTGGATTCTCAGCCAGGCTCCCCCTACAATACGTTTGATGGGTTTCTAAGACAAACTAAGACAAATAAGATTAAACAGGCTTGGAATTGGATCTGGAACACTTTCATGTTCAATTAAATTTAATTTAGTTTCGTTCTAATTAAAACACTGCTGTGTGTGCACCCTCTTATAAGGCTGTAATTACTATGTGTATTGTGCATTTTGGATCAATTTAATGTGATGTAATCAATTTAATGGATCAATGTAAAAGAATATGCTAATGTTTACGGATCATAATTACGCCCGTCCCTCATTATAAAATGCATGGTAGCTTGTAATAAGATTTGTCATTTTTTAATCACATGAAGTATTAGAAGTGTTTTGCAAAAATCGTGTTTTTCTTTGCCAGTTTGACCACTAAATATTGGTAATATGTCATAATTTATGTTCTGCTTGGTGCAGTCTGACGATCCTGCACTTATTGCTCTTTCTGGACCTTCTTTGAATGATGCTGTTATATTCTGCCTGCATATGTGTGTGTATCATTCCTCACTGCGGTTGATTCTACACTCTGTAGCTCTCCTTGGTAGTGCAGATTCACCACGGTCTTGTCTCCTCAGAGTTACAGGGACTTCATTAATCTTTATGCGTTTCAGCTTGAATCAGTTCTGCCACTAGATGGAGATCAACGCTGTATGAAATCTCTTCTTTTTTATTCATTTTTGGTTGATTTCTGTGTGTCTATTCATGCACAAAACAGGTTCCTTTGTTTTCCTAGGTGAATAGCATGCACAGTGAAGAAAATCGTACGGTTCTTTGCAATCCCCCCACAGAGCTCTATACAATGGAATACAAGACTTCAAATCTTGATATTCATACATTTGTTGATGCTTTTTATTGTCAATCAAAAAAGATTCCTATTCTCGCTCATGTCTACATCTTTTAGAAATTGCATTTCTGTATCCTTAACTCGAGTCTTGTTGTTTGTCAGTATGAGCAATCAAAGCATTTAAACTCACCTTGTGCACGGCTGCTGCAGATAATAAGACATCAGTTTGAAACATGAAGGGCCAGGCTGAGGGATGCGACTCTTTCTCTGCAGCTATGGCTTTGAAGGCCAACCATTGGACGTGCTGTACGACTTGTTTATGAAAGCCCTGGTGTACAGGGGAATTGGGATGCGTTGAAGTGAGGATAGAAATAATCTTGTGACTATAAGGCACATAAAATCTTGTGCTTTGCAGGTGTCCACAAACTGATAAAAGCCTTAACAAGAACACAGTTCAGCGCTCTGAAGTACTCAAAAGATCTCAGTAAAGCCATAATTTGTCAATGACTGAATTTACATGCGCACCAGAATCCTATGTTGTCCATTTGAACCTCTTATTTTTTGGATTTACACACATTTGGTCTTATCCTGGTTTTGCAAACGCTGTGCTCGAGTGAAAGCCAGGATAGGGTTACATGAAAACATGCTTGATTCAACATGTTTTTGAACATTCTCTGCTGTTAAAGATCACGGCAGCTGAAAAGACAAGAAAAGATACACAGCAGTACACACATGTTCAGAAACATAGACACCTAAAAGATCATGTGTACAAAGAAAACCAGGTTTCAGATAATAATATATACATATGTATGTAAACGCTTTAGCCTGAATGTGATTAAAACCTGGTCAGGACTCAAAACTGCTGCACTTATTTCTATTGCACACGGCACTGACTGATAGGAATAAATTACTCATGTGTCTCTATAGTAACGGTACATCAAAAACAAACAAAATCAAGTGGTCCCCTGATGCAAAACTCTTTTCAACCAAGATATTCACCAAATTTTTGAGGCTGGAAATATAAAGTAGAGGCTTCTCCTGCTCCTGCAATCTGGGCTCAATTCCTAAAGATTCTTACTGTAAAGAGTTGCTCGTACTGATTAAATCTTTTTTGTTTTTAATCAATGTTAATATGAATTTTAATAAATTATTTAAAAGGGTTCCCCTAGTAAGGACAAAAGTTATTCATTAAACATCTTAAGCAAGAGAAGATGAGGTCCAGACAGCCAATGGCAGTGAGGCATTATAATGTCACAGATTGGTTTTTCAGGGATCATGTGTGTCAATTAATCCTTCAGTCAAACTCTATTTAGGAGGTGCTTTTTCAAACAAAGTCTAACTCAGTGCTTTATAAAGCAATTAAAAGGACACAAGCGAGGAAACAAAATCTAAAAAAAAATGCAATTTGCAGATAACAGCAACATCAAATCAAATACCTTTTCGTTCAATTAAATTTCAAATAAGAGCAGTCACTACATTAAGAAAGTTTGAGGGGGCAAAATGAAATTATGATGATATCGTGATGATTCAGTTCTGTCACGACCTTGCACAGGCAGCATGATTGCACAAACAACAACAGCACTCTCAGTGCCTGTTCGTATCGAATACAGTAACTACAGCATTCACCACACGATAAATCAGATGTAAATGATATGTAGCAGGAAAATATATTCTACAGGTAAAATAGACAGAAATAGGCATGTCATTTCAAAGTCCTGCTCATCATATTTAAGAACACGTGTGTGTTTCTTGGACAACCAATCACAGTTAGGGGCTCTCTGAGAGGATTCTTATAATTGTTATGAATGTGCCCCCTGAACACCCCTCACCCACTCTACTCCTTTATAGTTAGTATTTATATCTCAAGCTGGGTTTTTTTGTGAACGTGATGGTGAAGGAAGCGTGAATCACAGCTTTTGACTTTTGTTTTAGACCAAAAGTCCCGATGTAGAGCCTTTCATGATGTAAAAGCAAAGTAATGTCCAAGGCTGTTTCACTATAGCTGTGAAAGTGGGAGCATCTTAAGACAAAATCTTTTTCTGTCTGAGGGAGAAAAAAAAAACATCTTCTTTTGTACACTTCCAAAGGCAAAGCCCATGAACTGATGTGCATGGTTTTGCTCCTTCATCTTTGTATCTAATCTCTTAAGTGTTTTCTCTTGATTTTTACTTTCTCACAGTTTATTTTTTAATTTTTCTTGTCATTTTCAAAGACCTAAGATTGATCCCTGACAAATACCTCGATTTGACCTCAGCATGTTCAGCATAAAGTAGCGGTTTTAGGAATTGTATGGGATTTTCCTGAGATGCCTTTAGGACTTCTTCAGCAGCTCAGAGGACGCCAAAGAGCTGCAACACTGCTCTATCTTAAATACTACACACAGAGCCTAAGAGGATAGATATTTTAGCCTATGCAGAACTTTTTAGATAAATACAGTCATGTAAAAAAGAAAGTCCACCTTCTCTCATTTCTAGTGCTCTCTAGTAGTATATCAAAATAATGTAAAGTGGTCTTCACTAGGTCTTTCAATTAGGTATATACATCCTAGGGGTTCAGTAACACATGATATTTTAGAGCATGTCATTATTTATTGAACAAAAACTAGAACAACGTGAGGAATGACTTTGTGTAAAAGTCTGTTGAACCACTACTTGCACCACTACTTGTTGGTTTAAGTTATCATTGTCTTTAATTAGCCCTGATCCCATGGATGCAGAGCAAGCCCAAATCATCAGCCCTCCACCACCGTGCTTGACAGTTGGTATGAGGCGTTTGTGCTGATATGCTGAGTTTGGTTTTCTCCAAACGTGCTGCTGTGCATTATGACCAAATATCTCCACTTTGGTCTGCTCTGTCCAAAGGACATTGTTCAAGAAGTCTTGTGGTTAGTTCTGATGTAACTTTGCAAACCTAAGCTGTGCTGCCATGTTCTTTTCAGAGAGAAGAGGCTTTCTCCAGCAACCCTTCCAACCCTTCCAAACAAGGCACACTTGTTCAGTCTTTTTCCAATTGTGAACTTTAACATCTTACATTCAACTGAAGCCTGCAGACTCTGAGATGCAGCTCTTGGGTTTTTTGCAGTTTTTCTGAATACGACTAAGTCTGAGATTGGGGTGAACTTGAACACATGAAATGATTACTGCTGCAAAAGGTGGCTGTACATATGCGTAAATAATGGACTGTAGTTACATTCTCACAAACTGATTCTTACATTTGATTGCTATTTGTCAGGATCTGTTGGTTTTCTGGGGGGGGGGGTTCTCTTGGTTTTTCTCCTGTTCTTGGCTTCCACAGGCGTGGCTCCTGGAGTGGCTGATGATTGATGCAAGTCACCTGTGACGCTCTGATTGCCTCCTGCACTTAAGCCTGGGCCTGTTCTCCAGTAGGTCCCAGTTCACATGCTCTCATGCGGTGTAGTTGGTCTTGTGTTCAGTGAAGTTCTTTTGTGCTAATAAAGGAAGAGTCAGTCTCTGAGACTCTGTCAACCATGGATTTGTTTTTACTGAGTGCTTTTCTTTTTAAGACTGGAGTCAACAACCCAGAGCCTGGATAAGGAGCATTTCTCAGTTTTTCTTCATATCAGTCATCACTTACCTTTTCCAAGCTACTCTGCACTGTCAGCTTCTACAGCTAATGCATGTTCTCTTCCTCTCTGCAGATCATCTCAGCCCCTCGGTCGCATCGACACATTTAATCTTGTCCATAAAGATTATTCATAAGTCAGTTGAGTCAGTCTCCGATTAGAGTCCTGCCATAGAAGAAACCTTAACACTATTTAAAATGGTGTAATATGTTATGTGTTGTAGTTCCTCTGAGGAAATATTTACTAAATTTTAAGACCCGTTAATGGACAAATTATTTTTTAAAAAATATTTATTTTTTAATATGTGCAAACATGTAAACCTGAGAGACGGTGTGTTTTCTTTCTCATTACTTTAAAATAATGTCTTAATTGTAAATAAGTCAAAATGAACATCTATCTAAATGTCTGAATTGCGTTACAGTGCCAATAATGCTGTTAATGAGAGACTGGACAAGCAAAATCTTAGTGGCCATCGGTTGAAGGTTGGTCAAATGTACAGTATCTCATCTATACTGATATCTTTATCCACTAAAGACTGTTGAGTTCTGTTTAAAGCCTTTGCCTTTGCGAACATGCTACTGGGCTAATGAATGTGTGTGTGTGTGTGTATTTACCTGCGATACACATGGCACAGGTCCTGCATAATAATCATGCTTAGTTAGAGTATATAAGTGTATAAGGCCACAATCCACAGCCTCCCCCAGCAATCAGAAGCAGGCAGAGAGGGCCACAAGACCCAGGCCACCAGTAGCCCCCACGGAGCACAGAGCCCGGGAAGCCCACCGCAGGGACAACCACGCATCCACCCAGAAGACTGCAGAGGAAGCCCCCGGACTGAGCCCCCATAACCATAGAGCAGAGGCCCCCGAGAACCAGGGGCGACAGCCCACCGGCCCCTCCAGGCCCCCGCCACCCAGACATGGGTCGTGCGCTGGACCCGGGCCCCGCATGCCCAAGTGCCTGCACCAACCCATCCACACCAAAGCCTTTGTCTTGCCAATAGCAAGTTTTACGGTTGACTGAGGAATCTGCACAGCTCTGACAATTTGTGCCACAAGAGGCTCTTTATAGTCTTGGAATAACAGGGAAAGCTGCTCAGACCCATTGATAGGTTTTGTATTTGTATAAACATTCGTCAGCATTATAGTCATTTAAAAAAAGAAAAAAAGCATATGGTTGCTCAATTGCTCTAAATATGATTATACTGAGTAATCAACCTTCATTTTGCGTTCCACTTAAACTAAATTGGATTTCTGAGGTCGCTGCTTCCTTCTCTATCCGGAAAAAAAGAAAAATCGACTGTTTTCACCGTTGACTTATGGGGCCGTGTGGTGGTTCAGATGCTTTCAGAATGAGGATTGTAATTTCAAATGTCATTGCCAGTGTGGGGCAGCATCCTCACAATGTGGCCTAACTGGGTCAAGAAGCATTGTGCTCATCATCTGCAGAAAATGTGCAATGATAAAAATGGGCATTGAGAGTAGACAGAGGCCCGTCTGGAATATGATGTTGATTATCTCTGCTTTCCAGAAAAAAAGAAATACTCACTGTCTACGGTAAAACCCACAGTTTACAGTCGACAGTTCAAAGGAACGTCTGTATTTCCTTCATTAAATTCAAACTCTTTAAAAAGACTGTGTTTTTCAACTTTTTTGCATTTCAAACTGAACAAATCTTTCACATCAGTTTTTTTTTTTTACTTGTATCTCCCTCCTCAGCTAGAAAAAAGCTGCAGAAGATGCATACATAGGGATCGATATCCATTTCATGCTTCTGTGGCACCATTTACAACCTACTTATTGGTGCAACAACTCAATTTTGACCCGCTCATTTGGGGATATTAAGGGGAATTTAGTAGTTGATGATGTTCATGGCTCCTCTGTGAAAGTCTGAGAAATTTTTAGTTCTGACTTCTCCTGTGTAAAACTCTGGCTCAGCGTGGCCCTAATGTTTTGTGGGACAGATCTCTCTCTGCGGTATTCTTGTTGCAGTTTTCATGTTGCAGACTTCTGTGCTCATTCTGAAACTGTTGCAAAGGGAACCATTAGCTTTTATTGACGGGTCTTTTTTGAGCAACAACTCTGGATTTAATGGCATTCATGAAATTTGCGATGCCTTGGATTCGCAGGTGGTACCTTGCCCTTGTGTTTTCTTGGTTTTGTCTGTTTGCAACTGGAGATTGATTGCACATTGTGGTCTCCTCTCAGTAAAGCCATTTTCTCGCAGTATAGACATTTTTCCATCGTCAGCAGTGTTCTAGATTTGCAAACCCACAGAGAAATCTGACTAGGTGTCGATTGGCTGACACAAGCTCCAGCAACACTGATGTGATTTATGAAAATGTATCAGAATCTCTATCGGCTCAAAAGGTAATAGATGATGGCACGTTTTGATTTATAGTACGGTGTGGTGAAATGGTGTTTATGTGGACTTTTCTGTGCAACATGAAACATGTGCAAACATAACCAGAAATGTATTGGGCAAAAACGGAGTTTCAATGTTTGGCATGAGCACCCTGCTTCTCTGACCATAGAGTACTCTGACTCATAAATGCACCCCGCCAAACTATTCCTTTAAACAACTTAAAACTACTTCAATACTTTAGACTGTCATCCAAGCCAATGTGGAAATGCTTGTAGATCCCTCCTGCTGCTCACAGAGGTGGCGATTTACGGGGCGCCATTATGAGTTGTATTTCCGAGTATAAACAAACTACCTAAATAGTCGTATTTATGGGAGGACTTGGTGATTCTTTTAAGCGTTTTTTGCTGAAGGCAGTTGTCTGTTGCAGCTGCACCACTTTAATAAGTTCCAAAGTCATTGTAAGGATCTAACAATTGAGAGATGTCAGTATAAGGGTAGATGTTCCAGAGTTAAGGAGACACAGTGACATTAGCATTTATATGTAATGGATTGTTTGTTGTTGTTCTGTGAAACATCCAACTTCCAATTTTAATGCTAATGCATCTTTAAAAGGATTAAAGGATGCTTGTCAAAATGCTACCATTCTCTTTTATGTTACGTAAGCTTTTCAAATCAAAGCAACTTCGACTTCGGTCATCTCAGTCTACACGCAAATCCATCAAGGAAAGTTTTTCTGCCTTTGTAGTGGAAATGTAATATTTCTGACTGGCTCCGATAATACTTTTTTCTCATTTCAATTAGTTGTTCATGCCGTCACTCTGTGTGCCACTGAGTGGGAAAAGGAAAAGTTTGTGTATGACGAGTTGATTGTTTTTTTCGTCTCTCTGTTTGTGCTGACTTTCAACAGTATCCTATGTTACAGCCTTAATCCTAAATAGATTAAATTAATCTTTTTAACTCAAAATTCTATACACAATACCCCACAATGACAAAATGAAACAAGTTTGTTTCAGATTTATTACGAATAAAAAACAAAAATGGGGCATAGGATATTGTGGAAGAAGTGGAGTGCTGTGAATACTTTCCGGATGCACTGCATCTTTGCACAGGCTGTCTGTCCCATATACACTGGAAAAAGAGAATTGAATTAAGTTATTCAGTTATTAGGGTTGTTTACTTTGACAATTCTCAAGTCAGACTCACTCAAACCATTTAGTTTCTTTCAAAAAAGAATCTGAATTACTCTGACTCAGTGTTTTCCAAAGTCAATGTTAAAACCTACAAGTTATTCCAAATTAAATATTTGATGTGTTCAAGAGCAAGTTAATGGCTAAATCATGCTTAATAATATAGCTCACGAAGCAAGCACTCTAAGTGAACATTCTAATGTATATATGTATATATAATGGGTTCATTGAACAAGACCCCTTTTAGTAAAGGGAAAAACATCAATTATTAATGATCATGCAGGGGTCGACACGCTCACACGCATAAACTTAACTAAGGGTGTCACAAACCAAAGTGCATAAATGAACAACAACAAAAGATCCGACCACATAGAAAATCACAGCTGCAACATTATAACCGGGAATTTAACAAAACAATTAGTGGCGCAAAGCATGCTGGGAAACACGGCCTGGCAGACAATACTTTCTGGATGATTACAAATTAAAGTTAGCTAAAAATAGATCTCCAATTTCAGATGACAAACTGTGATTTTCAAGTTAATGGAATCCACAAAAGTACGTTGTTTTCACTAAACCAAAAAAAACAAAGCAAGATACACATGAAACAGTGTTTTGCATCAACTACAGCCCAAATACTCTTTTTAGAGCGTATATATGCAAAGATTGTAATGAAATACCCTGGAACATCAAAGAAAAATCAATTCAAAGCCTCCAAAAACTAAGTGACTTTTTGTTAACCTCCTTTGCATGTGCCCCACTTGTGTTGGTGGCCAACACAGGACTGAAAGAGGCAGAAAAATGCAACATCACAGCTCAGTGTTCAGTGGCTCCATATTTAGGAGTTATCACAAGCGCTGCCAAGGTCTGCAATCTCGTTCAGCCGCTCACATTTCACCATATGACATTCGTCTGCTGATGGGAAGAAGGCAGCAACCGTGACGGTTAGGGATGAAGGACACACGCTGGAGCATCATTTACATCAGGGTCACGAAGGCAACTCTAGCTCCTCCATGCTGAATACACTATCCACATTCTGCGAAGAGCAAAAAAAAAGAAAAAAGATAGGAAACTTTTGTTTTCCCAAAAGCCTTATAATTTAAGTTAATTGGATTGAATTAAAAGGCTGTTTAAGAGAGCCAGAGGGAAACCAGAGCTCCCTGGCTGTGATCTAGAAGTAAGTAACCCTTATCAACACAAAGCCTAACTGATTTTTTTTAAACCACTTTTGCTAGTGCAAGACACTGACAGGCTATGAACTGACAAAATAACTTAAAGGTAAGTGCTGCTCAGGCAGAGGGGGAGATGCATCACTCCTCCTGAGCACAGATGAAACATCAGAGCAGTGCAGTGTGTATTGCAAAGAAAATCCCAGCAACTAGCAGCCACAGTCAGCAGTAAGCAGTTGAGCTGTTAATGGCATCAGAGAGACAGGCCACAATGCATCATGGTCAGTGTTGATCAATATATTGTACAGCCTGTGAACACTACAGTTCTGTTGCCACATGATAAATTTGTAGTGCACTATGGGATGACATTTACAGTTTAGAATTCGAACAGCGCAACAAAATGAGTAATTCAGCAGATCGGGAAGAAATTAGTATTCCAAACACAAACATGATTTACAAGGACACCCGATGGTTAAGCCAAACATTTAATTGTGGTTATTGTGTTTTTCCTGTTTCAAGTCTGACCGTCTGCAGTGAAAATGATTATGAACCATTATGAACCACTTTCAAAAGCAGTCCTTATTCTGTTTTCTACTATAGTAACTAGTTTATATAGCATTTTTTAGTGTCACTGTGAAAAAGCAGCCAACAAGATGGCAGCACCTTGGAAATGCAGTGCACCAGTGATCAAAACCACAAGTATAAACAGTCAAGTTTTTATGGTAGTATATAACTATGTTCAGCCAAGAATGTGTCCTTTCAATCTGAGAGCAAGCTTCCATGGTTTCCTGCTCAAATGTTGTGCTACTCCCCCTCAAAACTCTGCTTTCACAGTCTAAAGGTACGAGCTTTTGAGCAGCTATGCTTCAAATGTTGTTTCTGCCCTGAGATTCATTGATGATTGCACAAAAGTCCTGCTGTCCAGTTTGAGCCCTCTTTTGTGCACTCAGGCTTTTTTGATGCACTCGCGAGCCTTTTGCTCTTGGAATTTTGCTTTTGGACTGCTTTGAATCACCCAGTCAAAAAACGCACAGCAAAAAGAATGCCTGAAATGGCACTGATGTTATTACCTTCTGGTGGGTGCACTTGTTTAACTTCAAAGCATCCTCTAAAAAAAAATTTTCTAATTAACTGGCAGATCACTTGCCAATATTGATTTGCATACATCAGTGAAGTAAGTATGCTGTGATGCTATAGGGATGCATAGTGATGCTATTTGCAGTGTCAGGATAACAATATGATGGCTGCATTTGTTGAAGGAAACATTAGAAAAGTGTGTGAACCTTAAAACTGTTCACTCCTGATTCATTTGGAAGTATCATATTTATCATGCACATTCCTGGGCCTGAAATTGCCCTGGACTGCTCAGTGGTAGAAATAAGTTCACAACTCTTCTCACAAGAAAGACTTTAGACATGTCACATGAAAACAACAGGCATTTGCCTTTGGTGTGTGTTCATTTTGTTATTATGGATACACACCATGGCAGAGGGGGCAAGGAGACAGAAGAAAATGCTAATTGAAGAAGCAAGATAAAAAAGAGGGCAAGAAACCAAATAAGAGAATACATTTGACTGGCTTTTCATTACTGAAGAGAGCTCAGAGAAAGAAAAAAAAACATGATGCAGGACAGATGTCATGTCATGGATGTCATGTCACTTGTTGCTCTTGGTAACAGATTAGCTCTCCCTCTTTGTTGCATTAAGTTTGCTGTGCGTGGCTCTGTCTATAAAGTAGTAGACACATAAGTTAATGAATACGAAAAGATTATGACCATTTCAATAGCATTTTAGCTGCCATTAGATCTCGATAAAGTTCTAATGGCCGCTGTGTTGCGGTGTTTTAAATGCAAATGCTGTGCTGCAACATGTTTATATAGTCCAGACATTTACTTTTGTGCATTTACTTTTATGCATATTATGACAACATTGTGTCCGTTCACTCTTTTAGTTTAAACCTTATCGTCATATTCTCTCTCTCACAATTGAAGGTTCTTCTCAGAAAAAAACATAATTTGACAGTTTTTACAAATTTTACACCAAATTCTTGATAATTGGCAGCATTTCAAAGCCTTGCAGATGGAAATTTGTTTTTAAAGGTGGATTTTGTAACTTTGGTATTAAAAAAATGATCAATACAAGTTGGCAGTTTTACCAGATGAGCAGATGCTTCCGTTCTTATTAGAGATTAATTTATTCATTTACAAGCTGTTCTTTTTTCCATCCTTCTGGGTGAGGAGAGGGGGATGAAACATTTTATTGGCTCTGTTACCTTATGATTACTATAGTCTCTTTACATTTTAACAGAAAAATTATCAAGAAGAAACAGCTGACTAACAACTAATAATAAGATGAGCGTACGATCATTCTAATCTCACCATTGATAATGTGTGGGCCTGTCACAATAACACTGCTAACCTTAGCTGTAGTTGAATTTTGGGTGTTGAAAAATGTTTCTCTGTGATGCTCAACATTAAATACACTGATGCATACGAACAGAGCCTTCTGTCCTTCTTCTGCATTCATTTCGTGCATATTTTGGTACACTTTCAGAAGCGTACCCAATCGCAGCAAATGGCGCAGTACCACCAGAAATCATGATGGCAGTGTTCTTTAGTATATCTTAGCTCATGTGCGACCAGCCAAAGGAGAGACAAAAACAGTAATAGTGGAACTTTTGAGGAGTGGCTGGGCGGCACAGACCACCGCCATCTACTGTGCTGCCTCTTTCCAAGAAGGTGCATTATCATCATCTCCTCCACCAGTGCCATGTTTGTCATTGTCTGAAACAGACGTCAGAACTTGTAAGTGAACTCTGCACTGCCCTGTGGTAGACGTATTGCCCAACAACCATGCCAATGTAAAAAACGCATGGGAGTATTTGGCCAGTGACGTCTGACATTGTTTGAAACAGATGTATCTATTTGCGTGTGTAAAGTGTTACATCCCATCACTGTAGGGGGAGCCCAATATTCTATGGTGCTACTTTAAATAATTTTTCAAGATGGGTCTCAAGACACTAAAGTTCTAATTTGTGTTTAAAAAAAAAAAAAAATCTATGTCTGTGACTCTTATGAGGTCTTAAAGTCAGGGCCTTTACAGGGCAACCCGAGCATGAAAAACACAAATCTGAGTGGAGAAGGGCTCAAACTGTTTACCAGGATAGTTCTACAGGCAAAAGTGAATTTCAATCTGAACAGTGAAGCCACAATTACAATATATTAGGGCTAATATTATCTATATATATTATATTATTATATGTGTTTTTTTCCAATGTCTCAGCTCAGAGTGAGAGTCTCTCTTTGTAGCTCTTTCTGGATTGTTACTTGCATTTTTGTGTCTGTGTGAGTCGTAATGCTCATACAATACAGGCTCAGCTCGTGATGTGCCTCCTTTGGTCCACTTTGTCTTAGTTCATTCCCAATATACACACTGTTAGGCTGTGCGTGTGGCAGAAAAGGAAAGGGACATGGCTCATTGTGAAGAACACCAATTGAGAGGAAAGTGTAGTTACCTTTTGGCCATTTTCAGGTATAAAGGGAAGTTATTTGAGAAAAAGAGAGAAAAAGATTGGAGTGCTGGGAAGTTGTAAGCTTTTTGAAAGGAACCATAAGTGCACATGAGTGCAGAAGTATGTGGCAAAAACAAAACTTAGCCAGAAACTTCTCTCCTGGCCATTCTGCTCTCAAATGGTTGTAACTAAGAGCTAAAGTCATCATTGCGCTTACAGTTTCATTCAAAGCCTTCTTGCTGTTAACTAACAATAATCATCTGTTGAACAGATAAAAACTATGGGTGGTCTGCATCTTTTTCTAATTTAGGTCTCAAGACAGATTAGAAGCTGCACATCTGACTCAACTCACTGGAGAAACTGAATGAAATTTCACTGAATGAAAGATTACCTTGTTTACCATTTCACATCTAAACTAAACTGCATTTTTCCCCTGTGAACTGTCATCAAACAGTGCTAATGAAAGGTTTATGTTCAGGTCTATGTGTATCTGTAGGGGCACACAGTCCTTCGCCATCCTTCAATAACATTAAATATGAAAAAAATCAGACTAATTTCCAGTGCCAATTTTAACAGGTAACAGAGCAACAAAGCTAGATTAATCCCACATAAAAAAATCAAAGGGTGATATATGAGCACAAAGTTACTGACATCAAATATGAAAGATTTTTGTACAAATCCATCACCTGGGAAAAAGCCATTGTCAAGGCCATGCGGTACTGCATCAATAATTCAGCCCCAGATATCTCACATTTGACCTCATAGAAAAAATGAATTCCCTTGTGTTGGACCAAGTTCTGATAGAGATGAGAAAAGATAGTTGAAAGAAAGTGGAGAAAAAAGAAGAGCAACATCAGTATGAGAACCGTGAACTCTCTGTGGTTTGCCGCATCCACAATATACATGGTGATTGATGGGATCACGGGCAACCCTAGATATGAAACAGCGGAAATCAAATTCTGATAGGAAAACATCCCAGCAACAAAGAAGCATCTGCATCCATTGTCCGAGTGTTTAATAAAATGCAAGTGGGTTAGATTTTCTTGCATCTTTTCTTTTAATTAAATCACGTCTGACTTTAATGTTGAAGGCAGACACTGACAAAAGCTGCAAAGACATGTCTCACAAAGACATATTTAGTTCTAACTCCTCAGCAATGTGCCTTCTAATTGAGTCTTACGCCCCTACATATAATGAACTATGTCCTATTACAAAGTGCCAGTTGATTTTTGAAAGAGGTAAATCATGCACTGCTCTGCTTAGTTGGGATGCTCTTAGCAGCAGCACTACTTTAAAGCTCTGATTTCCATTTTGCAACCATCATTAGTGTGATTTTTAAAAAATCTTTAGTGTTGAATCAATAGCACATTCCTGTAGGTGCACTGGTTTGGATCTCTGAAAATGATTAGAAATTATTACAAAAGACAAAGTGCAGCACGTACAGACTGACAACATGAGACACAGCCACAAATGACAAGACAGCTATATCATACTAACTGCTGGATTACTGTTCATTCTTGTATGCAGTTCTGTCTTGCTGTCTTTTTGCCTCTGTATTGTCTGTGGGTAAGTCAGGGAAACGGAGATTCAGCTGCTGACAGTGGCATTAGTCTGCTTACATGTATCAAATCAATTGTGCCCATGACAACCATTGTAATCTGGCCTTCGCTGGACATGCAATGATACAGCCTGAGAATTATGTTCCAGCAGACACAAAAGAAATCCATTTTGCTTTATGGAACGACTGCAATAAGAATATTTCACAGTCATTGTGTCCAATAAACTGCGTAATACATCATCTGCTGTGATAAGGAAGGGCTTTTGTGTATGATTTTTGTTTTTTTCAGCATATGGGTAATGTTGTATTTTTGTCTCCATGTGTTAGCTCAGCTCTCTCTTGATTGCTCATTCCTCAAATTGTATCTTTTAATCAGTAAGGTCTGCACGTAGATGAAGTGTGCATTGAAATATGTTACATGGAGGCTCCGTGGAAAGCCTGTTAATCTAGCTTCTTCCATACAGCTGCTGAAACTGAAAAAAACTTTTAAAGGGAAAAATGTCAGCAGCAGAGGATATCAACCTTTTTAAAAATGCATCATTCTGATGTGAAAGTAATGCTCTGCATGTGAAAAAAAATAACAGGAAGCTGTTCTGTGTTACTGTGGCAACTGCTCCCTCAGTTTTATCGCAGGAATTTGGTCTCTCCTGCCTTACCTTGTCTCTTGTACTGTCAGTTTATCCTGCAGCATTCTACTCCTCTTGTTATCCACATCCAAAAATCAGAGTCTAATAAACCCTGACTTTAGAACCATTATACCATTATAGAACCAATATTAAAACCACTGACAGGTACAGTCATGTTGTTACAGCTCAATGTTCTTCAGTCGGAAAAACATGAATCCTGGCATACGCAGGGATGCTACTTTGAAAGCTGCCACGTAGCTGAAAGTGAAACTGAGAGGACAAAAATGTGTCAGGCCTAAAAAATTATCTACAGCAGGTGAACAGTATTTGACAGTGATGTGCTTGAGAAATAGGATTTTGAAAATCTAGCGAGTATCTGACTCAGGACTTGAGAGATGCATCTGACCCCTTGGACTGATCAATTTATTGGAGCCTCATCAGAACAGAAGGGTGGCTGTCAAGAGGCCAGGCCTCAACATTATTGAAGCAGTGTGGGATCATCTTGACAAAGAACGGAACAAAAGGTCAAAGAAGAGCTTTGGAATGTCCTTCAAGAAGCCTGGAGAAATAATCCTGAAGAGTACTTAAAGAAATGACAGAAAGCTTGTCTAAGAGGGTTCAGGCTTTGCTGAGGAATTAAAATGATGTAACCAAATACTGACTTTCAAGCTTGTTAGAGTTGTGCAAACTCTGTTTTCTGCTTAGTATGCTGTATTTCCATTTATGATTCCACGTTTCAATAGATGACTGTACCTTTTTCTATATTCTGGGATTACATTGCAGTAATGGGCTGCAACAAAGACTTTCAGCCTCATTACACGGGGCACCCACCCAACTACTTTTAGCTGCCCTCGCCAATTTCAGCAAACAAAAGAAAGAGAAAACAGCAAGCAAGCTTGGCAAATGAAAATGTTGCAGCTGATCAGAAATATGAGAATGAAGAAAATGTTATTTTTACACGACAGTCTCGCCGTAACCACAACCTAAAACTATCTACTATAGGTGAGACATGCAAAGTGGTTATTGTTGTTAGATTAAACAGCGTTATATAGTCATTTAATAAAATACAGATATCCAGACGTAACAATCATGTATTCAACAACGAGTGCAAGATGTAAAAAGCTTCTATGAAAACGTATTGGCCCTTTAAGCAGAAATAATCTCCTCCATACTGAAGTTGCAGGATATCTGACATTTTTGTGTCTCCCATGTGAATAAATGAACTTAATAGGCGCTGTTTGCCTGTTATGTTCATAACAATTTCCATCTGATGTGCACGTTATTATGCTTAGTTCAGTTTGTTAAAAGATGGCCAGTTTGCATCAAAAGTCAACTCAGGGAAAAGGACATGCTTTCTAAACAGGAAACTTAACCGGGAAAAACATAGTTACAGACACTTTTGCAAGAGATTGAACCGTTCAATCATATAACTGTTGAATTGACAGTCTGTACAAATAGGCAAGTTCATGAACTTTACTCCACAATACATGCTTCGAGTCCGACAGTGTTTAGTGTAAATTATTGACAGAGGACTTTTTTGAAAAAAAAATACCGACAAGCTTTTGACTCGCAATCAATATGGCTCTCAGCGTTTGAGTAAAAAACTGATTATTTGTCTTCGCAAAGCCCATTTTCGATAGCATGTCTTTATCATAGTAGCTCTGAAAGCACACCTGATACTTAGCAGCAAAGGGAAAGAATAAAAGGTCTCTGAACTGTGGACCTCTCACAGACTTACACAGTGATTGAAAGCCAGACTGTAAAAAAACATATTTTCCACTCAGACCTGCTGCGTCTCATGAATTGAAAGGGAAGATAAGGAGGAAAAAAGAGAGTAATTCTATAGAAAAGAAATTACACTACAGAAACAGACATAACAGTCTCATCCAGGTGACCTTGGCAGAATAAGACACCGGCAGTTTTTAAAATACATTTTATTGTGTAGAAACTGAAGACAAAATGTACAATATTCACCGACTAATGGTTGTTACGGTCTACTGTTGGCAGAACAATTTCTTCCAGATAATATCTTTACTGTGGCCCTGAGGTGCAAAACACAACAAGACAAAACCAAAACCAATACAAAAATGTAGATGTTTGAAGCTAAATTTGAGGAAATAACCACAAAGCTGAAAAGACTAAACACGGTGTTTCCTCTCACGTGTTTGTTTTCTGAAATGTTATTTTCTGTTTTGGTGTGCGCATTTTTAAACATTATGCTCTCCTTTTGTTTTGGTGTAGTTTCTTCTGAAACGTTGTCTTTAGTTGGTTTTATTGTTGTTCTGTGAAACGCTTACTTTCTCTCTCATTACATTTTTTTAAAAGTGTTGTCTTTCGTTTTATTTCACCTCAAGCATTTTTCACCTCAAGCCTTCCGAAAGTGTTCAACGTCAGAAAATCAACTGCTTGTTCTGGTGTTACAATAAATGTAAGAAAATACATTAAATGTTGATGATAAAGATTGTGACGGTATGTGCAGACATTTAAAAAAAGGGCTTGTTTCCACATTCAGATTTGACCTTTTTAATCAAGTCCACCCACCCACACCCACTCACACATATGGTATGGTAATGCAGTTTCAGTGAGAGGGTTGCCGTTGCTCTAATTCTAATCTGCAACAAGGTCCACAAAATAGCTTCACAGTGAAAATGAGCTTCATCATATTTACACAAAACGGAGACAAAACACTGTAAATTGAACGTAAAGAAATACAATCTTTACAAAAATCAATCACTTACTATCCAATGAACTTTTAAGCCTCTTCTACGAGGATTTAGTTTAATTGTGATATCAATTATTTCTCGATGGGGTTAGATACTTATCATTATCTTTAAAGGGTTCATCTGATGACAGAAAAATATGGTTCATTTGTTACTTTCCATGTATTTTTCACTGTCCAGCTCCTTGACACATCTTAAGGTCATTTAATTCATCTGAGAACAATCTCTGGAAGGTCACATGTCGTCCGAGTTTCCTAAGAAACCACTGACACTTTCCTCTTTTGAACACCAGAGAATAATCAAATACATTAACTCACTGCACCACAATGATTTCTTTGATATCGTTAAAGAAGTTCATTAACTTTCATTTTATGTTAGAACACAATAAGAATGCCTTAGCAGTGAATCTCGTAGGCAACTTGTGATCCAAAAAGAAGACTCTGACTGAGGAAGAGCTCCTCTGGATCCGTTGTTAGGGGTCCCTCGCCACCTTCTGCAGGGTTTCTGAGAAGCCCTAATCCTGCTGATCTTGTCAGTGTCTGCACAACTTCGTGGTTGAGGAGCGCTTCCTTCATACCCTTCTGTTGGACAAACCCGCTCATTATAGGACACCTGGATGAGGTGGAGCCCATGACGGGTTTGGCCCGGTTGAGTACGTACATCTCGTGGCCATGATCATCACGATACTCTTCCAGCTGTGCAAAGGTGGTGGGCCCATCTGAGTAATCATTCACATAGAGAATGCTCTCCTCCTTGCTGGTGCAATAGGAGTCACTGTCCTCTTTCCGGTACTGCTGGTGACGAGTGTAGATCATAATCAAGAGGAGAACAGCAGTGAGTGCCAGCAAGGAGATGCCAATAGCTATAGCAGTCTGCGTGGCAGGGCCCAAAGCATTGAAGTCCATGCTATCCTGCTCATACAATGGCTCTTGGCTGACATCCAAAACTTCTGGCTGATAGAAAGAGCTGGACGAAGAGGAAACAAAGGAGTGTGTATTTAAACGAGGCCATAGCTGGGATGAATATGAAGAAGAAGACATGTTGACAGCCAGGTGAAAAGTGACTTTAGCTACACCACCTGGGTTCCAAGCCTCGCATTCATAACGCCCAGCATGTGCAACAGTCACATTACTGAGGAACAGCATTCCACTGCCCATGTCTGGATCAAAGCTGTCCCTCTCACCACCTTCCTCAGCCCCACGCACAAGCCCATGGATCCCTCTGACACCTCCCACCTTGATTCCTCCACTGCTGGGCAAAGCTGTCACCACTCCTCCAGCTCCAGGCTTGAATAGCTCTCCGTTGGGTCCTAGCTCTTGGAAAAGACCTCGGGGCGATAACTGGGCCTTACCATGGGAGGCTTTCTTCCACGTCACCTGAGGCTGAGGGTATCCCGAGGCCTGGCAAGAGACTCGGAGGCTCTCTCCGAGTCGGACAGTCAGGTGGCTGGGCTCCAATTGCACCACAGGAGGGATGCACACAAGACTGTTGGGAGCCACCTCCACCAGGCTGAGGTGGGAAAGGCGAGGGGGTTCTGAGCACATCAGCCGACGCTGCTCTGCAGAACTCAAGAGTCGCTGTCCATCCTCACTGATCCAGGTTCTAAGCCAGCCAAGAGCGCAGTCGCAGCGCCATGGGTTCTCTGCAAGAGAGGAATACAGGCCGAAAGAAAAATTGGTTCAGCCAAAAGTAGTTTTAAAGCCACGAATGGTACTTAAGTTGATTGTATGCCAAAGATCTGTACCAAGGTACAGTATCATGCAAAAGAGTAGCCCCTCATTTAGGTGCAGTGGTGTGTATATGTGTATATATATATATATATATATATATATATATTTCATATATTTCATAGCTACAACTAAAGAAATGGGAACAAATGATGGCTCTCTGTGTCTAAGAGACTATGTGAAAGAGAGATTATGTCCTTTTTTAAAAAAAATATGCTGTCACAATTTCCTGAGGTCCTGTTAAAATGTATGAGGCACGCTTTGGTACAAATAAATATCACTTGGCTTAAGCACCACAGCTATCTTCCAACACCTTCTGCAACAACATTTCTAAGACCAGGCTGTTTTAAGGGTGGGGAGTGGAGGACCCCTTCTCCCTGGAGTTGCGCTTCTCTTGAGATGCTTCCTCCTACCATGGCAGCTGCTGAGCAAAGCCAGGGAGAAACTAAATTCACCAGACAGTTCAACCTTCTCTGACAGAAATCCTACAGATTTAAAACTGGAGTCAGACCCTGAAGAAGAAGGATCTTCTTCTATGTGACCATAACGGTTTCAACAGGACAGTTAGTAAATGGATAGTTTTTGTATGTTTCTAAAGTGGCTGAAGACACATTTTACATTTTAGTCTTGCTGGCTATAGAACCGACTCAAAACCTAGCCTCTGCTTTGCAATTTAATGCAATAAATGCACACATAATGTAGCTACTCCTTCATTTACAACAATAACACTCAAAATCTTCATCTTTATATAGACATAATATCCTATATATAGTATATTATATAGCATTACTTTACTGATCCTGCATCACTGGTGTGAGTTATCAGTGCCAGTAATGAAGCCTTTCTCATCATTAACATGATTGAATAATTGTACTTGGAAGCCTCTATCTTTAAGAAAAATCAATGAGTAAACTACATCTGCTACACACTCACTGCAGGACGTAGTGTTCGGTGTAGAGTGGCCAGAGGACTGGGCCGTGTAACATCGCGCTGTGTTTTTGGAATACTGAGAGCTTCGTTCAACATTATCATACATGTTATACACGCAGGTTGTCCAAATTACAGAACAAAACTGTTTAACTATGTAGCATCTATTTATTCAACAAAGTAATAGTGTGACAACAATATTCTTTCAGAAATAATTCTCTGGAAATTTGTATATCAACTTTATTAGCTACGTTATTAGCAATAGCTAATCAAATGACCAAAAACAAAAAAAACCCACAGCCAAATTATTTGTCAAATACACGCATTCCCCTTGTTTGAAGTTCGGCCACAAAGAGCTGGTACTCATTCCTATTTGAGGCATAATGGCCCAAGTTGTTAAAACAATATGACGAACAGGTGGTATATTTCCCTCTAATATAAAGTTTATATAAGGGTTCTAACAGTCTATCCTCTGAGGCTAGGTTTGATGGAAGAGACGTGCTGTTCAGTAAAGCTGACAACAGATCATTGTCGTGCGAAGCTGGCTTCATTGTTCTAGCAGATGGAATGTGAGAAAGAAACAGAAGAGGCACATAAATATGTACACTCAAGAACAGAAAAAAGCTCATCTTTTTTTCATCATACATTGCTTTTAAAATGAGTTGTTTTCCAGGTTCTCCGTTAAATGCGGTCTAGCCTTTGAGTAAGGATCCTTTTTCATTCTTTATGATTAATATGTCAGTTCTAAGTGGTTGAACAAACCAAATAGGGGCTGATACAAGAACTGGATTGAAAAGTGAAGAAAAAAGCAGACAATGTCCAGAAGAAAACCTTGCAAGAATTTCAGAAAGCCTAGATAACTCTACCTGAAGCTGTACTTTTAAAAAATGGATGAAATTCTGGCTCCTCCATGGCAAAATGCAAAGAAATCAGGGGTGGCTTGTGCATAGCACAGTATGTTCCTTCACAACTACTTGAACAGGTTGCTCGATTATATTGAAGTTCAAAATAGTCCTTGCAAAAACCACACTCTTAGACAGACTGAAAAGACAGCTGCCAAGTGAGAAGTGTCATAACTAGTTGTATAAAGACCCAAAAGGTGGAAAGAAAGATTCAGTCCTGAGCTCCTGAGCACAGCTGGCCAATTACTGTAAAAAGTACATGTGAGTGTCACATTGTTGGTTACAGAGAGAGTTGGTCTGATGAGATAAAGGTGTAGGAGGAAGGGTTGCTAAAGATAAGCATACACTGGCCCCTTAATTGGCTGTTTCTTCACTATGCACTTTAAAATAGTGTCTTTGAGTACTTCCTTTTTTATTAGTAGATCTTTGGTTGAGTGAAATCGTTCCATGAGTAATCTGTGCCTCAGGGCACTTCATGTTATGTAACAAGTCTTTCTCTTGTGGTTAGCAGCGGAAATTTTGACAGGAAAAGTTAATGAATTATTGGAGCAGTGTCAACCCCTCAGAATTGACTTGAAAGATTTTTTCAAGACACTTGATTAAAATGAGCTCTAAAGGGTTGCGTCATATTACCATAATATATCACACGATCTATCAATTCTGCCTACCTGTGACACGGAGCACCTGCAGGCTGACAAGGGGTTTGAGGAACGAAGCTCCCAGCGTGCGGAGGTGATTCTTGCTGAGGTCCAGCAGGGCCAAAGATGACAACCCCGACAGAGCATGCTCCGCTAGCAACTCTATGCTGTTTTCCTGCAGGTGAAGCTCCTGCAGGCGCTGCAGACACATTAAACATTTACAGCAAAGTTCTACAAGTCTTTCAGTCAAAATTTAAATATAGTTTGTTTGTTCATATTCTTCTATATGACCTGTAATGGCCGCCTGTGAATTATTGTCTCAACAATCAGTAAATGGGAAATGTGACTCATATGAACATTTCCACAATTGAGCTTCCTTGTTGAGTTAAGCCTGGTTATTAGAAATCAAAACTACTTGGTTAGGTTTAGATAATAATCATAATCAAGGCAAAAATACATTGCAAATGTCACCTTTATGGACACCTTTTTACCAGTTTCTTCAGTTAAATGTAAACTCAAGATTCTCCAATGACATTGTCACACTTCCTGGTTGGTTTTAGGCAATAATATCTAATTAGTTCGAGAAAGATATTCAAAACTTTTAAAAAAAAACACTGGACGTCAAATATTTTTCAAACCTAATTACAGGTCGTTTGGCCAACATGAACAGACAACCCATGTGTTTGTATTTGGGAGTACAGCATCATCCTACAGGTTTTTAGGGCTCTAAAATCAAAGTGTAATCCAACCTGCAGTCCCCTGAAGGTGTGATCCTGGACCCGGGTGATCTGGTTGCTGGCAAGGTAGAGAATCCGGAGGTGCTCCAGACCCCGAAACATGTCAGCAGTGACCAGGTGGATGAGATTACCATTGAGTGCCAGCTCCAGCAGCTGCCCCTGGTTGAGAAAAGCCCCAGGCTCCAGGGCAGAGATGCTGTTGTTCTGGAGGTATAGATAATGGAGGCTTCTGAGGTGAGTAAGGTCCTGAAGACGGATCTGCACTATAGCATTGTCCTGGAGGAAGATCGTCTTTGTGGAGGACAGGGTGAATGAAATTAGTGGTGCTATCACAAAAAGATTTGCATTACAGAAACAGAGCATGAATGCAAAAGAAAGTGAGTGTCGATTTGTTAAACTCACTAGATAAAAAAACCTTAAATAGTAATTACATTTGAAACGGGTCCACCTTGAAGGCTACCTCAAGGTGTGCAGATCTTTAAACATTAGAGCAGGCAGTGCAAACAAAGTGGAATGAGATACTTTAGGAATATGACAATGATAACATTTTTTCTAGTTCTGTGGTTCTCTTTTCAAACTTTTTAGAAAACTATGGAAAAATTTGATTGATTAGACCTGTATGATAAGTGCCTTGTATTTGCGATCCACGATGCACGGCTGCCTGCCTGCTTGGCACTAATGTGCCTTCATCATGAATCGAGGTAAGGTATGATTGACGAGATAGACCTGCTGATTGAGGTTAATGGAACAATTTATGCGGGACTTGCTTTTCATTAATATTCATGAGCTGCGGTAATGTTGGAGGGCCTGAACCCGAGAGGAAACGAAGGTGTAATGTTAAACATCTTCTCAACAGATGATCGGGGGGTGTGAGGGAGTCACTTTCTGAAGAAGAATGAATAATTACACAGCCAGCAGCGCAGCCCCTCCCTCAGGCTTACATCAAAGAGGGTCACAGCGAATTGATTAACCACAATCATTTCAGTGTAATAAGAATGGATCACAGGGGAAGTCAACTGGAAACCGCTGATGCAGGGAGGACGGGTCAGTGCAATGCACTGACAGCAAGTGCCCTAACTTTTTGTCGATTGGCCAACTGACCTCGGTGATGGAAGGGACACCTTGTGGGATTTCTTTGATCCCAAGTGAGCCGCACTCCACTGTGAGGCTGTAGCAGCGACATCCGGAGGGACAGCCTAGGGACCATTGTGGGATGAGTGCCAAGATGATCGGGATGAATCTGGAGAACCACAACAGGCCCATGATGGTTTTGCGGAATGCCTTTGGAGACAAAACCTGGTGGGAGAAGGTGGAGCGGGAGAGAAAAGCAAGCGTCAGTTGTTCACTTCAGTTGCACAACAACAAACATGTTTTCCTCTACTGTAATGTATTTTAATCCTCAAAGCAGAGACTGGCATTAGCTGCATATGTGTTGAATAAGCAGATGATTGTGAAATAGCAAAGGAGGATCTACAAAAACAAAGCATGAGCATATCTCTTCCTTCTTACCTGATTACTATTCAACTGTGTCTATTCTGTGGAACTGCAGCAGCTTCTATTATGGGCTTCAATTAATTAAAGATGTGATAAAAGATGTGCAGGTTGCCTCGAGGACCTCTCGCTTGTCTGTTTAATGCATGCACAAACACATTTATACTCTCTCTGTGGTTCTCTCTCTGTCTTTGTCTAATAAACGCACACATATTACAATTGTGCAGCCAAGAAAGAGAGACTCTGTTTTGAAGCGAGGAATCTCAGAAACCACCTTCACCTCTTAAAAGCAAATCTCTAGTGGTAACAACTCTAATGATCTGATGAAAACCATCAGCACCAAACAGCAATATCTGTCTTTCATATAAACCTGTCACTGAGCAAGTCGTCCATGCACTTTTTCTTTAGTTCTTTGCTGCCCAGAAGGGATTTATCGTTCTGCCTGACTGCACACGTCAAAAACGGCCTCATACTGCCTGCCCAATACCATGTAGCCCAACAGCTTTCACAATCCTTCCTAAGGGGCAGATCACATGAAGATACTACGCAGTTGGGGACGTAATACATGTTGAAATGTCACACTGGGTCAGTCATTCTGCTCCACTGACAGGAGGTAGATATCCTGTACCACCTGCCTACAGAAGCGTCTTTATTCAGAGCAGCAGACGTCTCATTGATCCAATCGAAAGCCTTGCATTATAAAACATTCATGTGCACCCGGGCCCTGTTTCTCCATCCCATTAAGCCTGTCTTACATGCGAATTTTCTAGTTTGCTTTTGATTGCAGAGTCACCCACACAGATAACTGATAGCGTTTACAGCTATCTCTGAATGATTTGACAATCATCTCGTTTATTAATTACAGGGTAGTGCACAGATCTCATTAAAGCAGAGAGTGATGAAAAGGCCCTGGGTCTGAAATAAACTGTGACTGATAAATATTTAGTGTAAAAGCTGCTCCCATGGACTCATATTGAGCATGTCCCATTTGTAATGTTTTAATCCAAACCGGTAATTTAATACACAAGTGGAAAAACCACTTGGATCACTATTTCAGTAGCTGAGAAGTAATTCCCAGTGCAGCCACATCGCATTATTAAGCCAATGAGCAATGAACTGGATTTTAATATTGCATGTGTGGTTTAGAGCACATGAGGATAGCCAGCCAGATTAATACAATGTGACCTACATAAGCTTTTCAATCATAGTCTTTCAGAAAAAAAAACAAAAAAAAAACAGAGACACTTATTAACAGAAGTATGCCATGTCCTCTCTAGAGCTCGCAAGCATGGAGAGAAATCATGCGTTTCTATTGTTAGCGGACAGAAAGCGCAAAAATTGAATTTTGAGTAAGGCCTTGGTTTGTCATTGAGCTTTTGTTACTTTTCACCGTGAGATGAGTTCTAAATAGCCTTGAATCGCTCAAAACGTGTCAAAATGGAACCAGAGTGGGAGACACTCGGTGTGCCAGAGGCTAAGAATACACACAGAACAGGATGCACAGTCTGATATTTGCTGTGAGGATATGAGCCCATCAATGCAAATGACAACCGGTCAGGTAGAGAAAAACACATTTCTCTGCTCATTACGAAGCTCCTTTGTTTAAAAGAATACCAAAAAAAGCCCTTGTTTGACAATATTGTTGCACATACAATGTTTGAGGCAAGAGAACATTCCATCAAGGTCTGCAATTTGAAAGAAAATGGTGACAAATAATGAAACCACAACAGGGCTCTTGAAATATTGCTGCTCACAACTGTTTTACAATACAACACAGGCACTAAAAGAACAGATAAAAAGCCTTCACCTGACTCTTTTGTCATGCTGATGTGAGATTTCAGTTGTAAGAGGTCAATTTGTTCATTTCAGTCTGAGTAATCCTCTGTGGAACATGTGTAATCTGCACAATCAGATGCTTGTTAGTTAAGCCGCTCTTAGCGCTGTCGACATTTTCATAGAGGGAACTGCTTTGTTCAACATTAGAAAAAAAATCGAATTAAGAGAAACAAGGTCAGCCATATATCTTTGACTGCGTGAATAATGTGAAACTTAGATGAAGTGGACTTAGATCTGACTATCTAAGGAGACCTGCTGCAAAAGCCTGTCGTGGCAGATGTCAGTCAGCAAATGCCAAAGGGAATCTAATAAAACCGCAAGTCACACAAAGCCTTTTCAACATTCACCCTAAACCCTGACACGCATCTGCAAACATCTCCTCAAATATTATTCTACACTTCACTCCAGATCAGCTTGGACTTTGCTGATTTGGCCGTTTTTGAGATGACAATGTTTGATTTGTTCCTGACAGAGTGCCTTTTTTTTTACAGCCCAAACAAATCTCAATCTCAGATATCCCGGCCTCGCTGGCCAAACGGTCACCGCAAAGAAAATGTGCTGCAATGCTTTTCCAGAGGCGGTAGGTGTTGACGTGTCGGAGGAGCAGCAGGCAGCTGAGGCGCTGCAGGCAGCTGAGGCGCTGCAGGCAGCGACAAAGTTCACCTCCCTGTGCTGCCACTGGTGCAGGTCGACCTCATCTGTTGTTATGGTAACTCTTGTGATGAGGGAAGGTCTGCTCGCATGGCACCGAAGGCCAGCCACGGCTCCCATGAGCTGGTGTTAAGCAAACAACTCTGCAGAAATAGGAGCTGTCATCTCCCAGGGAAAATTGCTCACAGGCACTTGAGCTATCTGATGACCCAAAGCTAAATAGTAAATTCTCTTTTAGTCCAACTTTTTTCAGTTTTCTTCGGCTTTGACTTTTTCCTCTCCTTCCCTCTCTCTCCCTCTTTCCTCACTTGTTCCCTTCACGGGTTTCTCTGAAAGACTCAATCATTTTTTTCTGCCTGAGTCTCTGACCTCTCGCTTTTCTCATCTCTCGTCCTTCTGCTCTGACTGACAGGTGCTAAATCATTTGTCTTAGAGCATCCTTTTGTCCACAAATAGACTGAGGCCGAGCCACTAACCCAAGAGCAACACGTCGTCTCTGAGAGGCTGTCACAAAACTGCACAAATACACTCGCTCATTCTCATGCAGGGCACGCCTACAAAGTAGCAGTTTGGCACAAACACAGGCCACCAACAGTCAGACACACACACACACACACACACACACAGGAAGACACGCATAGATGCTTAATCCCTTGCACATCCTTCCCACAACAAGCAGCAGTCACCATCATTTATAAGCGCAGATCAACTCAGATAGAAGCCCTGACACGTATTTTTGTGTCAATAGTAAAGGAAGCTCCGTTCATTTAATAAGTCTGAATTGATTTCTTTATTTTTCAACGACTGCTCTGCCCAGTTTGGCTTCTACAGCCATTGATTTTTACCGTGAAAGCAGATAGGAGGGGGGTTAGGGGTTGGCATTTGTGAATGTGTATGTTGAGAAAAAACAGAGTAAATGAGTGCCCGCTTCTTATTGCTGGAGCACTTGTGTGTGTGTGTGTTTTGTGTCTCTGTGTAGGTGCATGTGTGTCTCTAGCTCACTGTCAGACTGCCTCAAGCAGAATCACCCTCTGAGCAGCAGAAACACTCTGCCGCTGCTCCCAGAGGAACATTTAGACCAAAACCCTCCGTCCGCCTCCACATACTCAGAAAAAGTTAATAATTTTTTTTTTCTTCCTTTAAAGAGTCCACATGATATACTCCTGTGACGAATAGAGACAGTTGGAGGTGCAAGCTGGCCTCAAAAAACCCTCAAAAGTCATTGATGTGAATGCGCAGAGGCTCAAATAAACCACAGCAAGTGATGTGATGCTTTACACACTGTAGCAGCGGTGGTAGCGAGCAGCAGCACAGTAGCTCCTGCTACAAGTGGAATGAAATAGAAAAATAAGCATGCCTCGTCTCCTCACGTGTAAAATTTTTCTGTGGAAATTCTCACAAGTCAATTTGATTCGGCGACTGATAATTGAGAGCCAAAAGCACAATGGCAACCGCATGGCTGCATAATCAGTGTCCATTCTCCACACAAGATTTATTTTTCTGCTCTCGCGACTCTGACAGGGTGATTGTAACATCACCATTGTGATTGCTCAAAGCTTAAAAGAAGATTTTAAACCTTATTTAAGCCCACTGATTTTTTTTTTCTTGAACTCTGTGCTTCCTTTCTTCTAAAGCCAGTGCTTCATCTGCATGATGAAACAGAAGCAACAAAACAAAAGCTTTGTAAAAAATTACTTCCAAACAACAAAAAAGCATTATGCAGGGAAAAAGAAAATCCACTGCTTTCAGAGGCAAACACATTCATCCATATTGAATTCATGCAAAAATGATAGAATGGCACATTCTAATACGACAGCCTCTATAAACAATTTGTCAAATAGCTGCCAGCCTCCTTACTAAATGCCTGGATACAAGGCACACATACACACTGTTCACATCTAATGCACTGTTTTCGGTTTGCTAACATTCCACAGAATTATAACTAGTTGCACAAGAAAATAATTAACTTCGGTCCTCATGATACAAAGCAACACAAACACCAAAATGGTGGTTAGAGGCTGTCATTGATTGTTTAATTAATGTTAAACAATCATTAATGTTGAAAGGAGTACTGTTGTCTACTTTGGGTACAAATCTTTGCTAATCCACTCGAAAGACGATTTAGATGCTATAATTTGTTAACAGCCTTGTTAGTTGAGAACTTTGGGGCTGACAAATTGTGAAATATTGGTTATTTGCAGGAAATAATTATGATGCAAAATATTAGAAAATGCAAGTAGTCAGTGGTATATCCTGGTACTAAACAGGAGTAAACCAGTCTGTATCATAACTTGACATAAGATTATTAGTTAAGTAGTTTGATATTTGACAAATATATTTTTTGCTGGTTTTTGGAGGAGATGACGAAAACTTCCAAGAGGCTAAATCACAGCATATCATAACGATTGGAACATGTGCTGGCTGTGTCAAGGAGATGATGATATCCCTCCTCTGTCCCAGCCACTGTCAGTAAATGACACATTTAAAAGTAAACCTATCTAAAATATAACCTAAAACTATAAAATGAATACATTGATGTTTAGGAATAGATCTCTTAAGCTCTCTTGCTTAAAAATCTTACTTCATTTGGATGAAATGATTAACAGCCCTCAGAGGCTAACGTTAGCTTAGCTTGGCATAAATACAGGACATGTGGTCGATTGTCTGTTCCAATAATTGTAATATCCTCCAACTGGCACATTTAGGAGTAAATCCATTTGTATTTTCAACAGTATATGAGAACCTGGCCATAAAAAAGAGGAATTATTTGATATTTTGAAAGTGTATTCTTTGGCTTTCCTGCTTATATGAGAAGATCAACACCATTTTAGAGGCTAAGGTTAATAATGATTAAGTGTAATACTGACATGTTGTGGCATTATGGAGGGGCAACAAATTGTATAGAGTGTTATCACTGAGATGAAGAGAAGGGGTTGACAGAAACAGGCAATTTGTTTTCTATTTCCAGCATTTATGCTAAGCTAAGCTAAACTTGGCTGTCAGTTTCATATTTCCAAAACAAGTATGAATATTGTCTCAATCTGCTGACCTGACATTTGGCAAGCAAATAAACAAATTGTCAAACTGCTGATTGAAGTGGATAATTATACACATTTTGAATGAGGAAATGTAAAGTAAAGTTGAATCAGCCATCAATCACCATGTTCTTTTCTCTGTTGAAAACGTTGGCAGCATTTTCATAACCATGTCACCTTTGTAAATATAACTGTCAGCATTTCTTGCTCTTTGCAGTCAATACTATTTGTCTGACACTTTCTCTAGTGTTTCCTGATAATCTCTTGTGTCATCCCTTTTCAAATGTCAATTTTCTCCTGCCTTTCTCTGTTTCTCACACACTGTCATTCGAACAGTCAAGGTTGGTCGATGCAATCGATCAGAGCAATTTTATTCACAGAGGGCTCATTGGACGGCCTGCAGAATTTACAAGTCAGTGGATTATGCCTGATCAAAGCGGGTGGTTTGATTGTTACATTTAGTTTTGCTCCGTTTTTGCCAGTCTGGTCAAACACTCTCCTCTACTTTGCCCATCACTGTAAGTCACTGACGTACACGTGTCCTCCAATCACATTTGACGGCTGCACAGCGGAGGCCTGTTTTACATTGTAAGGGATAAATTAGATCAGACAGGTTGGCGGATGGGTGTAGAGAAGCAACATAGTCTTCTATTTAGAAGGACAAAAATTCCTTTCAGTTTGTTATGTCTCTCAATTTTATAAAAATACAAATAAAGAAAGTATTCACATGGCTGGCTTTTTTATTCTACTCTGTCTTCTTTTAAGCTTTTGCATTTATGTGCTTCCCCCTGATGTTCCACTGGGCTGAATCTGAATTGTGAATATCATTTGTTTACTTTTTGATGGCAGTTCACTTGAACGTGCAGGTATTACTCAAACAGCGATAAAAGCGAAAGTGTATCCAAGAATGAACTCAAAAGATGTGTTGATAATCATTGCTTATTATCCCACTCGGTTGCTTTTCTGTAATATTGGGTGTGCAGTGATGTCTGCAGTAAGATTCACTGAATCCTCATAAATTATGTTTCTTTGTTGCCATGGAAGTGACAGCTTCTATCACTTGGAGTCAGTAGATGTCAGACTCATGTCAAATTACCTTCAGGCATGAAGCCTATATCATAGTTATATGCGCAGTCTCATATAAACAACAAATAATGAAGCTGTAAGACAATCATTTTCTTTCTCTACTTGTTTCCTCGTGCATTTCTCATATCTGATCTTTGCCATCTCCTCAGAGTCAGGGCAGAATTGAGGCAGCAATACAATTACAGCCTATAGTGAGAGCTCAGCCATGATTGTCTGGCAGACAGTAGCCGATGAAAAATTAAAAATCTCTGCAGGCTTAAGAAGTCAACCTGTCCATATGGATCTGTCAATGCAAGACAGATTCCCCACCCTTGGAGTTAAACAAACGAGGTCCTATCTATTGGCCCACTGCTTGGCTCTGCACTGATTCCTGTGCTGAATAGCAATTAACCAGAGGGATGTGCACTACAACTCTTAATTTAAGGAAGAAACAGCAATACTGAACATTCTGGGTGAGAAAAAATGGTGGTCTTCCTGTAGGGACATATTATATTCAATAGTGAGCTTGTGCTAACCTAATCATAGCATATCGCTCCTGGCAACAAGAGTGACACTGTAATATCCCTGCCAGATTCTTACGGGCTATGTGCTGTGCCCAGTGTGCATCCTGTCAAACATCATTTTCCCCATGACAACAGTGTCACTTTCATATTTCAATGTGATTTGGTTACACAGCCACTTTGCAGCAAAATATGTTTAATCTGTGACTGAAATGTTTTCTAAAGATCAAGATAGCACTTTCAGTGTTTTAGTGCGGCAGCATGATGACTCAAAACTAAAGTTCTGCCTGGACCTGTTTGCTTTGCTAATGAATAATCTATCAAAATTATGTGTCAAGAAGAGAAACGGGGAGTACCCTTGACAAGATATCACGAAAGTGAGGCCAAGTGACCGACCCAGTTGTCAATATATTGGGTAAACTTTGACAAACCTAATGCAGTCTTATAAAACAGCCCTGCAGCAGATCCAGCATTTATGATGGTTACAGAATTCATTGAAGCTGTTTGAAAATATACCAATGGAGGACGTATTTTGTTGTGTTCTTAAGCTTAATTCGATACAGTTATTGGAGATTTTATTAGGTATATCAGCACAATGGTTTTGTCAATCTCACGCACACAGAAGACATCATCAAAATATGGGAGAGCATGATAAGCAAATAGACTTTAGTAAGAGCTCTGTGCCAGTATACTTAAAAAATTATAGTTTACTTTACATGTGAATACAGGCGCATGTGTAGGCTAGAAACTATCAACATAAAAGGATAAAATGCAATACAATATGCTGCTGAAATTCTCAATGTGAGGCGTTTAACTGCATTGTATTACATTCGGAGGTATTTTCATGTTTAATTCAGAGACTTCACATCATATTGGTTAGATTACCTGGAGACTGTTATTATATTGTTATATATACACGAATATCTGAATAACCATTTCTGTATAACTTTACTACTGACAGCCACATGTGTAACCAAATGTAACTCCTAAGACAAAACACAGAGGTGTACCGTTTCAATATGGTTTTCAACGTAGTATTTCAGTATAAATTATCATTTGGCCTTTCATTTCACTTCAACTTCAATCACGCGATTGTTCCAGTGACAAAAAGAACTCGTCTCCTTTGTTTCAGCCCCACTCTGTAATCTCCTAAAGTGCCCACTGGACAGTTTTGAACCCTTAAAAACACATCCCAGGAAAACAAACATTCCGTTGTTGCCTTGAGGGATTAAATTTACCAACGGTCAAACGGGGTCGCAGTAATTGACAACCCTCAATGTTACTATCCGGAGCGCACGCGTCCCCCCTTTACCTCCAGAAAACACACAATCGCCACCTACCTGCTTCCTAACGTGCGCGGACTCGATCTCCGCAGCAGTCTCCCCACTTGCTCGAGCGACTTGAAAGGAAAATGATAACGAGGGGAGATGACGAGTCCCACTTGAAATCGCCGAGGGGAGATGCTCCTTTCGCTCCTGACTGAGCAGTGGTTTAGAGTCCACGCAGACTGAGCCCGTCCATTGTAATTGGACAGTGGAGGGAAACTGCTTGCATCTGGCAAGGCTGCAAGCGCTGATGATGGTCGACTCTGATATTGTTATGCGGCTTTGATTCGTTTCCCACTCTTCTCTGCCTTCGTTGGATGCTATCCACCAATAGTGACCCACTCTTCTAATTATCCCTGCTTGAACGGTCCCCCCTCTCTCTTTCTCTTTCTCTCTGAGTGTGAGTGAGAAAGGGGTGGTGGGGTCTTTGAGTCTTTGTACTCCTTATTTTTATTTCTTCACTTCTAAAACATTAACTGCGAGGTCTCCTCACTACGTGAAACCAATTGTTACAGTTAACTTTGAATGTGATTTCCGCAGCTGAATAGCTGTGAATTCACAGTGTGATTTCAGCACCACGGACAGCTTCCTTGTCTCTTTATTATGAAAGGTTGGGGCATGTGAAATGTGATCCCCCGTGCTCTGATGCTGAAAGACAGACGCTTGAAGTTATATTTCCGGCTGTGACGACGACAAGAAATAAGAGTGGAAACCCGTGGCAAGACTTGGCTGAAAAAAGTGCCATTTCTGTCAGGCCAAGGGCAAGTGAATTCAAGCTGAACTGCAACCTTTCAATATCCTGCAAAACCACATTCCTCAGCCAAAGTGCGAGGCCAGCAACAGAGAATCTGGCCAAATGTATGTGTTGTGTTGTGTGTGTACGTTTAAAATAAACCCATAAATATTTCTAAAACAAAACTATGCAATCATTAACTAACTGATATGTTCTTTGTACCAATAAAAGTGGCAGAATGACATCTAAACCAGTTAAGCATAAATGTCAGCAACAGTCATGTTTAACATGTCGTGTTAAAAATCATTTGGTCCCTTACTCAGTTACACAAGAACACACAAATTGCAAAGTGTAATTTTCTATTGAGCAAAAATGCAGAAGCAGTGAGTGTAATACCAGGTATACCCCATGAATCTTTTGTAGAATCGCCTATATTTTCTGCAGCTTGTGGTAATCTTTTTCTGTATGACATAATCAGTTTTCCACGTTGTTGAAAGAATGTTGTCCCATCTTTCATTCCCATGTTGCTTCAGTTCATTAATGTTTGCAGGCAGTTGTTCGTGCACAGCTCTCTTAAGGTGCCACCACAGCATTTCAATCAGGCTGAAATCTTAACTTCATCATTGCTTTGACTGGACCATTGCAACCCCTTGATTCTTTTCTTTTTCAGACATTCAGTTGCAGATTTGCTGCTGTTTGGGATCATTGTCCTGTTGCGTAACCCACTTTCAGACAGATGGCCTCATATGTAACTCCAGAATACTTTGGTATACAGAAAAATTCATGGTGGACTCAATGCCTGCAAGGTGACTGCAAAACAAGCCCACGCAATCATTTTCAGTGAACTCCCAAACATTTTTTTATATTTTATTTCTTGAGGTATCAGCCACTGTTTCATCAAGAGCATCTTTGTGGAGTGTGTGGCTTATAATGGTCCAATGGACTGACTCTCCTGTTGCTGCAGGGGAACTTTGTAACTTCTTCAGGGTTAAATTTTTTAGCCCCTGATTACTGCCCTTCTTGCCTGGTCTTTGAGTTTTGATGGTTTGTCCTTTCTTTGCAGATTTGCTGTGCTTCTTTTCACAAGACAACTTTGTCTTTGACCTGTTTGAAAAACTGCTTGGCCCTTGTGGTCTTCACGCAACATGTTTATAAACACTGATGGATTATAACATTTAGACTACCCACCATATCCACTTGTGGCACGAAAATAACTTTGATCAGTCAGGGCAGGGACGAAGAACGTCTGTGAGTGTCCTGGAGCATCTAGTACCAGGGCATTAGTAATAGATCCTTTGGGTCCTGTGGGTTATGAGGTCTTTGTGAATCAGGCCTGCTTCCTACAGATGCCACCATATCCCTTCAAATTGGTATCTGGGGTATCTGTGGGAGCTAGGAGAATACCGTGGGGTGTTTGTTGCGTTCTTGGAGCCCTTCCGAAGCAATATTTTTTGCAGGGTAGGTGAGTGTGTGTATGGCAGAGAAAAAAAAGCTTTTTTTTTAGAGATGTAAAAGTGCTGTTGGAGAGTGTGAGTGTGAATGGGTAAATGTGGCTAATAGTGTAAAAGTGCTTTGAGAGGTAAACAAGACCAAAAAGCTACATATACATGCAGTCCATTTACCATTTATTATAGGAGAGTGCAGTTGAATGCCAGAATGCTGGTTTTCCCAGCAGAGAATGGCCTTGTAGCACAATGAAAAGTGTTACGTTACCTGTCAGTGGTCTAGTTAAAGTTTATTAGTCTATACTGAGATCATGTGACACTTAGATTGTACATGGGTGGACTTATTAAAAGTAAACTAATTCTATTACTCCTGAATGTAACTGGCAGAACCAGAGGTCCAGTTGAATAGTCATTTCTGCTTAAAAAGGTTCCTAACTGAATGAAATGACCGAAGAGCATATCAGTAGCAGCCATGAAAAGCACTGTTTGAATTCTTTAAATGCTAAAGAGCCAGAGAGCTTCCTTAATGACCTCTTTTAGCTTTGGAAACACTGGAGTATACTTTAAGACAGAAGATAGTTCTGTCCCACAAATTCTAGTGGCTAAACCTTTCAAAGCAACATTCAGTTATTTTGCATTCAGTCATAGTAAAAGCAGCAGCAACAATCTTTCATCTTTTGTCCCTTTTTCTTTCCTTTTTAATTACATTTTAATTAATTCCTTGATAACAAACCTTTCGTTTGGAAAACTTCATTACAGAAAGTCCTCCAACAAATTATTTAGGATACATGTTGCAACTCAACAAAATATGAAAAACACCAAGGGAGGTGACACTGAACTACATTAACCTACTTTTAGCTCGCCAATTTATCTCAACAGAGGCCCATCAATATTACTCGGTATTTTTAGCAAACTACTTCAGCCAAGTATTTATCCTTCATGTGACTGCCTAATTTATCATAGATGTTTAACTGTTGTTTATCGATTACTTACTTGACCTGTGTTTCATCTTTAGCCGTCTTTAATGATTTATTCATGACTTTAAGCTAACAGTGTAAGCCTTTCTGCTCATCTAGCTATATATATTTTTCTTCCAGCTGTAACAGGTAGCTGTTTTTTTTCAGCTGTTACAACTGACTCATTATGGTTAGTGTTTCTAGTCAAAATGCAGTTCTGTTTTTTTTCAAGTCATTACCAGCAAGCTCCCCCCACCACCACATCACACATGATGATGGCCTGATCACACTAATCACACACCGCAGCAGTTAAAACCACTCTGACCCACATTTAGTGTTGCTTGATTAAGGGCTGTCTGTGTGTATATGCGTGTCTGTGTGCATGAGCAGACACACCTCGGCAAGTCAATGCGCGCTGAAGCATAGCTCCATGTGCGAAGGCACCCATGTTTGAGCGGTAACATGAGTTTGTGTCTAATTGTGTGTCTTTGAGATGCTGAGCATGCTGCGGTGTGTATTTGAGCTCTGATTTTAATGATCTCCTCCCACCCCCTCTGGGCCAGCATGAGCCTATTTCGACCCACATCAGTATAATTAATACCACACTCAAATGTCTGTGAGAGCACGGGGTCCTTTCACCATCTTTCCTCACATCCTGCTGCTCTCAACTCGCCCTTTTTGGCTCGCAGGAGAAGCAACAAATGTTAGATGATAATGCATGGGAAATTTGTATGCATGCAGAGACCAATTAAGTTTTTACTTGGCCATTAACTGCTCCACAAACTTTGTTAACAAGTTGTTTTTTCCATCCTTAAAAACCTAAAGCACCTTATTAAACAGCCTCAGAATGATACTATTTGGCTCATAATGCCATAGTTGCCAATTGGACGCAACAGATCTGCAGAGAAAATCACTTCTCCACACACAGACACACACACACCCACACACACACATAGCACTGCCCAACTATCTAAGTGCACTTGAACTAGTCCCAGTTCCATTAGTGCTGCTCTGAGACCAACCGTAGAACATCAAGGATCTTTGGACTCTTTCCAGGTGTGTGTATCTGTGCGAACACCCACATTTGTTAGTGTGTTTGAATAAAAACCCTTCATCCCTTTGCAAATCCTCCCATTGGGATTTGGCTGTAATTAGGAGTCGTCTCTTTCTCAACTTGCCTTGTAAATGAAAACACCTCCAAATCAAAGAGAGCACATTGGGTCTGTCCCTGCCACAAAGGCTTTGCCACCTCTGATGTTGAAACGACATGTCTTTGTTGCCATTTGGTTTCTTTGCAGGCCAGAAACCTCAAGCGGAAAAAAAAACAAAACAAAGTTTTTTTTTTCCTTTTTAACCTTTTTTCCTTTCTCTCACGGCTTGTGAAAGCTTAAATTAAGAGACACGCTACACAGAGGTAGACACAAGCAGTTTGTCATTGGAAGAGTATAACGGCAACAAGTTCATCTATCTCTTTGTTACTAAAATTGACATGTTTGAGCAATTTGAGCAAAAGGGCAGGAAAAGTTAAACTTTGATGACTTAACTCACAGACAGACAGACAGATGGAGATGAAACGATACAGACAAAACCAAATTACCAACGGGGCAGTAACCATTTACATATTTTACGGAGCAATAAAAATGAGCGCAATTTCCATATAAATGTGTATGTGTGTGTGTGGGGGGGGGGTCACCTCGTTATCCAGGTGAGTAAATCACCTTATTTGTTTGGGATTTGGTCTACATGGGTTAGAATCAATAACATGCGCAGGCAGATGCTGGGGAGATAACAGTGATTTAATGCAAAACTACACACGCTACACACACATACACGCTGTGTAATGAGATGATCTTTCAGTGAAAAGCATGCAGGACATGTAGGCTTTACAAATGGTCGGCAAAACAACAGCTGTAATGCGACAGGCAGGCATTTGTTCCACAAATCACTGAGGGGATTGTCAAATGCAGCCGAATGGAGGCTACCAGAGACTTATGTTATTTGGCCCTGAAAGCATGACTCCACAACACCAACACACACACGCACACACTGTGGATATGTCTCTTGTCAAGCATCCTGTCCGATGGTCCCCACACCTTGACATCTGCCACTGATTTTAACATGTGAGATCACAGAATAATGGGATTATAAAGATCAGTGGGGTGAACAAAAACAAAAATGTATGTTCCTATCAGAAACAAGTGGGTGTGGGGTACATATATAAAAAAAAAAACAACAGTGGGTTATGCAAACCTGCAGATTAAAGGTTTAGGCTTATTCAAATTACAATAAGAACATTTTTATATCCCATTCCAGTGTTTCTAAAATGCAGTCTTTCTGTAACCTCTGGGAAGGATGTTCATTCAGCCGTTTTATTTCATTAAAAAAAAAGTGAACAAATGGCAGATATGAGACAAAACTATTTAATCTAACAGCTGAAAATTTTAGCTCTTTAAAACAGAATGTTCTGTTGAACGTTCTGCGCCACAGAACGTGGCGGCTGTAGCTCAGGAGGAAGTGCAGTCGTCAGAGGGTTGGTGGTTTGCTTCCCAGCTTCCTCAAACTGCCAAGACAGTGAACCCAATGTCTGAACTTCAGTTGTGCTTAAAGATGTTGGTTGTTCCCAGTTAGCTGTGATTTGGAGTAAGTACAAATACAATGAGAGAGTTGTAAAAGGGAAACATACGGGTCAGGAAGAAGAAACTCAAAGCAGTTTGCCTTGAAAAAAGAAAAAGCACAACAACGGAAATGAAAAACAAATGGGCAGAAACAGGAGTCAATATCTGTGAGTAAACCATAAGCAACCAGCTGAAGAAAATGGGATTTATATCCAGAAAATCCAAATGCAAACCATCACTAACACCTGAACAGAATAAACGAGGTTTCTGTGGGCCGAAGAGAAGCAGCTGTAGACTGTGGAAGATTGGAAAAAAGTGAAATTCAGTGATTAATCATAAACCAGCATTTGGCAGAGATTATGCCAAAGGTTTTGTTTGGTGCAGGTCCAGTGAAGCATTTGAAGATGACTGCCTGAAGAATACAAAGAGATTCTCACAATCATTGATGATATGTGGTTGATGTCAGCTAAAGGACCAGAGGAGATCAGTCAGCATTCATCACGTCTGAATGCACAGATGTGGGAAGTTTGGACTTTTTTTCATTCCATGAGTTGAAAGGAGATTTGGAAATGCTGAGGGGGTTTTTAGAAACTTTTCAGAAACTGAAAATAAGAAAGCTGGAACCTGAAGAATGCTGTTTTTCCTTAGTGAAGTACATGTCCCAAAAAATGACAACGTTCTTAAATTTGTTAATGTTATCATGTCTAGAATTATCTTTACTATTTGTTGTTTTTACATTTTTACATTTCTAGGTGTGCTTTACTGAGCCAGAATCATTAGCTGTTCAATTATATTGTTTAGTGTCAGATCTACAACAAAGTAATTCATTCATTTATTTATTCTACAACAATGAATATCCTCAAAGAATGGTATTTCCATCATTTTTGCCAGGGGTTGTAAAATGTGCTTTGGGCAACTGCTTTTGATAAAAATCTACATGCAAAGAAATGTTATGTCTCTTCGGGGCAATCAGAAACGCATCCTAAAAACATTGATGAGTTATCTTTTTAAGTGAATTTCCAAACACGATGATAATCATTCACGTATCCAGACACTGCGGAACAACAAAAAGCATTTATTTTAATGGTTGTGCCCCAGGCAAAATCTGCAAATTGTTCAAGTTTTTTTTTTTTAGCTGGGAAAGGCTCCAGAACCACAGCAACCTTTTACAAGATAAAATGGGCACAGGGCCAAGCAAATACTCACATCAAAATTTGCAGTAGCCGTGATGGTTCACATTGCAAAATGTATTCTTGGATAAAAGGAGATTTCATTTAATGTGTAAAAGAGAATATTTTTTTCTTTAATGCAAGCGAGCGTCTTTGGTGCCAAAGCTTAACCAAGTCTATTTGATGTCTAAAATCAACCCGACACCAACTGAAAATTTAAATTTGAAGTAGTTTTTCCCTGTTTGTTTGTTTTTTAGGTGCTTAGTTCATGGATGAAAGGTAAATGTTACTCCAGAATTATTTTTACATTAAGAACAACATTACAGAGATCATGCTCCTAAGCTCATCATTACCAGCTTGATTCTTATCTACTGGATGATTTAGTTACTATAGTATGCCACAGGCGTACATTGCTTATATTTTACTCTACACTGCCACTGACCTGCAAGTTTGCCGCCATGCAACGGGGTACAAAACAACAATTGCATTTACTTGCATCGATATGTTTTCTTCAGGTGGCCTGACCTCCCCTAACTCTTACCTATGGCAGCTGGCAGCTGTGATACACTCCAGACCCTTTAACTCTGAACAGGGTGAAGTGAATGTGGAAAAACGAAAGAATAATTACTTTTTGTACTGAGACAATTGGTGTTGAGTAGCACTTAATTGTGGGGGTGTATTGATAGTGGACGGGCAGGTCTAACACAGGCTTTGCTGTGATATCAGGTTGTGCCTGCTCTGAAGGGAGGCATTAGAATTAAGTCATGACAAGTGTCATTGTCTAAAAGTGAACTATATCCTAATTTCTAATGTTCTCTGCAACTTTAAAGAGCATCTTTCATGAGGTGATGATCATAGTGTTGTCATTAACTTTGTGTTTATTTCTCTTTCGTCCCATAGCAGGTGTTTTTTTGTCCCTAGTGTTGTTGTCTTTATCACTGTTCTGTCCCCTCACGCACCAACCAATCAAGGGCAGTGACCATCCTTCCCAAGTCTGGTACTGCTGGAGGTTTCTTCCTGTTTAAAATGAAGGTATCCTGACATGGTAGACAAACATAATATAACATGATCATGCTATTAGCACGACAACTAAAATGCCCCCACCTTCACTAAGTCAATGTGGTTTACTGAGATGCCCAGAAATATATCTATAAATCAAGATGTGAAGCTAAAATAGTCTTCACATCAAAAGAGACAATAGAGGAAATGTTTATGTCATGACTTTGTGAACCGATCCTTTAACAAGTTCACCTGTCAGCTACATGCATTACATGACACAAACAGGTACTGTCTGACAGTCACATATCCAAACAGATAACAAGGAGCAAAAAGTCAAGGGAACAGCATTTCCCTTCTCACTGGACATCCCCTGATGCCTTTACATTTGTGATTTCAGGAAGTCCATTACTATTGCAGAGGGGTATCGTGCTCCTGCACCACAATCAATACTCTTCCATTAAGGTGATGAACGGTCCGTTTCCTCAACCGTCTGCAGTCAAGACAAATTCTCAGGACCCACTGATCCGAATCAGTCAGTGTCAGCATGACAGCACAACACCCAGGCGATGTGAAGGGTAACCAGTTTTGACTGAACGCAGAAGTCTGCAGAAATCCTCAATTTGGACATCTGCTGTGATATGAATTTACCCAAGCACTCAAATCAGACGCTGTCATTTATTTCTCACACCTGGAGAAAGTAATCATTTTTATCTGTCAAGTCTCTGAGGTCATTTCAAACTCAAGTTGAGATCATGAGCCCGGTGAATGATGATGTCATTTAGACTGAAAGTGAATGTTTTTGAAAACTAACTAAGCTTGGAGGTAAGATCCGTCGTCAGTATGTTTCCTAATTAAATGCACATATCCACAAATGATACTAAATATCCTGCTATCGATATGATGGGATGTGATTTAAAGTGCACTGTGTTGCACAAAAGTTCTTCTTTCTTATGAAATACACCATTCTGGTAAATGAAAAATGTGGGGGTTGTTGATATTCAGCTCATTCTGGCAGCAAAAAGGTGGTATGCAAACCGACTTGGCACCTGTGCAAATTCAAGAGCTAGCACAATGCCAAGAAAACACATTTCCCCCACATGCTCAGTAAACAAAGTAACCAAAGCTGACAAAACACCCACCATCCTTTTAATTCCTATAAGGAATGCAAAGTCACCCCCTCAGGAAACAGGAATTAGTTAACAAAATTTTGTCTGAGACGGAAATGCTGTGAAAACCTTGGCAAAGACAGCAGTGTTTGATTTAATAAAGTCTGTGCTGTTGGCTTGGTCCAGAAACCGTTTTTCCCTCAATTTAACAGCTGAGGTGTTCTACTATCTTTTGGTAATCCGAAGAGGAGCGCAGACTGGCAAAGCAATTACTGTGACAGGCTCTGACTGACAGGCTCCCAGTCAAATGTTCAGCTCAGCCAACAAAGCAAATTCTGCTTAATGCTCAAACAAAGTTCAAATTGCTCTGGGACATGGATGGGATGATATGAGCATTGCTGAGTGCCACAGACATCGCTGGATGAATAAAATACTTTATGTTCTGTGTCTATGACTAAATTGTCTGATTACTACTACAGGTGCGATCATAGGCAAAAAAATAAATATAAAAATCCATTATAGAGTTATTTATATAAGTTATTTCCCTTTTGCTTTCACTGTGTTAGCTGTATGCAAAGAGTTGTTAGGTTCAGGAACCGAAGATGGTTAGGTTGAGGACATTGTAGGATTTGAGCAGCTCAAGGTTTGAATACTGACGTGACTAAAACTTCTTAAGTGTGTAGGTCTCACAAATGTGTGGCTACAGAAATTAAAGACACCAAATTCTATTTTTTTAAAGTAACACAAGAGACAATTTAGCAAATTCTTCGCTCCTTGTCTCCGCCTGTAACTGTGGGACGTAACACCTCTGTCAAAAATCAAAACAAATCTCCATATGAGCCCTGCAAAGGTGGAGCCATACACACACACTTCTATGTTATATTAAAGGCCATGAAGACGCCATCAAAAGCTCACACAAATGCAGAGTGACTGGAAAGCAAAGTCTGGAAAGCAAAGTCGTGAACTGCCTTCGAGCGCTTTAGGGCAGTTTAAGCTGGAAATGTGCATAAAACTTTTGGATGGAGTAGCGCTTTCAACCATCCGCTTTGATGTGACATGAGACTGAGACCAACATACGACGGCAGTTTTCATTCAGGCTCATGATAGCCTTCTTCTAATATACACTTGTCGCTTCCCGGTTGTGTTTAGACAATAACATCACCTGGTTAGGGTTTGAAAATGATCTTGACTGGGGTTAAAAGACACTCTTTAAAACGAAGCCCTCACCTTCATAGACACTGTTTTTAAACGCAACCCATTACACCAACTTTTTCACCTCCTGGTTGCCTTTAGGCAATAACATCACTCAGTTATGGATAGAAAAAAATCACTTGCATAGAGTTAGAGAACTATCATTCACCAAAGCACAGTTTTACATTGCAACTGTCAGTCTTGTGGATGCTATTTTTACACTTCGGATGCATTCGCTCTCAGGGTCTCGAATTCTTTGAACATAATTACAGGTTGTATCTGCCTGCATGAACATCCAACCCACGGATATGGAGGGAGAGGTCATTCTTGTTCTGCTTGCACTTGGGGTGCTCTGCAGAGATTTACCATGTTTGGTAACCTTTAAAAAATGGCATTGGTCTTTCAACACTCAGCCGGACTGAGTACAGGGAGCTGTAGTGAGATACTGTTCAGAGGAGAACAGTCATAGACTTAATGAGCAACCAAATTTACTCTATTCTTCCATCTTTCTAATAAACCTTTCTAATTTCTAATCAGTTTTAAGGCTGAAACGGGGGGAAACAAGACTCATACACAAAAGTGTTTACATCTGAAAGAACATTCACAATCCATAAACAGAAGCCCACATAGCTTGTCCATTTAACATGGCTCACCTTTTAAGTTTTTAGCCATTTTGTGCCCTCGAGTGTGTGCTATGGATGGTTAATCTCCCTAAAGACCCAAAAGCTTTGCCTCAAATCAAGACCTCCTGCACATGGCAGCACATTTCACTCTGAAATGCCCTACTAATCACAGAAGAGGCTTTGCAAAAAAAACTCCTTGAGTAGCTCAGCTACAGCCTGAGCGCAGTGGAGCATCTCTGTGGAGACTTGAAAACGGGTGCACTGATAACCAGTCTGGTTAAGCTTGAGCAAATCTGCCAAGAAGAAGAGCGGTGACTTTCAACGGAAAGGTGTGCCAAGCTTTTAAGGTCTTTTCCAAGACGAGGCCATCATTACTACTAAGGCTACTTTACAGTTTGAGTGTGTAATATATCGGCACAATTTTTGGCAGAAATCAATATGATGAATAGAACTGTGGTTTCATAGTGCGAAGCCTAGAGCAATGAGGGCATTCTGTGTATCAACATAATTTCATACAAATTGTTGGTATGAATTACTGGCCTACATGATTGCCTAGGGCGTGTGTGTAATGAATGCAACTGCATGAATTCTAGGTTTCAATTCTGTTTGCCTGTTTCCCTCCAATAACACCATGAAATATAAGTTTAAGAAGGCATGATTAAATAACTAGATAACAAAGGCTGACATTTTCTAAAGTTTGCAAAGGTTTTCATGCTGACAGAGGTGGAAGACCACCAGCTTCCTCTCTGTGAACCTTAATAGTGGCTATATTTTCAGTTCTGGTAAAGAGACATCTTGGGTTTTAAGGAAAGAAGTTACCTTTCAAATGAACAAAATGTGACAATAGTTCTGTGGAAAATTACTTTGTCCCAAGAAATAAAAAAACGTCCACTCCTGACGCAGAGACTGCAGCACTTCACTGCACAATACGGTGATCATACAATGATTACAATCATCGTCCATTATGTGTCTGACTGTCCAGAAAAGTCTGCTGCTATTTTCTGTTGTATGAGTCATGTTGTTTTTCCATCCTGCTGAAAAGGACTGCAGGAGCCCATGAGATTGTGCATCTAATAACAAAACTAGACTCAAGCAGTGTACCGGCAATCAGAAAGAGAACTCTCATGTCTGCTGGCAGTTAATCGACATGGGGCTGTGCTGTGTTCATTATGTGGGGTAGTCCACTGACCTGGTTGCGTCCATAATGGTTGTTATGGCCCATGTGATAAAATATCTTTGCTACAGGACTGATGTTTGTATAAAAGAGTCTCGACACACCGACAGCCCCAATCCTGCTCCTCTGGCTCCACTTAATTTGTGCTATATATCTTAAAGCCTCTAAATAAGGCATTATCTGTCTTTATTTCACCAATACTCTAAGAAGAATGAATGAACGAACGCGTATTATTGCTCTCTTAGCACATAGCTACTGTTATGTGGCTACTTGCAGCTATAGAACAGAGGGATTTCTACACACACCTCTACTGGGACCACTTCATCCACACGCATGGCTGCAGCACAGCTCATTCACTCCGGTAAGAACGTCCGTCTTACTCAAAGTCGTCGTTCACATAGTCAAAATTTGATAAATATGCTGACATGTTGCACAAAACTATCAGTAGCAAACTCTGAAGTTAGCCGACTGTCACAGAGCAAGGAGTAAATAAACTGTGCTCCAGGGGGGGAGTGTGGATGAAGTGGTCCCAGTAGAGTGCCTGTGTAGAAATCCTTCTGTTAGCTCTCAAGTAGCCACATAACAGCACCTAACAGAGCTATAGTACACGTTAGTTAATTAATTCTTCTTAAAGTATTGGTGAAATAAAGACAGATAATGCCTTATTTAGAGGCCGCATTGTCCCTGCCCCATTAACTCCATTATATGGATATAAGCTGATCGCAAGTTTTCTAAATAGCTCTCGAAGGACGCCGACTTTCGTCAAACTGTTCTCGGTGAGTAGATAAACGTATTTCATGCCAGAAATAAGGTCTAGGTTAAAAAATACCGGAGTTCCCCTTTAAGCTTTCATCTATCGAACATGATATCTGAAAGACTTTCAGCCAAATTGTAATGGAATGGCATTCATCTCAGGCAATGACTCTTCGTGACTGCAGTCCATCAGGTTGACGCTTCTCAACAAACCATGACAAGATGCTTAAGGAACTAATGGAACTAACTAATGAACTAATGAAACTAACAAAATCAATAGCTGCTTCTTTTCACTGTATCATTAGCTAACCCTAACTATTACTTGATTTGTTCAAAACTTAGGGGAAAAAAAAACTTTTGATCCTCCAGCAAGTTGTCGAGCCTTGCAGTTGATGCCCCATCGGTTTATAGTACCTTAAATTCACAGATGAACTACTTTCTACCAGCTCCTCACAACTGTGGAACTTGTATGTTACATGTTCAGCAGAACGAACAGGGATTTTGATAGAGGGGGATGCACCTCCTCCTGCCATGCTCTGGCTGAACATCCTCCCCCAGTTAACAAGAATATTGTGCAGAGAAACATTTTCCATGTTGGAGAAGGGTTTTGACAATATCCCCTTTTTTGTGTGTTGTCTGCCCTCAGGCCCATGTGCAATGGGGTAAGCAGAAATTCATCCAGTGCAGAAAATTACACTGACCACCCCAGACTCCTTTGACCCCAACAGCATGGTGCTACTTGCAGGGAATCTTCCCTTCCATTTTGCACACTGACAAGATCTGTTTATCAAAATGACAAGATCACCAAGACCCCACAATTGCCGGACGTTTTCGCTTCACTCTGCACCAAAAAGAAAAAAAAAAAGCTTCACAGAAACAGAGTACAAGTCAGATTTGGTTAGTCATGACTTTATGCACTCAGTGGTCACGGAGAATGTATGAGTGGACGGAAACTCAGGCTCAGCAGAAAGTCAGGTGAAAGACATCAACTTTTATGTAGCAAGACACAAAGCACTATTGCGGCAAAACTACATCTGGTGTCTGGGCGCTGCCTTGCTAGTGCTGGGTCTCAGGCCCGGGCTGCTGCGACTGTTGGGACTGCGTGGTTTGTTTGTTTTTTCTTTTCTTTATTTGTAGGGGCCCCCTGGGGTGGGACGGGTGGGTGCCTTCTTGGTGCACAGTAGCTCCCCTGAATACGGTTGCTGCAGGCCCCGGACCTGGTGGACGTCAGGCCCTCCTGGCAGGTGTCAGGTCCCAGGAAACGGGGGTGCCTATTGCAGCCAGTCTCTGGCTGCCCTCTCATCTATATCCCCATACTCCTCTCCCTTCTGGCGCCTGTACACAGCACACACTCACACACGTAGGGTTTTGGGGGCGTGTGTGTTCTATGGGGTGTAGTGGATGCACTCTGCACCCTCCTGCCCCTGTTTTAAATACACCTTAGACATTACTACTTGTCAGGCACAATCACACACACACACATTAGGTCTTGGGGGGTCTTCTTCTTTCCCAGTCCCCCGGTCCGGTTTGGCACTATTACATGTGTAGTATTGAAACAAAAATAAATAAATAAGCAGTTATTGGGCATCACATATTCATGAAGCTTCCCTTGGCAAAGCAAATGTGTTTGGCATAAATGGTATTCAGATTACAATTCATACAATAATGCTGGACAGGACAAGGGTGTAAAAAAAAGTAAAAATCTGGCATCAGGGGAAAATACACAAAATAAACAAAGACGAGGACCTGGCAAGAAACAAAGGAAACGCTGGGTTATGTATAATGCAGGAGGATGACGACTTAATCAGAAAACCAGGACCAGGTGAGTGACACTGGCCACGCAGCATAGAGATACAGTAAATACTATCACAGGAGTGCAACAAAAGCAATGAATCAGAAAACCAGAAGATCAAATACAACCTGGCAGCAGAACATTGCACCATGACATCCATAATCTGATTCCCTGGAGACTCTTCTCTAAACTGTGGGTCTCAGTGAAAATTTCTCCTTTCAGGTGCTTACAAGCATGGCTTTGTGTTTGGTCAAATAGCCTTTTCTGCTTTGGAGGGTTCCTCACTGAGAAGAATCCAGAGTAGCAGCCGTGATAAGGGCTGTTCAAATTCTTCAAATGGTTGGAAAAGAGGATTCAACGCTTCCCCTATGACCTCCTTTAGCATAGGAAACACTGGACAGTCCTTTATGACTGTAAAGAGATCATTCTGTCCCACAGTTCCTTGTGGCTGAAACTCTCAAAGTGATACTTGATTATATTTATTCAGACGTACTAACTACAGATTGTAGTGTGCATGAATATGAGATCAGGAAGGGAAGTGTGAGCAACCTGTGGTCAATACTTCTTTCCATGCTTAATTATAAAGCTTGATAATGAAGTAATATTTAAATTAGGGAAACTGAACAACCGCAGTTTCAGTGCTACGGACTTAAAGTCCTCCCACCATCTTTCCTTAAACTCATCCAGTTTTCCATCAACGTCAAGGTAAAGAGCTTAGGAAAATATGTAAGGAGGCCCCCCTTTTTTCCCCATTGTTTAACCAAGCTCATTGTGCTTTTAAATGGGTCTAAATAGAATATCCACCCCCGTGATATTCAAATTGAGCACCACCAATTTGAGATTACGCCAAAAACTGACAGAAACATAAAAGAAAAAGAGAGTGAAACGTTGTTTTGTGATTTTCTCATGACACAGTGTGTGATTGCTCACGGCCACAACTGGAGCTTTAAATACTCTTCATGCCACTGCAGGCTTCCTGGGGAGCAGCTGCGGCTGCATGTTGATGAGTTTTTATATTCACAGCCATGCTGCCCTCCTTTGACTCCGCACGGTACTGTTTCACTGATTTCAGTGACTGAGCAGATGCCCGTGAGCCTTTCTGAACACATAACAGCTATACTCTAGTACGGAGTGCTCTGTTTGATGAAACTGTTGCTATTCTGTGTCAAAGACAAACTATGTGCAAACTATTCCTCTCATTATTTTCAAATCTAACGGACACGTATATCGAACAGTAGCAGGCTGTTCCATGCATTTTCATTCGTAATGGACTATTGTTGTGAAACCATACCACACTGAACCGAGGCAAGAAAGAGCACAATGAATTTTACACTTAAGGTAATAGCCTCTCCAACTCCATCTAATGGGAAAGTAATAACATGGCTCTCCACCTGCCTTCTGTGGTTCTGTGCCTCAGGCTAAGTCAGCGCTGAATCACAGAGGGCAGAGAAGTACGACTGCTTTGCTCGCTGTGGGTGGGTGGAGAGATTTTTATTACACTACTTTCCCCACGACCCATAGAGATCTGTGCATAATGTTTTCTTCTTTCTCTGTTATCTTCTTTAGTGGAAAAAAAACGGAGTAGTTCTACCTTAGTTGCTCAGGGTCAAATCCCATCTACTCTGGACTCCGCTCTTCTCAGTATGCAAGCTGCAACCAGGTTCAACTATTAGACACTATTTTATTAATACTTGCAGTCTGCATGAGGTTATCAGATATTTTTCAAGTCTTGAGTCCTCTCTTGAGCCGACGTTCATTTGGCTTGTTGTGTCCTGCTGAGGAGCACGTTGGCGTTAGCTCTACGCTAACATGAATACAAAAGGTCTCATTTTGTCTGGATTAGACACTAATGAAAACAGTCATGAATTAGATTGCATTCCTGTCAAAAGACGAGTATCTTGACTGCAAATGTATGCGCATTCTCTAAATTTAACTGAGTCATTGAGTGCTACTTCACTGTTCAGAGCTTTAATATAGACCTGTGGAATATGTAGCTGAAAATATTTCTGAAACTGTTCTTCACACAAATAATTAGACATTTCCAAGAGGTTGATTATGGTGCCTGACACACATGTTGTATGTCACTGGACAGGATAATGCAAAAAAAGCTGCATAAATAGTCTTTGGATACATATCCTTCGATGCATATGTGTCTACGTAAAAAGTCTTTTGACACTGGGTCAGAGTTTAGCGTTTTGAGACATGATGTGAGCACTGTGAAAAAAACGTTGCTGCCTTTAGGCGCCCAGTCTGCCCTTTTTAAAGGCCTGGATCCATTATATTACTTTTGCTCCTGGAAAAGTGCTGAAAAATGTTGATAAATGTCCATCCATCTTCTCTTCTATTGTTCCAGTTGACTACCTTGTCAGCTCTTACATTAACAGCTATGCACGCACCTCTATGATGTAATTGCACAGCAAACCATCCATGGTGTGGCAGACATTTGGCCGACATTTTGTTTACAGGGGGCCGTATTGATTTACAGCAGCAACATAGGAAAATACTGATTGAATCAAATTGAACCATGGGGACAGTATGCAGTCTGCAACTGTCAAACAGGCTTTCATAAATGTAGTCAGATAAAGGCTTGTTCTATTGCCTGAGTGTGACATCATGTGGCTTACATGCATGGACGGTTGACTAATTTGTACAAAATGCTTCTGCCTGGAAGCTATGTTGGAGGAAAGTTTCAGGGCTTTTTCTTCCTTTTCCAACAATTACAAGTTTGTGTCATGGGCTTGTTTTGTTGTTGAAAAATGTCTGTTGAGGTTGCACCCCTGAACAAAGCAGCACACTCTTAGAATATCAAACATACTGCCTGTGGACCAACACTTAGGACAACATTTTCTGAACCATTCACCTGCCCACACAACTGCTGATCTTACTAAACAGGCAGAGAAATAAACGCAGGCTATTTTTCTTTTAAAGTAATTGTTAAACAAATTTAATGTGTCAGACAATAAGTCTCTCCCTTCCCTTGGGAGCGTGCTCTCGCTGCACTCATGTGTCTTTGTTGAATTCTCGACAGGGTATACTTACCGTGGCACCTAAAGTTGCACAATTTGATCAGATGAATTCATGTAGCTGTCAGCTGTCAGAGCTTGAAGGTAATAGAAATATTTCATGGCTGCAGTGAGTGTTTGTGATTTCACATTCAAACAGTTTGCCTCGGTTAAAACAGGCTGTTAGACCTGCTACTTTGAGCTAAACTGATATCTTTTAATCAGTTTCTACATGTGATAAATATAATAATTTAGGGAAAAAAAATTTCCTGACTAATTCAAAACAATGATTTATTTCAACTTTAGTTAATGTATCAATCTTAAAGCATGTTGCCATTATGTTGTAACAACTCGAATTCTGCAAGCTATTTGCTTAATAGTATTTTATTTTAAATCACTTAACATAAAGTCATTTTCTGAAACTAAATCTGCCATCAGCATATTTCAAAAAGAAAACACATGTGAAAGAGTCAATATTGAGGATCTAATGGTGAAGAATCTAATATTAAGACTGCTGTACCTTCGGTGGAGTTTTCATAATAAAACACAAGAAGTGATCTTTAAAATAGATTTTATTTACCATTTTGTAACTCAACAGTTTACGATATACAGCCGACAGGACTAAAACATTTCAATGGATTTTGGCCCTAAAGGTTGAAGAACAAGAACAGATATGGTTAGATAGATAGAAACATATATATGATAGAAGGTACCAGAAGAGCTGAGTTCTCTTTTCTCACTTGTGCTTTTTTCCTTTCCACTCCTTCAATGGAACAATAGCGACAACACTGCAAATTCTTTCAGCCATACCGCTGAAAAAGATGTTATTTACTTGACTCGTGTTGTTTCAAACGTGAATTGTTATTCATACATATATTTCCTGCTGCTTGTAAAAAAAAAAAAAAAAACAACTGCTGATTTCTCTAAAGTGCTGCAACACGAGATTATGCTTATATGTGCAGTAGTAAGAAATTCAAGAGGTAATGGTCTGTCTTTACTGAGAACCACAGAAAAAAGGTAAAATCACAGTTTTGTTTTTTCACAACAGTTGAGCACTTGTGCTTTGTATTCATGTGCAAAAAAAAAGGTCCAAACCTTTGAGTTTACGGGGTTCTTTTTTTGTTTGTGTCTTTTAAGCATCAGCGACTTTCTGCACAGTGATGGAAAGACCTGGTCAATTAATGTCTATGTTCTCAGTTGTGTGTTTTCTGCAGGACCAAATAGAAGGTTTCACAGCCACATAACTCATGGTTTACATTACCAGCAAGAGCAATATATCGATTTGAAAAAGTACATGGATCCTTGTTTCATACGTATGCCACGTTATTTGCCTAAGATGTCATCACAAAACAAGATTCTCAGAAGAATGAAAATATGAGTTCCACATGCAGATTCCACATTGGTTGCGGAGTCATTTCAGTGTTTTTGATTCTGCTCGTTTTCCAACAACAGAAACAGTCAAACTGCTCGCATTTAGGGCCACGGGATATTAAAGGTAAACAGCGATGTATGACTGTTGGTACTGCACTGCATGAAACAACTTGAAAGATGTAATAATGTTAAAAAACAACAACAAACAAAAGCATCGTCATATAGCTGCAGCTTCTGTCTCCACCAGAGCTCACAGTGAAAACTAACCATTCTTTTGTAGTTCAAGTTTCGATCCAAAGCTTTTTGTTTGGCAATGCTTTTAATTTCAGCTGGCTTTATCTCAATCTTCTATGAATGCAATGTCAAAAACAAACAAAAAGCATTGTCACTGAACACGGATTTAAAAATGATTTAAATCGGAAGATGGTTTTCTTTCTCATCTTTTAGTACAAAATGTTTTCTTTTTAAAAGATAGACTGTATGTGATTAGCAGAATAGGACAGGGCTAGTTCTGGTAGATTAGAGGTACATGGACGTCAATACTGACACTACACCTGCTCTACATGCAGGCTCCGCAGTAAGAGCTAATACAGAATACACAATACACCTGACATAATCTACATTACGTTACCAGAAATATGACAAATCAAAACTAAAATCAATCAATACTTGCCCATCCCTGACCCACAGAAAAAAAACACCCAACCCCTAAAGTAAACGCAAAGAGAAAACACATATGACACAATTTATTATACCATTTTTCTTTTTTGACATTACTGTACAACAGAAGGAAGAGTTGCAGGGTCAGCAGAGATAACGAGGGTTGGGATATATGGGGAGATAGCACGGTGGCTAAGCTTCACTTATTACAACATGAGCATACAAGACAAGCAATCACAAGCAGGATATGGTCTGAGCTACATGCTGTCCCGCTATATACTGAGCATAATAAATTCCTGATCGTATCTTTCAACAAGTAAAGCCTCATTTAAAGTGGATGTTTGAATGTTTAACAAGAAGCAAAACAGTACATTTAGATTAGACGAGGGAGATATACTGGCTTGTGTTACAAAGCACCTGGTTTTGCAGGAATTCAGGAATTTTAAAAAATGAAATAAAATTATTAAAAAAAATTCTATTACAAAATTTGTCACATGGGTTGAATAGAACCAAAAGTTAAAACAGACGGGTAACTACCAAGCAAAGTTACACTTCTCCATTTAGGGGATTAGCCAGAACACATCACTCTAATCTTTCCTGTACAAACGACAGTTGGGAAGCTGGTTAATAAAGTGTGCTTGTTAAAGAATGCTCATTGTGCTTGCTGTGGTTCAATATTTTTTAAATCCTGTCTTCTCTTATTGTTGCTTCCAAAATATAATGAATTTATTTCTTTAATTTCTAAAAATCTAAAGTTTCTGAAATGTTTATACTAATTCCCTTTGGGATGAATAAAGTACTTTTTCATTTAATTTCATTAAACGTATTCTCAGCCTTGTTTCTGATGAGCTTTTTATATTCACGTCTCAGCTCCACTTCTGAGTCTTAGCACTTCTCTACCTTGTGGATTATTGGAGCAACAGCATTTTCATCTTAACATTTAATCGTAAGGAATAATGGTGAAAACGGGAACGAATATGTGCAAACTTTATCCAAAGCTGTGCTTTAGTATTTTTAAAAAATGTCTGTCAACTTACTGACAGACATCACATAAGTACTTCAAAAAATGATTTACCATTTTAGGTATTTACTTGCTGTCTTGCAGGTGCTTATAGAGATAAAAACATTAGTATCCTCTTCACCGTTTGCTAAGTATGAAGCTACAGACTGTATCAAGTTAGCTTAGCTTATCATAAATGCTAGTAACAGGTGTAAAACATTGAGGCCACCCTGCCCATCAAAGCTAACGAATTAGCTTACAGTTTGTTGGCTTAATTTGTAACCAAAACAATGGATTCATGTTGCTACAGCCCAGACTATTTGTTGGCTGAGCCCAGCTGACAGGCAACTAAAATGTTATTTTCAAATAAATCATAACAAGTTAATTGGTAAGAATAAGAAGTAAAGTAAGTGTTGGGAAGTAAACCGGAATTCTTTTGGACAATGCCAAGCTAACTTCATGCTAAACTAAGCTAACTGCAGCCGCTCACTAAACTCTTGACAAGAAGTGAAGAACATACCTGCATATAAATGGGCTTTATGTGATACACAGTTTTGTATATTAAGTTCATTTAAGTGCTCACACTGGTATTACAACCCTAAATTTGATAACGAATAAACTGCATATACCCGAAGACATAATGCAAAGAAACTGCCACAGCTGATACAATCCCCAAAAAGATCCCTGCTTGTGAAGCTAAAAGCATCTCCCCACCACCCGAGCTGATTCGTTCTGTCTTTTTACCATCACAGACCTCTACCAACAACACTGTACTTGACATAGTCTAATAAGTCACTTTTGGGAAACCCAATCCTGTATGCTAAAGAGGCCCCTCTCCATTGTACTACACCCTCCAACAAAACAACAAAATCAAGTCACAGATGAGGAATGGTAAACAATGTTAATCATGATTCTGTAGTTTCTAATCTTTTGTACAAAATAAACATACGCTTTCTTTATTATTATTTACTAAGTTACTTTACAATGAGAGGTAAAAGAAGACATCTACTGAAAGAACACTACTGTGCAGCTACATTTAAAACTACATAATTCATGACAGTTTTATCCTGTTTTCTGGAAACAAGCAGCATCTCTGCTTTCTGTCTCCCCATCAGTTACAGCACAGCTTGGCAGAGCTCAGAGCTTTATTACATTAAAGGTTCCACTGACAGTAAGACTGACAGCACGTCAGTATCTGAGATATATATGTTACCAAAAACATGTGCAACACTCACGTAACTTAGGTAATGTTTTTGGTAACATGCCTGAACGGGGCAGACTATGACGACGACCCATTGGAGACACCAACTATGACACACGGATTCTCCATCACAAACCACATCCCAAGACGCATTTTAACCAAAAAACAATGTCTGGAAGACTTAAGAAGAGATGGCACTTCTATGTAATGCAGAGTTGCATGCACCTGTTTTGGGTGCGTGTGTGGGTGTTTTGTTTTTTTTTGACAGTGAGAACAGTTAGGTGGTTTAATCCTTGTAACAGTTTCCACAGGCAAGGAACCGCAAAGTTTACCTTCACTTGGACCCTGAGAAATGGGCACTGGGACCTCTTCTGTCAAAAAGTGTGTTTATATGTGTGAATGCAGAGCTACAGTACACTTCACTGATATTTCTCTGCCTAGTTCTCAAAAGTCTAAGCAGCTTTATTAAGAAAAAATAATGTTGGAGGAGAGAAAATCAGCTTTGAGCATCACTCATCTTCTCTGGTGTTTGTTAAATATTTGTGCTCTGTCGAACTTTCTTTTTTTTTTCACTTAAAGAAAAAGCAGCATAAAAACACAACAGGTTTAGTCTTAAGCTGAGATCAACTATGTTTGAGGTCACTGTGTGCTGTGAAATATAAAAAGTGTATGAACATGACTCCTTTTCAGGCTACAGAGTTGAGCCCATTTCCTTTTTTCAGCATCATTAAGACTGCGAATGGCCCGTACGGACACAGTTTACCCTCCTCCTCTACAGTTACAGCACCACGACAAGTCTCCAGCTGTCCAATCACCACTGCTGCAAAGTCCCCCGTCCCAAACAGCCCCAGCTAACTGAATGCAGGAGAACAGTGTGTGTCTCTATGCTGCCGCATGCACAAAACAAACACATGCAGCTTCACAATCTACTGTACCTCTAACTGCTGATGAGGATGACATTTACAAGTTTTACAAAAAAAATGAAAGGAAAAACAAACTGCATTATTAAATTATGTGGAACAAATTAACAACTCACCCAAACACACATACACACACTTACACACGAACATACACACAAATCTTTTGGATGATGACCCAATTTCTTCTTCCTTTCGTTTTTTTTTTTTTTCTTCATTTATCTAGAGACAACACGCAGGCAGATAGAAGAGGTTAGGATAGAAATAATAAGCCCTTACAATATGTAAAGGTCTCCAGCGAATGGGATCTCCCCCACAGACGACTGTGGGAAAGTGGGGTGAGGATGGAGGAGAATGGGAGGAAAAGGGAGGAAGAGAAGGAGGAGACGGTGGGCCGCAGAGGTTGAGCCCAGTAGTGCTGATAGAGAGGGGTGGCGTCTATGCGCTGGGGTTGGGGCTGTTGTGTGTGTTGGTGGAGCCGTTGCTTCCCTGGATGGTGAGGCTGATCTCATCCTTCCTCTCCTTCTCTTTTTCCTCCTCCTTCGGCTCTTCCTTCAGCTCTTCCTTCTCCTTTAATGGACGGGCTTCCACAGTGTCTTCAGAGGCCACAGGGGCGTAGCGGCCTGTCCTGTGCTCCTGCAGGGCGGGGCCCCACTTTGGATGTGCTTGGCATGCAAACTTCAAACGCTGAGAGAGAGAGAGAGTTGAAGAGGGACATCATTCAGCGAAAGCACTTCCTACATTCCCAGACAATAAGGATAAGCAATCTCGCCAAAATGTCCTGTGATGTTTGAAGGAGGGAAAATAAAAAGAACAAGTAAATAAGTGCATAAATAAGCAACTTAATGTATTGCAATTTTAGTTTCATATCTACATGAGTAATCACTTTCAATAACATCTTAGTTCACAAGTTATTGAATTTTAGAATTTATTTAATGAGTTTTCATTTTCACTTTTTATATTACTTATGTGTTAGTATTTTCTTTCATTTTACAAAAAAAAACAAACCATCAATATTCCATACCTACTCTATCTTATTGCAGCTTATTCCAGTTACCAGGCAGGTTACACCCTGGACAGATTGCCAGTCACTTTACTTTTCATTTAGCTTTGATTTGAAATATTTTCTTCAGTCATTGTATTTTTCTAATGTATTTTCCCCATTGTATTTTCCTACTATTTACTTTCTTTTACTTCTCCTTCCACTAATGTTACAATATTGCTCAGTGACTGCCTCTCCTCTCGTCTAATTGTCGAAAGCTCCAGCTCTGGGCATTACTGATGCTGGCTCAAACTGATGCAGCTTAAATTATTAGAGCACTCTAGCAAATCACCATCCGCTTCAGGGGATTCTGAAGGGGAAAAATCTTCAATGTCTTAGAAAAGCTCTGTGACAGGTGTGCTGCACTGAGCAGTTTGTGCTGCACACACACAGACACATATTTACATATACATATATATGTGTGTATGTATATATATATACATATTTATAGATGCCTCAGTGGCAGGGTAATAAGATGAGAACAGACCAACCAGGGGCTGAAACTAAACAATACAAAACAATACAAAGCATATGGGAGAAAGAAGCATCACATAACACCAATGCTTAAAGGTTAATGGATCTGAGAACTGACCACAGACATCTCACGGAATAGGAACCAGTGACCATCATAGTGGCAGACATCCAAGAAAGAGCCTCAAGTCTGAAGAGTTGGACTGCACCAGGCCCTGACTTGATACACACCTACTGACTAAAGAAACTAACTGCACTCCATGAACGCCAAGGAGCACGTGAATCAGCTGCTAATGGATGGGGCCCACCCAGACTGGTCCCTGATCATGAAAGGACCGTCCAGCTACCAGCCCATATCCTGCCTCTGGACAACATGGAAGTTCCTGTCAGGCATCGTAGCAAATAAGATGAATAGGCTCAATGGCTCAATACATGAGCGGGAACCAGAGGGGAATTAGTAGAAACACCAGAGAAGCTTAACACCAGCTACTAATCAACTCAAGACTGTAAGATCAGACATACAAATCTGTGCACCCCGTGGATTAACAAAGAGACAGCCTACGACTCAACAAGTCCTAAAATCAAAGAGAGGCAAGGCAATCACGACTGAGGGGGGGTTGAATAACCAGAGTGCACCATAACAGATGTTCAGGACAGCTACAAATGCCCTGGGATCACACAGGCAAATAGCAACAAAGGAAGTAAGCCACAACCAAGTATCTGCAAAGAAGAAGGCAGGTATGCCTTATGCCCTGCCAGTCATCAGATAGCCTGCTCAGGATGCACAGTAGGTTTCACCCCAAGTCTAGTAGCTGAGATTGTACTCTGAGCCGGAGCCTAGTGAGCGTCAGAGCCACCATCCAGTGTACAAATATCCAGGAATACTCAGGAAGCTGGCCCCCAGTGATAAATTGCTATGTGAATGCCTCAGGCAGATTAAACCCAGGGAAGGGAAGGAAACAGAGGAGGAACCATCATGTAAGGATAAGCCTCTGCATGGCATGTACCACTGACAGATTGATTGGACTGGCTGACAACGTCCTATCGGGAGCTAGAAAGACAGAACAGAGGTGCTAATCAGCTCAAGAACAGGTCCTGAGCATGAGAACAACAGAGGACAGGGGTCTACCACACCAGACAATTCTCCAGGTCCAGGCTGGAGAAAGAGGCCTCCAAGACAGTCCAGCACATAGTAGTGAGGTGTAAGATGCAGGCAGAAAAAAACTTGCTTTTTGCAAGTTAAATTTTTCCCCCTGCTGCTGAAGTTACCTGTGTAGTGTTATTTGTGAGACTAAAGTGTTTGTCAGTGGGCCTCTGCTGACTAATATTATTTTATCAGTATATGAAAATGATAACAGAAAGTCCTTAGAGTCCTAATAGTCTGTAGTAAAATAAATGAATGCAGCGATGGCCATGTATCTGCTCAGGTGGATGGGGGCCACGTTCCAGTACTTCACAGCACTCCATGACACTGTACTATATAAAGAACTTAAAAGTGAGAAATTACTGTGAACTTTATCATTTTGGGACTGTGATCGCATTTCAGAACTTAAAGTGGTGAACTTTAAACATGAACTAGTTCAGTTTTAATTCAAGGCTCCACACTCCCTGTATACGGGTCAGCAGTTTCAAACTTACCACTGTAAGCCTCTGTGTGGGAACTGAAGATTCATTGGTGAACTGGTAAAATTTTTAATGTATATAGATGTTCCTTTTGCTGTTGCAAAACCGTACAGCTAATATCAGGTTAATATTAGAGTAGAGGTGTTTCAGAGGCCTTGTCGGGTGCTGTACCTCTCTGAAGGTTGCTCCTGGGGACCTAGAGATCTTGTAGAGGGCATAAACGGGTATGCAGATCACTGAGGACAGAGCCATGGCAAAGCCGATAGCCAAAGACCAGCCTGGATACACGTAGTTATTGTAAGTGATGGGTTTGTACTGGATCACTGTGAAGACCAGGATGAACTACAGAGACACAAGAAAGACAGTTTAAGCAATTTATCTTTATTTATACATATAAATATAAATATATATATACTGCATAATGTCAAATTTCCAAAAGTACATTTCTAAGGAAAAAAAACAACTTTTTTTTTATCATTACATACATACAACATACATGCATTTCAGTGACATAATTGTACCTAAAATAAATAAGCTATAACATATTCTTTTAACACTTAATATGTAATAGAAATTAGCATTAAATCTACTTGATACTGTAAATCCCTGTGGAGAGAAGCATATCAGACCATTTTTATCTAAAAGATGTATGTAACTAAGTCAAAACAACAGCAGAGAGCTTAGTCACAACTCTCACAGAAAGCCTGAGGAGCAGCAGATTCTTCTGTGGAGTGAAATGAAAGCGAACAAAAGTGCCTGCATTCTGACCAGTAATCCACAACAATGAGTTTCTTGGTTGACCTCATAGCTTAGTGGACTAATACGCCTGTTTGGGAAATACATTCACAGCCGCTGCATGTGTCCAGTTCCCACTCACTAAGATTTGCTTTGAGAGCTTTATACTGGAAACAAAGCCAGCAGTAGTCAAAGAGATTAGCGCTGATGGCAGCTCGAATGTAGGTCAGGTCCCCAACAACTGGTCAACAACAGAAGAAAGTTGAGAACCTTCCTGTTAACATCCTTTATGTTGTTAAGTCCCAGAGTGATATGTGTTCGGCTGAGTTAAATATTTGAAGGCGTCTCAGCAGACAGTTGTGATGAGCAGCTACATATGTGTGGAAATGTAACAAAAGATTCAGCCATCATGACTGGTCTCAGATCATCTGGCCATTTAAAGATATGAGATACGAAACATCTGTCTGTTAAAGAGACAGTACCCAGTCATTTGGACATTGGTTACTTTTATGTTTATTATCCGCAAGCTTCATTCAGACCTGACCCTGAAGGAGACACAAAGAGTATATGCTTGAGATTTGGCATTCATGTGAGATGAAGCCGTACTTAAAATGCCCATTGATTGATAGTCTTTATAGAGTCACAGTTTTCTCACAACTTGTTGTATTGCCATGATAATTAATACTACTGCACATTGAGGCGGTGGATGAGACCAGGTGAAAATAATCTAAAAAATATATATATTTTTTTAATCTTTGGATCAGTCAGTGTTATACTCATGTGGGATTAACTGCATAACAGGAACAGCGTAGCTAAACTCAAGAGTAGCATGATGTTTGGACATCTTCTAAACTCACAGTTTTCTCATAACATGTAATTTTGTCACTGAACTTCATATCAAGCTAACAAACATGCATCATTGTGGTAAAATATTACAGTTACAAATATTGATATTTGGTCATACAGAGAGGCTACAGCTCAAATGCGTATAGATTTCTCCCATTCATCTGTCTGAAATAATGTGAAAAAACTGCACAACGCTCCAGCTAATTATGGTGGGTAAAAACATGAGAAGGAAGGTTTGAGCAGTGCTGGTAGACATTTATTTAATAATACAATCTGTTGGATTCAGCTTAAAAGCTGACCGTGTGTTAAATGAACCCACCTCTGCTGTGTGTGTCTGACCAGTAATGTGACTGCAGCAGTTTACAGTTGTTCCATGTTAAAAGTCATCACAAAGTGTTATGGAAAAGCAACAGAGGGACAGTTTACATGTGTCATCAGCTCAATGGGAAGCAGTGCATGCGTGAGAAGGGCTTAATGTACGTGTGTGTGTAGTTTTAACCTACAGAGATAATGACGGGGGAGACGAATCTCCAGCAGACTTTGAAAAAGAGAGGAGGAGGGAATCCCAGCATCATCTCAACGTCTTTGAAGTAGTTCCTGTGACCTGAAAGAAATAGAAAAATGTTTATCCAAAGAGAGATTTTAAGTTCTGGGTCCAAAGGACTCAAGCCAGCGAAGACAGAGAAGTGAAGATCTGAGTACTAACTTTCTTTTCTTTGATTTATTTTTTTTTATTTAAATTTAGTTTTCTGCTCTGTATCTTAGTCAGGTAAGCTTGATATTCTGATGGTGTGGTCACTTTTTGTCTGTCTTATGTTGCTTTGGATACAACTTATCCTATGTTCATGTCTCTTATTCTCAGTGTGCCCACAATTTAACACAAAAAAAGCCCATCTTTGCCTCAAATAACAGTTTGACTTATGACATATCGCTTAGCCCTGCTGTCATGTTTTGCACGATCAAAATCCAACTTAATGATCGATGTTCTAGTGGAAACTCGAGGCAAGGTTACAACAATAACTAATGAACAAAGACAGCAGGTTAAATTACTCGAACAAGTCTCTAATGAGTTCATTAAATAATCTACAAGCTGCTAAATCATAAACGCAAACTCATGAAAATGTGACTGTCTGCAGTCATTATTGTCAATGCAACATACTTGCTATCAGGTTTTTATCCATTTTACAAGTCTTGGACTTTTGATTGATTTTCATTCAGTTCATTTCCAGGATCAGATGAAAATATGACAGTTCTATGAGGTGGAGGTAGACATTTGGACCTCATGGTCTACCTTAACTATGACAGAGTTTCTTTCAACTAGTGTTCTTTATCCTCCTGTCTGAGCATTTTAGTTCCACTTCCTGTCATCAAAAACCTGGTATGACATATAACAACCTCATAAAATTCATAATGATGCAAACTACAGTATATTAGATGCATCGACTTGAAGTTAGATCTGGTGATGCCGCTGGCTTCCCATGAGTCAGTATCATTCTATGAGACAAATTCAGCAACCACAGGGAGCTAATGGACTAACACCCTAAAGCTTTGGAAATGAACCTTTTGTCATTATTCACTCCAGCTGCTTTCACTTAGTTCTGGTGTTCAGTGCATAATGAAATAAAATGAGCTGATCAGACCACTGAACTAAAGGACATCATCAAAAGGTAAAATACATCAGGAAGGTTGTTACTTTAAGTGTTTAATATTCCTGACCAGCAGCACGCTAATTAAATGATTCCTGCAAACACCAGGCTCCAGTTATATGTGTGCTTGGGTTTCTTTTGTCTGTGCTCGCTAATAGCATAACTAGCCTAAAAAGTATGGTTCTAGATTTTTCGTGTCATCTTAAAAGCTCAAAACTTTCCTCTTTCAGATTGACTGCTGCTTATCCTGCTCTCCAATTTGAGCCCTTCCCCTTGTTCTCAGTCTTCTCCCAATCTACTGCTCTTGGATTTCTGCCTTTCGTTCTTGGATCGCTGTGAAATGACCCCCAGCTGGCAGAGAGCTAAACATGATGGTGGCGTTACTGCCTTCTTGTGGGTTTGCTTGTTTTATTCAACAGTGTCACCTCCACATGATTGCTAAATCAGGGGTAAAATATCTGAGCGTCAATTATATGTTGGTAAAACATATAATTGGGAGGTAACATTAACACTCGCATGTTTTGGACTCAGAGAAAAGGGAAAATCCGATCAGTAAAAGTAAAAGTATCGAGAATGTTTCCATTTTTATCTTCATTTAATGACTTTATTCTTCTATACATCTCGCCTCACTCGGACTGACATTTGAAACTGCCGTTTCTCGGTGAAATCCTGTCGTCTACATGCCGAGACGAGACATTTCAGAGATAAGAGAAAAGGCTGATTGGGCCAGAAGTAAACTAAAATGGAATACCACACAATCAGCGCGCACCAATTTCTTGTTTTATCAATTCAAAGCAAACATGTTCAGCATTTTTCTCTCCTTACCGTAGATATACATGATGCAGATACACATGATGCAGGAGATGATGACCAGAGAGAAGCTAGCAGCATAATTGTCCATCAGCAACAGCCAATAGATTCCTGCCTGCACACAGAAACAAGGGATTAGCTTTGCTCACATGAGAAAAAAGCATGCATTCCAAGTGTTTTGGGACTTACCTGTGTTGTTAGAGGCACCCCCAGAAGGAAACCAACTATGGCCACCGACAGTGTGACTACGGTCTTGTTCCTGATGATCCAGTCTGTGCCGATCTCATCCACGATGGCGGTCACCAACGTCTCCAGCAGACAGAACTACAAGAAACAGGGAGAAACTAGATGAAACTGAAATGAGAGTTGAAACTGGACAGTTGGATCTCAAATATCTGCAAACGTGATGGGAAAAGTGCAAGGGGACTCTTGACCCGTATTGGGGGCAGTATTCCATGCTGACATTTAACACATCCAGTGATAATCAATGATGCGTTTGTAATGTCATTCGATTCACAGGTTGACATTTAAAGCGGGAAAATGCTCTCTGTCATAAATGCCGTTTAACTGTCATACTTACTATGAAGAGATACAGACATGTAAAAAAGAAAGTACAATGTCTTCCAATTTCTGGGTTTTATTAAGATATAGTGGGAGGAAAAGGTTCTTACCAGGTCTTAAAATGAGGTAGACACCACCACAGATGAACAGCAACATATGATATATTACACGTTGTCATTAAATATTCAACACAACTAATTCCACTCTTCTTTATAATGTTACCACTGAGGTTTGTGAGCATTTATTCATGCGCACCTTAAGGTCCCACCACAGCATTTCAGTCAGATTGAGGTCTGGACTTTGACTGGATCAATGCAACACCTTGATTCTTTCCTTTTTCAGACATTCTGTTGTAGATTTGTCCTGCTGATGACCAAGTTTCAGCCAAGCTTTAGCTGTTGGACAGATGGCCACACATTTGACTCCAGAATACTTTGGTACACAGAGGAGTTCATGGCTCGTACTTTCTATAAAAGCAGAAAGAGTGTTTTGTGTTTATCACACACTCCTTCCTCTTTGGCTTAGTTCTTCTAAAATAAATGCCAAAGTATAATATTTCATCTGTTGTTTTTTCGTCTGAGGATGCTTTGACCTAAAGATAAAAACCTGGGAGGAAATGCTCTTTAATTTTGTCCTGATACATAAAACTTTATCTATTTGAAGGAGAAAACAGCCTTTTACTGTATCACATGCATCTTAGAAAAAAACACAAAGAGTTTGTGAATGAATGAATTAATTTAGGGTCAAAAGTTATGCAATAAAATTGAATCCTTTTGGATGAAAGTGTTAAGGTCTTATGAGACAAGGACTCAATGACCAAAGGACTGTTTGGAGGAATAAAGATGAAGCACTCAACCCCCAAAAGGTTGTACCGACTAGCAGTGGTAATATCGTGCTCTGGGATTGTTTTGATGGACTACATAATAATGGCAACAGGGCACTGCCTCAGCATTCTTCAGTCAAACCATCAGCCAGATGGTTAAGGCTTGGTAAGGTACTATATTGTTGTTCCAAAAAAAGATAATGACCCTAAACTAACCGTTTTTTGGGATGGAGCCTTTTGGAATGACCTTTCCAAAGTCCTGACCTCAATCCCTCTGAATATATAAGTATGGGTCAAAGAGCCTGAGAGACAATCCTTGCCCAAAGCTTGAGTGGACCCCATGAGCAGTCAGCTAACTATCTCCACTATCCTGCATTCCTGCTCATCCACAGTCATGCAACCCTTGATTATCGCAGGCCATGACAAGTTAGACCAAGTGGTTTACCAGTGAGTGTGGATTAGACTCGATCTGCTGCTACAAAAATGCACAGATGCAGCTCAGGTTTAAAATTCATCGTCCACTGGACAGAAACAGCAGTGGACCCCTGAAGCCCCCTGAGCGGCTGTTTTTAGGATTGCTCCAAAAATATTCATTCATTTCGATTTTATACCCCACACTCACCTGAGTTCCCAGTCCCAGAAGGATGAGCATGAAGAAGAACAGCAGTGACCAGATTGGTGAGATGGGCAGCAGAGTGAGAGCTTCTGGGTAAGCCACGAAGGCCAGTCCTGGGCCGTGGTCGGCCACCTCTGACACGGGGACGTTCAGGTGGTGCGCCATGAAGCCCAGGATGGAGAAAATGACAAAGCCAGCGTACACGCTGGTCGCACAGTTGGTTATGCTGATAATGATGCTGTCTCTGTTTGTTTCAAGTGGGAAAAAAAGACAAAGCACAATTCTGATAAACTGACGGTGAACAAAATGGGATAAGTTCAAGAAATGAGTGTATAATTATATACACAATTATAATGGGAACTTTTGCAGATAACCAAACACTGAGCAACACGTTTTACTATCTTGTGCTAAGTACTGTATGTATTGCATATGAAATTAGAGGAGGGCTTTGCATTATACTTGAAGCAGGCTTTATTTTTTTACAATTTGGGCATCTTTGTTGTTTTTAAATGTATCAGTATTATAAGTATCAGTATAAACATCAGTGCTGTAAATTAGAGAGCAAATAAGAGCTTCCAAAAAATTTGTTATAACAATATCAATGACATTGGACCTTCTCTAAAGATTCACAATAGAGTAAAAGAAGACCGGATTTGGAAAGAAAATAGTCAGGGTCAGTATCACCTGATTTGGGGAGCATCACCACTTGTAAACCTTGTTTGTGGCCAGCGAAGAGATTTTCAGTTCTTATCCAGGTAGATTGTCAAGAAAAGGCTCATAATTTAGAAAGATTTCTTTTGGCTGGCTTGACAATGACAAATACTCAGTTTATGCATCGAGATGCAACTTTGAGATGTCTTCGAGATAATAGTGGTGCTTATTGTTTTTCTTTTCACAGATGGAATGATGTTTACTTTGAGGATTTGCTGGTATTGATTTCTTCCCTCTGCCACTAAAACGTTCCCCTCGCCACAGGGTGCGACCAAAAGCCCAAAGAATGATCGATCCCCGCTGAGCTGAATCAACGGGTTCTTATGAAACTGCGGATTGAAACAAAGTTAGCTCAGCTCATTGTGTCTAAGAAGTCCTATTTTAACTTCATCGCTCAGTGAGACCACATCACACACGTTTGGATGTTCATTTGCAAACAGAATCTTGAGCTGAAGACAAGAAAATAATCTCAGACTCAAGACGTCTGGTGCTGTGAGCTTTCAGAGCTGTGACTCGCTGTCCTTATTCTGACACTGACTGATTCCAGCTACCTGCAGAGCCACTACTAACGTCTTCTCTTTCAGGCACATTCATGGACTCTGTTCAGATTTAACACAGAAATCATTTTCTTTCCTTCTTTCCTCACATTTCCTATTAGGGTTTTCACAGAGGATGTCTTTGATAGCTCCGATGCCTGACTGCTTTTTGTCCATGAGGCTCATGCCCACATCATTTTGCACTTCCCAATGCGCACCAACTGGTGGTGTGACAGAAGAGCAGAAAGTGTGTGATGGAGCTGCAGAACACAGGCTGATTAGGGCTTCCTTGCAGCTGTGTGCACAGATAGCACTATCTCAAGCTCCTGGCCAGAGGAACAAATTATATCTTCAGCCTTCTGTTTTTTGCCCCGTGCAACTCTTGGATGCCCTCGCTATCTGCATGTGAAGACGAGCTAAGGAAATAAATGGCATCTTTTTTTCCCCCCTCTTTATCTCCACTTTTCTTACATTTAAACATTTTCCTCAGTTTCTTGCTCTCTCCCTTGTTCACCAAACGTAGTGTGACCAGTCCAAAATAATTATCATGGGACATGGGACAGATCTCATGTCCTGTCAAACCATTTCTCTTTTAAAACATTAAGCCTTGAAGTTGGTTCCTGACTGACTTAGATTGCTTATCTACCCTTCCCCGTCACTCTTTTGCTCTGACACGTCGGGGGATTCAGCCGCATTTTTCTTTTTAAGACCATGACATTTGTGTGCACACGATCTGAAAAACCTTTCTCACATTAGCCAGAATCAGGAAGGCTGAAGCACATCACGACCACGGAGAAAGATTTTTGTTTCTTCAAGCAGTTTTTTTTAGGTTTGTGCTAATAGTTCTGCGTTTAACCACTTTCTTACCAAGAATTAGTTGTCAATGAAATATTGAATGACATCCAGCAGTTTAGTAGCTTGTCGCTCAGTTTATGCTGCCTGTCAATGACTTTGCCAATGGTAACATCACAATACACCGCACGCTGGGTGCTTTGGTGTCATTTTGGCCAGTCATGAAGCTCCCAAACTGTTGCATGCTGTACAAGTGAACTTCCGAAACCCGTGTATTTCACCAAATAAAGATACGAGTCCCTTATTCTAAGGAAAGCTGATTTTTAACTCAACAGCTAAACAAACAAGGGCTCATTCAAATTATACATCCCCCAAACTCACATGTGCATGTTGCCAAAGTGATAATAGCAACTTCATTCTGAGCTGTGGTAGGTGGCTTTCACAACTCTTCATTTCTTTCCTTTATGCTAAGCTAAGCTAATGGTCCTGCGGTTTAGTTTAGAAGGAGCTTCAGCTTCCTATTCTGTTAAATTTGTTTCAGTTCAATGAAAACTTTGTGGAGTAACACCGGTCGGTCCTTTGCTCTTTGGTCATAAAAATTCATCTCTGTGGGAGCCCAGCGAGTGTGCAATCAAACACACGAATTTGCTGTCATGTTCAAGAGGCCCCAAAGACGCCATCAAAAGCCCACAAAAATGTCAAATGACCATGAAGCTAAACAGTGGGGTGCGGGGCTGAACTGTGGTATCTCAGCCTTTGGGTGTTGCAGGGCAGCAAAAGTCATCACACCACTGTGCAGCCCCAACAAAAGTCACTGTAGTTCAAAATGAGTTAGAAGCACATAGCTTTAAGTTTTTATGTTCACAAACTTCTTCGGTGTCGCTTTAAATACAGGACATTATTAAAATAATAAGAAAACACGTGAACACTCTGGGATGTAGGTGCATTTATCCAAAGTGTGGAGCTACTCCTTTAAATCAGGGAAGTTTTTCTTGTTTCTTCTCAGTCTGGAGTACCAACCTGAAACAGTTGTTGTGGAATTTGTTATAGGAAGCCATGGTAATGAGACCACCCCAGGCACAACCCAGGGAGTAGAAGATCTGTGAGGCAGCGTCTCCCCACACCTACAACAACAACATCCACATACAGGCAGAAGTAGAAAACATTTCTATTTCCAGGTTAACTCTTCATCAACCTATTGATATTCGTACATACCTTTGCATCGAGGACCTTCTGCCACTGTGGAGTCAGGTAATACTTGATACCATTTATGGCTCCATCCAGAGTGATGCCACGGATGAACAGGATGGTCAGAACCACATACGGGAAAGTGGCTGTGAAGTACACCACCTGAACACAGATAATCAGGCACAGAGTTGGTCACAGAAGAGCGTGCAAGACTTTTGAATATATTTGTCAGTGGCATAAAGTAGCACATGGCAAGTATGGAAATTAGCGTGCATCTCTTCTTGCATGCTGACCTTTCCGGAGGACTTAACGCCCCTGATGAGACAGAGGAAGACCACGAACCAGGATATAGCCAGGCAGCCCAGGATGGGGAGACGGACCTCTCCAAAGTTACCGATATCATCAGAGATGTTCAGCACGTAGTGCCTGACACGGACAGATGGACAAACAGAGAAAGAGGATTACAGATTTGACTATTTCAGCTTCGCAGGTTTGACACAACGTGTTTTCCTTTTTGCAGGGAAGAATACGCAGAAAAAGAAAACATCCTTCCCACTTTAGGCTGCAATAAATTAGCAAACAGAGGCTTTACAGAGGTCAGTAAAAATTTAAACAAGTCAATACTGGATGTTTGTCTTGGCTCAGGGCGATATAGTACTACTAGTTTTTTATACAGTAAGTGGTGAGGGTGTCGGTATTGCAGGTGCATCTAAATGGGAAAAGAGCAAAGGGCAGACCCAGGCTATTCAGGGGTGGATTATATAGCCTCTATAGACATGGAATGTATTGAAATACCCCAGAAGACCCAGAGTTGAGCATAAAGGACTTTAGCCTCCTTTCCTTCGTGCTGCTCTGTGGTAAAATCTACATAAAATCAGTGACCTGCACACATTCTGGATAATGAATCCGAAAGGGAATAAGAAGTGATTCACTCTCGATATTTGTTCATTAAGCATGGTGTATGTTACCTATGCAGCTTTTCTTCTGCCTCAGTTATACAGCGCTGTGAAAAAGTCTAGAGCCAGCCCAAATTTCTTTACATATAGCATAGATGCGGCAATTTTTTTTAAACATTTTCAAACGAAGCGTGAAAAATACAATATATAACAGAGTTTGCACAATTCTAACAAGCTTGAAAGTCAATATTTGGTATGAGCGCCTTCATTCTTCAACACACCCCGAACCCTGTGAAACCAGCTTTTTGTATTTCTTTTATGTAGTCTTAAGGAATATTTCTACAGGCTTCAACTTCCTACATGAAAGTCAGTTGATTTATATTTCATTTTGCCATCTATTCATAACACTAACATATCTTTAATAAAAAACATTTAATTGCAGCAATATAATTTCCCCCAAGGGTCTAACAAACTGAAAAATGAATTGAAGGACATTCCAAAGCTCTTCTTTGGATGTTGGCTGCCTTTTGTTCTGTTCTCTGTCAGGATGATCCCACACTGCTTCAATAATGCTGAGGTCCGGGCTCTGGGGAGGATTCATCCCTCCATAAGACCTGTTGTCAACTTTTTTAAGTCCACTTCTTGTGTCATTTGTCATTCCTGAGCATCTCTTAGGTCCTGTTTCAGTTCTTTGTTGGATTTTTTCCTCTCTCTTAAGGACATCACATTCAGATTCTGCTCATTAGCCATAGATAGATTTTTAGGTCTGCTACTAGGACACACTGTACACCTATTAGCCAGAGAATCACGTACTTAGAACAAAAATATATCTTGTGTCTGTCAAACTGTGAAAGAAATTTGAGAGACTTTAATAAACCCTAAGGAACTACTGTTCAACACTACTTTAAAGGATTACAAGAAAGTCTTACTGCTTGGAAGCAACCTATAAAGAAATGAATGGTGGCTCAGGACTTTTGCACAGCACTGTACTTCAGCTTGTTACCATTTAAAAACCATTACAGTAATGATGGAAACCTGGTGATGCCACCACACCGTGTTCAGAAGCTGTTGCACCTCCACTCAAATCTAGTCCAAATATTTGAATGCTCCCTACAAACATGGAGCATGTTTAAGGCGAGCTTATCTAATGTGTGCAAGTCAATTTTGGCCCGTGGGTCAAGTACGACAGTCCAACGAGAGCTGAGTCAAGAGGTTAGTTGTGTAACTGGGCAAAACAAAGTGTACTAAACAGTCTTTTCTTTGCATGACCAAACTTTGATGATTTATTCTCATGTCAAATACTAGAATAATGATGTCACGCGTACTTTCTATATGAATGTTAAATTCCTCCTTTACTTTCTGGAACTATCTATAGTTAAAACAGTTTACTGTTTGTATAGTGGGTTAAAAACGTCCAAAGCTCAGTTATTTCAGTCCTTAAAAATAAGCTTGACAAACACAGACCGCGTCGTTTCAGTGTGGCTAAAGGCCCATAACGTCCTTCTAGTTCTTACTTCCAGTACTCCTCGCTGGGGCTGGTCCTCTTGGTGCGGTTGACGACCTCTGACACACCTGCTACCAGGCTGGTGGTGGCGTTGGCCAGGCTGCCGTTGAGCTGGGAGCCGGTGCCGACCACCCCGCTGCAGTCGGGCGTGTTCCAGGGGTTGTTGCAGTACGTCCATGGCAGCAGGCTCGTCATGGAGGTAAAAAAGTAGTAGAAGGCAAGGCAAATGACGACGTTGTAATAGATCCCAATGTAGGTGGACACCACCATCATGCCGTAACCCACACCTGAAAGGGAGGAGAGAAGAAGGGGAGAGCATATGAACATGAAATGTGCAGCACATGTCAGACGGCATAGGTTGGGTCACAGTTAGGTGTGAGTCTGTACACTTCCAGTAGAGCTATTTACCTACAGTCAGGTTTGGACCGGAGATATTTTACATACGCACAGCACAACTACATAGACTTACATTTGGATTCCAAGATTAAAAGCACAACAAAAATGACACATTACACTGACCTTTGAACATGGGACTGATCTTCCAAACACCCAGGCAGCCCTGGCTGGCAAACTGGCCAAAGGAAAGCTCAAGGAAGAAGAGGGGAATGCCACAGAATACCAACATGATTAAGTACGGAAGCATGAAGGCACCTAATGGAGAGAAGAAACACAGCAGGAACTGAGTTTGGTTTACTGGTAAACAAGGAATACTGGTTGGAGAATCAACAGAAAACAATTTCTAAAAAAAAAAATCAGATCCTTTTTAAACTTTTATGTTAGTCCCGATAAAAACATAGGGAGCAGGCCTCAAGATGAACGTTTTATACTTGCAGCATTAGTTAAACCGACTTCATTTTATGTTTATGTGTTTATGTTTATGTATTTAGCAGACGCTTTTATCCAAAGCGACTTACAAATGAAGATTTAACAAGCTATATAAAGCTAACAATAAACTACATAGAAGGAACCCACTAGTCTGACTCTGTCAGAGGTGACAGAGTAGAGATAGGGTGTAGGCATAGAAGGAAGTGCAGAAAGATAAAGTGCAGAGATAGAGGGGGTAGGGAAGTACAAGGTAAGTGCTGGGATAGGAGATGCTCTCTGAAGAGCTGGGTTTTCAAGAGCTTCTTGAAGATAGACAGGGACGCCCCTGTTCTGGTAGCGCTCGGTAGGTCATTCCACCATCGTGGGACGACACATGAAAAGAGTTTGGATTGTCTTAGGCGTGGTGTAGGAGCTGCTAGACGACAATCCTGGGACGAACGGAGGGACCGAGTTGTGACATAAGCCTTTGCAAGAGCAAATTTAGGGCTAATTTAGGAGCAAATTTTTATCTTTTCAATTCTAATTTTGAATTATTGAACTACTTAACTATGTAGATTTCAGAATAATGGACCTCTCCCTATCTTTTCTTTTTCTTTTTTAATCATATTACTGCCAGTTATCACAACGAGTTCCCATGTTCCCGTGTCCCATGTTTTTTGGTTTTTAGGGTTGTACATATACAACAACTGTGTTGTTTGGTCAGAGGAAAAATATAGAACCAAAATGAAAAAGAAAAAAAACGACATAAACCACACCCCCTTCTGTCAGCACAGAGGTCATTAAATGTCCAGCTGAGTCCATTCTTGTTGTTAAGACCAGAGGACAAAAACAGACCTCTAAGAAACATCTGGGTGTCTTTGTATTGTACTTTGCTCACATGTAAACTAGGTCGACTCAACTGGCTGTTACTGTACAAGAGTAAAACCTTATCACTACTGCTAAAACTCAGCCATCCTCTCTGTCCCGGTACAGTATCTGCCGCTGTGTGTGAGCTAACGCATGGCACACACACAGCGGGTCAGTGCATGGGAGTGCAGTCTCCTACATCTGTAACGCTAATCCAAATATTTGCTGTGTAAACATATGATCCAAAGTGGGAGCCATGCCTTTGGAAATAATCTCAATCGCTGAGTGAGGGAACATTGACCAAACTTGCACTTTGGTCATTATCCAGAGCACTTTCAAAGCAAAATACTGAAGAGCAGAAAACATCATTTTTCCTCTGTTAAATCCAGAGATTTTGGGATGCATCTGCTGAGGGGAGAAATAAAACACAGGCAGCAACAGAGCTCGAGTTTTCCTTGTTGCCGTCACGCTCTTCTGCTGTAAACACAGCTGCTGCATGGTGAAAACTGCACGGCAGCAGCACAACGGCAGCAACACCTGGATTCTTCCGGCGTGCTCAGACATATTTCGACACAACTCACATCTCAATGAACAATAACCTATTTATGCAAAATGAGCATTAAAAGATGCTTCGGATTCAAGTTATGCACATAGAGGGTGATTCTGTGTGGTTTGCGCGGACAGCTGACAGCAGCGAACATCTGTATATGGAAGACAGATGACACATCTGGCCTGTTCAAAGAAAACTGGAAAGATTTAAGGGCACAAACACTGTAATAATAATAATATTAATACAAATAATACATACACAGTCTACCTGAAATGAGAAATTATTTGCCCTGTAAATTTAGGTTACAGGTTAACACTTTTGCAGCAAAAATAATTTTAAATGACTCCTAACCCACAGCGCTTCGACAAGAACAGGGAGGACTGCTCGGTACCCCGAAGTACAACAGACGGCCAGGGCGACACCGCAGCGTTGCAGTTTCGGTTAGTCAGAGACTAATCATGCAGAATCGAAAGCCGTTTTGCTGTAATATGTCTCAGAGCAGTTTGAATAAAAGGAAGAAGCGCCTCACTTACCCTTATCTAACCTCAGTTGTTTGCAGCCTTTAACAGCTGCATGTGCTGCTCCAGTAATCACACATGCTGGCACAGGTGATTTGATCAGACTAACTTCTAGCATGATGAGATGGACGCCCTCCACAGCTTTAGTAGGTTACTGCCAAAGTTGGCATCTATGGAATAAAATTTCCACCACATGGTTATAATTGCCAAAAGTGTTCCCAAAAGTAATTTTGTTATTGATGTCCAAATAACAAAATAGGGAGTAAAGTAACAGTGCTCAAACTGTATTTAAAAGGCTTTAGACTGCATTTTCGTAACATAAAATCTTTTCAAACAAGCCATATGAGTCAATTACGTTTCATAAAGGCTGCCAACACCCTGCTTTCACCATGCATCAACTGAAACAAAATCACTTAGGGTATTACCACTAATGTAATATTAACACAGCATTTCAAGATCTTATCTATTTATGATCCTGATTATTGTTAATGCACGGCTCTTACTTTTTACCAGGATAAAGTTTGAAAGAATCTGAGCCGATACCTACAACTGCTTCACGGGAGATGTTTGATTCATTCAGTGTTCTGCTGATGCTCTGCGCAACAGGGACAGCTTCCTCTCAGCTCCCTCATACCCAGGACCTAACAGTCAAAGAAACTGTGAACCCAGCTCCATCACAAGTTCCTGAAACCCAGCTCATGAAACAATGTGAATGGGGAGCATATCTTTGGACGCCTAGCTTGCTATTTCGTTGGTGATGGCATTTTTTAAAGTAACTGCTGTAGCTGACTGTGCTAAACAGCAGGCAGTCTGAAGATGGTGAACACTTGATGGTAATTTGTTTAAATGTGGTGCATCCACTGCCTTACTTGGATGGCAAGTAAGACAGCTGCTGTGCTTGTTTATTGCTATATCATTTATGGAGTAAAATCCCAAATACTTCTGAACACTGCCTCTCAGATTAATTGGTGCCATGACTATTCTCTTAGGGTGGTTTCGCTCGCTACTTTCCTCCATTTCTGAAGCAAAAGGGTAAGCTGAACTTTATCTTATTTAACTGAGATTATTGGGGCATGTATATTGTCAAGATGGCACTAGAACGCCCTCTGCTGGGTCCATAAGCAGACTACTTTTAACAGTCTAATGCATCTCTTTAAACAACCGGTGGTCTGAAGCCCTAATTTTTCATTCCAACAGCAATTCAGCACATTCAAATGGATAGTTGAACTTTGAAGAAAAAGCGACAGCCCTATTTGGCATGTAGTTGCAGCTCTGCTCTCTAACTGATTCGTACCTCCTCCATTTCGGTAGCAGAGGTAAGGAAACCTCCACACGTTGCCCAGGCCCACTGCATAACCCACGCTGGTGAGGACAAACTCAATCTGGTTGCCCCAGTTCCCTCTCCGGGAGTTTTCATCCTTCTTCACTGGCTCTCCTGGAACTGCTCCATTCTGCAACAAAAACAGAGACAGACTGAGGTGACTTCAGGTGACTGGAGAGCGGGTGAGTTTCTGAGCCAGTGTCGCTGTGGAGAGTCCAACAGCTGCACAAAAAAAAAAAAATCAAACAAATTAACATGCACACCCGCAGTATGAACTCTAGCTGATCTCTGATGCTTTTAAAGCCACTTTGAGGTAATAATTTAATAAACATTCCAAGGAGCATTTATCCTGCGGTGCGGGCTTAATGTTTTTTTATTTCTTAACCAACAGCAGCACAAGCTGCAATAATAAAAACACCATATTACAATCATAATTTACAAATAGAGAAAAAATATCCCAACAGCGTTTATTTGCCTTTTGTAGTGGAGAAATTCTAATGTGGGCTGTATTTAAGGAATCATTTAAATCAGAACCATACATTGATAATTATCTATGAACATCTTTCATATGCGTGTGGCATTGAATTATTCCTCCACAATGCTCACACTTTTAGTTGGTGAATACCTTCTGCAAACTACTATCCCCTCAGCCCCAAAGTTTAGCATAAGGAGTGCTCACTTGAGCAGACGGGATGTGAAGTGAACTCCGAGCCTTCAGACAAGCCCAATAGCATTTGGTGTTGTCGTCCTGATTTCCAGCCTCTCTTCTCCTCTCCTCCCTCTATCACTCCATCTGCCGGCATCAGATGGTCCCTCTCTCGTGACCTCCTCTATACCCCCAGCTGTGTCTGCCCATACTGTTATGTGCGTGTGCGCGCGCATGTGTGTGTATGTGTGGGCTCACATGACAGCACTTGGAGCGTTGCGCTGAAAAATAAATGCTAAAAAGTCAACATGGTGTGACCTCAGCTCGGGCAGTTTAGTTCCACTGAGATGGGTCAACATTACAAATGTGAAATTAATGGAATCCTGAAATTGAAGGATAAAGAGTATAAAAAAAATTTTTTAATTTAAGATGATACTTTTCTGTAAGGGAAACTTTATTTTTCTGTGTTATTCATCATCTCTGGAAAGCTTTCACAGAAGGAAACCCAAAATTTCCTGGGAATGTGTTTCATATTGAGCTCAAAGGTCCCGGAGAGCATGTTGCACAGATACAGGGATGCCAAAGACCAACTCTCCCTGATGAACACACTGCTTCTGATTCTGAGACTGACGGAGACACTGTTTTCATCCAAGGAAAGAAAAAAAAAGAAACCGTCACATCAAACAAACAGCTGTGATATTTTCTCCAGATCTCTGTAGTTTGTCTTTGAGTCTGGCTGCTCAGAAGGGAAAACAATCAGAAATTCTCCAGCATCCTTGACCTTTCTTTGGGCAGGACTTTCGTTTGCAGGTGCAACATACAGGAAGATCAGCAAACACGAGCTTTGTTGGTGACGGGAACCTCAAAGCGAACCACCAGCAGCGAGTCCGCCATCACAGCAGGCTGCACACAACACTGTCTCCATCCGGAGTTGATTTTGGAAGGAAAAGAAGCGTCGGAGACAGCAGCGTGCAGCTGTTTGTGCATTCTTGTTTGGTTGACGGGACTTCTCATACCGACTCCCCCATCAGAAAGCAGTCGTGGATCCACAGACGGCACACATGCATAAACACACGGGCTGACAGGTTGTGCTCCGGTCTACAACCAAACAAACAAAAGCAGGAGAGGAGACGCTGGGAATAGCAATGGCCTTTGAATCTTTGGAGTTGGTTCTCCGGATCCCAACCTGATGTATTCAGGGCAGGTGCACACTCACAAGCTGTCAACAATGCAGTGGCTGAATGAAGCGGGGCAGCGGCTGCATTCTGAAGAACTGTACAACGCAGTCAGAGCTTTTTCTTCACAGCTCACAGTCAATATAATTGGGAGAAAACTTTTTTTTAAAAGTCCTTAGAAATAACAAGAGATAATCCTTATTTACTACGGACTATAATGCATTCTGAGTTTAACCTTACTGCTTTTCATACCAAGAACAGAAAATCTGTAGTCACTGGCCAGTTGTGTCAATACAAAATCAATTATGTGCAAGGAGGAAGCGTCTTTAGATGTAATTAGTTAATAACCCTATGTTAATGAAACTCAATGATGTCTGTTTACATGCAGTTCCACACCAGTGAAAACAGTTATGACCACTCAACTGCAGTCCTAATAGATTGCATTTAGGGATGCAGCTCACATCCACTTATCATTAACTCAAAAGAGTAACAAAATGAGTTTTTTTCGTGATATCCTTGAATGACCGCAGTGCCTCCCTGCATCCAGCCGTCGTAGCCTGCAGTGTTGGCTCCCTCCGTCAGTCGTTCAGTCTGTCAGCCTGACAGACTCTCCACACCCTTCCTCCTTCCATTCCACTGTCCCATGACTCTTTAGGACCATCTGGCCTTTACATAAGACCACACATAACCATTCCCTCATACCTCCTTCTATTTAGTTTTGAAACCACAACATAAGAAGACTTCCCGAGAAAAAAAGCAAAGAATCTGATGCAACTTAAGACATTAAACCTAGGACAGTTTGATACAATCCAAAGATCCAGGTCAGCAAAGACAAAGGTTTCTATATTTCATACAAACACTTCAGAAAAAGCTGCATTTCTTTCTTAAGCTGCAAAAACTACAACCTTTAGCTAAACATTTAGCTGACCGATTTCTGAGACTGGAGTCACACGACCAGCTCCACCACATAAATCCCAAAGATGGCCTACGGATCAGGTTGTGTAAGTCAGGAAACACTTTTTCACATATCAAAATCAAATACTAATTACACTTTGCTTCTGGTGAGTTAATGTCTCACTATACCCAGAGCCTGCTGCCAAAGTACACTCAGCACAGACAGTACATCTGTGCTGGCAGCAGAGGCACTCCTTGCCTGTAATTAAGTGCTCTGAAATAATTATCAAACAGGTTTGAGTCCAGCAGTCTGTCAAACGGCAGTCGACAAATCACAAGCTCCTAACTCTTGTCTCCACTAAGCTGATCTTAGAGAGAATGCCAGCTCAGTGCCTGAAACGTAAACGCCAGCAGAGCTGCTGATCTGTGCTGTGCACACTCAGACTGGGAGGGTTGGAAGTGACATAAGATGAGATCAGTGAAATTTACCTTGAGACATGTCGCTCCACACAGGTCTGCAGGGGGAATAAATGCCGACATGTTTGTGGGAGAGGATGATGAAAGCAGAACAGAAGCGTTTTATCTCTGATGTCAACAAATGGCTGAGATGTCACTTTACATTAAAAGTAGTTCTCTTTCACACAGACTGGCACAGAGACACACCTAAACCTAGTAGATATGTCTTAGGCAGGTTCACCTTGGCAGCAATGACAGTCTTAGAAAAGATCCTTCAGACTTGAATCGCCTTTGTTGTTTCCCTCGCTCTCTTTTTTTCAGATCAACCGGGATGAGAGTGAGGAGGGGGTCAACTTTCACAGAGCTTTGAAGAAGCTGCTGATGTGTTCACGCTGTGTCCTTTGGTTCGTTGTGTCATTAAATGTAAACCTTCCCTCCAGCCTGAGATTCCAGGCGCTCGGGAGAATGGTTTCACAAAGGATTGCTCGGTATTTTTCAGCGCTCCTCTTTCCCTCTGTCCTGACTAATCTCCCAGCCACTGTAGCAGAAAGAGACAGTCCCACAGCATTATGCTGCCACCACCATGTTTGACTGGAGTGAAGACATTAATCATGTGATGCTCGGTGCCCCCTCTGCAGTCACATTGTTGGGAATAGTTCAGTTTCATTTTCAGATCAGAGAATTTTGCATCTCATGTACTGAAAGTATTTCAGGTTCCACTGATGGCTTCTGTCCACCACTCTGCTATAAGGACCGGATGAGTCTGGCACTGCGTGTTGTTTTCTTGATTCCTTCTGTGAGTCTGTGCCTTGACTCTCTAAAAAGCTCTACTACATGTACAGTCTTGAGCCACCTCTCAATTCTTTGTAAACTGCCTGGAAAATGGAAACTATGTGCAGGGATTTATTTAAACATGACACAATGCTTATCCGTTGAGTTGGGAGCTTTCATGCTTGAATGATTCATAGTTGAGTTTTAAGTAGCTTAACGAACAAAACAAGCATGCAAACAGTCAGTTACAAGAATTGGACTTTAAATAAGTGAAATGAGCAGCCAGTGTCCAAAGAATGAACTTTAAAAGACCTTCAGAAATCCTGGAGAACTGTTGCACAACACCACAGCAAAAGATTACAAGAACGTCTGGCTGCTTGGAAGCAATATGTAAAGAAATGAGAGGTGGCTCCAGACTTTTGAACAGTACTGCAGACGATTCCCACAAACCCATGGCTTGGTTTTCACCCTGGCACCATCAAGAGTGAGACCAGGTACAGACAGTTGGCTGCCTTCTTTATTCCGTCCAATTACATCTGTTAGGCACAGCTGGACTCCAGCCAAGTTGCAGAAGCATCTCAGGCACCACAGACAGAAGTACGATGCACCGGAGCTCATTTGTGACTGACATAACAAAGTTTCTAAAAAACTGGTGGAAAACTGTGCATCGATGAGACAAATAGATCCAGCGAATCGGTCTCAAGCTTTAATTTGTCTTCAAACACAACTTGGAAAACTTGAAAGGCTCTGAAAACACTCAGGGAGCCTCTAAAAAGGTTTCCTGACAGCTGCAGCCAAACCTCGCAAAGAGATGCTGTCCGTTCGAGTGAGACAACTCACAATTCCTTCATTCAAATACACACACACACACACACACAGTGGATGCTGCTTTCTCTCCACATACCAAACGCAGTCACAGATTTACATGAGTGTATATTTTGACAATTCCTTGTACTATTTTCATCTCCAGCACGCTTCATCAGCCACAGCTGCTTCTACTACTGCAACAAGAAAGCAGTCAGTCAGTAAAGCGCAGAGCTCTGAAAAGGCCTGATAATCTCTCCAACAGAAGGTGATTTGTTAATATCGTGCGACTGCTCACTGTGTATCTCATTTCCTGTCTGAAAGAATTTTATTTAGAGGCACCTCCAGTAGAGCGATGGCATTTTACTGACAGCTTCCACCCCTCTTCCTCTCTAAGGGGATGTTGTCCTTCTGTATATGGATGAAGTGGAAGTTCATATTGCTTGTTACTTTCTAAATAACTGTATCTTTATGCTGTGCTATATATTGGTGGTTAGTAGTGGTTTAACAATGGCAGATTAGGGATTTAGATGCTGCATATTTCCTATCCTGTAGAGACATGCTTCTGACAGCCTTGAGCTCTGCACTGAGATCACAGCACACACACACAGATTGGTTGCTAACACAGGTGGTTTCACTAGTTATGATGTCATTAAAATGTACAACGGTCACCAACTCAGGAGAACGACTGAGTGTGCATTTACAATCCCAATTCCAAAAAAAGTCGGTACATGTAAATAAAAACAGAATGCAGCGATTTGAAAATTCTATAAACCAATATTTTGTTCACACTGAAACAGAAAAAACGTTGAATGTTAAGATAAAACCTTCAACTATTTCAGGGTAAATTGTTGGCTCATTTTGAATTTGATGGCTGCCTCTAAAAAAAAAAAAGTTGGTACAAGGCCACAGTCACCCCTTTCAGGATTGATGGTCCTTTTCCAGATGTTGCCAGTCCTATAGGCACTAACGCACCTGACGGAATATTCAAAAGTATTTGTAATCACAATGAAGAACATTACTCTGTAACTGCTCCACAATTTGGAGTGGGCTCACATGGCTCACATGACAGCACTTTTTTGCAGTTTGCTAAACTTACTTCTGAGAGACTCTGCCTCTCTAAGGTGCTATTTTTCTTTAACACCCAGTCATGCAACCGACCAATTAGCTTAATTAGTTGCAACATGTTCCTCCAGCTGTTGCTTTTTGGCACCGCTTACGTTTCCAGCCTTTTTTTTTTTTTTGAGAGGGACTGCTGCCATCAAATTCAAGATAAGTTAACATTTTTTATGAAAGAGTAAAATGTGTTTTCAATGTTCTATTGCAAATCAAATATCGGTTTATGAGATTTGCAAATTATTGCAAATCACATGTGTGTCATTCACATAGCACACAGCGCCCCGGCTTTTTTGGATTTGGGGCTCTAAATGCACAGAAAAAGAAGTTAGAAGGAAAATTTCAGGAGGAACATTATGATTTTGTAGTCAGTGTTTTAGCATGTGGGGAGGGCGGAGCCAACTGCTCCTGAACAACATGGAAACAACTCCCAAACCAGATCGATCTAAATCAAACTTCCACCATAAAACCCTGAGATTCAGGCTGCCAAAGTCTAATTAAATGATTTTCATATAACCTTTTCTTGCTGGTTGATCATCGTTCCAGACTGTGCAGCTGCAGACCCTCACATCTAAACTCAGGACATCTACTCCTCTCGCTGTTCTTAAAAATGTTGAACAGAGGCTACATTCACACAGACTGACAGGAAATCCGCACAATCATACTGTAATTACACATAGTTGCAAACAAGACCTGTGCTTTTTTTCATTAAGTGGTTATTGAAAACAGACATTAGCAGGACTACTCTGACCAGTTAAAAGTCTAGACTGGAGTGAAAACAACAGCATTAGGCTGAATCAGTGTGAGATCAAGATCAACCCAGACTTCAATTATTTTTGAACAAGCACATGTTACGTAAGATGTTACCTTTTGACATTCCGTCTCTTTTAAAAACAGGCATTAACTAAAAAAATTGTGAATCAAAAAGGCGAAGCTGAGACCATTTTGAATCCTGGGTAGAACAAAAAATGTCATAAGTGCTTCTTAAATTGGCATTAAGAACGGTCGAGCTGTGTTGGTGAACTGGGGTGGAACTGCGTAGAGTGAGAAAGACGAGGTGACACGGGGATGAGATGCAGGAAATGTCTTGTCGGCACAGACATCTGTCTAAACACTGAGAAGGGAAAGGTCAAACCAGTGTGTACGTGTGGTCTTTTTTAAACAGTAACAAGATTGTGTCAAAAATACTAAAACCTCTGCTTGTAAGCAGAAACAATACTGGAAATACACTGAGCGCTCAACAGCTGCTTAATATGTGTGTCCCTGCACATGCAAATAAGCAGCTCCAATTTACATATTTACATACGATAGAAAAAAATCGGCGTTTTCGTGCTTGAGAGCATATTTACGTGCCTGCAGTTCCTGCCAGTTTGTTAGAGGCAGCTTTGGTCTGAAAATCTCTCACTCAGCAAGTGGTTCAGATTTGCAGGCGATTTCTACATCCTGCTCCCAGGAAATATCCAGCTTCCGCATCTTTATCTCCACCCAACTTCAACCTCAAATCAGGTCGCATTTGCTGTACCCAGTAAGCAAGGAGTTGAACCTTTTCTCTCACTGTTTTTTGCCTTGTGATGAAAAAGTCATTTGTCATCATTAATCTATAAAGTCCTCTTAACAAAGGAACAAAGGACAAAGGAAGTGTAGGTATCTAAGAATAAAACTTCTGGTCAAGTATTCCGTGTGTGCTGGTCTGAGCAGGGTTGCTAGTGTTAGCTCTGAGTGCAGGTGTGGTGTTATTCTGTAATAATAAGCTTCAGGGGTTATTGAGCACGGACAATATCAAAAGAGACAGCCCTGCAGAAGAGGGAGGTGTGGTGGAACCAAGTGGGTCATTCCATCCCCAAAAACAGGCCAATCAGGACAGAGGTGTGAATTCATGGTATCAAAACAATTTGGTTTACTGTCTGTCGCCTAAAAGCAAAAGATCTGGACTTCTCTTTCACAAAAATCTTTCTTACAAGTCTGAAACGAACAACTCAGCACGAGTTGCTGAAGAGGCAGACAGAGCCAATAAAACCTTTTTTCTTTGGTGGGCCCAGCAGCCAGCATACCGCTCAACTTTTTTTCTTCACCTGAAATATGTGTTTTTGTGCTTCTGCAAGTTCAGTGACCCAAAGCCCTTACTTCCATTAAACTAAAGTACATCTTCTTTACATTTAAGCTGCAATAATGCAAACATATGGTTTGAAGAAAAGGCACTAAAAAAGTCTTTCACTCCAGAAACTGTTTCCCAAAGCGAACTTCTCTGCTTAATACTGTATTAGAGTCTGTCCAAGGTTTCCCATCCAATAATCAGGCTCCTAGTCATTCAAAGTGGCACACGTAATCTCTCTTGCTCCACCTAAACAGAGTTTGGTAAACATGTCTGTCTGCAGTGGCTGAGTCCACCAGGCTATTATAGAGCATAAAGCCCACCGGATCCCCCCAAAACTGGGCAGCTCAAAGCGTCCTTTATGAGTGGGCTGTGGGGTGAGAGTAATAGGCCTAAAGACAGTGTAAACCGTGGCTTCTCAACCTGCTACCATTGGGGCCACATACCAAAGAATCCCATTGGGCAGGGATTGAATAAATCCCCCTCCACGGCTGATTAATTGGATCCAATGGCTGGGGGTGTCAGAACGATGAGAGAGGAGGAGGACGATGAGAGAAAGTCGGATGCTGTGAGATGAAGAGCGGAACAGGGGATAGAAACATCGATCCATACGTCCATCTCCAAAGAAAAAGCGGAACCTCTTTCGTTCCACAGCTTCTATGCATCAGAAAATAATAAAAGACATCTTTTCCTAGCCAGGTCCAAAAATTTGAGAAATACATCTAACTGAAGTATAACTACAATGAAAAATATTATGACTTTGATCATTTATCTTTAAAAAACTAAGTCAAAATGCTAAAAAGCGTGTGGAACACTAAGGATACACCACATTTTAGTAAAACTATCTTTAGCAGCAATGACTTGAAGTAATCATTTTCTCTGTCATGTTATCAGTTCATCAGTTTTCTTGAGATCCAAACGCAGCACTTCAGTCAGGTTGAGGTCTGGACTTTGACTGAACCATTGCACCATCTTGATTATTTTATATTTCAGCCTTACTGTTGTAGATTCGATCTAGAGATCGTTGTAGATTCGTCGTAGAGATCATTGTCCTGTTGCATGACATCATTTTGTAGTGGCCTCACATGACTGCAGGCCCACACCATCACCTGTCCATCACCGTGCCTGACAGTTGGTTTGTGCTGATAAACAGTGTCATATACATTATGATTATCTCCGCAGGACATTGTTCCAGAAGTCTTGAGGTTTCTTACGATGCAAATTTACAAACCTAAGCTGTGCTGCCATGTTCTTTTTCTCCTACCACCCTTCCAAAGAAGCCATCCTTGTTCAGTGTTTTTCTAACTGTACGGTCATGAACTTTAACATTTGACTGAGGCCTGTGGAGTCTGAGATGTTGCTTTTTTTTTTCAGTTTCTCTGAGCATTGCACAATCCGACCTTGCGATGACCCTAAACAAACCAGCCATACATGTTCAGTCTTCTGATATATTAAACCTCAGCGGGTCAGTGAGTCGGTCACTGAATCAAGCATCTTCAGTTCACGCTACTATAGTTGAAAAGCATCTAAGAATCCGGACTTATTGGCATTCAACAAATGCTTCCTTGGACATTTCACAGCCATTACTCAGTCCAAACGTGTTGTTTGTATGCATCCACAGCATATAAACATCCCTACAGTGAGAAGAAGCACAGCAATAAGAGGCAGTATATCTAGGTTTGCACGAGACTGAACAACGATGGCAAACAAAAGCACTCTGACTGCATATAACTGTACGATTTAACCCTGATCTGTTCCCAAGCCGACACATCTTTCAATTCTAAAGGTAAAGGAGATGAGATTATGAACACTATGAACCGAAGGGCCCACAAGTAAACGAGGAGTCTATCCAAAACACAGCAGAGTAGTTTGGGCATTGCTGTCCCTCAGCAATTTCAGCAGCAAAATTTACCTTAAAATCACTATTTTACAGACAGCTTTTCAATTTTTCCCATTAGTCCCATTTATCTCCCTACCTTTAGAGAATTCTTCATGATGAGAAACTGATTAGAAGCTGCATAAGCCCTTACAATCGACCAAAAAGTCAGATGACGGACCAACTTCTCAACCTCTGAGATACTTATAGCAACAAACTTACCAGGCTGGAATCCTCAAATACTTTTACCAGGGGAAGAAGGGGAGGGAGCAGCGTGTGCGGACATCAAGGAAAGCAAGGTGGGGGTCGGTGCGGTGCGACGAGGGGCGTGGTCAGGGCAAAGGTTAAGGGCTCGGCATTTTGTGACTTCAAACTTTTCACTGGGTTGGAACCGTGCCAGCTTCTGAATGCACGTATGTGTTTGAGTGCTCATTTCCTAAATAAACATTCTCATGTGGATTAATACAGGTGCACTTATCCCACAGTTGGATTCCAGGAGAGATTACCTGAGATGCATTTTCTGTGTGCTGCAGCCAGATTTATGATCCATGTAAATGGCATAAACAAACTGATTTATTTTGGGTATTGCACGCAGAGGCGAAATCAGTTTGGACGGCCTCCTCTACTGTCCATTCCCTGCAAGTGTTGGATGACGGTACCCTGTCAAAGCATTGTGAAGATAATCTCCCAATGCAATGCAGAAATAGGCTGTTCTGATTAAACAATGGTATTACGTGAGCTCGAGCGGATGAGGGAGATTGGAACAGGCGGACTGAAATAGAGATGGACACCGAGAGCTCTGAGAGGAGGACAGGGTGAGAGAAGTAGAGACAGAGGGACAAGGGGCAATGATGGCTGATTTGAGAAGAGAGGCGGGCGATGTCTACTAGGAGCTGCTGTAGCCATGTGCGCCCCCCCACCCCCCACCCCCAACCCTTTTGCTTGATCACTCATTTGCTTGACAAGTTCATTTGTGCATAGGCCTTCATCAGGGTATGGCAGTCAAGTGATGCGCGAGACTGGCCTGCGGAGCTGTTGGCCCTCGCAAGCTGTTCACCTGCATCCCTTTCACCCAGCCCACAATACTCCACTCACACACACACACACACACACACACACAAGGGCACACAACTTTGAACATGAGCACAGACATAGCAGCCAGTAATGCCAGCAGCGTGAGCAAATGGTGCCTAAATACTGGGTTCAAGCTGCTGTATTTCCACAACATCAGCTGTGGAGCTGAAATCCAAACAGCTTATTGGACTTGTTGTGCTGATTGTAGGTTTAAACAATTAAAAAACTATGCACACACGTTCCAAAGACAAAAATGAAAAAGTTAGGCGTTTGCTTGATTTTCAAATCCTAATAAAAAGTTAAATCAACTGGAAGTAACTGGCCTACGTGTGTGTCCTGCATTCACAAAGAACATAAAAGTGTCTGTTCTAACCAAAGAATCCTTAATGATGTTAAATGTTAGAAAACCTTCATGTTTTTTCCCCATTTGTGTTTGAAAAGGTTTGCTATATTCTGATTCCTGTGTCAGAGGCCGGAACATCAACAGTGAAAACAATTTCAGTCCAAATTGATTTATGAGTTTTGTCCTGTGACTTTTTTTTTTATTTTTCCCTCTTTTTGGAACCAGCTGTAGTTCTTTAAAAACAACACAATGTGAGAATAAATCTGAATGATCTACTGTGGCTCCTGGTTTTGTGGCTGTAATCATTCTGCCGTACTTTCCTTTTCTCTCACTTTCAGAAAAGCAAAAAACAAAGACTCAAGCTCAGTCACCAATCTTTCCCTCAGCTTTGCTCTCGTTTCAGACGTCTCAGCCACAGCAGCCGCCGTTAACAAACATCTTCATGGAAATCTTCATCCCTCAATCCTCGTACCGCACAGCGAGTGTGCTGCTTCAACAAAAGTGTGCGTACTGCCACAGACACACTATCAGCCCTTAACCCCACCCCCCCGCACGTGTTTCCTTTCTAACAAGGTGAGCACTGCCTCGACAAGCCTCATCTTCAGCTCTTTTCTCCCCTGCTCTGTGCTTCCTACAAATCCATGACAAAGCTGATGAATACGCCTCATCAGCCATTTTCTCCTCACCCAGTTTCTGAGTTCTGCTTAAACTTCACCTTCTTTCCAAAACTTGCAGCACAATGAAATGCAAATGTGGAGCATGCAGAATAATGCAGTGGCTCCCTTTTAACTGCTGAGGAATGTTTCTTTGCTTCGTAAATCACACAAGGCACATTCAATGTTGGTTTTCTGAATAAAACACCATGTTTAATGCAGATGTGGTGCCATAAAAGTGCTCTGATTCTGGTTTAACCTCATCCTTGTAATGCTGAACTGTAACTACTTGCAATATTCAAGTGTTCTACCTCTATCATTCTCCCCATTTTGAGAAATCTGTCTACCCTGGACACTGTCCTGGAAACAGCTTAACAAAGTTTCTCATCTGTACTTAGAGTGTTGGTGTGTATGTAACGATGTTATATTGAGTCACAGATTGTATGAAAGAGGCTTCAAAACAGGCCCTTTTCATATCAGACACACAAATTGTCCTCTAGTGGTCAACGTAAAGAAAAAGCACTGGGGAAAGGCTAATTGCAGCCATTTTCCTGTCCAGTTGTATAGAATGTCCACATGAAATTACAGTGAAAGAACAAGATTAATAATAGTGGTCGGTCTGGTGGTGGTCATTTTTGTAAAAGAACGTAAAAGACAACTGCTGTGCATGCACTCCATACAGCACACAGCTTCCCATCATTTCAAGACAAATGCTGGTTAAATACCAGCGGGAATATTTCACTTAACTGTGTTCAAAACACAAGTGCTTCACTTTTCAGTTTTATTCATATGGCACCAAATCACAACAAATGTCGTCTCGACGCAAGGGATCAGTTTGACTGTCAAGCTAGTAGTTTGTTAGCATGTTCGCTGATTCGTTGATCCAACATCTTGGTACATAGAGTGGTTTATACTGCAAAATAAGTAAATAAATAAACCAACATACATTTAAACGTACTTGAGGATAAATTCCACAGGCGGGAACAAAAGAAATATGATGGAGACCTATTGGAGACTATAGGAATTCTAATGAGAATGAACAGACTTCACATACAAATGTAATTTAAATCAGGACCTTTGACTTGTACAGCACAGGTGAAGCTAATGGTGTTAATGATGGTTAAGAACCATTAAGAATCCATTAAGTAGGAGTTCAATGCAACCAAGAAATGATGGAGTCTCAACTTGCTCATTTGTGTCTGTTTAAGTTGTAAGCACAAAGCTTAGGTGGAGCTAGGTTATAAATAACTCGGTTTGACTGAAATCTTCCCTCTGATGTACCCAACTTCAATTAAACTTTGTCACTCCGATGCTATCAGTAGCTAATGTGGCTGACTGTCAGTTGAGAAAAGGGTCTACTGTAGTTTTACCCCATTTCTGTATTTTTAATCAAGACAAGGAATATGAATTGCATAATGCAAAGCTGCTTCCTGCTTTCCTTTTTTTATTTCAAACACTGACTGGGTGTAAAGATAGATGCCACGACATGAATTGCAGTTACTGCCAGACACAGTGAAGGATGCCAGCGTGCATTACTGAGATATTTTAATTTCACTTTCCTGTAATGGGGGGCGGCGGTGACGCATCAACCATCTTTTTAATATAGCCTATATTTTCAGCTAAGTATATAGTAAAAGGTGACAGAGCTTCAAAGGGCCCTTTGCTGCTGTAAAAATATGGCTTGTACATGGTACATTGAACTGGACTGGAAAACTGTACACTGTGCCAAATTTGAACCTGTGCAGAAACGCTGGCAGCAAATTCTGAATGAATCTATTCAGCAAGCTCCAATATCCTGTAGAGGTATCATTTCACTCATGACAGCCCATGCAAATGCAGGATTTACTGCATAAAGAAGAGATTAACTGAGCAGTGTAAATGTAAATGTAAAGCAGCAGCAATAACAACATAAATGGATGTCTTAAAAAAACAAACAATGATATCTCTGCTGACACATTACATATTACAAATTTACCTCCACTGTTGGTATAATTCAGTAAAAAGCTTGAGTTCATCCAATGAAGTTAGGTGGAGTGACAATGACCTTTATTGACCTTTCCCACAGTGTTAGGCCTGCCATGTAGCACCTCACAAGTCTGAATGTGAAGTGGCTTACTGCCATTTTCACACAGAAAGGCAGATCTGAACTCACCACAATGGTCCACTTAGTTCTGGTTTGTAACGAAGAGTTCCAGGAACCACAATAAATGGCTGTCCACAAAAGTGTGGTACAGTCGAAGGTCAGGGGCTCCAAAAGCATTTTACCTTTAAGATTAGCTTGGTGCAGATTAATTGCATTTTGGGAAACCACATTGGGTCCGAATACAGATATCTTGAAGTGTCTTTGTCTTTCTGCATGTCTGCGTCTCTGTTTTATGAACTGAGATCAGTTAAGGCCTGCTCATAGCTATAAGTACTGATATTGGAATGCATCCATGTCAGTCCTAATCTCAGCTGCCAAACACCCAAGACTGGAAAAAAACTGCCCTGTGTCAATAAAGGCTTTGAGCTGTTCACCTTTGTCATGACCCCTGCATTCTTTAAGAGAGTGTTTTTTGCCCGAGGAGGGAAACTCTAGAAGAGTTACTGACCATTTTGCTCACTAACCCTAAAATTCTGAGCAAAACTTCACGAAGCAAATAAACCCAATGATCAAATTTTAACTTTAACCCTTTTTGAAATGATGCTTGTAAGCTTGTAAGTGAAGGGACATTAAGTTCATCTAAACATTGTCTTGTTTTACTACAGTTTTGGGATCCACCCTCTTTTGAAATATGATAAACAATGAAAAATAGCATTTACATTATACAATCAGTTATAGCAAAATGGTGCAAAAAAAAAATAAAAGTGCTTTAAAAGTTGATTAAACAACAACCTTTCTTGGTAAGCAAACTAAGAAAAAGCTTTCTGCCGAGTGACCACGAGGTCTGAACCTCTTAACCTGAGTCAGCGTCTGTCTCCGTCTTTCCTGTTGCTACCAGTCATTTTTAGCATCTCTGAAGTGTAAAACACATTCTCAAAATTACCTCTTAGTGTCTTGTTTCAGTGAAGTTATTTGGCTGCTGTGAACTATCCCACCACCCATTCATCCATTCATCCATCTATATATCCATTTTCTACACCGGCTTCTACTGTTCAGGGTGTTGGAGGGGTGAAGCTTGTGCCAGCTGTCATGTGGTGAGAAGCAGGCAGACAGTCCCTCACAGGGCAGTTGAATGATGCCTAAGGTCATGAAAGGGGATTCAATAACTGGTATGTGATGAAGCAGAAATGTAGCAAGATGTGCTAAAACAAAGCGTTGCTGGTTGGCTCTCCTGTTAACTCTGCTTTCCGATGGTTACTTATCAGGAGTCATCATCATGTCTGCTGTTACATTCATTGACCAACTGTGTTTAAACATGATAGGCAAAATAATTTGATTCCATGTAATCTATGTGACAAATTTACAACATAAAGTCATTTCAGGGTACTTTGAACAGACAGGAATCTAAATATTCCCTCTGACCAAGTAGCGTCGCCATGTGCTTCCTAAAAGGAAAACTCTGGTATTTTTAAACCTAGACCTTATTTCTGGCATGAAATACGCTCATCTACATCACCGAGAACAGTTTGGTGAAAGTCGGCGTCCTTCGGAAGATATTTAGATTCCTCCAGATCCATATAACGGCGCTGCTGCAGCACAGTTTATTTACTCCGTGTTCTGTGACGGTCGGCTAACTTCACACGGCGTTTGCCACTGATAGTTTTGTGCAACATGGCAGGATATTTATCAAATTTTAACGACATGGACGACAACTTTGAGTACGATGGACGTTCTTACCGGAGTGAATGAGCTGTGCTGCAGCGGCGGGCGTCGATGACATCATCCCAGTGGACGAGTGTGTAGAAAGCCCTCTATAAGCCCCCCGATAGCCGCCAATAACAACAACACAGCAGCTATGAACTGACAGAGCTATAGTACGCGTTCATTCATTCATTTGTCTTAAAGTATTGGTGAAATAAAGACAAATAATGCCTTATTTAGAGGTTGTATTGTCAATGCCCTGTTCACTCCGTTATTATGGATATACGCGGATCTCGAGTAATCTAAATATCTTCCAAAGGACGCCGACTTTAACCAAACTGTTCTTGGTGAGTAGATAAACTTATTTCATGCCAGAAATAAGATCTAGGTTTAAAAATACCGGAGTTCCCCTTTAATCTAGGAAATGGTCTGAAGTTCAGAAAAATCCCTTCAGGGAGTGTTGCCTCTCAGGCTAGATTAAATGCAGATTACATATAAAACAGAAAAAAGGTTCACCAGAGGGTAACAAGATAAGTTAACCAGAACAAGCTGTCCCTGGGTTGGCTAACTGTTTCCCTCTTTTTGCTCTATGCTAGGCTATATGATTGGTAAACTTTTGCCTGATATGTAATACAGACATACACTCTTTAGAACTCTTTGTTTAAACTTCAATAATTTCGTAGAGGCCTGAACGAACGCTATGTTGTGGATCTTCTAACTTTTGCTTCACTTTTGCATCAGTAACACGGACTATGTTTCAGCATGGACATTCTGTGGTAAAGAAAATGTAGCGATGCAGTAAATAACTGTGTTCCAAACACATTCTTTACATAACATTGCATCTCTATGACAACATATTTATTCTCATGCTATCTTTAGAGGCCAATTTATGCCAGATTAAGATACATGTGGACTTGAAACTGCACAATATAATTAGCTGGTTGGGTTTAACATTTAACATGGGTTTAACATGCAAAAGAGTTTTGTGAAGCAAGCACACATCTGTGCCCGTTAGAAATATAACAGATAGGCTATGCCAAATGTCAGAATTGTCTTTCAGAAGCCTTACAATTGTTTTTCAACAAGGCTTTTTAGATAGTTTTGAATCAGCCGTCCTCTGATAAATAATTTCCCATAGCTTTAATATCTGGCTTTTCTCCATCATATAAATTCACTTTTCATTGAGAAAATTAAAGGAACAAAGCAAAAGATTCAACTTAGTTCCATATGACGTTTCTACTTTTAGCTCATTTAGTTCATTTAACAGGCTCTGTTTTCAGTCAGTGGTTACAGATAGGTTTCATGGCACCTGTACCTGTGTCTTACCTGTAAGCAGTGAAGTGGGCCCCCTCTGCAGACTGCAAACCAACCCGTGACCAACGGAACCTGTTGGACTGAACCAGCTCTAAGTGGTGTTGGTCTTGTTTGTTTTTGGTAGTTATTAATAACAATATACTGATAAGTTTAAAGGCTAGCCCAATGTAATGGCATGATTTGGGGGACTTAACTGTATGATACAGTTTTAGTATTCAAACCCTGGCATACAAAAAGTAGGGGAACAAAAGTATTTTTTGAATAATGGGGGTGCAGTTGCTCCATTGATCAGATGCCTATGACAGTGTTCCATCAAACATTGTTAAAAAAATCTTAAATTTGATTTGTTTCAGATGGTGTAAAAATCTGCTCCTCTGGCAGCCCCATTTTGTGACCCTATTAGCGTAGCTTGCTAAAGTAGCTAGCTTAGGAATCCTGTCTACTTCAATGGTCCAACGCACCCTTCTTGCAGGTCGCAGCAAGGGGGCACTCGGACTATTGGCTCAAACTGAAAATGAAACTGAATTATCCCAGAGGATATGTGAGTTTTTGTTATTTTGGCAACATTGAAGAAAAAACTGATAACTTGCACACAGCAAGTCAAAAAGATTTTCCTCAAGCCCTCTCATTAGCATCGCTGTGCTCCTCTCACCTTACTAATCAGTTGACCTCTCCACTCAGTTAATAGCCTTAATTCTTCTGTTCATCTGCACAATGCACATATAATCAATTTGCTGTGTGCTGTATACTATTAGTGAGTGCTTAGGCAAGGCAGCTGTGAGCCCGGAAGCCAAACTTAGTGAAGTCAGAGGCAGACAGAAGGTTAGAGCGACCACAGGGAAATGAATAAGGGGCACAAACATAGACACGTATACACAAACATTTTTTAAATCTATTTCTGTCGCTTTTCCACATGTGTCTGTTCCCCTGCTTGCTAAACCTTGGTGCAACGCGTAAACACAGCTACTTTGCACTTCCGCTCCATAAACTGCAACACCTGCCCCCAGATGAGGAGAGTTATTCTGTTTGTTTGTGTGTGTGTGTGTATGTGTGTGTGTGTGTGTGTGTGTGTGTGTGTGTGTGTGTGTGTGTGTGTGGGCCCCTGCTGGCTTCCAACCCCAGATGTAGCGTACTGAACTGTATATATGTAGCCATCGTAATGTTATGTATGGCGTTCGTGGATGTTTAACGGTCGATTTAATTTCAATACGTTTCATAGCACTTTTCTTGCAACGTGTATTTTAAAATAATCCTGCCTGAACACCAGCCTGCGCTCGGTTTCTGATAACCGAACTAAAAGGGGTTATTTTAGGAGAACATAAAAATTCTTCACTGAAACCTTGGCAGCCCGCAAGGCAGACAGGCTAAATATGTCTAGGTACACTCATATAGATAAGACAGGTAGGTGTTGGAGTGCAGTAATCTCGAGTCCTTCCAAATGTGCAGGTAAAGCACAACTCCGCTGCATGTAGCAAGTAAAACTATGCTTTACCGGATAATTTGCTGAGATTACACAGAATCAGAGTAGTGACAGGGTAATCAGCGCTGTTGTATGGATACAGATATGGAATCATCTAATCTTATCTTTGAGTAAAAGGATGTCAAAGCCAATCACCAGTGTTCACTTAGCAATTACCAGATCCATCTGAACTTCTTATTACTCCAATTACTATTCGAGCATGTCTTGAAATCACACACATGACCTCAGACTATTGTCCCAACATGGTGAGGTCAGTTTACCGCTGTGAGGAATGTAATGAAGAAAGGGAAATGGAGGAATGAGATTTTGATCAGAGCAAAAACAGCCTAACTACTTCTGAGTCAGGACATTTTAGAAGCATTTGAAGGAGGTGGGACGTGTTTTTCCTATATAACAAAATGCTAGAGCGTTAATCACAGAGCATTCTCCAGTGCTCTGTGGCAAACAAAAGCTGGCCCAACTTTAATGCAGGTCCAACTCTGGTATATCTTTCATCAACGTTAACCACAGTTCCAATTCTGTTTTGAGATGATTGCAATTTTTTTTTACTTGGTGCCAAATGAATATTTGTGAAAAACATGTTTTTACGTCCTGCTGAGGTGCATCCATCCAACAAATTGAACCAAAGTATAAGGGGGACTTTGCCCATTTTCAAAAAGCAATTTGTGTCTTACCAGCACAACAAAAAAAGTCCTCCTGCAAAGCAAACAGAGGCGCTCATATTTCAATAACAACCTCTGCTGTACATGAAGACATTACAACGGTTTAAAGCAAGCGTGACCTTCCAGAACTGAGCAGAGGATGCGGTGATATTGGAGTCTGTGTCTATGAATTAAATGAACAACATACTGGATCTTTGGGGTCATAAGATAGGGCTAACGATGGTATTATTAATGAATAAAACTATGCATCTTCTCCCATAGCGGTGTACGCTGTAATGAACCCCTCTGCCTTCTGTTATTTCAGTTGTGCGAGTTTAATAATAAACATAAAACAGAAAGAGCATCTTTTCAAAAGTGCGAAAACACTCCGATTGACCTGATGGTTTAGTAGACTTAAAGTTGCATGACGGATATTCCGTTTGATTCAATTACAAATTCATTCCATTTGTTCTGACTGTTAATGAGAAAAACAATATCTGCTTTTGCCACTTTGGAGGGGTCTGAATGTTATTCAGCCTCTGCGCATGACAAGAGTAAATGTCACATGTAATAAGTTTCTGGCGATGAGTGAAGGAGCCATCTGGGTAAATCCAGTTTGCGGGTTAAAAACTGCAAAGTTTTAACAGCAGCATATGAGTTATTTCTTACAGATCACAGCAACAAAACACATTCATACTTCAGATTAAAACTGATGGAAAGAGGTGTGGAGGAACTTAATACTCACAAACTTTAACCATGAAGGCACGTATGACTTTCTAAAAAGTCAACGATTAGAAAATCAACTCTTCAGTCTGTAGCAGGCTTACTGATACTGAAGCAAACGTTCCATTTGACAGGAGATGAGAAAGGGGATGAGTCAGTAATTAGGAACAAAAACTTGGGCGCATCTGCTCAGGCAGCACTATTTGCAAGTTCTAAAGACTTCAGAAAGACCTGTCAGTCAAAGCTTTGGCCTGTTAACAAATCACAGCGGTCCAGAATCACCGGATTATCGTGCGCACACACCCTCGCGCACGTCTAGGTGAGCCTACTTGCGCACACACTCAGAAGCTTTAAATAACTTCAGCCCTCCGCCTACAACAACCTTCCACTCCTGAAATCTGTGTGTGAGCAATTTAAGTGTCTGTTTCGTGTGTGTGTTTTTTTGTTTGGGCACCGGAAAAATCCACAAACATTTGTGTGTGCGTGTGCTCGTGAATGTGTGCGTGCGTGTGTGTGTGTGTGTGTGTGTATGATTGCCTAAAGACCCACAGCAAGCTGACTCAGCCTTGACAGTAGCAATCGGAAACAGGAGACAAGGACTTGGCTAACAACGTATGCCGGCAGCAAGGTCGGATGCACACACACAATCACACCCTCACACACACACACACACAAGCACACACCTTTTTGTCTTTACCTGCTACAATGGAAATAACTGTATATCTTATCTTCAACAGATCAGAGGATTTAATTACTTCAGTCAGTCCACAGTTAATAAAGGAAAGCGGAGCGAGGGATGCATGTGCCAAAGTGTGCAATTAAATCTGCTTGTGGAGGGGTGGAGGGGTGGAGGGGGGGCATAAATATCGTCCTTTTCTGGACACTTCTACTTTTCTCCTCTGTCGCTCTCTTTCACACACACGGCAGACCAGCCCACTTCCTTACCAACCCCATCTCTCACAGGCACTGCCCGGACTTCCCACTGCAATTACTTCTAAAAACTTTTCAGGGCCGCCACACGTGGTCGGGTTTTTAAAGAGCTGCGTCCCCCTCCTCACGTGGTGCGGGGGGTATTGAGTCGTCACCGAACCCCTGAATGATCACCGAAAAATAAGGCGGCGTAGACAATAGCTCGTCTTGATGAATTCAATTCTTTCAGGACCCTGTACCGTTGTCCAGGCAGCTCTGAGCAAAACAATCGTTGCTTTGATAGTCCAAGAAGCACACACTCACACTTAGTCGCTCTTAGAAACTCCCCCTAACTACTTCCGAATTAGGATCTAAAGATGATATACATCTCACCGGAACTTGGGATTCGGTTCAGTTTTTTTTTCTCCCTCCAAGTCTCCCCACTAAGACTTCAAACAAGATGTTTCCTCCGGCTTACACTGATGTGAGGTGCAACAAATGCAGAAGAAACATCAGCGCGCCTCTTTCCACGCGAGTCAAAAGGACAGCGTGAAAGAAAAAAAGATTTCAAACAAACAATATGACAGCTGGAACTGACCTGGTCTGCGGTGGAAGCGGCAATGGTGTTCGACTCGGACATGATTTGATGCTGTGACCCGGCGGTGCTTCTCTGCCTGCCACTGTAGACTCCTTCATTCACACCTTGCCTTTCAATTCCGCAGCGAAAGAGGGGGGAGAAAGCACAGTATACCCTCCCTTTTGCCCTGGCTTGATTAATGCCTGAATTACTTTCACCTCATTTCATCTGATGGAGCTCTGCTTCCTCTCCGCCTCTCCTGCTCATTCGGCATGGTAGCCCAGTCTCTCTCCCATCTCTCTCTCTCTCTCACCCCCCCTCCCTTCCCTCTGTGATCTCAGCTCTTCCTCCCTCCACCATCCATCCCTCCCTCCTTCCCTCTGCACTCTTACTTTTTACTCCCCCCTTCCTCACTTTCTCCTCTCCTTCGTTTACTTTCTCTCTTTCTGTTGCATTTCTCCATTCCAGAAGTATGCTCCCTCCCTCCCTCCTTCTCCTCTGTCACCCCCCCCCCCCCCCCCCCCCCAACTCCCACCACCTCCCAAAAATGACACAGGAGAGATCCACAGTCTTTCTGCTCTACCTCCACAATGAATGGCTCGTTGTCACTCCAGCACCTAGGCTGAATACAGAGCAAGTAAGTGGGAGGGAGGAGGACCCATGGTGGCGATGATGGTGGAGGGTACAGGAGAGGGGGTGTTGAACTTCAAGTTTAGCTGGCCGGAGTAAAGTGGGGGGGCGGGGGTCTGGGGTACCCATGGGTTTCGGCCAAGATTCTCTCTCTCTCTCTCGTTCCCTCACTCTTTCCCTCAACAAATGCAAGGAGACCAAAAGCAGAAAAAAAACGTGGAAATCCCAAGAAATGAGGAGCCCGCACGCCTTTCACCGGATCCCCCCCCGCACCCCGCTTTCTCTGTCTCTCTTATTTCTTCCGTTTGTTTTCAGGGGCGGCTGCTGCAACTCTGCAGACCACCAACAACTTCCCTTTCAGTAGTACTTGACTCTTCCAAATACTCGTTCGTCTCTACGCCCTGACACTGCCAATGAACCCCCCCCCCCAATCCCCCATCCCCTACCCTCTCGCCATGTCGCACCGAGAGGCCAGCCCACCTCCTTCGCCTTGCCTGCGACGTGTTCGCAGAGTTACACCCTTTCAAATTCAAGCGCCTTCCTCTTGAGCCTCTGATTTGATGCCCACACTGATGTGCCTGTTTGCCAGCATATGGCTAATGGCTGCACACAACGAAAAGAGCAAGGGGACACACGGACAAACGTAAGAGTGCATCCACAATAGGGGCGTGATTGAGGGACCCACAAAAACGTCGCTCATGCGGAAGTATGAGATGCTGTCTTTCAACAAGTCACTCAGGATTAATTCTCTGACAGGATGTGGTGCAAGGGATGTCAAAAGTTGACAAGCAACTGGCACCCGGCCTAATGGGTGTTTGATAGCTGCGGACAATGGCCGCTGCCGCTTGAGTGGAGGCCCTCAAGTTATGTTTAACACGAGACGAGCAACGCAGACAGGATGCTATTCATTTGTTCATCAGTTCAGAGCAATAGAATCTCATAGGGGATGCAATAAAAGAATAATTAGCATTCACCCGGCCTATTCAATGTGCTGAGAGGAAGTACTAAAAGCAAAGAAAAGAAGCGCTCCTGTCAAACAACTGCACATGTTGATACATGCAGAACAGACATATCACTGTTTAAGAGGCACTAAAGCAGTTTTTTTGCATTACAACTTCTTACGAGCACCAACTATCGACTTATATTGCATTCTGTAGGTAAACTCACCTTTGAAGAGTTGTGACACGGCATCTTAGTCCGAAGCCATTTTATTTTACTGTTAAACAATGAGGTGGCACTCTATTTTCCCTCACTGGAGAAAAAAAGAATAGAAAAAAATAGAAAATTGTCTGCTTCTTCGGTACCTGAGTGAACACCCACACTTTCACACCCTCGGATACAGGAGAAGCAAGCAAGGTGGTTTGATGGAGTGGAACAGAAAAGACACACCTGACACTGGGGCTTGCAAAACAACTACAATCTGCAGATCTGACACTAAAGCCACAAAGTACCCAAGCTGATGGTTTCTCACACTTACTCTGATGATATTTACAGCTTCGATGACACCAGTTATCAAAGCTGTATGCTGCAGAAATGCGTTGCCGACACGTAGACTAGTGTGTGAGTTTCTATGGTAACGCTACGTTGTGTCTTGAAACCTTCTAAGCTTTCCCATAGCGTTTCAATCAATTCCTGTCCCTTTTTTTAATTAACACTTTTTTTAATGTTTGATTTCTCTGTATTTCATCCAAGCAGCATTTGCTTAACTCAGCCTGGAACTGTAGACCGAACTATGGAAAGCGCCTGCACTTGCTGGTCATTGTTGGCATCTTCTTGTTGCCCTGTTGTGTTGAGGATATCAGAAGGTTTTTCAAAAGCAAGGAGGTGCAGGGAAGGGCTTCCATGACACACACACAAATAATTACAGCTATGTAAAATACACTTAATCTCAAACTGGTAAATGCTTATGTTATAACAGGTGGAAAGAAAACACCAAATCACTTTAAAAAACAGGCCCAATAAGATGTAATAATCCAGAGTAAATAATAGCCTTAAAATGCACAGTGCAGTGTACAAAGCTGGACAAACAGCAGGAGCAAAGAAGTCAGAATAGACTGCTGTGAACTGGCATTTTCCTCTTAAATGCCTTTAAAATAATGCAACTGTTGTATGAAGATCCAAAGACTCGACTGGACTGATCCTCCAACGATTTAACACCATACGAAAACACCAGTGGGGAGGTTATTTAACTCTGGATTGATCATCCAGTTTCGACCGCGGTGTAGTCATGCGCAACCCGCAGCCATTTTATGACGCATAGTGGTGTTGTGAAACATGACAGCCGTCATTACTTCTAAGAGGGAGAGCTGATTACGCTCGCTGCACTGGTCATTATAAATTGAGCAATTTGTGATGTCAACGCAGAGCCAAAACTGTTTATAACTGGGCTCGACTCACTGCAGTCAGTATATACAAACATTACTCTGCATTGCACCCCCAACACTCTTAAGTGCTAACTTAAGCAAAGTTAGCTGCTCCAAACTGTGAAGCAGGAACTCAGATGATGAATACGCAGCCATGGCCGGACCAGTTGCTGCAACACTGAGCAGAACTACCTCGGACTACAGCAAACACAACAGCAAACAGTTATTTTCAGCTCAGTTTATTTAACCTATCTGTGTTTGTCTTGTTGTGAGGTCGCTGCGCTACGCTAACTTTTAGTAGCTCTGCTAGCTTAAGCTGCTGTAACTACTTTCATGAAAAATTAGCTTGTGACGTCAGCAACTATATCTTAAATTGTTTCAAGAACCAAGGACAAACACGTGAAACCAGTCAAAAATGGTTTCTACAGATCAAGGTTTAAGTAGCCAACTAAGAGCTACTTGTGCTTTCTGAAACAAGACTGACGCCTATGAAAGGGAGGACAACACCCACTGCGGCCTGGGCGATATGGCAAAAAATATTATCACAGAGCTACTTTCTATACTGACCAATCTCAATGTTGATCGCAACATAGAGTTTGTTAATTCTGGCAATTTCAGAAATATAATAATAATGACCGTAACATAAACCAAATCCAGTTAAACTTTAGAAAAGAGTTTATTAACTGCAGTTAAAAGACAGCATATAAACACTCAATTGTGCAAACATACTTAGAAGCAATACCACTTTTCATCTTTTACATATTGTATTAATTTATTCTTCATCATTTTTACTGAATCCATATCGCCGACCTAGTGAGACAGTTTGGGAACATAATGCAAGTTCAGTCTCAGTGTCACCTGGCTTTCGGGGCTCTCTTTGGCTACACTCACTCTTTCGTACGTTTCTGCCCAGTTTCCTTCCTCAGTCGGCTGGTAAATCGTTGTATTTTGTAAATCTATTTCCTAACCTGAGGCGCTGATAGCAGAACAGTTACATACAACTCTGGTCTAGTTGTGAGAATAGCTTACAGGGTGTTTCACTTGTTTCTGAGATTATATTCAGTCCAAAGCTTCAGAGTGGAAACATTTTTGGGAGGCTACTGAAGTTGGCTCTTTAACATTTAACATCTATTTTAGGGCTATGACAATATTAAAAAAATAAAGACCCGTGTATCAAATATGGCGCCAGTATAATCTGGACTTCGTTGTCTGTCAATTACTGTATGCTTCGTTACATTTTTTGTGCTAACATGGAGAGCAGCTGTTTGCACAGCCAGCATTTACTGATGATAACACACTGGCGGTGGTTGTCTGCGCTGTGTTCATGTGTTTGAATGTACACCTACGCAGGCTTAACCAATGATGAATGTTTTTGTGCATGAAGTTTACCAACTGAAAGACTATAAACAAGTTTTATAAAAATTACAATAATCACAAAATGTAGCAGCTCCCTCAACCAACAGTTGTAGGGAACTATGAAAAGCTCCTCCGGTCAGAAAGCGCCTTCTGGCGTATCATTTGTTGCTCCACAAGGACACAGACACTTATTAGCAGCTCAGCCTCGGGTCTTTTGGCCTACGATTAGGTCAAATCCAGCGAAAGGCTTTAAGAGTGCATCCACCCAGACACACGCTTACATTTGACCATGTTTTAATCTAAAATTTAAAAAAGAAAATTCTGTTTGAATTTGACGGGGGACAAACGGATCGTAAAATAATTGCTTGTTGTGGCTGCAGCTGGCTTTTTGTGGCGGGGAAGTGGGGGCTTGTTTTGTTAACTAATTACCCCATTACGTTAGGTCATTTGCCTCTAATTGGAATAGCACAGATGCTGCTGCTGATAACAACAGCAGCTTGTTCAAATTCTCACTTATTTATTTCTTTGTGGGCCTGCTACAACTGCAATAGTTCTGAGAAGGAGAACATGGCTCACACTTCAGGGTTAATGAGGCTTTCTCGATGGTGGCGACACCAAGACCCTGAACCGACTTCACATTCTCAAATACCAGCCACAGCGAGGGAGAGAACAGGCAGTAACATTACTCGTGAACACAAAACCAAAGCTGTTGAGAGTAAACTGTCGTAGTTTTCAAAAGTTATGAAATTCATAATAAAAGTTGTTTCTATTAATTAGCTGGTCAACTGACTGAGTTTTCAGCAGGAATGGCTGTTGTGGGTTCCAGTAGCTTCCACATGCAAACAGAGAAACATCCAAGTGTCCGAGCGGGCAGACCAGCAGCGAGGAGAGGGAACAGACTGCTGATAAGGTCAGAGTGGATCTCCTGTTAACATCCCAACACATGCCAACATCAATTACAGGCAAGCCTAAGGCCAAACACAGCTCCATCATTCGCCATACGACAGAGATTCACCTTTAACTAAATTCAAAGAGAGATAGAGAAACAAAAGGAAAAAGTGAAGGCCACAATCTCGTCAATCCTGCCTCCTGAATGTGAGGTTTAAGCTGTGGGAAAAACGTATTTAAATAAACAGTAGTTTGAGGATCAGTTTTTATAATAGAGTATATGCCTTATATCACCTTGCAAGGTTGATTAATTACACGTACAAAGCAGGTGGGTTGAGGACTGAACTCTAAGCTGTAATTAGGAAGCACGCTGGACTTCTCTCCATGCAGAGAAATGGGAGAAAATCAGAGTTGAAATCGTGTCTTTGCATCTATTTTCTTGTCAGTTTTGGCTCATTATTTGATTTATTGTCGCTTAGAGGTGATACCTTTTGCCTCAAGGAGGTATCAGTGTGCAACTGTGCTATCGCCAAAGGTTGCTTGTATTTTGCTCCAGGTGCAGCAAAGAGAGCAAGCAGGTAACAATCAGATAATACTGTAGGCTTTACTATAACAGGAAACTATACCTAAACTGGGTCATGGTAGCAATAAGTAAGCTTTTCCACGGCGATGGCCGTGGTAAGATACCAGCATTGTGAGGCCTTTTGAATCTCTCTGAAAGACAGAAGAGGCTTTCTCCAGCAGCCCCTCCAAAGCAACAATTGCTCCTTCTAAAATCATTACTGATGTCTTTCCTCCTTGGCATCATAAATCAGAATTTCTCACAAGGGGACCTCCATCATCTGGATCAAGCATGTATCAGTCAACACTTTAACATTTCAGTGACAGGGGAAGTTATAGAAAGATGTTTTCAGACATGAAAACACGAGTCTGAAGAAGAGTCTGAAAAAGCCCATTTTATTTGAATAATTCATTCTCCTTTCTCTGGTTTTTCTCTGTTTTCTGATCTGCACAGACAAATAAATACAAACATTTCTGCATAATCATGACAGATATGCAGAATCTCTCCAAAACCTTTCCGTCTGAGAGAGATTTTTCATTCTAAAGGTTATCTAACGCAATTAATATTCAGCGGAAAGTTGCAAAACTGCCTCATTTTATACAGAAATGACGTGAGTCGGTGTCACTGTACATTTCCTCCCACAGTCCGAAGGTGATGCTTATTTATACCATATGATAGTAAATGTCAGCCTGTGTTTGGCTTGTAAGGACGTGATTTTCCTCGCCTTCCACCCAGTTTGTGCTGGATGTTTAAGGGCACATTGGACATGAAGCTCTTATGTCTGAACTCATCTTCATATTGTTTCTGAAATCAGTGCACCATGATTAAACTGTTTAGTGTCCTACACAGAAAGAAAAAGATTGAACATGCAGTTCTCTTGAACTACATTGAGTTGGTATTCCTGACAATATTCCACTTCGAGTTCAGACTGCATTTAAAGAAAGATGACAAAAAGAGCAAATTTCAAGCTGAGGTCAGAGAACCCATTTGGGATCTGAAGAATCCTTGCAGGTGCTCAGTGACTTCAGTGATGTCAGAGCGGAGCCAAAGCTAACAAGGTTTTGTTTTTTTTTATTGCTCCACTTAACTTTAAAGTTTGCCGCTTCGAGGTCTACTTCCTTCTGTTTTTGTGCAGTTTAGAAATTAATTCATTCAGTTCCAAACTGTTACAGTCTTTAATGCATCTCAATGCATTGTCTACTTACTATTTCTCAGCTACATATGACTACAGCACTGTACTATAGAGGAGCTCCGGTAAACACAGTGTCACTATAAGTGTATGAAAGGTGGTTTATATTCACATGTGAATTCAAAGTCACAACATGGCTTCTTTTCTTTCAAACAGCTAAACTCACAGAGGTCCAGCACTCACGTCTGTACTTATTACATCCTCTGTGATCTATATATCTGTCCCTTACAGCAATTAGGTTAATTTCTCTTCACCTCTCATTAGTTCAGCATGCCTGTGATGGCACCTCCAACAGTGAAAGCTGCCTTGAACTGAAGGAAACATCGACGGGCCTGCGTCTCTCCTTCATCCTGAGAGGTTCGTGTGAGGAAAAGCTGAGAGAGTGGAGGGCAGAGCAGTCGGGAGTCATGAAATAAGACTGGATGAAACAAGGGAAGGGAAGAGCAGTGAGGAGAGAACTTCATGGGACTGAAGTTCAAAACAAGACAAGCACCGCAGGAGCCGTAGTGCAGAAAAAAGGGAAAGAAATGCAACGGCAGTTCGGCTTTATCCAACTTAACAAACGGGCAGATGTGCTGATGCGCAAAAGGAGGGAGAATCTGATTTTTTTTTCTCCAAATTCTGTCCAAAACAGAACTTTAATTGGAAGTAAGGACAGAAACTGTGTGGGAGAGGGGAAGAACAGGGATTAACATCAGCTACAGAGCAAATAAAAAGGTCAGGCCAAACAGAGAGGTTAGGAAGGGAAAGAGAACGACGAAGATTCAGATGAGCGGGTGAAGCGGGTGAAGCTCGTTCAGCGGTCCAGCTGAACTGGACTCGACCTGCCCCTCGCCCGCCTCTGAGCACCCCAGGGGAGGGAGGCAAACAACGGCACGAAAGACAAGGGGGCAAATAAAGAGGGAACAGAGAGACATTTCCAACGCTTGGTTAAACCTGAAGTTTTCATAATTTCTCCACCCATCCCCCGATCCATCATCCCTCACTGCTTTGGCTGGGAGGGCCCCAGCTGTTCGCTCTGTATAAATAGCGTGAGGCTTCGGTTCCGACCCCCGGGGAGAGCGGGGCTCATTGGAGAGAAGGCATGGGAACAAATCGGGCCGGAAAAAGCACACAACATACACGTTTTGACAAACATATGGGACCATTGCTGGGGATGAAAGCGAGGCACATGTGAGAAAAGTTGGCCTCACGTGGCAGAAGTCACTGCCGCGCTGAAAATGTGACAAGAGAGGAAGAGCGAAAAATAGACAGGACGGGAAGGACAGGAAATATGTCTTCTTCGCTCATGAAGAAGACGAAGCACTGTCCAAGGTCCTGCCGCTTTGTGCACACAAGTTCATCCAGTCCTCATTGTGTGCAAAGACCCAAACATTAAAGCAATAAAAACGTCTTTACGAGGCTTTTAAATGTCATCTACACGACAAACTGTACATACAGCAGCCATTGGACAAGGGAATGAGCTACAAACAAATCTAAAATACACAAACTTCTTTGTAAGAAAGTTTCTTTTTTACTCTCCTTCTGTTCTGACAATCTTAAATGTTTAGATTTTAGATGTCTGGTCAGACAAAACGAGCATTTTTTATTATTTTCAGGCTTTTAAAAGACACAAACTGTTCTGTTCATAAACATTATGAGCATATATTTCGAATAATTTCCATTACAGTGTCACTCTTTGTTGTATTGACCCATAACGAGAGCTTTGGCACACGTCTTGGAGCAGTCATCCACCAGAGGTTACGAGTTCGATCTCAAGCCATGTGAGCAAGACACTGAACCCCAAACAGCACTCGAGATGCTCCACAATCCAGCTGTGAAAACGTTTTCTGCAGCATCACCGAGGCCGCCTGCGATTTGCTCTTTTTTGTTGAATCATACTATTTTCCAAAAGCAGCTGCTGTCCAGCTGAGCTGCACCTGGACTTGTCACGTTTCACCACGACCGGCGTGGACGATGCAGAGAGCCAAAAGGAGGCTTCCTTTTATCCGAAAGCACCGATACAGTTACTGTGTTTGAAAAGACCCGGAAACGGAGAGAAGAAGAACGGTGTTAAATAAGACTGAGGAGGTGTGCGAGCAGGGAGGAGAGGGCTGTCCCGCTCTGAGAAAAACAGACCACCCCTCGTCCCAGGCTTACAGCTGCCATTCAACACTCACACACGCACGCACGGCGAGAGCAGACTGGGTTCAAGCGCAACAAATTACCTAAATATGGTTCACAAAAGGCCTTTGGAAAGAGTTCAACTGGAAGCCACTGAATAAATGATAATAATACCAAAAGAAACCGGGGGACAGGGTGGGCCGGGGGGGGTTGCTGACTGTCCATAATTTCACAAGAGAAGAAGAGTGTGAAGTCCCCCTCTTTTAAACTCGCATGTCTGTTTTGGTGGAGTTGGAGGGAGGGAAACCCATTAAACCAGAAGGAGAAAAGGCGAGAGGAAGAAATTCAGAAAACTACATTTTCAGCCCGAGTGCTTTTTCCCTAAAGACATCAAAAGGCTCGGAGCACAATGGAGCCCGTTTTTTTCTCTCGCTCTGTATGTGTGTGTGTGCACATACACTGGAAGTCGGTTGGTGGTGGGTTACCTTTTCATGAGTGCCCAGCAGTGGACGTGTTTGGCAGTGGCGACCCGTGTTTCTCAATTGTACGCTCGCCACAGTGGCTGCCGTTATGCACACACTGGGCGCCGCCTGTGCCCCGTACGGATGATGGCATTGTTTTTTTTTTTTTTCTTCCCAATGAGTCGGTCAGCCGGGAGGTGGAGTGAAACAAGAGACAAAATCATGTCTGACTTCAACTCTCTCTCGGGCTCTCAGTTCACATCTGTTTGTTGGCTGTTGGCTCCAGAGGCAGTCGGCACGGATGCTGAGCACTGCTGTTAACTCAACCGGCTGACTGGCAACTCAATATGTTTCTTATATAAGTGCACATAGAGGGAGGGCGATAAACTCGCTGCAGCTTCACCTTTAAGCGTATGCAGATCATGAGCCACTCGTGGTGGACGGTCTGCCGATGTGACAGCAGTCACAGACAGACCTGCGCCATGCAGCACGACTACAACCAGAGTCCTGCGTCAGGAGAAGAACTTTGGAAGTGAAAAACAAGGGTTACAATCCTTTCTCTAAATGAGCTGGAATTCCATGTAAAATGTGTGGAAAATTGCGTTCATTCTTTTCTTTATATTTCCCAAACTTTCATCATTTTTCTCCTCTGTGCTTTACGTGTGCTGTCCATTACTTTTCTACGTGTGTGTCCTGACCTCGTGGAGGTTTTGGCTGTGGGTTCTACTATGACTTTCCATTTAGTTTCCACTTCACAGCCTACAGCACACATTAGCCACACAACCCCTGGGAAAACGACACACGCACAAACACACTGAGTAAAAAAAGCTCAATCTCTCACACTTTCAGCCACACACACACACACACACACAATGGCTCGCAACTCTGAGGGTCCACTAGGCCAATCACAGTCTTACGAAACAAGGTTTTCACGTAATAACACCGTCACCGACTGTACACATCATTATGTGATATAAGGGCTAAAGATTTCAGACTGTGGGTCATAAGGTGTCATTTTCAGGTCCGGTGAAGCTACAAAATAAGTTTCAAAAAGGATCTATAACGGTGTCAAAAGACAGAAGAATACGTTTAAGCCATTTTAGGACTAAGCATCGATTCTACTGGACTCGCTCCGCCCTACATCGATGAGACTTAACAGTTCAAGGTCAAATCAAACAGATCAAACAGGTCAAATCAGGGCTCGTGTAAATCTAAGGAAAGTCTCAAGATTTGATTAAGTCAAAGAATTCTGAACTTTCATCTCCCGACTTTTGCTTGATCAATCGGTGCTAATAGGGGTTCACAGACATATTATAAGTTGGGTTCAAACTAATATGACTGACTGGTTGGCAGATTCTGATTGGATGACGGCGGGACAACCGGCTGTCCAGCAAACAGGAACTGGTACAAAACTTAATTCAAACAACAGTAAAAACTTGAGCTGAATATTGGAAAATGGAACAAATTATTCCTTATTGTGAGGAGGGTCTCAAATTTTAGGTTTACAGTCTTTCGGTGGACATAATTCATGCGTGTTTCTGCGGCTTAAGTATGGTTGTACGTGTATATTAAATGACTTTGTGCTACGGATGCAACAACAATAATAAGCACTAGTTTATGTTCCAAATGCTGTATTTTGGTTCCTTTAGTCAAAAAATATGAAAAGAATGGACCAAATATTTAATTACAACTAGAATTCACAAACACAATGACATTTCCACCGATGCATATGCTCAAAATTGTGCTGCAACAAGCACAAATAAATAAATCCTGTGACATATAATTGAGTAAATATAAGAATATCAGCGTTCAGAAGGTTATCACGTCTTTGCTGGCAGAGCTCTAGCATCAAGCAGTGTTGCTAAATAATCAGTACAACCTTGCAAAATCTTACAATCTGCGGTTGTAAGATTAAAAAGCTTGCCAAGAACACACTTTGATCATAGGTCAGTTGTACGTGACCTCTTCCCCCACTTGGCCTTGATGGTTGTGGAGGAGCAGCTGTGGTCCGTACAGCCTGACTTATGAATGCAATCCTGAGTGGACAAATAAACAACACCGCAGTCCAACTCCTCCTTCTTCTCCTCCTACTCTCACATCCCGGCACATACATCTAAACGGCAGACATTTTAAAGACTACAAGTGTAAAAGAGGTAACTAAGGAGTAAAAACAAAGAGACAGATATCCGCCCGTCCAGTAAAAGCTTGTGCCAGGGCACCATCTGCTCATCCGCTCAGTGGAAGTAGCAGCTTCCAGGGCAGTGAAAGACAGCGCAGGAAGATTGAGGGGATGGGGCTGCTTTTCAGAGGAGAGGAGAATTACGTTTGGACAGAAAGGGTCCTGGCAGGAGGCTAAGAGCTGAACCGAGCGGTAGCAGGAAGCTACCACCTTGTATGTCTGCAGATTTATGGTCAACGGTCCATCCACCAACCATCTGGGCTAGTGTAAATAAATCTAACCTGACTAAAAGGGCAGGGACTTCCAAAGAAGTAGCGCAATGTTGAGGGAGATCAAGAGACAAAAGCCATTTACACTCTTCAAACAGAGCTGAAGATGAGCGGATTAGATGTGAAATGTGAGGCGAATAAATAACGTTTACAAATTGTTGGTGTGGATGTGAAAAGGCGGGCGGGGAGGAAGAGACGGAAGAGGCAGATAAAAGGACTTAAGGAGAGGGTGGAGTGGAGTAAAGAACCAAGTGACAGTTGGTGATGGGAGCAAGATTTTGTCTGTGCGCTCGCTCACTCACACACACTTTGATTCTTTGTTGACCACTCTAAGCCACAACTGACATCACTGTCCGTTACTGCTGAAGACAACGGCCCCAGCCATCAGTAGTGACCAATCACAACAGATGGGTGCTATAAGTGTTGGTGAGCAGCTGTCTGCTGGGACCGCTGGAGCTCTTCTACGAGCTCCCGGAGGCTCTGTGCCTTGTTTACCTTCATAACCCGATAAAGCAATCTGAGATCAAACCCTGTGCTGCTAGTCGATGCTGTACTAAACCATCACCACAGCTTAATGAACCAAAATCCCAGATGTTTTTATTTTACTGATACTGAGCAACAACCCGCGCTGTATTTCTCTGACATATCTACTTTTTGTAATGCATTTAAGAGATTGTCTTCAGATCTAAAAAGAACTTAAAACTGTGACTTTTGAGAAACTTTTAAGCACATATTACTACACTATAAGCCCCTTGTGGCTGGAGGAATTCATACACGTTCCTAAGATTCACTACTTACACATACAAAAAGAAAGCATCTTGCCACAGACATTTACTTCTGAAATATAACAACGATCCACCTGAGCCAAACTATTCAAAAGGCCGACTGACAGTCTGTAACTGAGCTGCAAACTTAGCCACAGCCTCCCCCCCAAAAGTTCTGAAAGCAAGACTCCAATCTCCTTCATGCAACACGAAGCGGCAGGTGAGAGCGGACCAGACTGATAACGTCCTCCTCACAAGTTAAGATGGAGCGCATGCATTTAATGTTTTGAAAGGCAGAGGCAAGAAAAAAAGTCACTGGGGGTGGAAAGCAAGGCTTCAAACGAGCGAGAATGTCAGTGGAGAGTTGGAGCTTAGTTTGTGTTCATTGCCATCTTAAGACGGACCGAAGGACTTGGACCGAGTGGGAGAGACAGAGGGAGAAGTGACCTGACTGTCAATGATGCCAAAGCTCTATTTAAAGCTTCGCCGGCAGCGCAGGCCTGACGCTGACACGTTTACCTCTTGGCCTCGGCTCTTATCGGCAGTGAAAAACCAGCGTTTATTGTTTGAGGTAAAGGACAGATTAGCGGGGCACAGTAAACACAGGAGCAAAATTCTTTCTCTGTAAGTGAAGACAAACTTTGCAGACTTTTGGGGACGGGGTTGAGCCGACGATGTGAAGCAAGCATCGCCATGGTGAGCAGCAGGGGAAGACTGAACTCAAACAGCAAACAGAAAGATTCAAAGAAGGTCTTTCCAGTTAAATGAGTAACAAAAAAAGAGGAATTCAGATAACTGCGAAGATAACCTTTCACTGTTGAGTGCAAAATGAAAGAGACAGTCGATTGCTGTCATGTAAGTGATCACAGTGCAGTGAAACTAAACCACCTGGCTCCAAATTAGGGGGAAGGGTGAGGCAGTTACTCAACTGGTGGTCCAACAGCTGCATCCCACCCTGCAGTGAAGATGTGGCTTCATCTAAAAGCCTGAGTGTGTGCACTGTTAACTAAGCAAAAAGGAAAACTTACCAGGATCCCAGCAAACTGCTTCTCTTCCATCCTTCAGGACCTTGTCGGCAAAGATCCTCTGCCTCTCTGCGACTCTGTCTGGGATGGCCCGGTCCGCCACTCACGATCAGAGTTTGGAGTTTTCTGAGGTGGCCGTGGTCCGCTCGAACGTCTTTACCCCGCCGCGTCGGGCTCTCTGTCTCGGTCCCCCCTTCTTCTGTGTCGTTTGCAAGTGTAGCTGGAGTGGCGTCGCTGCTTTGTGTTAATTCTGCCCTAATCCAGAAACTTTTCTATGCTGTGAAAAGAACACGTGACAGGCAGAGAGAGGTGGAGGGAGGAGAGGAGTGGGGAAGGAGGGGGAGGCAAGGCAACACTTTTTAGTTACTTGTCCACTTGGCTATGTTCAAACCAGCTCCTCGGCCTTTAAACATGACCTGATTTGAAGTAAAAAATACTCCAATTAAGCATCAACTGTTTGTGCTCTGGGTGACTGAAATCAGAAGGTGAAAATCCACCTTCTGACAAAACGGTTGGAGCAGAGGCAAAGAATTTCAAATACATTTTGTAAAAGATTTGCATATTGTAGCAAAGCAGCTGCCATAACAAAGTGCCCTTTTGTGTAAAGAGATTAACTGTTAGGGAAACATTCAGACTGCACACTGACTACTGCTGTACGACGGCCAAACTGGGAACAGAGCGCTGAGCCGAGATTTAGGGAAAGGTGGCAGAAAAACACTGAGTGAAACTTTTTTTGAAGCGCACGTCTTGGCAAGAAAACACTCATCTTGTCATTTAATTTGGTTGAAATTTGGTTTAACACACACAAGTACAGAGGAGATGCTTGACAAACTTCACTGTACTTTGAAAATATAAAGTAAATTGAAATATGATGCGGGCAGCACACTCAAAACCGAAATGGTGATCGGGAAGCAAATAACACAAAGAGTTTAAAAATAACACCAAACTGGAATATTGTACTATCAGCAGATCAATTGGTCATAGGTGAGGGTGTCGAGATTGGGTGTAAGCAATGATAGGTTGTGGCTCACTACTTTGGAATAAAAAGTAAAAAAATTTCAAGAGTACACAGTGTCAGTTTACCAGGGGGCACAGGACACAGACGCTGGGTCGCATGGGTTCCAAGAGGTTTTATTCTTAAACACAGCACACAGCAGGGCAGGGCGATCTCCAAGCAGCGCAAAGAAAAGGCTATGAAAAACCTAAGCGCTCTCCTCAGTAACTAAGGAGGAGGAGCGCAGCTATGAAAGTTACAAACATAAAACTCTCCAAACTGGGAGGAAAACAAAAGCTATGAACACTAAACAAAACAAAGCAGAGATTTGGTCTTTCAAATTCTAAACCTCAGAATATTGTGGAAAGATTTAAGGAGACTGGAAAAATCTCAGTGTTTTAAGGACAGAAACCACGGTTGGATGCGAGTGTCCTTTGAGCCCTTAGGGGAGACTGGATGAGAAACCATCATGTCACCACGATCAATATTGCCAAATGGGCTTGTAAGTACCTTAGAAAACCATTTTCCCAACACAATTCACTGTGGCATCCAGAACTGTAACCAGAAATCTTATTACACAAGAGCGGACGCTATGCCTCGACTCTCTCTCACAATTAGCTAATCAGGTATTCGCAATCATTTGAGATTATCATGAACATGTCTGCTCAAGCGGCTGCCTTCATTCAGTGGTAAAGTGTGGCAAACAGCTGGTGATAACAAACATCAATTTCCACACGTTTTCCACTATTTCATCGGGCTGTGGACATGTCAGGGCTGCTTTTTGCCCAGTTTTGATGTGAAAGCCTAATAAGGCAAACTGTTATGCTCCGGCAGCCATATGTTAGGGTTTCTAGATAAGAAAAGGAACAATAAAACAACAAATTATCAGTGTGACAGTTACAATTTGAAAGCTAAAATTTGGTACTTTGGGTAGAGGAGTCAACGCTTCAGCTGCTTTCATCTGCCTCAACATACCAAAGATGAAACACTCTATCCAGGCTGTTACTGGAATTTTGGAGAAACATGTGCTGCCATAAAGGTGACGTCGTTTCCTGGGAGATAAGCGATTATTTCAGCGCGATAACACTAGACCAGATTCTGCATGACGTCCGATGACCTGGCTTGATACACACAGAGTGTGTGTTTGACCTGTCTCCTGTTAAAAATGTATGAAGCACCATGAAGAGAAGAATCAGACAACTTGAGCAGCTGAAATCTGGTTCCTCCACACAAAAAAGACCCCTTTATCGCTTTCATTGCGCTTCGCCTAATTATAGCCAGGAGCGACGCGAGGAACAATCAGACTGTGCCCAAACAAGTCCAATCCAAGGATGTTCCTCCCTGCAACCCTACAAAAGATCTGTTGCCCCAAAATATGAAACACAGAAAAGCGGCAAACCTTCATGTTGGTCTGAAAATAAAAATCAGTTATCAAATGTTTTATGTCAATCCTATATGTTGTCATATAGGGACGATCATTGAACTCAAAGAGAGTGACTCTTGAGTGTCACTCTTTCCTTTTTAACTCCATAATAGCAGTCAAATAGGAGAGAAAAGTGGCCAAATATAGCCACCATTCAGTGTTACCCTGAAACAAATCCACACACAAGCAAAACCTATCAAAACCTACCTATCACATGTATGGGAACTGCCCCGGGACATCCATCATACACAGCAGGCTGAACACTGATGACAAGATGACAAGAGAAAAAAAAACTAAAACTGAACCTTACCATTCACAATATGACGCTGGAGGAAAAACAAAACAAAATAACGCAAAACTGCAACCTGTATATCAGCATAGGGAGCCAGCTCAGCCCCCTGAGAAACTAACTGCTGCAAAGACTCAAGTCTGTGATCGAAACCACAGCTCTGGCTCCATCCCACTGCTCGACTTTACTAATGTATGTACACAAGGAGCTGAGCCGAGCCTATTGGGCCACTCTGGGAGGAGTGGCAGCAAGAAGTTACAGCAGACCCACTCAAACCTGACGTGTTTGTTCGCTCTTGTGAGGGATGTCCCAGCACCTGAACAATGAGCCTCCCTGCACAGATTACATAAGCTCCCACGCCACAGCCTTGACACCGACGTATAGACACTGACCTGGTTCCAGAATCTTCAACGTGAGGTTTTTTTTCCTGTCTTCTTTCAATTCTATAACATTTTAAGCTAAACATATTTTGCTTATGGATTTGGTTTTGGGTTTTAATCTACCTTGAGATGGGGTTTTTTCTGTTTAAGTTGGGCATTTCTGTCATTTACAAAGAAGCACAGAGGAAACATTCGTACTCTACTACAAAGATGACTGGCAGTGGCTTCTAAACGGACTGTTTACATTGTGTATATGCATACTGTTCTTATCAAGAGTTACCCATGGCCAGAGTAACCTACTGCAACTGCTGGGCCCCACTTTACAGTTTATCTCCCACTCCACGACTGAAATAATGGAGAAGAATAAAGACCCTCGTATGCTCGGAATGGCAATTCTGGCAAAAGGGCAGAAAGGCCCCCAGAAAAATATTAACAGTGGAGTTTGAGCCCACTTGATGTTGAAACAGCCCACCTAAGTGGAAGCTACATTTCCCCTTACTGGGTATGCAAACTGTAGGGTATGAGTAAGAAGTGCTGTCATTACCTTTCCCCACCCACTTAAGTGGGTCCATTTATGATCATGTTAAAGGTCAATAGGAAAATAGTCAAATCAAGGCAGACAGGTGTGACAAAGCAGCCAACAAACAGATAACAGTCACAGAGGAGAAAAGAAATCTGCCATTGATGCATTACGGTTTACCTCAGCAGCGCCTTCACAGATACTAACCTTCACTAGCTGTGTTTCTAACTTCCAGCTGTTCGGAGGTACAGGAAAGAGCCTGGATGGAGGCCGGTTGTAGTGGGGAGCCGAGCTGGCCGACAAACAGCACAGCACAGCATGTCACGGCCACCTTCACGTATGAAGACTTTCACTTGGAGTGATCTGTGTTTTGTGATTGGTCAACTGCTGTTTTGCCCCAGGTTTTGAAGCACTGCTTCCCTCTCAAAATCAAAGTGTGCATATCCATGTCACGTTGACAGGTTTTTGGCCCAATCTGAATTGGAATCCTGCCACAGCATTTTTGGATCTGAACGCTCAGGCACAGACTTGCAAAGAAGACTCAATAAATACCTTTTTCTTTTTAATGGCAAACATTCTCCTGTAGTCACACAATCGCGGGGTTGTTTTCCGTTTGCAAAGCGCATCTGCGCTGAAGCAGTGTGAGAGCCCTCGGTTCCTTGTCTGACGCGATGTGCAGCACAGCATGCTCAAGACAAAACAGCATCCATTATTGCCAGACGTGCTCACAATGCATCATATTGTTGGGCTCGCAAAGCAAGCTGTGTCTATCATCAGTGGGGTCAATATGCGGCAGTATGATTGGGACTCTGTAAGTTGTGTTTTGTCATGATAGACAGGCTTTTTCCCTCACACTGTGAACAGATATAAGGTTTGGAATGAGAAAATGTGGGATTTTATTAAAAAAGCTCACAAATTGTGATTTTTCCCCTTTCTTTTTTTTAAATAGTGACAACGGAAGAAAACTCATCATCTCTATCAGCTCATCGACCAGCGCTAAAACCAACCACAAAGCAGTGTGGGCTTTTTCTGAGCCCCCCGCCAGCTCAAACCAGTAAAAATCACAGCTCACTTGTGCATAGATAATGAAAACAGAGCAGAGAAAAGATTGTACTCTGATGACAGTCTGTGAGCTACAATCAAAACGCACAAGCAGAAACATAACAGTACAGGGGTCGTCCCTTCTTATCTCTGAACGGAGTGAAGACCTTTGCCCAGAAAATACGCCAGAGGCGATAACAAGACCGTAAGAAGAAAACACATCAGTCGTCATATTAGAAAATACAGCGAGCAGCAGATGTGAATGCCCCACTGTGCAAAAACACTTACATGCCAAATTATTCCAAGATTGCATCACCTTACACTAGTCCAAGCTAAAAAGTCAGGCATTTTCTCTTAAAGCAACTCTGGAGAAGTTTGTGAACCTTAAAACGATGTACTTCGGACTCCTTTGAAGGACACCACATGTTGTTATGCACATGAAACGGCCCCAGACCAACCGGGGGGCTGAAATACCGCAGTTCACAACTTTTGTTTCCAGCCCTGCACCGCACCGCTTCGCCTTGCGGTCGCGTTTCATTTTAGTGGCGCCTTTGAAACAGTTTCATGGGAGTGACTCTAAGTATTCTATGTGTCCCTCGCAGCAGGGGGCACACCAGTGCTTTACAAATTTCTCAAGACATGTAGAGAGTGACATTTTTCAGTGGATGTTTGCTGTCAGGTTGTGAGGCAGTGTACTTAGCAAGGTCATTTCTAAACTCGTGGGATTCTGGCAGTGAGCTTTGGACCATTAACATGATGAAATGTTGCGATGCTGGCAAAATTCTAAAGATTGGTAATTGTCGTGTCAGTCAGTTTTTTTTAGAAAATCTACAGGTTTTTCATTGTGCCCACTATGGACATCAACTATCCGAAACCTTTTTCACTCATACCATGAGGTTGATGGGAAGCTATAACCCTCGCACTGTTTCAGCATTCACACAAACCACTAATGTCCACTAACTGCCACTGTGGCACTGATAATATCACAGCATTACTGTAACTTTACTGTTTTTCCATATATTTGTAGTTTTTACTCTTCAGATTTTCTCAGAAAAGCCTAAATACTTGGAGACAATACGTGTAGACGGGCACAGTCCCACATGTCCAAAACTAGAAAGGTTGTGAAGTTCAAAGGTCACTTTGGGTGCCAATGATCACAGAGGTATTCAATTTGCTGCCATGGGACCTCTACTTGATGAAAAAGTCTTTCTAAAGTATTTATTTTGTAATAATGCCGTTATTCAGAGGTGTGGATTTTAAATTTTAATTCAAATGATATGACATAAGGCGATACTCTCTCATAGGATGTGTAGATAAAGTGATATGAAACAGGACCTGATTCAGACCCCTGGATCGATGGCCCAATTTTCCATACAAAATCCAGTTGACTGAGGTTTTACTGTAGATCAGGGATAGCCACATCCAGTCCTCGAGGACCGCTGTCCTGCGGGATGTTCCCCCGCTTCAACACACCTGATTTAGATGAAACAGATCTCTTCGAAAGACTGTTAAGTTCTTCACAAGCCTGCTAATGATGCACTGATCTGCACTGAGTCAAAGTGACATTCCTGCTTCAAGATTAGAGTAAAAAATATCAGAGTGGGTCCACACCATTCCTACACCAGCGGTGCACCAAACGAGTGGAGTCTGCACCCCATTTAAACATCATATCAGCTGGCCTGCCTTGCTCAAGTACATTTACAAGCCATTACTGCATCTGAGACCATATAAAAAAGATAGAACCAACTTTGGCATCAACCACGTCAGTTTTTACTCATTCTCTCCTTTTAAAAAAAAAAAAAGGAAAGATTTTGAGCTACTTGGCTCATTTTGAATTCCCCCCATGAATAAAGTATTTTTCTATTCTATTCTATTTATTTTTTTGGAGATCTTATCCTGAAGCAGATAAACTTATTTCCAAAGTGAAAGTAACTTGAACCCTGATAGTGCCAAAGCATTTAAAGTCCTTACACGTGCAGTTTGAACAGTTCCAGCAGAACAAGCTTTATTTCAACAGGAAACTTTAGAATTAGCTTTTCTTTTAATCTGCACTAAACAATGTTTTTCATGGGAACAGTGGATCAAATAAGTATACACTTGTATGTATAATTACATCAAATAATTACTTACTCAACCACCGGGTTGAAAAAACATCAACTCACATGCTAGGGTAATCTAGAATGCTGTGAATATTGTTGGGACTTCACAGCACTGTGTTGGTTAATGCAGGAAACATCTTTCTGACTACCTGCAACATTTCACCAGCTATGTAACAATGGGTGTTGTTTATTTCCATTCCTTACAGTTTCACTCTGGTATGATGTCTTCAATATTATAAAACATAGCATAAACAACTTAATCAAAACCGCATCACTTCTCAATAATTGCACCATCACTAAACTGACCAATAGAGGATTTCCTTGTATAAACAGTCCAAAAACAAATACTTCAGAAAGACAACATCAGTTTGACTCCTAACTCCACTCAAATGGTGATACAATAACCTGTTATATCTCCTGATATACAATGTCTGAGTGTCTGCATTATGGCTTCATATGAAAAAGAATTATCCGGGTAACTGATGTGATTCTTCACAAAGATGGGAAAGAATACGAATGTGAACAACAGAAAATGTTCCAGCAGTGATAAAGAGGTACATAACAAGGTATAATACCACCAATCAGAGCTGGTTATCCTCCTAAAATGATCCCAGAGGCAGTTCACTTGCTGCACAGAGTAGCTCTGAATAGTTGACGAAACATTTCATTTCAGATTATCAGACTTCATCTCGATCAGCTCAAACTTCGAGCAGCTGATTTAAATGTTCTCTTTCTCATCATATGATTTTTAGAAATCGCAATGGGTTCATCTCTCATTAAGATAGATACAATTCAAATATTGGAAATGCAGAGAACTACAAGCATACTGTAGATATTTGCTGATGGGTGGATAGAATGGCATTTAAACGTGAAAGAGTTCGTTGACAGTTATATTTCAGATATACACAACAGCATTTACACTTGTGTGAATAAAAGTCAAACATATAATGGCATTTACATATAGCCACCCAAGCTAGTAGCTGTTGCAGTGTGTTACTAGCCTTGGCACGCTAATACCCATTAGTTAGCTGTAGTTGGCCCTGTGATGGACTGGTGATGGACCCCCCCCCCCCCCCAGTTAGTTAGTATGACTTAAAAACATGAGCTTTTTCAGCATAAAAAATATTATTTGTTACATGTCCATTGTTTATTTAAGTTGATAACTTATTTCAAGAATTTGATCAAAATTAAAAATGAAGAGAGATGTCTCAACTCAGAAATAAATTGATTTGGATAAGCATTTCTGCCTTCTCTTAACAAGGAAAAGTATTAAGTTAATGAAACTTAATATTGTATAACAATATCAAGTTAGTGCAGCTTCCTATTGCGTGTGCATGTATTAAAGCATGTATTAAAGCATGTATTAAAGCATGTATTAAAGCATGTATTATAGCATGTATTAAAGCATGTATTAAAGCATGTATTAAAGCATGTATTATAGCATGTATTAAAGCATGTATTAAAGCATGTATTAAAGCATGTATTGAAGCAGAGAATGTGACCAGCATCGGGGTGAGTATATGACAGATTCTAAATTGAAATGAAACAATTCTTTAAGTGATGCGTTTTCACATACAGATGCTCCAATGTCTCAAGCCAAACTTCCGATCTTTCTTCAGGACCATGACATACGTATGAAGTTGGTTACAATAAATACATTTTGACAGTAAAACTGGAATTGCCATGTCTAATTTATTCTAACTTAATTGAAAAAAGTTACTTATACACAATAAAATTGAGGTGACAATTTGCATGGACTTTTCTGAGTAGAAGTAAAATAAAGGAGTTATAGCAACTTCAATAGAGTAATTTGACCACTTATTAACACTAAAACTTTTATATGAAAATTGAGTTGGTTCAACATAATTAACCTAGTAGAGGACAAAACAAATCATCTTGGTCGTACTAAACTAATTGAGTTAGTCCAGCTATAAAAGTCTCATGGGAAATACTCAATAATGGCTTAGTTAGAATAACTTAAAAAGATAAATACAAACTGTTACAACAATTTTTTTTTAAGTTGAGCCAGCGTAATGTTTTAGAAGTTTTTTAAGCATGTGTCCCTCATAGATGAACTATCTAGTCTTTTGTGAGCAGCTTTTAGACAAAGGTTTACCTCCTTACTACACCCTAATTAAACTAACGAGGGTTTTACTTTCTTTTTCTTGTGCCAAGAGAAAGCCTTCATGCCTTCGTGGCTTCGTGCCTTCGTGCCTTCGTGGCTTGCTCTGTCCCGTGTGAGATTGATGGCAGGCCACAGGTGGAGTTGCCTGACTGGGTAGTTTTCCACACAGATGACTTGAATCTGATGGCTCGAAATATCATTTTTGCACTGAGTCATACACATCAGCACTTCTGCCAAAACTCAAACATCCACCGTTGCTGCGCTTCAGCCAAGCTGTGCTTTGGGGCCCTCTAGTGGAATTCTTTCAGTACAGAATGTACAGAAAGCTCTCACACATAACTTAGCAGCTCCGGCACTATATTCAATTTTAAAGATGTGCCATCAAAGCATCTCCAGACATCTGCCATGCCTTACTTGGTGATGTTATTAAATCATGACTAATACTCATATTAGTGCTCATGTCTGGACCAGTGGTTAAATACCAATAATTTCGCACTGAGCTACTTGTTTCCGGTCTGAGATAAATTAAATTAGCTATCATTGGCCATGAACAAAATCTTTCACTGTCAAACATCTAACCAGCCAAAATGAATTGTGATTCTTTGTGACGGCAGCAGTATTAAATAGTATTGTCACGTTAACAGTAAACACACCTAGCGGCTGTACATCCATATTTACGTACAGTGAGCGTTGAGTGTCACCTTTATTGAGGCTGTTTTTTGGCTGCTCTTTAAGAGCTTTTCCAGCCTCCTAATGCTGATGAAAGAAAGCTGAACATTGTAGTCGAAGTCTGAGAAATCACCACCGTCTGCTCAAGGATGCTAAAACAGGCCATAATCTGAGGAAAAAAAGGAAAAATATGGCTTATTAAATAAAATAATAATATGATAAATGCTGCTAAAATAAGCTAAACCAATTAAAATGTATCGAATGTGAAATTGATTAATTTAATACTTCTAATTACTTACATTGCCATTCGGTTCTTAACATTATCTGTTCAACTGGGTGTTTTTAATTTCTGTCCAATTATTTTTATATGCATTTATTTCTGTATTAGTTTCCTCCTTATCTGTTCCTTCCAAATGTGTTATTTCAGTCATTTCCCTTTTTCCACATATTCTTATAATTCAGTTCTTGTTATAGAGCCAGAGTTCTGATGAGCTCTAACAGGAGAGATCATATTTCACCAGTTTTAGTTTCTCTTCATTCGCTCTTAATGACCGAGCTCCATCATATCTTAAAGAGCTCAGTGTTAGATATTTTCCCAACAGAGCACTTCGCTCCCAAACTGCAGGTTTACTTGTGGTTCCCGGAGTGTCTAAAAGTAGAGTGGAAGGCAGAGCCTTCAGTTATCAGGCCTCTGTGGAAACAGCTACCAGTAAATGTCTGGGAAGCAGACACCCTCTATGACTTTAAGATTAGGCTTAAAATTTTCCTTTTTGGTAAACTTTATAGTTAGGGATGGCTCAGGTGACCCTGAAACATCCCATAGTTAAAGGGGATAAACGTATTTCATGCTAGAAATAAGGTCTAGGTTTAAAAATACCAGAGTTCCCCTTTAAGCTGCTATAGGCTTAGACTGCTGGGGGGCATAGGTATCCTTTGAATGGTGTTACAGCGCCGCCACCCCCCAGTCTGGTTCTGCCAGAGGTTTCTTCCTGTTAAACGGGAGTCGTTTCTCTCCACAGTAGGAAGTTGTTTTTGAATTGGCTCTGTATGAATTAATTGGATTAATTTGAAATTTAATTAACTGGATTTGATTGGATTATGATTACAATGAATTGAACTCCAATTGGCTGTATTATTGAAGTGCCTTTAGATAACGTTTGTTGTAATTTGGCGCTATATAAATAAAACTGAACTGAACTGAATTATACATCTTATTCATACACGTGGTTTCTCCTTCACTTTGAATGGAGTGACGTCTCAAGTTGTCAAACTGAAGTTCAACACGCTAAACAGCCAGTTTATAAACACGTAACCTTTTTTATGTGAAGGTTTTTGTTTGGAAGCGTTTGTGGCCATTCACAGATAGTGCTGAAGCACTTTGAAACCCTTCAGTTGCTTCCATGACGTATATTTCATTATTTCCCTGGTATCAAAGGGTCAAAACAATAGAAAAGTATAGGCTCAATGTCGGTATTGGCTGTGGGCTAAATCTTTGACAATCGTGTTTGCCCAGAGTTTCACAGTCTGTCATAAGCCCAGCTGGTGAATTGACCAAGTTCCAGTATTCATTTATATCACAGAAATATATTTCTAAAACAGAAACAGAAAGCTTGATCAAACGGTCAGAGCCTGTCACCAAAAATGACATCACAACTAACTCTAAATAATGCATTTACTCTATCGTATGAACAGTGTGTTGTTTGGAAAGCCGAGATAAGAGGTCCTGTCAGCTTGTTGACCACTCCTTGGCCTTAATCTTTGTCAAACAATGATAACACAAACACTCGGGTAAACAAGAATTAACAGACATAAATAGCAAGGAAACTTGAGTGAACCATCATTTCCCCCTGGAACAGGCCTGTAAACTACTGAAAACTTGACAGAGGAGGTTCAGAAACGATGAGCACCTGAAATACTCTCATCAAGCGAGAATGAGAAAACATTTTGCTTCTAAAACTACAGCAGCTGGTCACCTTTTTGACATGAAATAACTTTGACATGTTATTTTTCTACTGGTTTAATTAACTTACAAGTCATTTCACCCTTTTTTCTACTTTCAACACAGCTTTCCAACCTCTTCTGCTTCCCAGCAGTGAAGCCATTATAACCATCACTGGTGAGAGTCATTTTCTACAGTGTTAAAGCTCTACATTATAAAGCTAGTTCCCTTAACTTACATGTTTCACAAGTCATTTCACCCTTTTTTTCTACTTTCAACACAGCTTTCCAACCTCTTCTGCTTCCCAGCAGTGAAGCCATTATAACCATCACTGCTGAGAGTCATTTTCTACAGTGTTAAAGTTCTACATTATAAAGCTAGTTCCCTTAACTTACAATGTCTTACAATCTCTACAAATGAGACTATGGGGCTAAATATCCCATCATGCTCCTCCCTGCATCACAACCCCCATCGCCACTGCTTTGCTCGGCTTATTTACTGGAGTTTTAACTGGGGGCGCCTCACAATCAGTGCCACGTGTGTATCTCTGTTACCATCAATTAACAGCTTAAAAATAATCCACAGCCATTTGTAAATTACCCAGCCGGGTGTCGTCTTTGTTTTCACTGACAAGGCGTAACAACGTGTGTTTCCCTGCTTTTGCCTCCTAAAATATAGACGTTCTCACTTACACAGCCGACATGAAACACGGACTGCTCCTTTAAGAGGATTCACCCGACGTTACGGTTCACGTTATGGCTGGAGACCGCCCGCTTAATCACAATTGAGCTGGAAGGCAAAGAAAGCGGCATTAAAGCACAACATGCAACTTTCTGTTCCCCATTAAAGTGGCGTTGGCTTACCTCAGAGGCGAGTCATTGGCTCCTTGCCTTCTGGCAATTAGAAGTTTGGTTTCTTTTTTTTTTCCGCCAATATTGACTTATTGGAAGTTGCATCACCTTGGTCTTCGGTCCCGCCTCGGTCACTGCCAGGCCAACAACTCCTCCTTCAAACCCCTCCCTTGTGTTTTTTTTCTACTCTAAAAGAGGCTGGGGGCTGCAACATGTCAGGGGTCTCTGTCCAGACACACACATACAACCTGTATGAGGCCCCCCGTGTGAGCTGCCACAGCGTGTGTGTGGCCCACACTACCTGCTCGCTGTCATTTCAGCGCGCGTGAAGGGTCTTGGTTACGAAAATTAAATTTACCCTCTATTTTCAACGTGTACATAAAAGCCTGGACGTGTCCGTAAACTTGAGTGGGAATCCTGTGAGACTAACTGGGCGACAGACACCGCTACATGATGCCTGTGTGGTGAAGCTGCACGTGCTCAGTTTGGAGGGGGGCATGAATGTGTGTGTTGCTCGTTCTTTTGTTATGAGAGCATGCCGCAAACCCCTGTGATAGGGACATGGCGTGTGTTTGCAGGCAGGTGTGTGGAAGCACACGCGTTCATCGTGTCCATCACGCACGTTGTGACTGGACGGTATTGCGGATTCTGCTCCAGCAGCAGCAGCCCGGTGGAGGCAGAGGTGACGAGCACACCGCGGTGCTCCAGACAGGTGTGGTAGTCTAGTGCTGATGAGAAATGGCCATTTCCGGGCTTTCACAGAGACATACTAATAGCGATGGTGGGTTGTGAGGAATGACAGATGCAGCCGTGGGATGAGCGATGGCACCTGAGAGGTTTCGGCATGCAGGTGGGGGGGGGCTTTACCTTGTTTTCTGGACCGATCGGGTTGGAGGGCTGCGGAAGAGGAGACGGGCATGCGGGAGCGGTGTGGTCAGAGGCTGGGGTGAGAGGAGGGAGGAGAGGAGGCATTGTTGTGTAGACGTGTGCTTATAATGACTGGTAAGAAAAAGAAAAAAAAACATAATTCAATAACTGTGGGAACGATTCAATCAAAACACTGGGACACACACACAGTATCCCAAAGCTGGTCTTTTATTTTGGATAGATTTTCCAATAGTTCAATTATGGGGCCCCAGTGTAATGTTATGATATAATAGGGGAAAAAATACCAAAGACTATAGATGATTAAAATAGGAAGCATAAGGTACAGTCCAAAAGTCTTGATCCACCCTTTATGTCTTCACATCTTTACTTCCAAACAGCCAGACATTCTTGTAATCTTTAATGGTCTTGAACAATAGTTCTCCAGGTTTTTCCTGGATATTGGCTGCTCATTTTCAGTACAGTCCTTGTGGCTGACCATTTTCACAGCGATACGTTTTAGATGAGCTTGATTTGTTAAGCCACTTAACACAGACTCATGACTCAAAAAGGCACCTAAGTCAAGGGATGGAGCAGTGTTGTGTCGACACAGAACAGACAACTCAGCAAAAAATTAATTTGAAACGGTATCTTTAGGCACTTTGTTGCCAATCACTAAGACACTGAATGTGTTTCCACCTCTTTAGTTGCATCTACAGAAAATACCAAAGATAATGGCCACTAAGGGGCTAAGAGTTTCTTAGTTAATCTGGGAAACGCAGCCAATAACAGTTTGAAAGACAGAAAATGATATTCTTGCACAAATAGGGTGATTACTAAAGAGCCATTACCCAAAAACTTAGTCCCTCATGATATATTCTCTCTATTTAACAATTTAACGATATTAACTAGCTCTAATGATTCCTTCAGGTCTTTAACCTTTAAATCTTTGTTACACTGGATTCCTTTAAAAAAATCTATTTAAAAAGGTCGGTAATGTGGTTTCATTTCACTTCAGTTTTATGGAAATAAACATTTCTTAAACATAAGTCTCATGTTACTCTCTTGTTCGGTTGATTGGACTTGAATGATGGCTCATACCTCCCTTCAGTCAACGTTTTTCGATGTCACAAACTGGGGATTCGTAACCTTTTCCTAACATGCAAATGTTCGTGAAAATATATCGTTTTTGTTCATAACTGTAAGTTGGCTTGAAGATGAACTCACATCGAGCTTAATAAGCTTCAGCATAAGTTCGATCAGGAAAACCTTCCCCTCACACCTGTCCCCGTTATCTTGTGTTTGGGCTTTTGTTAATCTGCTTGGTCAACCCACCTCATTCTTTAATTACATCATTACAGCTCTGTTTCTTGACTGCTACTCACAAGTCAATCCCTCCGATGCCACTTCTTTAAAACTGTCCTCTGCCATTTCCCCCATTTCTAGCTTCCGCATAACCCGCCTCCACCCCATCCTCTCGTCTTCCTGATACTTGAGATGCCTCATCATAACTATTTGCCTATTTCTGCTCATCTACCACCAGCTTCTGGACTTCCAGTTGGGTTCTAGTTTCTGTTGAAGTTTTACTTCAAAGTACTTTCTTTCGATATAAAGGAGACACTGTAAGTTGCAGTCAGGAGCTTTTTGTTAATAATGTTATTGTTACTGTTTTACTTTCATAAAGCAAAGAAATATGTAATTAAGTTCATAATTGTTCATAATTGTGAAAGGCAATGTGTATGTTAGTCTTGCTTAACAAAAGAAACCCTGACATGCTATTTAAAATCCATCAGTTCAAAAAATCCATTAACTAAAATTTCATTAAATATCTTGGATAAAAACTGCAGAGGCAAAGTCATATAACGTAATTGAAGAGGATTAAGAAAATTTCCAGGCAACAAAAACTTAAATTAATTTGTAAAACACAGTTTAAACAAGTGCTGTTAACCAAAACTAAAAATGTGAAGGGAGCCAAAGCTCTGAAGGCACAACTTCTGTTGTTTTTTTTTCTTTTCGAGGCCGAAACATCTCCCTTAAGCCTGCTGTTTTGATGCCTCCTCAGTTAACCTTATTTCTCACCTTTATTTGATGAGTTTAATGTTTTTTTTTTAAATAGACCATATGGAAACATACAGCATGCCTAGAGAGATATCCGTTCCATAACCTATTGTCAGAAAACCCAACAGGTGGCATTTTTTTTAACAGATAAGAAACCATCTAGGACATGTGTGAAAAGTCATGTAAAACCATCATGCACATCAAAAACTGCTCGAGGAAGCGGAGAGCAGTTTCTTCCAGCATTTTACTTTAGAACTGAGCATATTTTTTTTCATTACCTGTTGATCTGTGTCATCATGCCTTTCACATGGAATCTGCTTCTTTAACTGTACTGTGACTGCAATATCAAACACCTAATTATGTATTTTATATAAAACGCAGCGCAACACACAAGATAAATCATTCCCACTGTCTTTGCACGAGAATTCAATATGTGGAGACTAAAACCAAGATCATTCTCAGCTGGTTCTTTGGGACTGAGGATTGAAAGTTACCTTCACTGCCTGCTGTAGATGTTGGATCTTCCCATGCCCTTTGTTTGACCCAGAGGGATGATATTTGAGAGTTCAAGGAGTGGCATGTCTGAGAGAAATCCCTGTGAAAATACATGTTTCCTGCACGGATTATATTTATGCAACAAATGTCAGACCTTGTGTTTCCCATGTCTAATGGTATCAAAGTTATTGTAATTTGAGATGGTAAGTCAGAGCATACTTACAGTATTAGAACATTAGGATATTGGTTATTACAGTTTCTGCCCAGACACTCTGCATGTAGAGTTTGACTTCTGACCAAGCGACAGTCTACAAAACCCAGAAGCCCACAGGGTTAAGTAAACAAAGCTTCAGGCGTACACATAGCTCTGCCTCCTTGACAACACACACACAAGCACTCACACAGAATACTGATACACTATTGCCACTAAGGTGAACCGGTAAGAGGGAAATGTTTATACAGAATAATGCTATAACAAAATACGAGTGATTTTTATTTCTAAAGTTAATATCTTATACAGAGTATTGTCATGCATCATGCTCTCCTCCCCTCAGTGCTCTCACGGCTACAACGTCTACCTCTCATGGGATTTTCCAGTAAACTATGAGAACCTGAAGGGATGGCATTATACTGTGCTCTGCAGGCATTGGTGGATGACAGTTTTCTCATTTAAGCTGTATGGATCACATATTAAATGTATAATTAAGTTAGCTAGCTCAGAATGAGCTGCTAGCTTTCGTGCCAACAGGTAAAACTCAAATAAATCTTATCCTTTTTTTCTTTTTTTGTTTGTTAGTTGCTGCTGTCAGTTTTTTAGAGCCTCTATGTGAGAAGTAACCATTGGTAACGTGTCTTTCCTTAAAGAAAAAGTGAGCTGTGTCCACTCTTGAAGCCTGGAGCGCAGCGCCCCCAATGAAAATTAGCATGTGCATCCAGGGTGTTGGGTTCCTATCGGTACCAATCAGACTAAGAACCAAAAAAGAAAACAACTACTTGAGGTTGCTGACTAAATACTTTATCACAATTTAAAGTCAAATTATTTTATTTTTAACCATGTGAAAAGGAGTTAACTAGGAACAGCTTGACCGTTAGCTTCAGTATAATGACTCATTTTACCTGACCTCTTAACCAGGTAAGTTACAATGTTCTTAATCTGAAAGCCAAATCGCTCATTAGCGTCACACGAGCTGCACAAGATGCGTATGATTCTGTTGGCTCCAACTATCAGCCAATAAGAACTCATGATTTTGCCATTATCTCACAAGCTTTATTTGTATATTGCACACTAGTTAACATGTTTACCTGAGGAATTGCAACTGATGAGATCATAAACCAAATACACAGCATTTTCATTCTAATAGTAGCTCACAATGCCAGAACATTCAATCTGATCTGGAAGACTGGGTAATAAAAGGTTCTCCTTAATACTTTAGATGCAACAACAATCTGTGATGCCAAAGCCTTTCCGAGCTCTAACTAAAGTGCCAGATGGATGGGCCAGCAGTGGGTTAAATCCCCTTTTAAGCACACCTCTGATGATGCTACAAAATTGTCACCTTACCTGCCACTCAGCCATCTTTTCCACTTCTGTTGTTTCTGGACTCTGCAAAATTTGGTTGTAGAGTACCATTTCTGCAGATTGGTATTCTCTACGTGTTGCTTTGGAGATAAGTCTGTGTTTTTCACAGACGTAATGACTGAGGACTCGATGCACTCTGTAATTTTCTCTGGCATTTCTCCAGTGGCTGTCATGTTTCTTTTGAACAGATGAGGAGGATGGATGAGGCTGTCAGTATGTGTGCCAGTCAATTTGAGCTTTCAAAAACACACATGCCAATCAAAAATGTACAGCACATAAGTAAAGTCTGGGAAACCAACCATACTGCAAATCATCAGAAGAGAATGAACTGAAATGCTGCAGTTCCAGTTATGATATATTTAATCTATGGGTCTTGAAAAAGGCATCCAGGCCACCTTAAGGTTTATAGCATGTTTATCTTTCCATTTCAGTTTTTCCATGTGCAAGCGCTATGGACCCAATGAATCTTATTACTACATATGATGAACATTCCTTACAATAAGCCTTTAAGCGGTAGGCTTAAGCATGGATATTCATGAGTGAAATTGTCTGCAATTTGGCTCCTAAACTGCAATTACCTTCCCATATGGACTCCGGTATCCTCTACAGTACAAAACAACTGTTTGTGTTTATCTTTTACAAGCTGCCTGGCACTAATTTGCACTTGTAGCATTTGATCCGACAACCTTTAGAGGAATAACGGAGAGCCAAAAAGTCTCTTTTGTGTTAGCCTTTGTTCCTTTACTCCTTCCAACAGCTAAAGCAGCCTTTTGGATTTTTTTGTAGGAGTATTGGATGCTAAAATAAATAATCAGTTTTATCCTGCTCAAAATACTTAAAGATTTTCGGCCTGTGGCTTAATCCTTTTTAATCCTTAAGGATTTTCTTAATAGTATGAAGATTAAACAACATATGAGTACATTTATTGAAATATATAATTTGTAAGTCATTAGTTCAATTTCTTCTGAAATGATCTTGATTTTTATGCCGGCCAGCTGAAAGGTAATTTTTACTGTTTCAGCAAAGGTCTGACCTCAAATATTGCACATTTATAGAGTCCTAAATCAAAGGTGACTACTCAGTGTGATTTAAGAAATAAGAAAGGCCAGAGACATTAACTTGTTGACAATAATAGCCGCAGGAGTCAATTATAAAATGAATGATGGCTGATTCTTAAATGGCTACTTCAGTTAATTCAGTTGATTAATTCATTCAGGGTCGTTAGCAACGCCCATGCAACCATGATGAGTCCATTTGTCAGCTCAGATAAATTGTTTTCTGTATAGTCTCGACAGTTAGGAATAGGATGGCTTTAAAGTGTAGAGCAAGAACAAAACAAAACAAACGCATGCAAGGTCCAAAATGTGATGTCTTCATATTGTTTTTCAGACACATCAAGACTACTAATGATTCAAGAGGCTGCTTGAGAAAAAAAACACCCCTCTGTGTCTATTCTGTGTTCTAGTCCTATTTCTGTGTCTATAACAAGAAAGAGAACAAAAAAAATTCAAAAGCTTGAACACAGCAGTCAAGCCTGAAGAGCAGATATTAAAATGGCTACAGAAAATGGTACAAACCAAATCAAGGACGACACCTAGTGGATGAACTTAGGAATGAGCAAGAGGCCCTGCGTGTGTCCTCCACACGAATCAACCACAATGACACTTTCTTTCTTAACTGCCAAACAAGATGTAAAAACACATAAACCACATCATGGCACCAAGGTATATGACAAAAGGGAGAAATGTCCATTTTAGCTTTATAAGTATGGCAAAGACTTTATATATTTACAGCATTCAACTCCAGTGCACCTGTTTTAGAAAAAAAACTGTACTATTAATAGTGGATAAACACAAAAAATGACATTTTAAATGAAAAAGTGTTTGCATACTTACCTGTGCATATGATCAAATGAATATAATAACCATACAGTCGCCTGACTTAGTCAAGATATTCTTGTAAATATACATTTTGACAGAATACAACGTTTTAGCTTTTTTTTAAAAAACAAAGAGTACATATATTTTACTCAGTGAGCTACCAATAATTCCAGGGCAAACGTGTTTGTTCTGTAACTGCTGGCTTTGGGCTGTGTTGTTGAAGCTTTTGCATTTGATAACTTGATGATCCAGTCCAACCTTTTCACAACATTTTTGGTGAAGACCCCAAGTGAGAGACGGTCATGCGTTTTTTTTGGGTAGTTTGGATTTGCTCTAACTCAATAATCTGTCGTTTCCTGTTTTTGTACATTGCTTCTTGTATCCAGCTTTTGGGATGATGGGAACACAGACACTCGTCTCACTTTTGTGATCAGACGAAAAGGTCGATACATAAATGGACACTAGGGGGCAGCCCTTCATAAATAGTGATGTCAAGCATGTCCAAACATCTAGGTTTTATTGTATTTGGAGAAGGGTGTGATGACAGATGGCCTTCAGCTGGAATTGAAGTATAAATAATATCTGAACACGTGTTAAAAGCTAGACAGGGTTTGCAATGCTAAAATAAAAAAAATTAATAAAATGGAATAGAATAAACACCAGTAACATCTGCATGCAGATCTACAGTTAAACCACTTCTGCAAGTGGGAAACAAGAATGAAAACAGCACGTTAACTGTAAAAGTTTTTTATTTTTATTTTTGAGCCCTTGAACGTATATAAAATATTTTGCATTCCAGGAGAATGATACATGTAAGCTTACAATTGATTTTCAAGTATAGCTGTAGAACCACCGGTTACAGTAAATTTCTTCATTCTTAAAAACAATCTCTCCACAACAAAATTAATGTTTGCCCCTGTAATCCTACAGAAAAGCTGTACATAGAAACCGAGTGAAGTCAGAGTGGGCTACTTTAGTACCTGAAGTTCTTGGCATTGCTCAAACAAACCAAAGCCAAATAAAAAGTCTGAGATGTCCACATCGCCTCGCAAAACTGTAGCATCTGCTGTGTATTCTATAGCCTTGAACAGCCTTTAAAATCGAGTAAAAGCAAATTGTTTAAACAACCATGACATGATCTATATAGTCTCAAAGATAAAGGAGTTGTAAACAATAGAAAAATACACTTTCCTTATGTACAAATTATGGGTCCTGCCCACAGTGAGGAAATAAGCCGTCTTATTAAGGCACTCACTGACAATAAGTTATAAAGACGGGGTTAGGAAATGTCTTAAATATTAAACTACTATAACTTAGCCAGTGTTTTTCATGTATGCACAGATATATACAAAAACTATCTGAGACACTTAGCATAGTGGTATATGAGGCACTTCTGGAAAATCTCAAAACATCACTACGGTTTCCCATCTGTATTACCTGACAAAGTAAATACTGAGGCCCCTATCGGAATGCTTTGTTACAATCAACTGGAACAGTCCGGGAGTGAGGGAGCCCAACTCGTGCATCTTCAGGGATGCTGACTGCTATCCCACCATGGACAGATTGAAGAGTCCAGAGGTCTACATGTGCCTCTTCATGTGGAGAGCCAGGTGGTCCGAGCGGGAGAAGGCGCGTTCACAGAGGTGACACTGAAAAGGTCTGTGTCCGGTGTGCTTTCTGAAGTGCCGAGTCAGCTCGTCCGATCTGGCAAACTTCCAGCCGCAGCCTTCCCAGTTGCAGTGGTAGGGCTTTTCACCTGAGATACAAACAAGATCATTTACTGTTATTTCGGTGGCATGAATCACACATTAGAGTAGCATCACTGTAGGTCACGGCCGCCATTTAAAAAGACACCAGTAGCGGAAATGTTCTCACCTGTGTGCGTCCTCATGTGCGCTTTAAGATGAGAGCTCTTGGTGTACGTTTTCCCACAGCCGGGGAACTCGCAGTTGTGCGTAGCGGCGCGTTTTCTGGTCCACGTCCTGCGGCCTCGCTTCTGCTTGACGCACCCCGCCTCATCGTGCGCGTAAAAGTCCAGCAGGGACGGAGACGAGGGAGGAGTGAGCATCATCCCCTGCATGGAAGCTGGATGTTGCTGCTGGTGAACGTGTACTGGCTCTCTGCGCATGCTGTACTGTCCTGGAAACTGCGCGTATTGCGTTTGATATGGCGCGTTCATGTACTGGTTTGGCAGGTGGTGCTGGTTGCGATGATGATGGGGGTTCATGGTTGAGTTCATTTGTGCCAAATGGCAGTCTGTGGGTCTCTGAGGCGCCGTCTGTTGAACTGGATGCGCACCGAACCTCTGCAACGCACCTGGAGCTGTAGTCTGGCGGTGCGTAAAAGCTGCTGTGCGCATTTGCTGTTTCTCATAAACGTGCTCCATAAAGTTCCCACCTCCAGCAGCCATCATACAAGACATGACCCCTGGCTCGGTTTTAATCTTGTAACCATGCGGGGATGGAGATGTGGCCACTTGTGGATGAGCAGGAGCTGATGAAAGTGTGACTGGATTTAAAGCTCGCAGTTCGGTGTACTCGCAGCCGTCTCTCCCCCTGCCCGGTGAGCTTTCCCCCGGGTAACTTATCTCAGGTGTGAGAAGCTCCTCCATCAGGCTGCGCACAGGGCTCGAGTCAGTAAAGTTCACGGTGCCATGGTAGCCCTGCGCGGCCATGTGAGACGAAGGGTGTTCGCTGCAATCTGGCACAGAACCGCCGCTACAGCTTTCAGGGGACTCTGGCAGAGAGTATGAGCACTGCTGCTGCTGCTGCTGCTGAGACGGTGACACGCTCCCGTTGCCGTGGCTGACATCAGTGCCGATAGTGTTTGACAAAATGAACTCGAGGTCCAGAAATTTCCCCAGCTCGTCTTCTTCTTTGGGGTGTAACGCAGAAGACTGAACGATGTTGAACTCCACTTCGATATGCGGGTTGTCTGCGCCACCTGTTGCGCCGCTACGTGCACACTCATCCATCTTGAGCAGCTGTAGAAGAGCGCGAATTGAAAACGTAATATTAGAAAAACAAACGAAAAACTAAACTAATCAAGAATGACGACTGCATTAAAAAAAAAAACAGAAAAGCACAACTTTCAAATCGATCCTGTACTTACATTATCCACCGCTTTTCCACTCGTAAACGATATTAAGGAAGGCATCATTGATTCAACCATGGCCATGCTGACAGTTTCTGTTGGGGGGGAAAAACAAAAAACAAATACCTAAAACTCCAAACCCGAAATGACGATGTTCTCTGAGTCCATAGAGTTTCTGTTTGGTAACGCTGACAGTTGAACTGCCTTCCAGGATTCAGGATGTGATCATCAACATTGTTGACGGAGTCTTTTATAGCTATTTTACAGAGACAGGGAGGTGTGGCCTCGCACACGCACAACCGCACCTCCCACGGCTGACCGTGAAAGGGAAAAAAAGTACGAAAGAAAGAAAGAAAGAAAGAAAGAAAGAAAGAAAGAAAGAAAGAAAGAAAAAGCGCCTTAAGCAGGTAAATTTGAGGTGCATTGAGTGAATTGAGAAACAAATTTACTTAAGAATGCGCGAAACTATCATTTCAAACATAATTCATATGTCAAAGGTGTCCGTCAGCTTGAGGGGAAAACTTTCATTAATATGAATGCTTTTGACAGGAGTGGGTCGTCGCCACAGCGGACCATCCACAGTCCCAGTGAAATGACTTTTCTCCAGAAAAAGGACCGCATTTAACAATTTAAATGTCTCCCACAGTTTCGTCTGAGCCACTCCGAACACAAAACGCATCGTCACTTCGACCCGAAATCATGCCTGCATGTTCAGCACAAACACAAAGGTGTGAAGCGGTCACTCAGGCCCATCGAGATAACTTGTTAGTCCGGGAGTAAACAAAAGACACGTTTCTTAATGACTCCCCCCAACAAATGCTAATGTACCCTGCAGTTATTCATATGGAAGTGTACAGGTGGATGAGAGTCGATAGTGAGAAACAGATAGAAGGCAGCTGAAGACTATAAAACTTTATCAAATATAAAATAACAGTTTCACAGCCTTGTACTAATATGGCCTATAGCAAGCCTATAGCAAGCCCATAACCCTATATTTCCCTATATAGAATAAGAGTATCATGTTCCAACAGCTAAATTTACGCTGACCAAATAAAAGTATTTTTTAATTAATTCAATTCAACACATCATGCTTAATTTGTAAATTGAGGCCTGTGGTTTGAAATGTGGGAATGCTGGTATCACTTCAATTCTTTAATGAGTTGGTTTAAAAGTGGTCATATCCAACAGTATCAACCTAAATCTTAAAACTCTCTCATCCCTTGTTACGGACGTTGGTAAAGCTCAACTTTACTACAAATGAACAGTTTTTAAGCAACATTGTCACAGCTTAACATAAAACTGACACATTTACCCAACCAAATATATCATTGATTCGATCAGTTTGGTTAGATTTTCACAGTAAATCCCACAAAGTGCAATAAAGCCAAACAATATCATGCACGCACTGCTCTGGCTCCATCTCCCTCTGCCGCTGCAGGTGTTGTGAAAGGCAGCGTCCAGCAGCTCTCTGCCTTTATACGCCGTTATTTTTGACCTGCTCTGCTTACGTAAAACGAATTCCGGTTCAGCCCACAAGCCAAGTGGAAATGGACTCTGTTTCCTGAGGAAAAACTTCACACTTGCTTCCTGTACTTTCACTCTGCAGTCACCCTCAAACACTAAGACGGATGCAGATGTACTCTTGGCCTTTTGTGCAGACTATGCCCCGTGATAAAGCAGAAAACTTTGTGTTCACTGTCAAGTCATTTTTATTGCAGACTTGTGTGGAAGAATCCACAGTTTCATGCCCGTTACCGATGCTCTGTTTAAATCAATTCTCCACTGAAACAGTCATAAGCAGCTGGTTTTTATCCCTCTATGTGGCTCATAACAGCAGCCTTTAATGAACTGATAATACAAGCAGCAGAAGGGAAATACCACTCATATGAGTGTTTCCACATCAGAGCAGCCATCATTCTCAAGCAACAAAGTCTTCTTAAGTGGAAGGAAAGCGGTCGGTATGGAGCATCTCAGTGCTGCACTTTCAACCATGGGCCTCTGTGTGGTGTGAGAGCAATACCAACATGCATTCAGTTGATAATACAACAATACTTTACTAAAACACTGATCCCTTCCTGGTTGGATTTAGGCAACAACATTAACTGGTTAAGATTAGGTCTGAAAAAAAAAACCAACACAATGCACAATTTTGATTTCAACAAAACAATGAAATCTAATGTAGGAACATCAAAAAGTTAACTCACAAAAACCTTACATTAGCTACCCTGCACAGACAACCATCATCAATCTTGTCTCATCAAAGGCCTTATCAAACTAAGCTCATGTAAAAACCAACTAGCAGAGAATAGAGGGACAGACACAGATAAAGAATCACCTTGGGCTCAGGTTTCTCTTTTGTCTTTTCCTAAACAGAAGGAAGTCTTCCAGCTGAAGTGTTTGCTAAACACAATTACTTAAGATTACAGTGGAGCAGACAGAAAGAACCAAAGCATCTCAACCTGGACACACTGAAATGTTAACTAAGCAAACATAGAAAAACCAGCCGTTTTATCTACAGTTGTTTGCGTCTGTAATTAAAAGCCTCACATTTGTTTCTTGGAGTGAATAGACCATATTGTAAAAATACCTGATTATTGCCTTTTCTTTATTCAGCAAAAGTCTTCGGCCAAAAACTTTTTTTGGCCAAAACAGAAAAATTAGCATATAATTACATTAGCGTGCTACATGTTGAAATTAATTAGTTTAATGGATAAATGCTTCAAACAAAGGTCATTCAGAAACAACTTTTTGTAATTTATCTAGAAATGACGATAAGTAGCTTTGGTTAACTTGAGGGACAACGGAAATGTTTTTGTGTAATTCATAACTGTTGAAACTTTTAGCTAGCTAAAAGAAAATGTTGGAGTTGGCAGAAAAGTGCTAAAAATAAAAAAAAGTCTTTTAAACACAGGAAATGCTGGCTGAATGATATAAAAACCCTACATCAAACCACTCTTAATAGTTTAGAGTAACGGAACGGCGCAGATTTAGAGCACACAGGTGTTATTAAAGGGCTAGTACTTGAGTTAATCTAACATAGCTGTGGGGATATATCAGACAGAGAGCTTAGGATATTTGCTTTCATGTTAATATCAGGTATCATCATACACCAGCAATATGGGCCTGGTGAAACTTGCTTCCTCTATTCAGATGAGTCCTTCTCTCACTTTGAAACCTACACATTCGTTCAAGTTTTAAGAATAGTTTCCTTTCTTTCCTTTAATGTGTGTTCCTGTTTAAATATTAGCCCTTCTCAGAACAGTCAAGAACAATCTACTTGGCAGAATATGGGGACACACGCAGACAAACACAAACACCAACAGCAATTATTCTCCCTGACCCAGAAAGAGAGGGGAAACCCAGTTCTAATCTTGGATAAATATGCTGCCGTGCATGACATGAAAAAGCAACAAAGTGATTAGAGAGCAAAAAAAGGAACGCGGACGACGGCAAGGAGACAGGCTAGTTACCTTCCAGAAAGATAACAACAGGAGGTGGGAAAGAGAGGAAATAAGAAAAAAAACAAGGAGAATGATGGGAAAGAAGAACAGTGATAGCATCAGCCCACAAGCCTGTCTGATCTTTAATTCTGTCTTTCCAGATGAGGTCAGAGTTAAATGCCTTGCTGGGTCAAATAGTCTCACTTTGAGCTTAGAAAAAGTAGTTGGTTCAATGGATTAATGCTTATTGAGATGTATTTTAAATCTGGGAAAGAACAGAGATATCTAAAATGTGCAAAAAGCAACAAGTTTAAATTAAATCACATGCAGGAGTCAGCATGATCCCATATGCTAATGAAGTCACTCCTGTCAAACAAAAGATGATTACCCTGCTATAGCGTTTAGCTATCGATGGTGTTAAAAGGTTTATTCAAGCTCATGGTGGTTAAATGGTTTAGTAGCATTCAGCACTAATGAAGCCATTAGCAGCGAGCTGTTGGCCTAATGAGATCAGGGTGAAACACACGAGCAGTGTTTGCCAGACTGTTGGCTGAATTACAAATATTTAGTGTGAGCAGGATCAATTGTAATTAGGAGGTTCAATCGTACGATGATCCACTGCAAAAACTATAACCATTTGTACATTTTCTTCACTATTATCTTATCAACACATATACTTGTTTGTGAATTTGTGAGAAAAAAACCCAAAACAACCTCTAATCATACAGTCAGCACACTAAATCTAAAATAAGTTTGTTTGTTTGTCTGTTTTAAGAGGGTCTGGGCCGGAATAACAAAATTACCAACTTAAATTTGAGCTGTTGTTATTTGAACCTGATCTTTATTCTAGCACTTTATGCAAGTGAACTTGGAAAACTGGTTTTGCTGCTCTCAGTTTCAGCTTCACAGCTTTGTGTTGGACTGCAGCAGCTGAGGGTCTAAACCCACTGACTGCTACCAACTCTCTGAGTACCTCAGGGGCTATTTAAATTTTCCACCTGTTAGGATATTTTTCTGTGTGTGTGTGTGAGTGAGTGCGCACTTCCATATGTTTGCCTGGGCTGTGTGCTGTTACAGAACCCCCCCCCCCCAAAAAAAAAACTGCCTTTCAACCACCAAAATATAAGGAGGAAACAATTAAAAAGAATGCTCCAAAGCATAGCAAAATGTTTGTAGGAAACACAAGAGGCCCGGTAAAAAAAACCCACAGGGACCTGACGCTGTTAGTACTCCGACTGTGTGGCAGAGATAGTGATCAATTGATGAGTCATTAAGGAGGGAATAATGTTAAGAAATGTGACGTGCAAAACAGAGACTGTATAGAGTTGCCGTGCTGCATAATATCTTCATATATGATCTGTTAAGAAACAATCCTTGTGCTCATGGGCAATAAGTGATAGCTCCTCAGCCACTTTGGCTGCCCCAATTAGCTCACCTTTCAGTGAATGTTACTTCCCCGATACTTTACCCCGTTGCATTACAAAGGGGTAAAATCATATCCATTGTTGTGCTTTTGTAAAATGCATAAAGAAAACATATAATGTGTGATATTTTTAGTAATCATTTGACATATAATGGTGCTCATTTTTGCATACGAGCGTATCGGCTTACATAATCATGTCTTGCTGCAGGTTTTGTCCTCAGATCAAAATAAGAGCAAACTCTTATGTCACTGTGAGAGCAAACATCTCGGTACTTGATGCGTGGGGAACACTGTAAGCCAAGTACATAGATCATATCAGGGTCGCAAGCCTTTAATTTCACTGACATTGATTCATCCAGCCTATTCAACCTTAAGAAAGTCAAAAGCATAGCAATCAAGAGAAATTCAAATATAGGTGATGGATGTCAAATGACGTATTGTTTTCTGAAACATCTCGTGTCTTTGCCTTCTGTCAGTGCACGATTTGGGTGAGCGAGAGGCCAAAGGGTGATGTATCGAGTACAACACAGTGTATTCAGTGTCAGTGCGGTGTCTCATGGGAAGGTGCTGAGTTTGTGTGTCAGTGGGGCCACCCATGCTGACCATAAATCTATAAGGAGACAGTTTTGTCCCTGCAGGAATTTTTCTGAGGTTTATTGTTGCAGAATTTTGATAAGAAATGACCTATTCTGTGTTTGTTGTCATAAGCTACACCTGTCAATGGTACTGTTGGTCCACCACTTTGACTGAGGATAAGGCTAGATTAACATTACCTGGATAATGTGACTCATATCCAAATTTGTTTTGACTCATATCAGATTTTTTTTTTTCAGGGCTGCGTTCGCATAGAACTCTGACCGTCAATTCATTTATTGTGTATCACTTCAGCATGTGTTCCTAAATCAGATATATATCCAATATGCGGCTATGCAACATGAGTGAGGGAGGGAATCAAATCGGACTCCATGAAGCTTTTTGCAACTATGCACGCCTGCAGTGCAAAAGCTAGCCATCAAGCTTTTCCTGCCGCTCTGAATTATTTTTTTCTGTTTGGTTGGACAAATGTTTGGAGTCCCCCGCCTTTCGCCCGATGACTGCTGGGATAGGCTCCAGCCCACCCGCTACCCGACCGACGGATTGACGGTATAGAAAATGGATGGATGGATGGATGTTTGGAGTCCTCTACAGTTAAATGTTAAATCCACAAATCAGCTGTGATAGCTTCCATTTCACAATTGTCAGTGCGTCTCAATCTGATTTCCCTAATGGTCTTACAAAACATTACATTTTGTTGTTTTTGTTGTTGATACAAATGATGAATGCAAAGAGGTATCTAGTGCATATGTCTGGAGCGTTCACATGAAAGCCACATGCAAAACACTCGTAGTTACAACTCTGAAATATTCAATCTGATCTGTGTTGAATGGGAATTGAACAAAAAACACACAGTGAGGCCTGTAATCAAATAACAGTGTTTGAACACCCTTGGACATACATTTTTGAGCTAGATTGTTTTCTTCTCTTTTCTTTTAACCGAACTCTGACGTTTTTGATGCTTAAAAACTTTTGTTTTATTAGATTAAACCAAAGTAAAACAACACAATAATTAAAGTAACAACATGAAAAAACTAAATTAACTTTTTTTCTGCTGTTATAATTCAAATAGGCTAAAGAATACCTGCTTCATCGAAACAGGATTACTTCCCAGCATACCCAAGCTTGAGTCACTGGATTGAACGTTTAGCATTAAATCTGCTCCATCACCATCTTCTCCTTCCCTGATATGCGTGTTTTCAAAGTCTTTATACTCCGAGTTGATCAACAGCGTGTCCACCATTACAACTGCAGTGGTGTGTCCTCCACAACAAATCTGCTAACTACGGCAGTTTCCGTCGCACCGGCATATCATTTTAACACATTACATGCCACCACCACATAAGGCACATGTTAAAGGTTGAGCTTATTTCAAATATATCTGTGAGATCAGGTTCTTTTGTACACACACTCATTAACACCGGTGGATGAGCTATGATGCGTTTTTTTTTGGGAATCTATAATTCCTGTATTTACATGTTGGGAAAGAATTCAAATAATGGCACGGAGGACTTTAGAGTTACAATGGTCATCTCACATAAAAGGTCAATTATTGTTAAAATTTTACTTGTTATCTAAAGCCAAATCCATACGATGTGATCTTCATAATATTACAAAGTATCATCACCTGAAAAGGAAACGTTTGGTATCTGATATAATCAACTCAGAGTAACTGTGTTGACTCATCAGAAATAGGCAGTGGTTCAACTGAAACCAAATCTCCAGATTCAGTTGAATCACCAGATGTTGTAAGCTAAATGTGTGCTTGCTGGTTGTTTAAATGCTGACTGCATTGATATTTGTGACTCCCAGCTACTTTTCCATTGTTTTAAAAAGATTAGCAACCTGATAGGTTGCTAGTGGATATTCTTTTAATGTAAATATTGACCGTTTGCCTGTATGAACAAATGACATATGGGCATGTTTTGGAGACCACATTTGAGATGTCATGATTTGTTTTTAATTTAGGGTTTTGGTTAGATGGCAAGTTTGATGGAGAATGGTGGCTCAACGTTTATTCATCAACATCCTCCTAACTGATTATGCTGGAATGTCAATTTTTTTTTCTATGACATACTTACAAGCAATGGGCTTAATCATCACAATCAAAGTGATTTTACCGTAATGCTTCATGACTAAGATGAGTATGAAAAATAACAGGTGATAGCTTCTCAGAGACACTGTGATGGCAGAGGTGTAGCAACAATGGACACGTCATGGGAAGATGTTGTTGAAGGCAAAGCTGCACTAGCAAACCTTGTTTTGTTTTTTTGTTTTTTTTTTCAAAATAACAAAGAAAGACATAAATTACTGCTAATAAAAACCTTTTAGAAAAGAGGCAAAATGAATCTGACATAGAAGTGAGAGGGTGGCACAAACCTTCATCTGTCTTTCATCCCTCTCAGACCTGACATCTGAGTCCTACGAAAACCAGAAGACAGGAACAAGAGCAAATAATTATTTTTCCCAGGTAGCTGCAGCAATTGGTGGAGGCTGAAGGATGAAGGGGCATGTGTGTGTTTGTGTGTGTGTGTGAGTCCCCCAACACGGCATGTCCTTTTGACCTTGCGGCACTGCAGACAAACACAGAGAGACGGTTTTGTGTCCCCAGACAAGAGGTCTGCTTTCACCTGAGCAGGCATGGCCAATTACACTCTCCAATCCCCCCCCCCCCACAGCAGAGACAAAGGGGAGCTGAGCGGGATGATTGAATGGGACCGGGCTGGGAGCCTCTTCGTTCATGGAGGAGGGGTGAGGAGTGAATTAGGTGGTCAAGAGAGATGGACAAATTCTTCATTCAAGTGCTGCAGTTTTGACAAAAAAACAACAAAAAAACGCTTGTTTGGTTTACCAAGTCTTTTTAATCCATGTCCAAGCAGCAGCGACATGAATGAATTGTTTTACTGGTGCGGTTCACAGCCTGAATAAAGCATTCCAGTGAGTTGGACAGCATTTTTCTGGGCCTTCACACGCGTGAACAGGTTCAGGCATGGCCAAAAGCAGAATTTCTCAGAAGTTATACTCATAAGTTCAGTTTTCAAGAGGCTTGGGGGGGTGTGAATATTTGTCACGAAACTTAAAAATGCATGCATGTGCTCACTTATGCACACGCATGCATCCTCATTAAACAGATTTGAACCTCGAACGTGTACATCTGTTAACATGGTGGCACTATCTGGCAGATGGAAATAAAAACCATGTCTTGCAAAATCTTTAGTTTCATGCATGTGAGATTGTGTACATTTCCTTTAAATTAAACCCAAACCTATTAAGGCCATCAATATATAGCAAATTCATCTCTCCTAAGATTCAGTTTAATATACATATATATATATATATTATAATATATCATATACAAACACATACTAACAGTGGCCACAGACACGAGTAAGCTTCATCTCGAAATCTTTTACAAGATAGATTCACTTGCTTTGAATATATATATTATATATATATATATATAATACCATTCTTTGCACTCTCAGTAACAAAATACGGTTTTACTAATTCTGTTGATCAGAGTGTTTTGCGACTTCCAGATCCATATTTTTCCAAAGTACCAGTTTCCAGTCTCATTTCCTCTGCCCCTTTTTCCTTCTTGTGAGGGAAAGCATTCAGAACTTATTCCCTGGTGTCTGTTCTGGGCTGTCAGTGTGCATCGTGGTGTACAGTACATTAAATCTGCCAGGCCTTTGAAATAGCTGTCACAAAGATAAGGTTGCTGTTATTGAAGCCATTATGAGATTAAAGACCTGAACAGCCGCAGGGCCTCCTTCAAAGAGGGAAAGAACACCATGTTAACTTCTCCAGGCAAAGACCCAACTGAGAACACGTGCAATCACACACACAAATCTGGATTTTCATGCACTGCCTGACATTCTTGCCACACTGCAAAAGCAAAAGACACAGTGTTGCCAAATTAGCAAGTTACTGTCCTACAAGAACTTGTAAAATGTAAATGGTTGTTCACTCTCTAATACATAGTAGTTTCACAGCCTAGAAACTGTGAGACGATGTGTCGGGAACAACGACCAATGAGCATAAAACGTTGTATTGACAATGTCTACGTTTCGAACCCTAAGCATTTTTTCTCAACATGTGAACCTAACCGTGTGTATTAATTCCAATCCTAACCATGTACTTTTTACCGCCAGCCAAGCAGAAGTAGTCAAACCATAAGAGAACTCATAAGAACTCCACACAACCCAAATAAAATAAAAAACCTGAATAACACTTGAAAGTACAATGACATTGAGATTTCTCTTTAAAAGATCGTAGTTAAATATTGTTTTAAGAAGTTTTTTAAAAAGTCCTTTGCTTGTGATATTTTGTTGTGAAGGCTTTGGACTTTTGTGGCACCACCATTCTTGCAAATTCAGTCAGTGAGTCCTGGACGAGAGCATGCACATTTAATCATTTCTCCCAGGGTTTTCCTTTTATTAGGAACATGTCTGTACTTGAGTCTGCATATTATATATGGCAAAAAAGAAGGAGGCAGCAATTACAACAAGAAGAACAGGACCTGCTGCTGGCTCAGAGCCTCAGTGTCTATTTAATTAACTATTTGTGCTTTCTTTCCCAGTTTCCTTCCCTCTGTTTGGTATTTCCCCTCCAAAAGCCTGTGTGCTTCTCTTGTGCCTGATGTGTCAGTGCGCTACAAATGGAATGGCACGTGCTTTCCAACAGTCCCTTCTGAAAAAAACATCCATGGTGTTTTACTCAAGGGTACACACGAGGAATCAATTCAACAATCATTTTATTTATTACGAAAGTGGAATTACATTGCTGTGGTATTAATTATTGAAGAAAAACTAGTAGAAATGGAATAAAAAAAGATTTAAATGAATTGAAAGTCAGTTGACTAACTTTTTTTAAAGTCGAATAGTAGCAGAGAGAGGTGTGGCTGAATACTTCCGAGATCACCTTGAATAAACTGGGAAGTTGTTCTCTGTAGCTCCGTAGCTTAGCAACAACTTGGCTGAGCTGTCACCCACAGCGTTGGTCACATAACATCGCTTAACTCCTCTGGTAGACGGCACTGACATGAACTCAGAGCCAACAGTTAAATATCTGGGAAGCAGAGTCTCTCCTTTAAAGTAACATGTCCAGCAATACACTATATGTTGTTAACAAGCACCTTCATCTGTTACTATAATATCCGTTATATTCTCTGTATTCAGTCTCTGTCTGCCCATGTAGTCTGAAAGCTGAGCAGGTAGGTGTAAGAGCTGTTCCTGCAGCCCGCGTCCAGGCCCAGACCCCAAGCTTGGCCATTTTGTCTTCCAGTGATCTTACATTTTCCATGATGATCAGGGAAAGAAACGGCTCAAACTTCCTCCTCCTTTCTCTCTGTTTTGTTCCTGCCCTACATCCTAAATGTCTCTTCTTCAACTTGTCTGTACTTGGGGTCTTATTGCAGGCATTACTTGGGCTTTGGAAGGCTCAATCAGCTTCTCCCACATACAAACAACTTTGCAATTGGCATGGATACGCATCATAACAGATGAAAAAAATTGCCAGCAGAAATCATTTTGGCAGCATACAAATCAGGACAGAAAGATGTTTGACAAAAAAAAAGGAAGAAATTTGAAGACAACAGTTTGACCAGAGTGACTCAAAGTGCCATCAATATGACACACAATGAGGAAAATATGCGCAATGAAAAAATTCAATGAATGCAGACGGCAACAGAGAGAAAATCATTTTGACAAGAATCTCATGTGAAGGACACCTTGGTCCTTAAAGAAACATTTGTGCCTAATCTTCCCTTTAAAATTTACACAACATGAGAGCTTGAATTTGATGCAATAAATGCTGCACAGGATAGGTCTTAAAAACAGAATATCTCCTAAGATTTTTATCTGCACTGTCATGAAGAGAAAGCCATGTAGCTGCTCAATGAAAAGGAGACTGACTGTGTGGACTCATCTTTGGGCCACTTAGCTCATTTATCTGTTTGTTTTTCTCAGAAAAGCTCGTGTTTATGGTCTTAATTTGTCATTATACATAGTTAATAGTGTAATTTTCAACAGAGTACGGCACTGACAGGCTAATTCCTTTCTACCTGTTTAAACGTCTCCGAAAACCACCAGGTGGTCTTTGGGTGTTTTGCACAGGGCTTAGCTCCCATACATTCATCTTTGGGCTTTTCAAATCAGGCTGACAAGCTTTCTCCCCACTAATTTGTCATCATATGTGCTCACTTACTTTGCTTAACTACCTGCCTCCACTCTCCTGTCACATTTGGGGGGCTAATGGGGTCCACTTGAGATAACTGTTGTTTGACCAAGCCTGTCTCGAACCTTTCTCTCAACATGCAGAGTATTAAAAACAAACTTACACAAAGAGAAAATCGACACAGCGTGATCTCATTTGGTTTTGTTTCTTATAAATCTATGACTCAAATGTCAGCTATTTCATAATTTTCCTTGTTCCTGTGTTATTTCTTGTATATTCATGATTTTTATCTCTAAGAATCCCCTTTTGTTTGTAAACTTCTTCATTCATTCTTTGATTTCTGGATATTTCACAACCAATTCCAGCTCAGCAATGTCTTTTATTAGCTTTTTTCTTTTCTAAATTTAGAATGATCGCAATAGGTCATCGCGTAATTATGATGAGTTTCGTTTGATAGTAAACGACATGCCACAGAGCTCAGAAAACAATGATTGATTGAAGATTCTGTTGGTGAGAAGGGCTTCAACTTCTCAGCACATGATTGTCTGTCGTGTTTTCTAAGAATCCTGCGAGCTGATCTGTGTTATCACCTCCTCCCTATCGCATACACAGAGGACTGGACAGTTCCTCGCATCTCTTATCAGACTCTGGCCTCTGGTATTTCCGTTAGAGAAGGCGCTATCTCACCTTGCCCTCTATACTGTCCAGTCTGTCCACTGCAGATTAGTGGAAACGACATTTAGACAAACCTACTTCTTCAAGAAATGCTCGTCTTGCTATACGGTAGCACAAGCTCCAGTTTTGTGTCTCCTTTTCTTCAGCTCTTTTACTTTCACACGCCTCATATTTGTTTTTCTCTTTTATTCTCCTGATCTCTGCCTCGAGTTGTTGTTTTAAAACAAATAGTCATTTTGTCTTTGTCCATTTGAAAAGACAAATCTGTGGGCAAAGAAAATTTTGAAACTGCCTCACAGAACTTAATATTCTGTTAAGGTAACAAGATTTCGGAGAGAATACCAGATATTTCACCCACATGGACATCAATGACTGCATTGAGCAGAAAAAGAAAGATTTTGCTCCCTACTTTTGGTTTAAAAAAAGATGAGGAGTCACCATTTGTTTCACCTTATTGCTCCAGAACAGCAAAGTGCCAAAACTACTGCTTTTGCAGAGGTGATCACACAGGCTGATGATCGTGAAAACGACCTTCCTACTTACCCTCTTACTTCCTATAGTAGACGTACAGGTGGATTTAGTTTTTCACAAATTGGCTTAGTTTCTTGGATTTTTTTCTTTTTTCGAATAAATAATGTCACAGTGTAACATGTCATGTGTTGTTGTTCACCAGAGGTCATTTCTACATAGCTTTAAAATCTGGTAAGAAACATCACTTTTTTGAAAAAATGGTGTCCTGATATGTAAAATCTTCGTTTTGAAAGAGGATATTTGTTCTTTTTACATGACTGCATAAGCCTATAAGAAGGAGAAAAAAAACAGCATTTATCAAAGTCTGTCCTGCATGCAGCCTCATATTGAAATGGAAAACAACACAGGCCAAGGTTAAATTTAGGGAGGAGGAGAAAAATGCATCACTAAGTGAAAGTGTGACAGAGAGTGAAATGGCTTAGAGTGGTTTGGATGGTTCAAATGTCCAGATTTACCCCCCATTTCTGATGAGTTCAGCTGTCAACAACTGACAAAGCAATTCATTTTATACTTCTGCAAATGTGACCCAAGGTGAATATTTAGTGTCTTATGTGCTCACATTGATTTCACATTCTGAAATTTAACTTAAGAGTTGAAAAAATACCTCTTACACTCTTAACACACTGCATGCAACCAAAAATTGACTTACTTGTGGCTAGTTGGCATAATTATGACATCAATATCACAAATTTATGACTGAGGTGAGGACAAAGCAGCTGATGAACTGACTTTTATCCTTTTCCCTCACATTGGTTGGTAAGTTCATGGTTATGTAACAGCTTTATGTGCTAACGATATTTTGAAAGCGTACCCAATCACTATGAAGTAAACTGCAGAGTGATTACTCTTTTTAATCCTGTATCTGCTTTGACAGACATAATTGTTTTGGCTGCACTCATTCTTCCTTGAATCAGTATGTTCTGGGTGTCTCTGGATAATTACACCGCACTTTGATGTGTTTGCACTCTTGGCTGCATCGAGATGACTCAGATGAAAAAAATCCTTCTGTACAAAATGATACAAATCTCTTAATAATGCTTAAGATTATTTGTTAAAAATGGGTTTTGGCATTGCTCCATTTTGATGTCCATCATTTTTTTTGCTTGATGCATAATTAACCACAACACAAGATTTTAGCAGAATCCTTTTGTCTGATGTGCAAATACCTTATTGGTCTGTATATGATAGTAATAGCAGTTTTTCACTATAAACTTGTTCTATGGCTGCTTTTGGTTTATACACCGTTGTACCATTTGATGTGGCATCCTCAAATGTACAGTAAAAATCATATAAATCCCATCAGTGAATCATGTTATGTTTCGTTATGTTGTAGTATGCTGGAGTCTAATTTGACTTTTTTTTCTCCACATTTTAGGAGTTCTAAATTCAATTCAGAGTCTTCAGTAGACACAAAGAGACGTAAGAGGTTGGCAAGATAATATAAAAAGACAAACAAAGGTGAAAAAAATAAATAAAAATCAGTTACTCACTCCACTTCCCTCTGACACGACATAGGTCACGGCCTCAATATAATTAATTAGGTAAAAGTAGGATTGTTTTGCTTAATGTTATATGGTGATTTTGCCTGAAGTGTCACATATGACTCCGCTATCCTCGGACTTGGTTAGTTGTTTCTAAAGTTACACTACAGATGTTCTCTTTCAGACTCTCACAAAGCTCCAGCAGCAGCAGGCATGTACGGTCCGGCTCCAGAGAGCAGTTTCAGTTGCTGCGTTTTAAATTTTTTTTTTCATTCTATTTTGTTTTACTCCATTCTATTGGTTTGGCGCCAGTGGTTTACTGATAGCATCATTCACTGCAGCCACATAAAGAGAAAAAACCGCCAGTCAATTATACTATTACTAACGATGAAGCACTGGGTAAACATGTTATGCTGATGCGCACACACACGCACGCACACAAATGCACACACACACACACACAAGCACATCACTGTAGGGACACACAAACACACACAGCAGATGGCACAGATATTCAAAAGCTTACATGCTCGTCTATGCATCATTTGTACAAGGTATTTTAAGCAACCGTCAGTTTTAGAGACATTTCGTTGATATTTCTGAAATAAGACTGTGTGTGGTGCAAAATAAATGTACTATCACGGTGTTTACTGTATGTAACAGACATTTTATGTTCAGTAGAATCTCCCTAAGAGACAGACAAAAATAAAAAGGCAAAGAAAATCTGCATAATTTTCTGTTCTTGCTTCATATTTATTCTCCAACAATATGTTCATTTGTTTAGTCATCTATTCAGATTTTCTTCCAAGAAGGGAATTCTACCTGGAACAGATGTTTTATGTTGATGTTTATGCATTTTGGCAGACGCTTTTATCATAAGCAACTTACAAATGAGGATGTAACTATGCAGCTAACATCAAAGCTAACAATAAGCTACATAGAAGGAAAACCATCAGTCAGGCTCCATCAGAGGTGACAGGGGTGACAGTGTAGAAATAGAGTGCAGGCATAGAGGGAAGTACAGACAGAGAAAGTGCAGCAGAGGGGGTAGGGACGTACAGGTTAAGTGCTAGGGTAAGAGATGTCTGAAGAACTGGGTCTTCAAGAGTTTCTTGAAAATAGACAGGGTTCTGTTCTTGTAGCGCTCAGTAGGTCATTCCACCATCATGGAATGATGAGTCTGGATTGTCTTGAGCGTGGTGCAGGCACTGCTAGATGACAATCCTTTGACGACCAGAGTGACTGAGTCGTGACATAAGCCTTTGCGAGTGCATTCAAGTAGATGGGAGCCATTCCATTAAGCACTTTGTAGGCTAACATCAGTGACTTAAATTTGATGCGGGCAGCTAAGGGTAGCCAGTGGAGCTCAACGAACAGAGGAGTGACGCATGCTTTTTTAGGCTGATTGAAGACAACACGCGCCACCTCATTCTGGACCATCTGCAGAAGTTTTAAAGCACAGACTGGGAGACCAGTTAGGAGGGTGTTGTAGTAGTCAAGGTGGGAGATGACCATAGACTGCACCAGGAGCTGGGTGGCGTGTTGGGTTAGGTATGGCCTGATCTTTCTTGATGTTTGGTTGGTTTGGCTGGGAAGACAAGCAGTTCAGTTTTAGAGAAGTTTAGTTGGAGGTGATGGGCTTTCATCCATGTCCATATGTCAGAAAGACAGTCTGAGATTTGTGCTGAGACTGTGTGGTCGTCAGGTGGGAAAAACAGATAGAGTTGGGTATTGTCAACATCGCAGTAGTATTGTGAAGCCATGTGATCTGATGATCTGGCCCAGTGAGGTGGTGTATATGGCAAAGAGAAGAAGTCCCAGTACTGAATCTTGGGGGACCCCTGTGGCAAGATGGCGTGCTGCAGAGGTGTAACCAAGTCAGGATACTTTGAATGACCAACCAGTGAGGTATGATTCAAACCAGGAGTGTGCTCTCCATGTGATGCCCATGCTATAGAGGATGGACAAAAGGATGCCGTGGTTGACAGTGTCCAATGCAGCCGATAAGTCGAGCAGGATAAGTACTGAGAACTTAGCTGTCGCTCTGGCTTCTTTTAAGGCTTCTGTCACAGCCAACAGAGCTGTTTCAGTGGAGTGGCCACTTTTAAACCCAGATTGGTTTGGGCCAAGGAGGTTGTTATGTGAGAGGTAATCAGTGACCTGCTTAAAGACCGTCCTTTCAATGGACTTAGACAGAAATGGGAGGAGATGTTACCTGCCAGTAGTTCTCCACATTAGACGGAGGGAAGGAAGGTTTCTTGAGCAGTGGTGTAACCCGAGCTTGCTTGAATGTGGTAAGAAACGTACCCGATGTCAGTGAAGCATTAATCACATGCGTGACTGCTGCAGTTACCATAAGAGCTATTGATTGGAATAGATTAGTAGGAACAGGGTCCAGCGGGTATGAAGTAGGACGAGTAGAAGTTTAGACACACAGCTCTCAGTGAGAGGTGTGAATGAAGAAACTTCTGCATGCAAATTTTGTGGTACAAGTTTCAGTAAACTGTTTGCTTATAGCTGCCACTTTGTCAGTTAAAAAATGAGGCAAAGGTGTCTGCTGTCAGATTGCTAGCAGGTGGTGGAGGTAGAGTAGAGTTTTGAAGGTGGAAAATAGTTTCCGGGTGTCAGTAGTACTGTGAATCTTGTCAATGTTGAAAGCCTTTTTGCATCAGTGACACTGGATGAGAATGATGACAGTAGTGCCAGGAATTTTGTTAGATCTGCAGGTTCTTTTGATTTGTGCTATTTCCTTGCCACAGCTCTGAGGTTGGTGAGCAAGCAATCAGAGGGTATCATTAAGCCAATGGTGGATAGAGGACACATACTATCTAGACAAGAGCTCAGTGTAGAGCAGAGGGTCTCCGTGGCCTCATTAACCTCAAGAGAGGAGAATGTGTTGGAGGTCGGAAGAGTGGAGACAACAAGGGAGGAGAAGGGGTTGGTAGAAGGAAACCATAAGGGTGGAAGCAGTGGGTCTTCCCAGGAGACTCACTCTGAAGTGAATAAAGTGAGATCTAGCTCTTTGCAAGCTTTGGGAGTTGGAGGACTGCAGACCAGTTGTTGCTCAAGTGCATGAGTGTCAGAAAATCTGAAGAGTCAGAACTGTCAAGGAGGTTATTCATATCACCAAGGATCATTATGAGACAGTCATGCTCGAGTTGTCCTGGTGGGTGATATACGACAACCATGAAGACGTTGACCGGTGCAGTCACCAAGCTATGGGTAGCAGTTGGTTGTATTTCCATTAGTTGGAAATTTGCAGACCTGTTCCACCACCTCTCCCAGATGTATGAGATGTGTGGGAGAATGTGTGGTTGGGTGATTCATGCAAATTACTTTCAACACAGTTTAAACATGTTGAAATAAAACAAAACAGTGCAGACTATGCCACCCACCCTCCCTCCCTCCTTTATTCAGATTCACTGCAGTTTGCAGCATTCTACCTCCTCTGTGTCCTTATGTTTGTCTTTGAGCAGAAGTCATTCAAGTGACACGGGAATTTTTGTTGTTGGTAAATGTCCAAAAAAGAATAATAAGAGGAGCACAACTTTTCTCGTCAAAGCATCTCCACAGAATACAGAACCAATGTTATTTAATTCCCAAGAAATAGACAGAATTCCTCTGGTGTACAGTTTCTTTGTTTGGCTGATTGTATTTCTGTAAATATGACCTCAGGTTTATGAAATTGCAAAAAGCAGCTCAGCTTTACAAAAAAAAAAACGTGCTCACACTGTCAGATTGTCAATTAAAATAGACATGCACTCTGGTGAGTGATGTAATGACTTAGATTTTGTCACTGTGATGCAATCCCATCCCTTTCTTGTTCAGTCCTACCCAATAACACAGCAGAACGTATAATAGCTATGCTGGTCCAAGGTTTTGAATGTTACAGTTTCACAGTAAAGTCATAATAACTCAGTTGGTTTCTTTACTCATTTCCTGAGGCACTTTCGTCATGCTACAGGCGACACATCGACTTGGGTCACTATATGAGGAAACTTATCACTGTTGAGTTGGACAAAAACACCTAAAAGGTTGATGGAGAGGTTTGGCAGTTGGCGTTAATTCATGGTTTTATGAGAGATTCCATGTTTAAAACTGGTTACAGTTAGGATAGGAAAGTTCATGGTTGTTCCCAGATGATGTAAAACAACTTCCCACTGATACGATGCCATCTCACAATTTCTAACTCTGGAAAGTGGCACTACTGTGTTTTGCACTTGTGGACAAACATTCCTGTCACATGCATTGCGGTGAGGCTGGGTTATGGACACAAACACACACAGATCATTGAGTGGCTCATTTTATTGGAATATAAACTACAACAGCTTCCTTTGTTCATGTTTCTGTCGCACTGTGATGATCTGTTGGATTATAATTGCAAAGCTGAAGCATTTTAACTCAATTGTTTGTACGTGAATTAATCTTGTTAAATTCTTTTTTTCACTTGATCTCCTGCTCACTGAAATTTCAAAAAGAATGAAAAGTGTTTATAATTAATAATGTTTATAATTTAAGTATTGCCATCAAGATAGTCTCTGGCCATTGGCTGCTGGTTGTGTTTCCTGGATGTCCAAACCTGACTCTGACCCTGAGTTTTTGTATGGTTAGAATAAACTGGAAAGTTATTATTTTTGCACATTAGAAAAACAGAATCCAGCCATAAGCAGCATTGTGAAACAACTGGTCCAAGCAGGAATCAAACCCACATCCTAATGAGCTGATCAGCCATTAAGGTAAAAAAAAAGAAAGCCACCACAGGGTCATACAACAGCTGTGTTAGGTGGGGATATTACAATTACAGCAATAAGTGTTTTTATTTAATCAACTTACATAAATCTGCTCCGTTTATGGTGTTCTAGAAAGTTCTTGGCAGCCTTCATATGCATTTTGTACTTACATAATCATTGCAATATGCCAATACAATTCTTACAAGGTACAGGACAAGGTACAGGACAGGGTACACAATGAAGCACATTTGTGTTGTGTAACATACTGATGCTGGTTCCACATCCTGCTCAGTGGGTAGCATCAACCTTCTCTACGTGATCTGCCTTCTGGTCTAAGCCCTTATCCGACCTGCTGGAACCTCACAAAGGTGCAAAATGTTGACTGGGAAAAGGTTTCTCTGATTGTATTTTTGTTCAATCTATGTCCACGTGACTGGAAAAAAACAGTTAAAAGTTAAAAGCATGTCCATGGATGCCTTTTACCATGGAAAAATAAAGTTTTTTTAACAATAAAAGTATCGTGACTCATGTTTCAAATTTTTCTCCTTCCTTCAGCTGACTCGTAGGTTGTGTTCATTTTTAACCCCTATACAGCCTGTTGGCTTACATGTGAGTGTCAGTTTTGCACTCATGCATGATAGGAGGAGCTCACATTCACAAAAACTACATATAAAGGGAGACAAAGATAAACAGTAACGCAAGGCTTTGGGAACTGAGAATGTCACAGAATACATTCCTGCGCCACGACAAGTGAGACAAATGCAGTTTTTACTTGTTCATAGTAAATAACACCAGTAACCACATCATATTTGCCATGTGCAGATATTGAAGAAAATGTTGGTCATTTTGATGGCAAATGATGTCTGATGAAAGGGTCTTTTGGACCATCACAGGGAAGCAATAGGGACAAAGGAAGGGGATAGGACTTCTGGATTCTGCATCTAGAGGTGGACATAGCTCGGGGAATCACGATGAAGACCAAACTAGCGCTGAAAGGAGTGGGAACACTGGACTCACATTGGTGGCATGGCAAGAGACAAGGCTTCGGGGTGAATGCTACTTTTGATGCTCGATACATAAAAAGACACCATATTGCTTCTGTGTTCTCCTCGTTTGATATGTTGATAATAAAGAAATTATACTAATAATGCGTGACACTAAAAATACATTTCAAATTAAAGGCTTGAGTTGCAGCTCATGCATGAGCACCATAACAACCTAGGGATGAAAAAGATTAGAAAAAAATGGATTTAGTGCTAAACTAAAAAAAAGTTGTTTTCCTGTCCTTCCTGTGAAAAGGTCAAACACATACTGAGGTAGCGTAAAGTGTTGCCTGAAAATTACACATCACATACTGTGTGTGATGTTATGTGCAAGCCAGACTGTTTGACCAGGTGAAGTTAGCTTTCAGGACTATGACAAAGTGTTCCCATGTGTACACACACACACACACACACACACTCTCTTATGAATGATCTAATTCATTTCTTCCTCAGTTCATTGACTTTCTGAGATGCACAATGAACAATTGACAAACGGTTTCAATCCTGTAGTCATACACCACCTTATCTTCACTACCTATCAATTCTTACAGCATTTACATCCTCAAAATGCGGAAAAAAATGTGGTTTGCCTGGATGTTTCTGCATGCATTTTCTGGCTATTCCTATTGTATGTTTTTTGATCATGTTTAACCTCAACCTGGTGATCAATGAAGAACTTCTTTGTGGCCACACACAGTGAGTAGAAGACAATAATCACCTGAAGTAGCGCAGCTTTCACAGTGCCAACACAGAAGTTCTTTCAGCACAAATGGCAGTATTCCAATAGTTACGAGAAGTGTACAATGTATACATGCAACCTAGTGCCTACACATGCATTTAAAGTTTAAATCCGTCATTCTAACCACAGACAACAAGCCAATTTTTCTTTGTGATCCACTGGATGCTGTTCTGTGTCGCCACTAAGAAAAATTCCAGAGTTAGCAATCAGCCATGGTTCTTTAAATGAGAAAAACACCACGTGGCTAAGAAATCAGTTAAAGGAGGCTTTTGCATTTGCCTATAGATCATGTGCAAAGGACAGATCTGAGAGTCCCTATGTTTTCCCTGTTTCCAATTAATTCATCTTAGTTTTTGGCCTGATAGATTGTGTACCAGCAAGAGAACTGGTCCAGCTCAAGGAGGTTAACAATCCGAACATCATGGAGACGAAGCTGAACCTGGTGAATGGTAGAACTAGCATGGTCGACATGTAGTCGACAATCTTTTTAGTGCTAAAAAGATTGTTGTGGGAGCTTATGTCATGGTGACAACTGGTGGACTCCTTGGTTTGGGAGTACAACAGAATTAGAAATATTATACCACAAGTAGAGTGTTTCAGTTGTAAAACAAACCAATTAAACGCTTTCCTGTTGCTGATAGTGCCATGTTTTTTCCTCAGTGCTCTGAAGGCCAGACCTACAACTTACCAGTTCTCCCAGGGAACAAGCTTATAACTAGTATAGCATGAAGGAATTTCAACATGTCTAGCAGGCTGTGTTGGACAATAATTTCTGATGAGCACAGCTCTCTATTGGAACCGCAAATATCGTTTCTGCGAATTCTGTAAAGAATTAGTGAGCATTGCCCATTTTTGTAGCCTCGACCGCAGAAACCTCAGTCACCCTCTGTGTTGTGTTCCTATCAATGCTGTGTAAGCCGGAGGCCATAAATAAATACTACTGCAGAGTCACATTCTTTTTACTGAATGCCAAAAGAGCCCTTTCATATTTCACTCAAAAGCCAGATTTAAGTCCATCTTTTAAAAGTGTGTATTAAATCCTTGGCTATGAAGGTTGCCCCATGAGGGCTTTACAGTAACTGCCAGTTCTTGGCTGTACTGTAATTTTGTGTGGACTGCAAACTCTGGTCATCCAAGTCTGTATTACTTTATATCACAGAAAGCAAACAGAGATAATATAGTGCTCATGTGCACATTAGTACAGTGCATTTAAGCACAAATGTTTAACATCCGGCTGCAAATGTCCACAAATTCCTATGGTAGGTTTTCACCACCTTGCTTGCTGGAAAGATCTGATGCAGTGAAGTAAAAAATAGTTACAATATCATTAAGTTGTATTGAAGACTGACAGACAGCCTCGACTCCTTGCCTCTCGACACTCATCTGCCCCTTGGAACAGGAGACGAAAAGAACCCTCGACAATGCAGATACATTTTCTACACTAAGTACTTCTTTTATCTTGTAAAGTCTCAAAAATGTGTGCCGGGACATGTGTCATCCGAGGTATCATGAAGTAAAAGATTGTGGGCGTACACGCTAAGCCCTCCAAGAGTTCTTCCCGTTTTACCAGTTCTCACCGAGCAAAGCAATCAAACTACAACGGAACTGCTTACACAGCAGGAGAAGCCGACAGCGTACATGGTTGGTATGTCCACATCTTCCATGCTTGCAATCGATGAGTCACAGCGCACAAGCATGATGCCTCCATCTCTACTCAGAAAACACAATGACTCCGCCACGCAAGAAAAAAGCAGATTTAAATGTACGAGGCAAGCAAGCTTCAACAACAAGTGGGCTTCATGGTAACTGAATGAATGGACCCTCAGAATTCTAGTCGGCTTTTGCTTTTAGGCATAAATAAAGTTTTATGGAGTTCTAAACAGTCAGGACTTTAGGATTTGATGCCAGTCAAATTTCCCGGTTTGTTTTTTCCTGAATTTTGCAGAGCATTGTCTTTGAGGAGACTGGGGAAGAGTCTAGCACAAGCATTCTATGGTTCAATGCCTGCATTCTTATGAATGTGTCGAACACTAAATATTCCCAAGTATTATCAGCAGCACTTTTAACGCGAGCTTTGAAAAATTCCATGACTTATTCCTCTAAATGTCTCTTAATTATTTGCTGTTGTTCATGTCTAATGTTTTTTTTTTTTTTTTTTTTCAAATACTTTAACACCATGATATTTCTAAGGAAACATTCCTTTGAGAAAGGTACTGACCTTATATTGTTTTGTTAGTATTTGGCCTCTCACTGACATGTAATCTTTTATCTGTGTTACACCCTTTTTTTTTTTTACTCTCAGGCCCTTTCACCTGTCACCTTGTGACAGTAAAACACAGCTCTTTGGATGGAGTAACCTCTCTATCCTCTTTTCTCTTGACACTTTGTATTCTCTACCAATGTAACCAAAATCCTCCTGAGTAACCCCTCACTTCCTTAATCTACCCCCTCTGTCACCTCTTCGTATTTCTCTCATCGCTCCCCTTTCCTCCTCCTTCTTTCATGCAATACTGTTCCTGACAGTGTCATCACCTGCTTTGCTGTGTTCTCGGGGATGAGCCATACATCAAAGATCAAGCCTTCAAATGATTTGGCAATCACATGGTGAAAACTCTTGAATGAATTTCTCTGGAAGTCCTTGAAATTAAACACATACCTTTTGTTTTACAGTCACACGCACACTTCCAGCACTATTGGCTCACAGTTGTGTTGCCACCACCTCAGTGGCAACACGCTGACTTGACTAACACACCCACGCATTACAGTAACCTCATGTACCTTTAAACCAAGCCTTTAAATTAAAGATGATACATTTTTTAACTTGGAACAGCGTTAAAAGTTTTACAACGGGAGGAATACAAACACACACTCACACACACACACACAAAACACAAGCTCCTGTCATGCATGGTGCTGCATTTATTCAGCTGGTGGGTTTTGTTGTTTGCAAAAAGATGTTTTTGCTTCGGGGACATGACTGGTTCAGATCTAGGAGATTAAATATTTCGATGGGAACGCCCGATAATGGGTCAATCAGCCAAACTAAATTATGACAAGCGCTTCTGATCAGAAAATGTTTGTCGAAATCTGTGTAATCTTCACCTGCAAAAATGACTGTTACTGAATTAAACTGCAGATCCTTTTTGATCACATTTGAGTATTTATTGCTTCACCAACTGCGACCAGTGTGTCCTCTTGACCGCTGCCTTAAATGTTTACTACATTTTATAGTTACGTGTAAGTAATTAATTTGAGAGTCCAGTCCAGACTGTGTTTGCAGGCATCTGACTCACTGCTGAAAGGGATTGTCTGACTGACTTCCCGGATGTGAGATAAGAACATACACAGACATATTCTATCAAAGTTCTCCCATCTTTTGATGGGAATGTTGGATGATATTTCCCTGGGACACTTTAACTATCTAACAGTCATGGTGATCTCTTCTACCACACATCTCTCTGTTACACTGTTTGTCTCTGTTTGTCAGCTGATTTTTATATTTGATCTTATTCTGTCATCTGTAACAATAGCGTATCTTTCATGATAGTTTACACCGCAGTAATGTAATTCATTTGTATGATTTATAATTCAAAATTAAAAAGAGATAAGTTGAATGGTCCCAAACTATGCTCAAGCTTTAAGCCTGTGTCACTGCTGAAAATCCTTTTCATTAGTGAATTCCTATTAATTCAAGTTAGCTCACATCAAATTAGGTAACACATCATCTGCATTTTGAAACACTTCAAGTAGCACGAAATAATCCATGCGCGTAAAGCGGCTTTTTAAAATATATGAATTATTGTTGTTATTTTAGCTATCAGGGCTTATTTGTCAATGAAAGCTCCTTTACCTGACATCAACCCCATATCATTCATGATTGTCAACATTTTTTTTCATTCAGGCAGTCCTCTTTATGTTTTTTAAACCTGCACTAAACAAAAGTTCCAGTATCATCTCCATGCCACGTCTTTCTTGGTTAAACTGTATTTTTCCCTTTTATAACCATCCCATTTTGTTTGTATTTGTTCCAAATTTTAGACACAGCTAACTGGGATCAACCAACATCTTTTGCCTCTCTTCGAGCTGAATGATCTCTTCTCAGGAGCATGAAGCTCTCGTGTTGGGGTCACGTTTCCTGTTAGTCAGGTCGAACAGTTCATTAAGGTCTTCAAGCACTCTCTTTCAACTGCAGACTCATTTGCATATTTAGATTTCCAAAATGCAAATTATAAGCTGTTTCCTTCATCTTGCTTTGAAAAAAATCTATTTCCTCGTATTAAGGTATTATTTTAAGTATGGGGGATTCCATTATTTTTGCCAGGGGTTGTATTAAAGCATTCTGAAGGAAGGAGCAAGGATGGAAGCCTAAGCTTGACATCAGTGACCTACAATCTTGTAGACGGCACTTCATTAAGAAACATCTTTCATCAGTAGCTGATGCAACGTCACATGGGCAAGTGAGGGGAAACAATTGTTGAGCACTAAAATACCCATCACACAGTGAGAACATGTACTGCCTATCGGTGTCCAAGATCTTTGATGGTAGAACTGATGCCATGAATTCTGGGTCAAAGAGGAAAAGGATAATCTAGGCTGTTCACAGCTAGAAATCCAAATGTCGAACTCTGACAGTATGGGGTTAACAAAGCTTATTAACATTTCTGTGATGGCAAAATGAATGCAGAAAAGGTCATTGAGATCTTAGGGCAACCTGTGCTGCCTTCAATGACAACATCCTTTCCAGGGACATCCATTCTTACAAGAAAATGCAAAACCACAATATGCACACATAACAAAAGGTGTGGCTAAGGAAGAAGAGAGTACTGGTCTGCCTGCCTGCAGTCCTGACTTGACCCCGTTAGAGATTATGTGGCGAACATTGATACTTTTGTACACCTAAAGATGCGTTTGCAGGAAAAATGGCACAAAATAACACACGCTTCGTCACCTGGTATATCTAATGCAAGAATATTTTTTATTAATTGAGGTTTTATTGACACAACCTACAATGAACAGGAACCTCCAAGCCCTGACAGCATTACAGCACAGTGCAAAACACAAATACACATAGACATTTGTATCAAATGTCTCGTACAGGCACTTTTTAACCAAAATAAAATACAAAGAAACAAATAAGAAAACAACATACACTGGCTCTGTGTGTTAATCTTCCTGGTTGAGTTTAATAACTACTACATATAAAATGTGAAGAATGACTGGGGAGTACACAAGTGTGAAAATGCATGCACACTCACAGTTTATAGTTGAGGACATCTGACTCATTGTGAACAGTGAATTTCTAAATAACATCCCGTATTTGTGATAAGCAAATATACAAATGCTTCAAACAAAACACTGAAAAACAGCACATTCTGAGTCAGCTGACAGAGGGAATAAACATACAGGCATGCTTTAAACACTGTACACAGTGGGTCTGACACGCTGGGCCTATCAAAAAAATCTTTCCAAACTACAACTCCTGCATAAAAAGCTAAATGGGAAATTATGGCACAGGCTATGTTCTCTTAATGTAAAGCGTTTGATGTGATTGGCGTCATGTTTTAAACCCATTACCATTTTCACTGATACACAGGGGCTACTGTGCATCTGTATTATGTGGATTCAGAAGATTCTCACTGTCTAAATGTTCTGAGGCAAAGCATGCCATCTCAACCCTCGCTGTTTCACAAGAAAACTATTCCTACCGCATCTGACACTTTCAGTAGATGTGGCGAAATGTGTAAGCATTTAATCAATTGCTCAGATTGTTTTCATAAAGATGAAAATCTTACCGCATTTTTTAATTAAATATGTGGGTTGCCTCCTCCCAAAAAAGACCTGTTTTTTTTAAGGGCTGAACTGGATAAGAGAGAAATCCTGACAGTTGTTACTTGATCATTTAATGCCAGCATATGTGACCCTGAGGTGTGTTGTCTTTGACAGTGGAAGAGCAGGGTTGGGAAAGTAGCTCGATACTCAGCTATGGAAATGAGAGGATTCTCACCTACAGTGTACCTCTTGTTTTAAGAGAGAGTTTAATAACTCTAATTGGACCTCTTGTCCTTTATAGGGAAATTTTCAGAACAGAAAATGTGCTTTATATTCTCGTGTGCAGCTGCAGTCTGGAGGATAACAATCAGGACAAAATCCATTCAGATTTCAAACTGTAATTTCTCTGAGAGTTTTATACTCTCAAGTACAAAACAACAGCAGTGCTTCACTGTGCAGCGCATAGAACGGTGGATGGAAACACTCAATGGTCAATAAGGACACTGCATACTCACAAAACACATGGTGATAATACACATGAATAGTGTCATGAGAGGACGGTATAATACAACCATCGTGATAAAAGGTGCAAATGTGAGCCTGGCTGATGTTTATGGGGGTTTTTGCACACCTAAAACGGTTGTGTGCACATGAGTCTCCACACAAAGCGTATCCTCTGGGCTGCACAGAAAATAATTACACAAAATTATTTCAGATTGTTCCATAATTGCACTTCATTCACAGCTCACGCCGATCCGTTTTCATCGTATAACCCCTGTACAGGCAACTGCTTGCGTCTGCTATTTAAAGTCAGAACCATCACACATCGAGCGAGATTTCGGCTGACATTTCATGAAAGGCAGGAATAGGACAAGCTATGTTAAAATAACTCTGACACTGAAATAACTTCTCATGACATTAACAATTACTGCTGGTTAAATCTTTCTCACTAAAATAGATCAAACTGTTCATATGAAACCAATTCTTCAATAAACTGCTGTGTTCTTTTTAAAAATTGTTACCACTTTCACATAATAATAATAATCATAACAATTACGATTATAATAATCTGTACTAGTAGAAGCACTGAGACCCTTTGGTTAGTTTAAAGTAGCATTTTATCATTGTAACATAGTAATTCTCCACATTCTAGTCTGACGCTTGCAGTTTTGAATCCTCTAAAAGCTCATTTATGTACCATCAAATTGTGGCTTAGGATTTGAGTATTCATCTTTTGTCTCAATCACTGAATGAGGAACTATGAATCTTCAACCACCAGCAGCTGACACCAGCCTTCGCTTTCTCTTATAAGCAACGAACAATTCAAATATTGGTGGAACTGACCCAAACATTATCATATTCAAGGTGTTACGATCAATGTTCAGTAAAACCCAGTTTAACAAAAAAAATAATTATCTATCCAAGAGTTACTAACTCCAGGACGTAGGCCAGCTTTTTGATATTTGAAATTTCAGGGGATTTTGATAATAGATTATTAAAGTTGGTTTGCGAGGTTGTGGAGTTCCTCTTAAAAAAAAGGCTTTAATAGGCTGTTAAAGGAATTGTCGGAAAGGGGGGATGTTTAAAAAAAAAAAAACATACCTTCCTTTCCGACCATAGGAAGAAAAAAAGTGTCAGAATGACGGGACGTTTGATAGAAAATTAAGTGTCACCATTCCGACAATTTTAGGCCTATGTCGGACTAGTCGGAATGGTGACATTTATAACCCTCATGCTGCTAGCTCCCATGCTAGCGAATTTCCTATCCCTATCCACTAGCGCTCTCTGAGCTAGTTTCATCTGTCCTTCACAGCTCATGCAAATCAGCTGTAAGGCCACAATCAGCTACTAGTTAGAATTGGCTGAGGCTGGTTCTTCTAGAAAATCCGCGGAGTACAAACATGCTGTCTGAACCTCGCCTCTGAGGCCTTCAGTGTTGCTCTGCAGATTGAAAGCAGAAATCATCAGGCCTATCACTCATGGCTGATTTTGCTAACAATACATTTTGTAATGCATAGAAAAATCCATCTTCATGTCTAGCAGATGGGCTCTCTAAATTAGTATTGAAAACATACAGCAAGCATGGAGCTACTTAAAGTGGTGCTTTTCAGTGTTGTTTATCATATGATCACTTTTTTTTTATCACTATAAAGGAGGATTTGAAAGGTGTAGCAGGTAAATAGAAGGACTCTGTGCCTGCTACAAGATAAGGCTGACTATATTTCTGGCTATAAATATAAATTCACAAGAAAGACTTCAAAACGCTTCTTTTGTGTGAATCAAGATTTAGCGATTGTCTTTTCCACAGCACTTATCGACTCAATCTAACCAATTCCCACTCACACACTTCAGTGCAAGTGAGGGCGATGAGCAGATTTCATAGGAGCTTGCTTTTTTAAACAACACCTTAGTTGAAAATCATTTATTTTATTCTTGTTTGTCATGTATAGATTTACTAAAGATTGGTTTAAAGTATTGTGCTTCACTAAATGTGAATAGTCTTGTTACACTCAAGCGTCAAAGTTACTAACAAAGATAGAGATAGAGGTTGAAAGTATTATGTGCAATGATTGTTAGATAATTGTGCAACTTATAAGTAATCAACAATACAGCAATACTTTCTCATGTTCAGTAGCAACTCCGAGAAATAGAAAAATATAATCCCATTTTGAGACTTTTGAATTTTTCATCTGAGATTTTTTTCCTCAGAAACCGTGGCTACAATTGCATCACTGTCCTGCAAATAAAACGAAAAGGCTGTACACTAACAGAGGAGAGATTTAGCAGCCGTTCGGCAGAACTGAGTCTTGCATGTGTTGATGACGACAGATCGCCAATCACAGGGCCACACGAGACAAACAACCACACACACTCACACTCACTCCTAAGGACAATTTTAGAGTCACCAATTAACCAGACATGCATATTTTTGGATAGTGGGAGGAAGCCAGGGAGAACCCACGCATACACGGGCAGAACATGCAAACTCCCCACAGAAAGGCCCCAGCAGGGAGATGAACCTGGAACCCTCTCGCTGTGAGGCGACGATGCTAACCATGGTGGTAAACAGTTTTTAGATTTTTTTTTTTTTTTTTTTTCTCTAAAGAATCTGCTTAGTCTGCGGAATTTTGAAAGACAAAATCTGCGCACACACACTTCCATGGAAACTTCCATGGAAAATCTTGTCAGCCTTGTTCATTTAGCATCATGATAAGGAGATCCTGCTCCATCATACTGGACTTGTAACTCTTACTGGAAAGAGGAAGTTGGCAAAGTTTACAATGGCTCATAAAAATCAAGGTACAGTGGCTGCTCCCCGCTCTGACTGGACTGAACAAGCCCTTTACTTTAGAATGTTTGAGATGAGCTTAAATGTATCATTTCCTGCTCTTAAAGGAACTTCGTCCAGTGTTTTTTCTTTGAAGTTCGTTCTCCTTTCTAAATTAAGTCTCAACATAAGCAGCAAAATTGAATTTTCTTGAAGTGATTGGCGCTTTTGTTATTTTGCCATATATATATATATATATATATATACTGTACCTCATCAATTTTGATGAGGTACAGTATTAAAGTACCTGCTGTTTTGCAAGTTGTGATTATATCAACTTAATCATTTGCTTTTAGATTCCTTAACCAAGTCATGTAGTTTCTAACGTCTGAACACAAATAGTAGCTGAAGGCAACATTAGCCTTTTAAACTAAATTCATTTTAGACCATTAAATGGGATGGAAGCTGGGCTTTGAACTTCCACTTGACAGTCATGTGAGTACTTCTATTTCCAAACCCCTCTGACAGCCAAATGGATATTTTCCCCTCTTGAACATAATGAACAGTTCTTTTAGGGTAATTTAACTATGTTTTTGCTCTGAGTATTTATTTCTCTATGCAGTTATATTTGTGTACCTTTGAACTAAAAAGGTATACAAAAAAATGGAACTTTGGAGCATGTGTAGAGCACCTTAGCTTATTTGAATTTAGTTTAGCATATACATGCAGGGGTAAATCAAGCTAAAACCACATTATCTGGGTGTGCTGTTCTAGTAAGGAGATTTTGATTGGACTAATACAGTAATTCATTTTATGTAAATATATATACATGTAAATGTGTTTTCTGAGCTTCTCAGTAAAATAGTGATTTTTTTTCATAAATTTTTAACACAGTGGGCGCACACTCTGCAGGGATGGAGGTAGATGAGCAATCAGCATCAGAGGAGTGCAAGAACAGCCAAAAGATCGCCACCCAAAATTCTAGTTTGCACACAGTCAAAGCATTGCAGCATGTGAGCATTTGGGAATCACATCTTAACAGGTGTTACCAAAAAACTTTTTTAATTTGACTTTAGTCACTTTTTTGTTTTTCTTTACGAATACAGGCTCTTAACTGGAAATTAATGGTGTGAGTATCTGCCTGTGCACGGCTCACTGATCACAGTTCATGTTAGACAGAGTAAACTTGAAGATTCCCATGTATCAGTGTATGACTTGTAAAAGGAAAATCACTCTTGACACCAAACACCACATGCACACAATGATACCATTGGTGTGGTTCCTTCTGTGTATACTTTCTCATTTTTCTGAAAGCAAACAGGGCATGATAGGCAAATTGGAGTGGGATCATTGTTCCCTTTGTTTAAAGGAAAATGTTTGTATAACTTTTTTGTTGCACTTTCACACGTTGTTAGCAGGTTTAGCACCTTGAAGATTCTTCTTGAGTGACATTACATTTTCTGTTGCTATCAAATTAGCTAGAATTGTGGAACGCATGGCTGGAAGTCCAAAGTAAAGGCTTCACCTGGAACTGGTTGCATCTCATGTTTATGTGCCACAACTGATGTGTCTCAGGTTCTGCAGGTTGATCATTTAACCTTTATAAATATATTTTACTCTGTCCCCATGTCACACTTTTGTCTATCCATTCAGTGGCAAGTTATGCTGACAGCCTGAGTGTAACACCCTACACTGATTGGGTGGCATTGGCATTCTGAGGGCACGCGTGACACGACATCTTCCTTCTGCCTCTGCTTTTTTTCTGCCAGACCATACGTTACTGTCATCATCGTCTAAGATGATCGGTGGTGCCGCTGTCTGCCCGAAGTGGGCGCAACAAATATAAGCAGGGGTGCAAGTTTCCGCACCTCACCACATCTTCCAAATAAATAGGAATAAACTAAACAGAAAACGATATTCAGCTCGACTGCAACTCTGTCTCGCAGCAATTATTATAGCATCAGCCTACGGCAGTAGCTCATATTTATCTGAATTGTGTTGCATTAACTCAATTTGATTATTTCCGCTGGCGCAAAAGGAAGGGACAAGAGCAATCACAGCAAAATGTCTACTGGACCTGAGTGATGAGTGTCTTTCAGTGGCGAGAAACCCTATTTCAGATTTTAAGAAGCTTCTTTGGGCTTTCATAGCTCCACAAAAGATGTAATTTCTCCGGTCAGCCCCACACAGCAATCAGTAACTTTCAACTTGACAAAAGGGGCCACTCCAGTGGAAAGTAATGAGAATGTTGCTGGTTATGTGGTGAGGAAGATAACAGCTCTTACCAACAACTGCAGAGTCACATCTTTCCATTGCACCATTAATAAAATCCCAGCAACTTTATAAGGTATATGAATCGAGCCTCACAAGCTTGATTTTATGTTTTTTTTTTTAAATGCATTTATGAACAAAGCCCTTTAAAGTGGATATTGCTGCTACTGTTCTTGTTATTAGCCTGCAGAGCCTCAGTTTATAAACTACAGAATAAGCCAAAGATAAGATACATACACAATAGTAAACCTTTACAGGTAAATATCAGAAGTGCAAAGAGACGTTTCAGAATAGTGTTCAGGTTCCAGCAACTGAAAACAACACTATTCTGTAATAAAACTTACCATTTCATTTTGTCTGTGACTCAAACAGCCACATGCAGCACTGCAGCCAGTAAAAAGTTACATTCTGCAGCACATTCGCTCTGTTAAAGATCTGTACGCATTACAAGCTCAGGCTACCCAAAGGGTTAGACTATAAAAAAAGTAATTGCTAACCTCAAAACAAATAAACAGGAATCAGTTTGAGGTCTTTACAGAATACTACAGGAACATCTGTTCCATTTTGTCTCGATCAACCTGAGACCGCTGCAGAACTCCCAGTAACAAGTATCTTTCTGGCCTGAAACCACAGGAGCCCCAATAAGGTTATTTTTTTCTATTTCATTTTGACTAGCCCCTTCAAATCTTCAGGATTTAAACCAGGTATTTCTTCCAAAGGAGAGAGCACGAGAAAATCTAAATCACACGATAATCTATAGTTAGCGAGGGCTAGAAATAAAATCCCAAATCAAACAATAAAAACATGGGATGTGAAAGTTTAAAGGAGAGAGAAACACAGCAACACACTTATAACACTGTGCTTGTCTCCAGCCAGAATTGTTAGATGATATGAAAAGGTGCAATTTCTGCTTGAATACAAAACGTATAAAAAGCATTAACACGTAAAAGTACAGTGTGCTCGTGCCTTTTGCCAAAGTGATTCTTGTAATGACTGTTTCCATGTACCATAATGTGCTGAGATAAGGTTTAGTTTACACATCCCAGAGCCATATCTGCCACGTCAGCGGTTCAAAATATCATGGTTTATTAGTACAATCAGTCCATAGCTTCATAAACACAGATCTGTTAGTGTTTCTGCCACAATATGACTTTTTTCAATTTATTTTTTTTGCTTACAATTAATTTCTCAGTCCACACATACACACACTCTGCAACACGCTTTAGGGTTCGTGCCTCTGATAAGACATCAGAGAGTTTTTGTTAATTGCGTCGCTGAATTTCTGGCAGAGCCTCCATAACTGTGCCTCACATGCCAGAGGTCGGATGGTATTTAAAGGATCACAGGCGGGTTGATGCGAAGCCAAAAAAATACAAACAAAAAAAGACACACTGACCCCACAGCCAAAGAAAAGCAATAAACAGACTTTCACTTTGATACACCTTTTGCTGATAACCTCATTCACATGGTGGCAGTTCCATTTCACTTTTTTCCAGGCAAAAAAAAAAACCTTTCCATGTATCTGCAGGATTAAAAAAAAAAGCAGAATACACAGAATAAGCAGAACATGTTGCGGTTTGCTTAAAGTTCCTCTGCAGCAGAGTTTACGAACAACCTAAGACTTTAATCGTAAGGGGTTTCCCCCATAAGAATACATCTCTGTGGTTGTCAAGCATTATGAAGCAGACTGTAACACCGCTGATGCGTGCACCAATTCTTCTTTCTGGCAAGTCTCTTTCAGATCGTCCGTATTTGCGCAGATCTGTAAATGTACTGAAAGTTTTGGTTTGTGTGTTGCAGTACACTGTACACTGGAAACTGTGGTCATGCAACATGGTATTACTGGGTTAAATTTCAGCCAGTCAGTCTGTGTCTGGGTGTGTCCAAAAGTCATATTCACAGTCACACACCACACAGGAGGACTGGTAAACACCAGTTCGTTTTTGTTGTATACATTCATTGAAATTTCGCAGTTTAGTTCATTTTACTGGCAGATACCGGCCTACTCATGTTACAGTGTTATATAGTTCTGATTGTTTGAAATGAAAAAAAAAGTATTTATGCCTAAGGGAATTCATAATGTTGCAGTTCTTCTTTTATTTTCTCTCATCGATTATTCTGACCTGTCATTATGTACGGTTACTGCTGCTGGCAGGAGCGATTTCCTGTATAGTTCTGTGCTGCGGCAGAACTGAAGAAGCCCCTTACTGAAAACACGCCATTGTTTCAGCAATATGTTATATAAATAGTGAGTAGTATTGTCCATTATGTTCATTAACCTTTGCGGCAGTTTGTGCAGTGTTGTACTTTGTAAAAAGACTGACAACTTATTCCAATTCTACTTTTTAAAAAACATTTTTGAGAATTAAAACATGTTCAAAAGCACAGCTTTACGTTTCAGTTTCATCATTGGGTCTCAGGACTGCCCAGTGAGCCTCTCAGCAGGGGCCAAAATACCAAAGCAGCTCCCTTTTCCTGAGGTCCCCCTCTACAATAAAATCCCACTCATTATTCATGGAAGGCATGCATCTCAAGTTACTGTTGTTTAGGACAAGATTGCCCTTTAAATACATTTAGCAAAATGTGAACAATGCTTGTTTAATTAAACTCCCACCTGAGACATGGAGGGGAGTAGGTTAGCACGTCATTAGCTTACCCCATGGGGTCATATAGTGGGTAGCAGCATGGGCAGTTCCATGTGAACACCTTTCCCTTAGGTCAGCCTCACCCATTTTCTTTCATATATTTCTGTTTGTAGGGAAAGATACATGGATGTTTAAAGTGCAACTTTGGAGGTTGCACTTTTCACAAAATAAATTCTTAATATTTGTAGTTTATCTTTTTTTTTTTTTTTTTTTTGCTTGCTGATGTTCAGGATAGTTTATATATATATATATATATATACAAAAAAAATTCTTACTACGTGTTTAGTAGTTTTAAATTAGTGGAGTTGTTAGTGGAGAATTTTTTTTCTGGTTCATGGTTTGAAGGACTTCACAGTTTATTTATAATAACCTTGTTTTGTTTTGTTTTGCAGGTAAAATGATTTTTTTCTGTTCCAAGCAGCTCTCCTAATGAGCAGTCTTGATTTATAGCTGACAGTTTAACTGAGCTGTGCAACCACTCCTGAGCTTCCCGGGGCTGCCCAGTGGCTCTCACAGCAGGGGTTAGAATACCTGTCCAGCCCTGTCCTGGGGTCCCTCCTGTTTATTGATGGCCTGTGGCTCACTGCCCTACCATATGTTTGGTTTGAATATACTGTAAAATTCTCTTAGACAACAGGAAGGAAGTAGTAGGTTTGTGATGGTGTTCTTCTGTCAAAGCTGCCAAAGTGTTTCACCGCAGCAAGTGGCCAAGGTTTTGAACCTCATAGATACCACATTTGGCCTCTTCCTCTTTTGGGCTTGTCAGTGCTGTGATGTGAGACATAACAGCTTAATAATGGCAATAATAACACTTAATACCTACAGACAGATGTGCGCTGCAAGAATGTTTATGCTTTCTGTGAAAAAATGTCTGAAATTGTCCTTTACACAAAGAAACTTGAACTCATTCGGAATAAAAGTTATGAAAAGAAGAAAATTGGCCAATCAAAGTGTGTGTGAATGTGTGACTGTGCATGCGCAGACGTGTTCTAGTCTGATTGTGTTCATGTGTGCTTGTGCGTGAAACCGCTCTCTCACAATCCTCTGGGATCCTTCGTGCACCTGTGGCCCTGTCGGTCTCTGGCAGTGAGACAGGCTTCACATTGTGGAATGCCTGCTGCCATTTAAGCGCCATTACTACCTGCTGCTGCACCATTCTCCCTGCCCTCTATTGCCTGGGGTTCATATTGGATAAGAGCCGTAAAGCTCTGTGTTTCATGGGGCTGTGTAGGGTGTAATTGGAGGGAGACCGGCCCCTCATTCCCAGCACCGCGGGGGGCTACAATCACAGACTTGCCCTAGCCTTTGGGCTGCCCCACCAGGCGCTAAAGAGGGTCTAAAGAGGGCACCGTAGGGGATGATATCAAACACCATCAGAGTCCCGGGATAACAGCAAATAACACTACAGGAGAGGGAACACACACACCAGCGTAACATGGTCACACAAACAGTCAGCATGTCTGTCCGAACTTGTTTATTGCAGTCAATAAAATGTTGTGCTCAGCATCAACAAATGCACAGCTACTGAGCTTTTCATGTCGTGTGTACAGAGCAGTAATGAGATCAAAACAAGCACATACATGCATACGCACACTCACCGGCAGGCCTCAGCAAACAAACTGGAAGTCTAAACTCGTCCCTCCACATTCAGTGAGAAATGGCTCTGTTTCCAATATTTACACACCCTATGACAACAGAGAGGTCATGATTCAGGATATGTCAGCCAACTTGTCATTGACAACAAAAACAAAATCAACAACTACTGGCGATAATCTGTCATGTGGGGATCATTTGAGTGCTAAGAGAAGTGCTAAAGTAACAGTGTACGAGAGACAATGTACGGTAAGTAGTGTCAATATGGGAGGGCAGGGTGCGTATTTAGTAAAGCTTCTCCATGTGTGAGTGTGTGTTTGTATTTAAGATGGTTGAGCATGTGAAGTATTCTGCTCTCTGTGTGTTAATGCATGAATGGGTTTGAATGTTTTTCTAATTTCTATGTCAGCGTATTAGAGTGTGTACATGTCCCCCACTGCACTAAAATTTGTCTACGCCAGAGAGTGTGTCTATGCAAATATGTCCATTTGTGTATTAATAGTTCAATAAACAAGTAGAGCTAGTAGGATTGCGGACTCTTTTTAGTGTATGTGTGTATCAAAGTGTGGATGGATGTTAATGCTGGTGGAAACTGCAGTAAGACTGTTCAAAGCACAGCTCAGGGCTAGCAGGTCATGTTGCGTTAGCACTAACAACCTGATGAAAATGTGCTGTCATGATCATAGGGTTTGGGTTGAATCAGGGGACCACATGCCATCACACACATCACAACAGAATTGGTTATTGCGTAGTAGCGAAAGGGAAGTCCAGTGCCAGCTACTGGTGTGTGTTGGCAGGGCCATAGCAGCATATTCACAGATCCAAACTCACTGAATCCTCATGCACTAAATGAGAGAATTGTAGAGTCATATTCTGAACAATTCTCAAATTTTAAGAGTTTTTGGGGTTTTTTACTGGAAAAACTTCTAAATGTACAGGTTGGAGGTGAGTTTATATGAGGATTTATAACTACTGGAGTAGGACTTTAAGTGCAGAGATTGAACCACCTTCCAGGGTCTAAAACAGTATATGTATGCAGTAGCATCAAATGAGGTATGAGCCTGCTGTGTGCTGCCACCTGTTCTGAGATTGAACAGCTAGTTTAACACAGTCAGATGTTATTTACTAGATGATTAAATCAGATGGAATGCATTTGCTACGCTTTGCTTTGTTTTAATTCCCATGAAGTAACTGATGGCTGAATCAGACTGACGTAAAGCCTTTTCACCCTCTCCTGGTACGACCTCACGATGCATCTCCAAAATGAAAACGAATTGTGAAATTATTGTTTATCTGATGAGCTGGAGCAGGAGGTGACACGAGGACACTGAAAGTGTTATGTCAGTCGTTGTTCTTTTCTTATTTAGACAACAAACTTGTGTTTGTGCTTGTCCTGTTGGATCTCAGTGCTGCATTTGATACGGTCGATCACAGTATTTTATTACAGAGACTTGAACATGTTATTGGGATTAAAGGAACTTCATTAGGCTGGTTTAAGTCATATTTATCTGAAAGATTCCAGTTTGTTCTTGTAAATGAAGAATCTTCCTCACACACCAGAGTAGACTTAGACTGCTGGGGAACCTCATCTGTCACACCTTTCCAACCTTTGCAATCTGTTGGTTTCCTTAGCTAGGATATTGTTTTTTAATTATATGAATGAATTGGATCATTTTGAAGTTAATTAATTGGATTTCATTGGATTGAATTAGACTATATTATTTAAGTGCCTCGTGATTACATTTGTTGTAATTTGGCGCTATATAAATAAAACTGAATTGAATTGAAATTGAATTATATTATGGGTTTTGCACATAGCCTAGTTGGCATTACTCAGTTTTTTATAAGAGCTTTCAAGTCCCATCTCTGGATCCCTTTTAGTATTTTGCATCCTTTTAGTATCCCCATAAGTGTTATTCTTTTAGTTATTTGGTTTAATTTTAAATGCAACTTCAGTCACTTCAATCTCTCAAACCAACAGACTCCAAAGAACAGCTTTAAGCAGGTAAACACCATTTGCTCTAAGCTATAATTACTCTGCCATCTTCATTTAGGCACCTCTTCATGGAAAATGGTCACAGTCAATTAAAATTCCTACTTCTCAAGCACTAAAGTGTCACACGAATTAGTCAACATTGAGTAAAAACCAGAACTAATGTCAAGCCACATTGGAATACGGTCATCAATTTATTACTACATTCTTGAATTATACATTCGAATGCACAATGGTCATAATGACAATCTCCAACACAAAGTATCATGGTAGCTGTTGACTTGACAACCATCCCACCGGTCTCCTGCTGTGCCTGTTGGAATTCCTACCTCTGGCATTCCATTGACATTCACAATTTAGCAAATACACTCCCACACTCACACACCCACACGAGTGTGTTCCCAAGTATTTAACCATGTGTCAGAATGACAGTAATGATGGCGTTCAGCTCAAGCACGTCATCATTGCTCTGTCTTAGGCAACGATTCTCAGGTATTTAGCTGGAGGGAAATTGGACTTGGAGGAATTTGGAGTTTGAATGGAGTTTTTTTTTCACTAATTATTGAGATTATTTTCCTGCCCTGCTTTAGAAGTGCTGCTTGAGTGATTTCATACTTCTGACCCTTTTTACCATCTGTTATGACTTACTTTGCCCACAGAATCGTTGTTTAAAAGTTAACTAGCTTTCCAAAACTCCACTAATGCCTGGCAAAAGACATCAAAGCTCAAACAAGTTGAAGACATAACAGGGAAACAAATAGAGTGAAAATGAAAAAGAAAATATAATAAACAAGTAAATTTGAGGATAGAGGAATAAATATATAAATAATCAGAAATGATCAAATCAATAAAGGAATTGAAAATTGAACTAAACTGAAAACTGTACAATGATCTCTTGAAAGAAAAAGCTCAAAGCAGCAGAATTTTTCGAACGTTCAACTCGTGCAGTTTGCCGCGTCACGCCATCGAACGTACTTTGGTCATCAACTTTATTCCCCTCACATGCCGTTCCAAGGCCGGTGGTCCAGTTAAATAGTCAAATCAAGCTGTGACCGTAGCTCAACTTAACTGTGCGTAATGGTGTTGAAAGAGTTAGCACAGAGGATAATAGGTGTAACTTAATATGCTGTGTCAGCAGCTCTCCTCCTGTATGAGGCCCATATTTAAGCTGACCGTAACAAAAACAGACAGGGGGAAGACATGCATCTTAAATATGATGAGGAGAGAAAAATGTCATAGTAGCTGACATGGTCTTTTGGTCCGGTCAAGAGCTGACAGCTCAGAGAAAATAAAAGAAGTGCACTAAGGTTTAGTTACAGAATGTTTTATCATTTGTGGAAGTGGATTTTGGTGAGGAAGAAAAATCACACCTGAAAACTTTCCAAGTGGCTTTTCAAGAGAGCTGGAGCATTGGGCGAAGGAAGAACTTGTTTAATTGTGGTGCGAATAAAAATAAATTCTGTTAAAAATTGAGGTGTCCACACCGCTGACCTCTCTGTTTCACAGCGGCATCTGCCTGCACAATTATTTCTGAACACTGGTAATGGCCACAAAGACACAATTTTCTGTAAGCTGTCGTTAATTGAACTCAAAAAGTAAAGGCATGAAAGTTCCGCGGCTGTGACTTGAGAGCATTATCATACAACTGCCAAAATGAACAGAAAATCTTTAATTGTCACCAATCACGATCATCATGAGGCAAGCTGTATTTTCCATGTCCGTCACATTTCACCTACACACTGAAACTAGGGTGAGAGGTTTCTTGTTGCTGATATGAGGTCAATGTAACGACCAAATGAGCTTTTTTTTGTTGCTAAGAATCACTTTTTCTCTCGTGCAGCATGAAGGGCGCCTCAAGCTTTGGAGGGAGAGACCCTTGGAGATTATGTGCATTTTTGCATCTATTCTTTAATTCATACAAAACAATGATTGTCCATTTTTCATAAGCAAAAAAATGATTGATCAACCAGTCAACATCACAGTACTTTGAAAAACCGCTACCAAAACAGCAGTAAAAATGGAATGTTCCATAAAATTCATAATGCCCAATTTGCCTAAAGCATGACTGTATATGATGACATACTCACTGATTCAATCATTGGATGGTGGGGATCCATACTGGTTTAAATTATTGAATCTCTCAAGATCACATTTTCTGTTACCAGTGCACAAGACAAGAGACATAACGGGCCAAACTGCAGACCGAACAGGAACTAAATTGTTTATTCTTCATCTTATCAGGTTACCGATATGATCCCCAATGCATAGGCTTTCTTACATGTCACCCAGTGCACTCTTGTTACTTTGATTGAGATAAATATTTCCCACACAGTTCCGTCGCTACTGTTCACCTCAACCGTGGAGGTAGGATGTGGAGGGAAAACCCCCTGGAATCCCCACTTTCTGTGTGGCCTGTGAACCCGTTCAGAAGGCTCTATAATGTTCTTCTCACAGCCTCACGAGACAAATGTTTATATCATTTTTATTCGCAGAAGGAACAGGGGTTGATAAAGGTTTACATGACACATATAATTAAAAAAAAGCTTTCAAATATTAATCTACACAACCATTTTGTTCCTTTGACTACAATGCTGTTAATCTAATGCTAGCGTGCATGAACACAGACTGTTTGAGAGCAGAAACAACCAGGCTAGACCACCAACTATCCCCTATTGGCCCCTTTTAATAATTTGGGTCTAACTGATGGAGACAAGCCAAAGTGGGGGAAGGAGACTGGATCCCCTGTTGGATGCATTGTGGCTGTTTGAGTGTGTGTGTTTGTTTGCTTCCCTCAAAAGAGGAAATGCTACTCCTCTGGAGACTGTAGCGCCATAAGCATGGAGACGGAAACTGAGCCGTTTTGTCTTCCTAACTTCCCAGTTGTGCGGAAATTGCACATATAAAATCTGCAAGTCAGAGAGATGGAAGGATACAATAAGCAGGGAAAGGAACTGTGTGACTGTGTGGTTTTTCTTTTAATGTAGACATTTAGCAGATCAGGTCATGTGGCCAAGTAGCTTTAATTTCAATGACTACCGCACAGGAATCCTGAACATATGCCTAAAACCATTCGGCAGTGCTTCCACCAGAGACAAGCTTCATTTCCAATGTTGTGATAAAGGTTTTGAAAAGAAAATTCCGCAAGTTCTGCAAAAACTGGATTTCATAACTGGATTCCTAAACGTCAATAGTAGCATTGGTTTTAAATATTCTACACGGTCAAGCTGTACTATGAATTCTAGTAAAGATCTTGGATTGATTTGCTCAGTACGCAAACCGGTGATATCCAAGCCTACACCCCTTTTTTCATTTAAAATTTTGGACGCCAAGCTTCTCTTCTTCTTTTTTTCTATGAATATTTAGCCATGCAAGTAAGAAACTCAGAATTACTAAGTTTTTTCAAATGACAGAATACAAGTGAGACAGATAAAAAAAAGTGCAGTCAGTACAATTTAGGTGTTTTTGGGTGTTAGAGGTATAAGGAGAGGAGGTGTTCTCGGGTTCTCAAGAGGTTCTTGAATGCCTCGATAGTATTTAGTAACTCGTTCTACCAAATCGGAACATTCTTGGATGGGAATGGCAGTACCAGACTTCCTGAGAGGACCAAAGTAGTCAGGAGGCATGAGCCTGTATGACCGGGTTTAAACAGCTGGCTGGAGACCCAGAAATTCCTCTGTAAGCAAGCATTAGTGACTTGAGTTTAGTTTGAGTGGCTATCAATGAGAAACCTTTTTAATTAATCAAATACCAGGCACTGTGTTCTGGACCATCTATAGGGGTTTCACAGACCTGCCAAGAGAGAAATAACCATGGGCTGTGCCAAGAGTCAGGTGGACTACCCTGTCAGAAAAGGCCTGATTGATTTAATGTGCACAGCGACATTTATATTTGGCAGACATAACATTGTAACTCAGTCAAAGGATAGCCAATCACATCCACATTTCTCACAGCCTTGGTCAACAAGAGAGACAAATATAGCATTTTTGCAGTTTATTTCGTACATGTGGATATCTGAGAGAGGCAAGTTGAGATTACCTCTGACAATGGGTTTATATGGCAGGAATTACTGATTTATTTAGGTATTGTTGCGCGCGGATGACTATACTCTGGGAAGTTAGATATATTGCAAAGCAACAGCACTGTGCCTTGAGGCCATAAGATACAAAAGCTTGTCCTTCCTATTTCTCAGGTCAAGCAAACTGTGACTGGACAATAAACAGAATATTTTTTTTAAAAGTATCGTGCACAGAAATACACATTTATCCCCTTCACGTCAGGGTCAATCCTGACCATTCAGGACACTGTTCATAGGTGACAGTGGTAAGAAACCAGGCTACACAAAGCCGGCCATAAATCCTTTACTGCCTGTCAACAACATTGTGTGAGCAGCAGCTGCAAACCTGTGGTGAATGCAGACACTGTTGTATAATGACGGAGTTCAAACAGGAAGTGGCATAACAGAGTATTGCAACTTTAGCACCTGATGAGCCAGTAATGATATAAAAGTGCTGAATAAGACATTTAAGTGTTTAGTGTTAATCTTAAAAAGCTGAGATGACTTGCCAAACCTTTTTAATGGTTCATTATCTCTTGCACACATTCAAACATCTGCCAAGTAATTACTAACAGCTGTGGGATGCTACGTGAAGAAAAAGTCAAAAGGGAGATATGAGTTTGGGATACAAGCCAAGGATGAACGATGAACCTCTTGATTGTGTTTGCTGGTGCACCTGCAGAATGTAAAAAGCAAACCAAACAAAAGAACACGGAGTTCTGTTTGCAGGCAGATACAAAAGCTACACGCTGATAATTGAATGCTGTGGGCATACTGCAACAACTGGAGCAATATGAAAATGCAAAGTTGCCGTGATATCCCAATTTTACTGTATTGTGTAACTATTGCCCTATACAATGCGGAATTACATGCACATGTATATAGATAATACAATACAAATACTACCGGATGTGGTTCTTACAAAGAGGGGCAGGTTAGGCTCCTCTTATTTTCAGTCAAATTGATCTGAGATCAACATAAAAGTTTAAGTCCTTTTTATAGATGATAAACTCTGCAGAAGAAAGAACATAAAGTCCCATCATAACAGGAATTTGGCCCATTTAACAAAGGAAAGATTCAGGTTCACCTGTACTTATGAAATTGAAGACATAATGATTTGTACATAATGAAGATTAATGAATCTTCGAGATCGGAGCCGCCGGGTGTTGGTTCACAGCCACAAAGGTAAACAAAGGGTCAGGACGAGCGGTGGCAGCACATGAATCAGGATGTGAGAGCGCCACTTGCTTCATCTACAAACTTGGAGTGGGAAAGAGAAGCAACTGGGGCTCAGGGATTCTGAACTGAGGAGGAAAGAGCAGAGGACACGAGAGCAACAGACATCAGATGTGAGCCGAGACAGGTGAAGACAGAATACCAACGAAGACCAATGTTTTGTTTGGAAATATATTACATTTATAATACATGATATAATACTGGTGCATTTTTAAGCTTCAGAAAAATAATAATGAACTACCAGTTCAATCGGACTATTGCCTCCTGTTTGCCTTTAAAGTTTATTTAAAATGTTGATTTACTTGAGTGACTTTGGTTTGAATGTACTATTGGAATGATGCAAGTTCCATCCATTAATCCATCAGTCAGGTTGCGGGGGGGGCTGGAGCCTATATGATGCAAGTTTCCACAGAAAATGACACAAAAAGTGACTCATAAGGTGTGATATGTTCAGACTTAAGGGGCCCATAACCAAATGTCAGGGTTTTTGGGCCCGTAGTAAATTCAGACACCCAAAATATATACTCTGAAGCACAGGAAAACTATATGAATATCCATAACATGTCCATTTTAAGAATCAGTCATGAGTTTCTGCATTGCACACACAATAACAGTTACATCTTATGCCAATAAGCAGTTCTAATCATAGATATATACAGGGTAGTCTTAATTTAGCAGGAATGTACATGGAATCATATCAGCATGGTGCTTAGTTGATCTCTTATCAAGTATGTTTCTAAAGTTAAGCTACATTACACATCACAGCAAATTAGCATCAAAGTCACAATGTGTATTACTCTATCTGTACTTCAAGCCAGCGTTGCCATCGGCGTGTGCATGTATGTTTGTGTAGTATGTATGAATCTGAAAAGAAAAAAAAGATTCAAGAAGAGATGTTCTCCAATTTCCAGCTTGGAGCCTTGTGGCTTCCGCTTAATGTAATGAGCCTCACAGGATCAGAGAAAACAGGGGGGGGGAAAAAAAAAAACTCACTTAGGTTCACATGAATCAAGGCACGTATTGTTCATTCCCTTGAGAAACTGACCACAAACTGGCTCTGTAATGCAAAGAGGAAGTGTTAAGTCTTGCCACTGAGGAACTTCAAAGGCCTCAGATGGGATGCTCATTTGCTCAGGAAGATTTTCTATTTAGATGCTATTGCAGCGCTGGCACCACAGCAGCACTATCAAACATCTAGAAAACCCCTTTTTTGGAATTCTGTCGCTACTTTTCCCCTCCATTTTCAGTCATTTGACCTCATTCCCTGCACATTCCGCCTTTTCTTGTTTGCGCACTTGTTATTTTTTCCCCCGACGTCTTTTTGGTAACGTCCTCAGCTTGAGTGAAACATGCAGTATATACAGCCCTCGCATACTCGACATCAAACAGCATAAACACTGATAATAACATCAGTCAATTTGTTTGTCTTGAAACTTTGATATGTATCTCTAAACCAAGTGTTATTTTAATGAAAGCTTTCAAGTGTCCCAGTGATTCATGTCCTGTTAAAAGCTCTTGCTGTTTTAGATTCGATCGTTATACCCACAGTTCTCCTTGTTTACTCTCTCAAAAGCACGAGCCAATTTTGAATCAGTTGATATTGATCAATTATAAACCCTCTACATCCCATAAAACATCATGAAAACCTCCGAAACTTCTCTTCATCACTATTGCACTGCTCAATACTGAATTCGCGTGTGTGTATACGTGTGTGTGCGTGTGTGTGTGTGCATGCTTGCTTGATTCCACACAGTCATTATGTCTATACAGACAACTCATGAACATAATTGGCTGATAAGACGAGAGACGTGAGTTAACTTCAGCTTATCCCACAGCACAGACACACACACAAACACACACAGTACACTTACTCAAACATGGCAAGTGTCTCTTGGAGGATTGTGATAGGTTATCACAGGCCATGTCATATACAAACAAAACAGGCAGACAAGTCTCTGGACAAAAAGGAAACCGTGATCAGATGCACACCCAAATATGTTAAAGTCTGTACAACTGCGCAAAGATCTGTGAATGTAACAGCGAGGGAAATTACATACAAAAAGAATAAAGTGATTAAATGTTTAGAAATTGTGATGAGGAGTGCACCTCAAGTTGATTGACATAAATTGTGCTAGTTTTTAGTCTTTTAGAGTGACGGTTCAATTTAGAATGCATGGGGTTTGTACTGGGCTGTGAGGTCAGGAGGAAGAGCAGTCGTCTGACAATTGGAAGGGCGGCGGTTTGATTCCCAGCTTCCCCAGATCCCATGTGGAAGTGTTTTTGGGTAGGACACTGAACCCCCAAGTGGCCTCTGATGTGTCCATCGGTGTGTGAATGTGTGTAATAGAAGGGAAAAAGTGACCTGTAAGACTGTATAAACAAAGAAGTGCTGAATGGGTGAACGTGACTTGCAGTGTGAAAGAACTTTGGATGGTCAGCAAGACAAGAAAAGGTCCATGTACAGTACTACACGTTATCTTTTGAAGGACAGAGTGGCCATGTTGCCATTTCTGAAACACTGAAAACGAAGGGAGTAAAAGCAGAAATGAGGTATGAGGCCTGGGGAAGTTGAGATGGCTCCTCCAGAATTGTGTGCTAATTTGTTTTTCTGATTCATAATCCTCTGGCTGTCCCTTCACCAAAGTGCAAACAAGAAGGGATCAGAATTGAGACAAAGGCCCTGATGGTTTGACACCTCAGGCTACATTACAGACTGGAACTAGCAAAAATATGACTGAAGCGTTTTCTTGTCTTATTCTCTCATTATAATTCAAAAGCGGGAATCAGCCAATGTTTTTCTTGTTAATGGTTAATTTGAATATTTACATTCACATGCATCAAGGCACCACATTGCACTGAAATTGGCATTAAAGCCACTTAATCAACAGGGAAATATACTGCCCTCAGGTGGTTCATGTCAGAAATGCACATCATTCCTGCACATAGGATGTGAAGCCATTAGGGACTTATCAAATATCACCGTGTATGTGTACAATTCATTTTACTGTGTTTTATGCAGCATCAACCTGCTGACACCATGTGAACAGACCCTGTCGTCAGGCACTGTGCTACAGCACAGATGTTTGCTGCAGTTTCTGAGTGGCATACAAGTGCAAAATGGAAGAATGTTATCTGATGGAGGCGTTGGCAATAACCTTTTAGCACACAGTCCTAAAGAGTTTGCACGGGGCGCCCATGATTTTGGCGTTGATGCTATAGTCCTCTGTTAAAAAGAAAGACGCACCGACCAAAAGCTGATGAAAACACGAAAGCTTTTGTGTGTGCCGGGTAGTACCTACCACACACAACACGAATCTGCACGTTTGATTAAACACACAAAATACGAAGGCATCCAGAGCAAAACTATGGCAAACCAGTCATAAAAATATGACAGCACAAACCCTGAAGCCTGACCTGCATTCACAGTGGTTTGATAAGATTGGCCTCATTAATAGGTATGAAAGACAGAACTATTTAATTACTGTCTATTTCACAACTGCCAAGTTTAAGCCTTGGAGTTATTGACTATTAGAGAGAATCGGGTTCTCATATGATAGAGAACATACCAGACTTCAGTTGAGGCACGTCTCATGTAACCCACTTTTGCAACAGCCTCACACTGTTCGGGATCCTGTTTCAAGTACTTATTTTTTTCTGCCCGAAATATTACATCGCAGTCAAGATGATGCAATGGATGCAAAAGTCAAATTCTGACTTCTGGTGCCTTTGTTATATACATATAAATGACGATGGCATGTGTTAAAAACAACCAAGCAAAAAAACAAATAAAACTTTCAATATTGTGTGTAGGAACCCATTTTCAAAGCGTCCGATCAGCACTGTGGCTGGATTAGATCAGTGAAACAGTTTCTGTGATGAAGACGGTTTGCAGTGAAGTTGAAGCATACTGCAACACAAAGTGGTGTACGTGCTGATTACTCACTCATAGAGAAAATAGTACACTTGTTGGAGTAACCTGAACATACAGCAGAATAAACACCTCTATAAAAACTTTAAACCACAACTTTGATGGAGGAAGTATTAATGCAGTATTGCTGCGCTGCTTTAGATCGATACTAAAACAGCCAACAGTTACTATTACGTGGTGTGACTTAGTCATATCCTCTCTGCTAAACAGTTTTGCTATCACAAATATGTGTAGTTACAATCCTATCATAAGGAAAACAGAAATAAAAGTTGCAACAGGAGCATGTGTACCGTCTTGTTGAATCACTTTTACTTTTACCAACAATCCTTGTGACAGTTTCGGGAACTGAGGAGACTATTGGTGTACTTTTGAAAGTGAGATGTTCCATACTTGGTTGATGTAGGATCATAGCGACATCAAAACAACAAGGATGTGTCAATGTGTTCCAAAGAAAATACGCAGTTTACACAGCGTAGTATCTACATTACAACCCACCTCGTCGCCGCCCCCTCTCGAACATTTCAAGATTTGCTCTCCATCAGAAAATCTGCCACTGTGAAGCTTGTGTGTGAACAGCAACTGCAGAAAATACCCCCACCAAAGGGTGCACACATTCTCCTTGAAATCTTGAGAGTGAAAAGGGCTTTGGCGTCCCCCATTGGTGTACTTCTTGTTTCAGGACGGGTCTAGACTTCAGGCATTCCAGGTTAGCGCTCAGATTCTATATTTAAAACCTGTCGCTCCACTCAAGTCCAGAGAGATGGCTGTTAAAAAGCATGCAGACTGAGGTTTGTAGGTTTGAAGATCCTGTGTTTCTGTTCTTTATGTACAGCTGTAACCCCACAAGCACAACAAAATCCATTCAAACATATCTAAGTCATCAAGAAAGGATGAAGTGACATAGCCAGCGTTTTTTTCTGCTGTTTAGCTTAATTCTTTTTGACAAAATATTATCTCTTCTCTTTTTGTTTATTCCTACAAATGTGATTCAAAACTCTCTCTCAGATGAGAGATCCCAAGCTGTTTTGTAAGCGTGTTTCTATGGCTGCTAATCTGTGCTTAGCAAAGGCCTAATTAACACAAATGATGCTAAATATAGAACATATCCTTTTCTTCTGTATATCACATACTCCATTCATTTTCTCTCTTTGCTCTTCTACCTTCTCAGGTGTCACTCCCCTTCTCAGTATCGGCAGGTCCGATCATAACATTTCGCCCACATCCATCTTCTGTAAGAGGATCCGCACGAATACGCGCACGGCCTTTGTTACAAGTGCAGCCTGATGGAGCTAATCTTTAAGAGGGACAAGCATTATGGAGACCCTCAGTATGTGTGTGCGAATGTGTGTGTGTGTGTGTGATTGTCTCTGTGACGGAACAAGTGTGTGATCAAAGCCAACAGGTCTGTCTTCGCTTGTGGGGATGTGATACACAGACAGACACAGAGGAAATGTTCAAGCAGCGCATGAACGTGGCTCACAAACACAACACACAGACGGAGCTTTCAGGCTCCATTAAACCAATCCACCAGGGTTGCCACTGACACTTGGTATCCATGGTATGACTCTTGCTTACTTTACCAGAACCAAACCTGTGAACTATTTGCAGTATCGGATGTCACAGATCAACCACATTGAACAAACATTCATGTGTACACATTTTCTGTCAGGCAACACAGTCACACAGTAAATGCAACATGATGCTGAAATGTTGCCATGTCATTTTTTCCCATAATACCCGACCCAAACCCTGCATTTTTAATGCCAAAACCCAAATGACCACATCTGACGTGTAACATTTATATTGTGCTTATTTCATTATATTTCAAATGTTATTTTGTCCTTGTACTTTATTTCTTTTGGATTTTCTGCATTTGATTTATTGCTCTGCTGCTGCTTAAAAGTAGGCATGTCATGTTTCTGAAGATTTGAAAATCTTCACTTTACTGATTTTGAGCATGCGTGACAGTTTCACGCGAAAGTGAAGGCAATGGTATGATTTTGAAAGGCAGCATGTAGTGACTTTTAAGTCTCGAAAGTCATATTTTTACAGCTTCTCAGTCTGCACCCTGAAACTACGAGGACTTGCACTGTGGAACAGCATAGCTATCCCACATGCTGGACCGAGACTGCATTAGTACAAATGGCTGCTTCAGGCATATATCTGTGTATAAAACTGCAGCCCTCTAATTGACTTGAGTTCAAAACGCTGATGCGTCAGTCGGTGCTGATACAGAGAGCTCTCCAACTTGACTACATGTTTTTTGATTTTTTTTTTAGATTTCTTGTCTTTTCACAAAGCACATCCTATTACACTATCAGTCTAAAGCTATCCCTCATTATTGCTTTCACACACATGAAATAAACTGATAATGTTTCAGAGGTGTAAAATCCTTCCGACAGAGTCCAAACTACTCAAGCTGAACTGCCTGGATCGTATCTTATTGTTTCACTGGTGCCTGAAACAACAAAGCAAAAAGTCTGGTAATTATGTCTCCTGGCTGGAAGTGTGAAGGTGTGAACGTGAAGCAGGGTCACAAATTCTTCCTATTTTGATGTGCACCCCCATTAAAAACATCTATTTAATGTCAGGTTAAAGCTTTTTCCCACTGCGTGTTAGTTTCTCATTATATAGAATGTGGCGTGTATTTCAGGCTTCAATATAATGAAGCTAGCAGCTGTCAGGAAGTGAGGAGTCTGAGGCCCAGCTTTCACATTTGTAACATTCTGATTCTCAGGTCAGGAACATGTTCAGGCAGAGAGAATTTCCTTAACCTAAGGCTGACATTTCCTGATTAAAATCATTTAAAGCATCCATGTCAACTCAGATTAATACCTGGCATTTCATTCCCCCACTTACACACATACACACACACGCGCACACACACACGTCTATATGTTCATTGCGCCATGTCAGTTCTGCTCAATGTTGATATGTCGGATCTTCACCAACATTTGCCTTGAAATCAGCCCTGTTAGGCAAATTATGCTGCCGGAGCTGTAGATTAGTACAGACTGAAAATCAACAACTCATTTAATCTGAACACATTGGGGGGGGGGGGGGGTTGTTGTGTGATGATGCAGTCATTGAAATCAAAGAGAAGATATCAGTGTTTTTTTACGCTACTTAAACATTTTAGCCATCTAACCATCACAGGAACATGAAAAACCCTCTCTAAAACCTTATCTATTATCCAACTAAACAAAAGCTATTGTTTCTCACAAAGCAAAAGTCTTTCCTACACAGAGAGACGATCCCTGTGAAAGCTCTGGTTGGTAGTATCAAATACGCGGTTAACACTGCACGTCAAACCCTCAGTCATTGGATCCAATGGATAAATCACTAAATCACGCCACAATGGCCGCGGACTCGATTCATTCACACAGGCCACATGAAAAGGGATGGAGAGAAAGAGGGAAGTCTGACTTCCATGGCTCAGGCCAGCCAGACAAAAGGCTCAGGAGCAGCACTGCCTCGGGACAAAATCATATGACACTGGCGCACAGGAAATCACCCAAATTGTCCATTGTCTGGGACAACATCGAAATCCCTCTTACTCTGCGCAGTCACTGACGACAGACAAGGGCTGAGGGGAGATGGATATGAGTGGCGGGGAAAGTTAGGAAGTGAGAGGTGACAGTGGAGGAAAGACTCTGTTTTGGTTGATTTATGCCATATTTTAAAGGGTCCCTGTTGGTCATGTGTGTGTGATGGTGAGAAAAAGCTGGAATATTTCATGCATCTGACCCTCCTCAACAGCTAAACTTCCATCTTTTATTGTAAAACATATATGGTCTAAAGCTGACTCCGAAGAAGCTCAGAGATCCGCACAGCATTTTCATTTTTACGCAAATAATCGCAATAGAATACTCTGGAAACCCGACTCACCGAAGTTAAAGCCCGAGGAATGCAAAGTCAGAGATTTGCATGGAAACAAGTTACATGTTTTAAACAATAGTTGCTCTAAACTGTTTGACTGTTTTTTCTACCCTAGTTCCAACAGATATTACATTAGATCAAAAGAATCAAAAGACAGGATAAAGATTCATCATTGAATGAGAAAACCACAGAAATGGAGGGTTTCTGAGGACAGCGCAAACATTCAGATGAGGGCCAGAGTGTGGAACAAGTTCAGTGAACTCAAGACAAAGTGATGTGTAACTTTCAAGCCTGGCCTCCGGCTTTACATCCCCCCTCTGTTCAGGGGTGTATTTGAACAGGTGAGTACAGTCAAAGAGTGATGTGCAGGTAGGCAGCCAGCGTGTCAGGTAGAGCCTGAGGCGACATCTATTCAGCTACACAACTCATATGGACAGACAGCTCTCCTCTGGCCTTCCCATTCATCCTTCATGTCCCCCTCCCCCACTCTCTGGGAACCACACCTCCCCACCACACATGCACACACGGATACGTGCACGCGCTTACTTCTACAATTAGTTTTTTTCCCCTTTCTGGAAGCATGCTTATGTAGAAAGAAAAAAAAAGGGTTTTAAAATACTGATTGTGGTAGAATGACTCCTGTCTGTGGAGTGACTTCGAGTGAACGAAAATGTACGACGATCTCCCAAAAAGAAAGTTAGAAGCAGCAGAATGTGTTGAACGTTTTCTCACACGGTTCAAAGAGTCCCGGCATTGGACATACATCAGTCGATTACTGATTTTGCCACCATGCATGTATACAAGGACAAAGGTTAACCATAGCTTAACGCATTCTGCATGTAACCGTGCTGAATGACGTAAGTGGGACTAAACTACAGTTATTCTGTTTTTGTTATAACTTTGTGTGAGAGAGAGAGAAATGTTCACTTCAAATTTAGCTGGTTGTGGTGTTGAAATGGGTCCATAACTAGGTCCATAGTACTTTGTGTAACTAGGACTGTAAAATATATATATAGAAATGTTCAGGTTCAGATGTGACATTTCTGATGAAACCCTTGATAACAACAATTGGATTCAGCCGTTATTCCCAAAAGCAGCACTTGCACATCTCTCATGCAAATTTTTACTAGACAAAATTCCCAAGATGGTTCCTCTTTACAAAAGAAAGATATTACTTTCACTCTGCACACTTCGTCGATGAGCACGTACAAAATACCTTTCAGCTCTCCTCAGTTTATTCTGCTTCACAGGGCGAAAACGTCAGTCAGCCGGCACAAACGCGCTTTTAATCACTTTAACTGTGTGACATTAGAATAACACATGATCACGAAAGACAAACCTCAAGTGAAAATTGAATGGCTTTTTAGGGACAAAAACTGGACAATTTGGGTTATACTGTTATTGCCTAAGAACAACCAGGAAGTGACACAAAGACCTTACTGTGTTACGGACTGAACGTAACCCTGAAGGTAAAAAGAAATGTCCTAAGAATATTTTTTATCCTCTTTCGAGTTCACAGTTGCCCTTTTTCATATTTCCTGCTTAAAGACTGAGGAGTTTCAAATTTCAACCCCACTTTAATCTCACCCAAAGACGTCCGCGGCTCCCCTCTTTGTGAGACACTGATATTCACCATGTCGGGTGACCACAACCTCTGACCTTCCTACGATGAGTAGAAGAACTTCTTCTTTAAAGTGCTGCCCATCCAATATGAGAATTACTTAAGTCCCTCTTACAGTAATACAACCGATGGGCTCTGTGCACACATTCAGGTAAAGGTGCTAAAACACCAGGGCTGCAATCCGTGTCTGTGTCTTAATAAGCCTCCACTAACCGAGCATTGTTTCACTGTTTGCCTGAGTATGAGCACTGAGTTTACCCATTTGCTTGTAAAAATCTTGACAACAATAACAGCCAAACTGGACACTTCCCCTTTGACAAACTGACCTCTAAGATATGGGATTAGGATGTGGATTAGCCTCTGGCAGTTACAAGTGTTATATTCTGATTACTGAAGGATCATCTCCAGAGGAGTTGGGAGGGGGGGGGGCTCCAGAGGAGAGCAGGAAAAAATAAAAACACCAACTGAACTCCAACAGATATCCTGAAGCAAAATTTACAACCTCGTTCTTTCAGAGGGATGGATGTCAGGCCTCAGATCTGACTGTTGAAAGAAACCGTTTCAGTCGTTTACAACAGTAATCCAAGAGATGTTGTAAAGCTCCGTCAGTGACATGCATGAAATGCAAGGACAAGAACTAAAATGGAAAGTTTCCACGTGTTTTTGCATCGTTTGAGGTTAGGGTTTGCGCCATCTTCCTCTTCTTGATAGTCTGTTGGCACAGTTCTTTTCCTCCGCCGCGTTAATGCGAGCATCAATAGTAGCTACTCATTTGTTGTCTTTGCAGGCATCTTTGTCGCATTTGTGTGGAGACTTGGCTGTTATTTTGATTTGTTCACAAGAAGCTTTTGCATCTCTAAAGATTTGCGCGCAGTAGTGTGCGAAAGTCTTGAGCCACCTTCATTTCTTTATTTGCTGCCTGGAAAACAGGTGATGATGGCAAGAGGTGCAGCGATTTATTGAAACGGGCAAGCATGAGAGGAAATGCAGTGTGTTGGTGAAAAGAGACCACATCTGAAGGTCCAGATGCATCTTTTCAGGTCCTGTTGGTCCTGTCAGGTCTTTGCTGGATTTCTTCTCTCCTCTATTTATCCAGTTCCTTAAAAAAAAAGTCTTAAAGACACACTGCTTAATAAGCTGAAATATTCCAAATTTTCAACTAAAAGCTCTTTGGGAATCACGTACATTGGAGCAAAAACCCCATTTCATGTCTGTTAAACTGATCTTTATGTCGATACAACATTATTTATGTGTCTTTGCTACAGGCTACCAGTAACAAAGTGCCTGAAGTAACTATTTAAAATTGGTGACATTCCAGCTGCTGTTGGTCGAGAGGCAAGGTGCATGCTGGACGAGTCCCTTTAGTTTATGTATTTTCAAACTCAGTGTGTGGCGCATCTTGTAAAAGCACAATTTCTTCAGTAGCATGTAAAATCACGTTTTCCGTGGCCTTTCTTTGATCTCTTAATTGCGAAGCCTCTGACTTTTCCCACGTTCAGCCTCAACGGTCCCGACCACATTCCAGGCCTGTCTTTATTAACAAGGTGGAATTTCCACCTGCAGCTTTAACCTGCCGTTCACTGTGAGCCGAGGTGCATGTTGTATGTTGTCTGTCACCTTTTGTTGATCTTTACTTGAGCTCTTTGTTGATTACAGAAAGCGCACCATGCAAACAAAAGCTATCATTACCTTACAGTCAGGCTTTGGGAAGATTAGTCGCGCCTGCAAACAAGGCTGCAGTCACCCAACACATGTGATGATGAATTATCTCCAGTCAACTTAAAACTGACAGCAGTTTACACTACGTTTTTAACGGTCTACGGTTACATTAACATTAAAGTGTGGCTTCAAGTCTGGTAAGCATTTGGAGCTTTGAATGATGTGTTTTTTCCATCTTATTACTGTTGTGACATAAAGGCAAAAGCCTAGAAAAGGTCTGATTGAGGTTATATCACAAGATATTCACCGGTCCTGAATGTCAGCCAAGATAAGCGTGGAATCAAACTGACCAACACGGAGTGATGTGTTCTTTCCTGTCGCCCCACCTAATATGTCAACACTTGTCTTCTCAACAACAGGCAGGTGGGATTAACCAGCTCGTGATCAACGATGAATACATGTCATGCAGAGCTTGTTTCTTTTTAAACAAGAGCAGGATGTCACTTTTGGCTTTGCATATACCAGATCAAATGTGTGTACTCTGAGTGATGCGGCAGCTGTGTCATTTCACACCTGCAGCCGTGTCTTCACAAGGTTATGGATGATGAATATGGAGAACCCCACCCCCCACCCCCCCCCCAAAAAAACTAAATTTGTCGTCATTTTAGCTGTTGCCTAACCAGAAGCAAAGAAAAAGTCTGTCCTCGATGCCTGTCCGAAATTTAAGAAAATGATTGAATTTGGTGGAATTTGATTGTTTTGGGCCAGTTTTTTCAGATGAAAAATGTATACTTAATATCACTCACGTACAGACAAACTTTTCATGCATATTTGTGTTCTTTAGGAGAGCGGAAACCAATTATAAGAACCTCTGGTGTTCCTTTAAGTGACACGGTCGGCCACAAATAACACACACGAAGTTGGTTTGAGTGAAAAGCGCAGTATGTGTTGCACGTGAGGACGTAAAGATGAGCAGGTAGGATATCATCAGCTTCTCTGAGTCGGTTTGGGAAGGAAAGCAGCTTTACAGCACACACACACACACACACACCCACCCTACTAGGTCATTATCTCATGTTGTCATCTCCTCCTTTCAAGTATGGGGATCCTCTGGCAAGACCCTCAACCCCCCCCCCCCCCCCCCCCCCCCACCCACCATCTTTGGCCCGACACACACACACACACACTCACACACACACACACAGAGGGCCAGTGTTCTGCCCTGGGGTAGTTGACCAAGATGAAAGGAGGAGTGGTGAGGGGGTTACTAAAGGAGGAGATGAAACAGATGAGATGACCTCGCTCCTCATCTTTTCTTTCAACGAGCTCCGGTTTGGTTGTCATATTGAATCCTGGCATTTCCATACGGCACCAAGGCCAACCACAGTTTTTATATCAATTCCTTCATGCTTTCAGATAATGTTAATGAACAAATATGTTAATTAGTGTCATGTCTGTATCTGTGTAAGTCAAACAGTGTGTTTACATTGTCAGATACTGGGTAATGTACTTCAACTTGTCTGAAAAAAAATAAAAACATAACTGAACTTAAATCATTTCTATGGAGTCAAAGCTTTTAGTGATGCGGTACATGCTTCTCAAAGCCTGCGTAAAATAAACATTAACAGAATCTTACAAACGTTAAGGGACTACTAAAACTGGGAGTATGTTTGCTGTCAAACACTGCCACCCTGTGGAAAAAGAAAGGCACTGCAAGAGAAGAGCTTCCAAAGCTGGGAGCGCAATAAGAAACCACTGTATTAGAGACACTTTAGTTCAGTCTGTGAAAGAATTTCTACCCATGATGATACACAATGAATATCAAGAAGCATGACATCACTGAATAGATCCATTTCAGTTTCAGAGCAAAGAGCTTTTTTGTGCCTGTGAGCTGATATCATAGATAAAACAACCTGGACTGACAAGTCCTCAGCACATACCACACTGCCCCCTGGTGCTCCCACATGTGTACTGCAGGGGTGGTTGGAATATTCCGATTCGGTTCTTAAATGAGGTAACAATACTACTAAAATCACTAAATTTGAAGTAAACTCGTATTGTATTTTGTCACTTTAATTGTTATATCTTCAACAAACTATTTACATTAAAGCAACAGAGTGAAAAAAAGGGAAGTGTTAGGCAAATAAGCTCCCCAAAAACTCAAGGAGCAACTCAAAACTGCACTTAAATACAGAGTTTATTCAAAGTTTTCTTGATTGTAAAACTGTATCACTGCCTCTCCACCTGGGTGAGAATGGTTTTATTAACTGTATTATGTTCATGAGACATAGAAACTGTCGAATTGCAAACAGCAAACTGGATCTTCCCACTTTTGCAATCAGAGGATAATTTTGTGATTTGATTCCAGAATTTGAGGATATTGTAAGGAAAGGACCAAAAGAGTTTAAAAAATAAAAAATAAAATATTTTTTTAAAAAAGCGCACCATGAGAACTCAACAAGCAGTTTTGTGTGGTGCTAGCTGGTGAGGTAAATGGTCCTAATGACTCTTAACCAGCCTTAAGGGGGTTCTTCTGTCATCTGGTTCAATTTCCTGCATCGTTTTGCAGGCGCCTCTTGGATAGATTTCCTGGTACCTCAGGCACCCAGCCTGGAGTTACACACACACACACACACACACACACACACACACACACACACTCACACACACACATACAATATGTGTTGTTGAAGTGGCCAATACTATTCTCTTTTAAGTTTAGTCATCAAATCAATAAACACCTGGTGTCAAAATGTGTGTGTGTGTGTGTATTTGTATGTGTTTGTGTGGTGGGTGGACAAAGGGACGGGGAGGGTACTATTAGGTGTCATATCGATTCATCTGTGTGGGGTGTTTGTTTTTAAAATACCATTAATGACCACGCCACACAGTGTACGTCCTCATTAGGACACACACTGTGTGACCCCCAAAAGTCATTTCTGAGAGAGTGCCATCAACTCAGAGTAAACTGTAACAAATACACACTAAACAGGCAGGAGTTTTTTTTTGTTTGCTCACATCACATTGCACCAGATCCATTAGTGCCTGCCACTACTCTGCCAGTGCTACAGTTTATGGTCGAATACATCCACGAAACAGTTAAGTTACTGTCGCTAAAGGTGGTTCTACAAGCTGCTGGACCCTAAGTTTGGTCTACTTAGTTTATCACCCACGACTTCTGGATTTTGGCTTTGTTTGTGTTAACATGTGTGTGACAGGGATAGGGATTAAGATAGTTTTCATCCCATTCTAAGACCTGGTAATGTCCCAATATGAAATGCCTTAAAACTGAAAGAATGCCTTCTTACTTTTTACGTGACTTATTCTTCAAAACGGCCTCAGAGTCACTCATCTCAGGAAGAAGCTTATACTGTATCATATTGACATTAGAAAACCCCCAAAACACTGCATCCAACTGGGGGAATCCTTTATCATATTTAAGCCAAAAATCAAGTCTTTGATGCGATGTAAAAATGTCTATGATACGGATACAAACATTTGAGATAACTTGTCACTTGTGAAGAATCTTCTCAAAGAGGGATGACATTTTAAATAAATTTCAAGAGACAAAAGGCAGGTGGAATCCCTGATTCTGATTGTATGGATCTTAATATGTGTGATGTCGGGGTTGCACGTATGTTTTCCACGGGACTGATCTATCATGTCTGTCTAAATGATGAAAATGACTTTACATTGTGATTTCATGTGTCATTATTTAAAGATTGTCACAGCCACAGTGTCAGTTTCATACAAGGAGCAACCAGCCAACAATCTTTTTCTTATAGACTCAAACCAGATAGTCTGTACTAATTGTAATTTCCTCCTTTTTTTTTTTAAATACCAGAATGCAGACTTAAAGATGAATCACAGTTTCACCACCAAAATGATTAACTCTATATATGCAGTGGAGAGACTGGCACAGTCTGTACATTGCAACACTCATGTCAGGAATATTCTACAAAGCTCGACTCCTGCTGTGACTGCCTCTCATTCACAACTTTATTAGCATCTGACAGCACTTACATGAGCGCTTACAGGGCGGGGCTCCGGGCTGGGTCTAATAAGGCCTCACCTTGGTCTGGTGGAGAACAGGCGAACGCTGCTTTTGTTTAAGGCTTGGACGCAGATCTGAGCACCGACCGGTTGCGAGAGAGATTATACTGCAGTAATTCTTGCTAATTAATGTTACAGGCAGCTCCTAAATGAGTTCTGATGTTTTTCAGGGGTGGTTTCTGTACGATTAACTCGACTGTGCGAGCCAACACACAGGCACAGGTTTTATCCAAGCATGCGGACGCCATCTGTTGATCTGCTGACAGCCGCCTGATCGCAGGACTATGCGGCGCTTTATGGAGAGAACTCTGACTGTGTGTTAAAGACCTCTAGGTGGCAATGCTGCCCTCTGTTTGTTTCATTCACGTACCAATTTACCTGTTCCATACTGCTTATACCTGCTAAAAGATGGCTTGTTGTGGAGATTCATAGTTAGGCTGTTTGCTTGTGTCAACTCATGAAGTTTACAGCAAACTAAAGGTCAGGACACCTCAATCTCTGCTGCTGCTGCACCCTTCCCGTCAGGATCTTCCATCACTGGCCTTAAATAGTCTAAATTAACTTGTATGCTGACTATTTGTTGTCGAAAGGTGACTTTTTACGTGGTTTAACATTTGAGCATATGCTGCAAGAGCGTGTGACAGGATCCCGGCGTTCAGTTTCTGAAGAGTAGCTTTGTTCTGCATGGGACGGATGCACTCCGACAGGAATGCCGTCTGGGGCAGACATTGTGGTTCTGGAAGCGGCGTAACCAGCATGCCGCCACGCCATCCAAAACTGATCTCAACACAGTTCGGCTTCCAGCAAGACTCATCTCCTGCTGTGGCTTCCTCCCTTGCAATAAAACTTTACTAGCATCTGACAACACTTGGCGTAATGACTCACTCTGACATTGATCTAACACATATACATGGGGCTACTTCACATTATGGAAAACAGGCTTGTCGTTTGGCAGCATCTATCACACGGCGATAGTTTCTGCCCCTCCGCCTGAACACTGGTGGGAGAGCAAACATGTTCTAAGGCGTGGACTGAGTTACACAATAAGCCAATGGATCGATACAAATGTGAAAACACACACCATATACAGGTGTTTATCACAAAGATTATATCATATATAAAGCTACTGTGGGGGCTGTAGTACCACTTTTTACCACTAGATGGTACTGTAGTGTCTGTCTGACCTGGCAAGCAGATGATAGTAGAGCCAGGTTAAATAAATAAAACAACCAAAAGCGACTTTCAAATTCAAATTGATAACAATTTGAAAAATTAGATTAATAATAACACTTTTATTTGAAATATGCCCTTTTTTCCATGGTCTGCGTTAGGAATATCAGTGCGCAATCTCACAAGACGAGTTTCACGACTATTCTCATGACACTGAGCTACAGATGAATGTACGTGTCGGGAAGAACTGGTACAGTCTGTGAGAGGAAGGAAAACATAACAAAAGCATCCAGTTTCGGCAGTAAACTCAAGATATGGTTTTATGGTTAGTTGTTAGGCAGCCATTTTCTTGTCAGAAGCGATGTTTTTTCAGTTATACTTAACAGAACCTGCAGTACTTCCACCGGCAACAGAACTGGGGAGGTTAAATAACTTTATGCAACAGATAAATAGTAGACATGGTATCATGGAAAACTTATTTTTAAATAGCGAGCTTAAATTAATGGCTTAGAAAAAGTAAAGCGGGCATCATTTCACTCTTAATATTGGAGCTCTCTACATTAGCTTTTTCACATTTCTTAGTTGCAAACAGTTTGTAATTGTTTCAGAATGAGGGAGTCTTCAAAAGCTTGGAGGAAGCGTCCTCCTGAGGACAACAAATTTACTGTATATTCTCATCTAAGGGGTCAGTATCTGGAGGTTTGTCGAGCGGTTGGGGAAGACGATCGGCGACGGCTCCATTTGCTAGCTATGAAGCTACACACACAAGAAAAAACTTTGAGAACCACAGGTCCCGGTCATATGTGTTCCAGTCTGAATCGCATCCCGAAAACCAAATCGAGCAGCACAGCTAACCGCCATAAGAAGATTACAGCCGTACGTCTTTATATGCTCTGTACCCGTGGTTGCTGTGCTAGTACCCAGGTGTTCCTCAGGGCTTGTAGAAGCAGCAAGTGGTAGTTTAGTTGTCTTGTGTACAACTGAGTAACACAAAGTATCTTTCGCATCCTTAGCTGCGTTTTTAACCATGAGCTTTGCTCTAAAATCTGTTCATAAGTGTAATGCCAGCACAACACAGACGTTTAAAATGAGTTTCTCACCACTTTATTAGTGACCCCACTTTATTGAATAATTATAGACCCATCTCCAAGCTCTCGATTTTAGCTAAAGTTCTTGAAAGGCTGGTGAATGACCAGGTCAAGGACTACCTGAGCCTGAACAATATTTTATCTCCCTTTCAGTCAGGTTTTAGGAAGCGGCATAGTACAGCAACTGCTGCAATTAAGGTGATAAATGATATTGTGGAAGCCATGGATGCCAAGAAATACTGCACTGCCCTTTTATCGATCTTTCAATTTGAAGGCATTTGATACAGTCGATCAGAGTATTTTATGTCAGCGACTGTCTACCATTGGAATGTCAGACCATGCTGTTGGCTGGTTCTCCAACTACCTTTCCGGCCACAAGCAGTGTGTGCAGTCCGATGGTCTTAGCTCCGGGTTCCTAAACACTTTAAATGGTGTGCCGCAAGGTTCCGTCTTAGGACCCACTCTTTTTATTATTTATGTGAATGGGGTAGGCCAAAACATAAATGCATCTGTACATCTTTATGCTGATGATACCGTCATCTATTGTTGCGCATCTTCTGTCGCCCAGGTGTTCAAAGAACTGCAATCTGCTTTTGACACCATTCAGGCACAATTGTCTCATCTCAGGCTAGTTCTAAATGCAGGTAAAACTAAGTCTATGTTCTTTTCAAATAAAAAGAAGGTGCCTGCTGTTTTACCCTGTATTATGTCTGCTCAGGGTACCCATATTGAGTCTGTGGCCACTTATAAATACCTTGGCATAACATTGGACGATAGCCTTTCTTTTAAATGCCATATTGACCAATTACTGAAGAAACTTAAATCAAAACTGGTGTTTTTCTTCAGAAACAGAGCCTGTTTTTCTTTTAATGCAAGAAAACGTATTGTTGCAGCCACTTTCTTGCCACTCCTGGATTATGGTGATGTTGTTTATATGAATGCCTCTGCTCACTCCCTACATCTACTGGATGCTGCATATCACGGATCTTTGAGATTCATAACTGGTTGTAAACCCCTTACACATCACTGCACTTTGTACTCTCTCACTGACTGGTCTTCACTTTCCATGTGCAGAACCACCCACTGGTATCTGTTTATCTACAAATCCATCATTGGACTACTCCCCTCCTATTTGTCCACATACTTGACACGGAAACAGTCTGATCATAGCCTCCGGTCCCTGGATTTCATCACATTTGCCATCCCCTCAGTCCGTACTGAACTTGGCAAAAAGGCGTTCTCCTATGCTGCGCCTATAACATGGAACAGGCTCCAACAGAAGCTGAAGCTGTCCAGTTTTATTTCATTAGAGGACTTCAAATTACTTATAGGAAGGCTGGTGAGACAGTCAAGGGGGTCTGCACATGTACTGTACTTAACTAGTTCCTTTTTTCTTTAATTTTATTATTGCTAATTATCATATGTTCCTGTTTTGTTTTGTCTCTTGTACGTTCAGTTAATCTGTAACTTTGTGTTTTGCTGCTGCCTACCTAAAACAGGTCTCTCTTGCAAATGAGACCCTGGGTCTCAATGAGATTTTACCTGTATAAATAAAGGTTAATAAAAAAAAACAATAAAGACTTCCGGTTTAGACTTGAGCCCTTTTAGTGTTGGAACAGCCTCGACGCAAAAGTAATGTAGCGTCTTTTCAAAAGTACATTGTGGCGCGATAACTTCCACTTTAAAAATGGTCGCCATGGATAATGTTCACGTTCTAGCTCCTCATTACCTGGTGAATTTCACCGTTAAAGGAAACTCTCTCTCTCTATATATATATATATGTAGTGATGTATGAATAAAAATGGTGTAGGAAAAACTTGCACGAGCCAGAGTTTGAGACTACTGGATTAAAGGAGTCCCATCTGTATAAAAATACTCAAACATGCATATTCCCTTTTTTTAAAACTTTGGGTGTCGGTTAAGGTGATTAAAAAAATAATGAAAATGGCCAGAAAACTTGAAAAGCACATGAAAAACGTGGATAAATTAAAGGATAATGAATACATTTGTAACTAAAATAAGTGACTAAACACTAATATAATACCTATATCAAGAATCAAGTAAAATGTTGCAAAGTATTTCAAATAATGGATAAATGGCAGACAGTTATAAGTACATGGTACGTTCAAAAATAGTTAAATGTAACTGAAAGCTAACCAAATTCACTATTTAGCTACGACTATAAAATAAATAATTTAAAAGATAAAAGTGGTGAAAATGACCAAACTTGCCATTAATAAATTAAGATATATATAGAATTTGGAATGGGGGGGTGGGATTCTCACTCTTGCCTTCTTTCAAAACTTGAGAGCCCTGAAACTTTTTATGGCTAAACAAATAATCTTTCAGTTAAATCAGTCAGGAAATATACAAATAAATATAATCAATGGTAACAATGTTTGTTTTTCTGCACTCAACAGTTAAACAAGTTGATTTTCAAACAGGGTTGAGAACACATTTTTTACATGATGGGTGGTCAGAGCTGTGGGGGGGGCATGAGAGAAAGAAAGGTTGGAAATCGCAGACTCTGTGGATAACCCATAAATCTGTCATATATATATATATACGTACACATATATACATAAAGCCTGAAAGTGGACCAAAAACAAGATGATTTACACATGAACGCTCAAACTCTAATCCCAGAGGGAGGGGTGAGTGCTTTACTGGCACATATACACTGGCAAAAGAGGGAGTGAAACAAGAGAAGCAATAGGGAGTAATTGATATTTACAATTATTTAATTCATGTCAATTGTAGTTTACAAACGGGAAAGACACGTACCATTTCCAAGAATATACAAAGACACAAATTAGGTCTGACACAAATCTCTTGGGCAGGTTCCAATCAGAACGTTCGTGGGAATCAAGTGAATGCAGCACCATCACATCCTATTTTGAAGCCCAGTATTTGACCTACCAAGAAGTGTAACTACAGAATGAACTAAAACCAAAAGGTAAAATAAAGGTTCATCGCAGATGACTTAGTTTATTAAGAGGTGACTCACTCTCGCTTTCTTTGCCCCAGAATTAGCCGTCGTGTTACTGAGACGGATTCCAGATTTTTCTGAGGATCGAGGGAGAGCATTTCATCATTTTATATTTAACTGCAGGGATGGCTGATGTCCAGCTTCAGGAAGAAAAAAAAAATCAGTACCTCCGAGTGAGTGAAGACGACAAACACCGTGATGACGCGTGAAGTCTATTTAAAAGCACACGAGAAATGCCCTTGCATTAAAGCCATCTTTGTCACCTTTCAGTGGCCGTGAACCATTCTCCTTCACTGGGTCTTATTTTCCCACCCAGGTTGCGTGAAGAGGACCACCCATAGTATTTTGAGAAGTTTTATTTTTCTTATTTTTTTTCAGTATTTCTTACAACAATACAGACATCACAGATTACATAGTTTTACAAACACAAAGCACACCACCACCTTGGCTGCTGATGCTGCTGATGCTGCTGTAGAGGGGGAAATGCTGCGGGTTCTGGAGATTGCCAGTTCAGCCTTGGGTGTCCCGTTTTGTTTTTCAGAGCCTTCACTCATCTGTTAGCTTAGAAAGAACCTGCCCTTTGGACCTTTTTTTAAATTTTTTTTTTTGCAGCATAGCAGAATGAGAATAGAAAAGAAAAATTATTTTGAGACATGTAAGGGTAAAAAATAACAAAAGAAAAAAAATATAGTGTCTAGACTATGATCTGAGCATGTTGTTACCCCAGCTGACAGGAAGTAGGAATGGGGGTTAAAAGAAGAGTCTCAGCTTGACAATGTTTCAACCATTCGAGGAAGTCTTGGGCCGATGGGTAGCTCTCCATCCGATAAAACTAACACAGCGTGTGTGCTTCATGTTCAGATCTAGTTTTTCAGGGCAGTCTGCAGAAAAATGACACCACCTAAATCTTGACCGTCTAGTCTTGAGTAGTTTATACTTTTTTTTTATTTTTTATTCCTGTACATTCAAATAAAACTTCAGCAGATCTTCAAATGACTTTTTTTTTTCTTCAAAAATACAGAAGGCTATTTATTCCAGCCATTTTTTTCCCCTGGAACATTATTTCCAAACTCCTCCCAAAAAAGGACTTTGATATTATATATTTCAGTGTGTCCTTTGATGGCAATGTGTGTGTGTGTGTGTGTGTGTACACGTGTGTGAACTCCATGTCATTTACACTCAACATTGTAAACATACATAGAACTATATTACATGTGCTTGCACTGCATCTTGGAGGGGGGAGAAAAATTTGGTTTACTTCACTAGAACACCACAAAAGAAGGGACGAAGAAGAAGAAGAAGAAGAAAGGGCGGGGTTTGGGGAAAGAGAAGAAGTGGAAGAGCGAATGTTGAGCTCCTTTTCCAAAGGTTGAGGTTATTCTCAGTTTGGCTGAAAGCTTAATTTTAGTGAACTGTCCCCCCCCACACGCCTTTTTTTTTTCTTTTTAAATAGTTCTTTCTTTCTGAAACAAGCAACAGAAAAAAAACAATACAAACAAAACCAAAAAAAAAGCAAAGAAGCTTTTTATCAAGTCATGGTGGCGCCTGCTGTCCAGCACCACTGAAGGGATCAGGAAGAAGCCGGGCTAAGACAAGTTTTTCAATTCTAGAGCAAGAACATTCCTTTTAGGTCCATCAGCAGCAGGAAGCTGTCGGGTGTCAGCGGGGCTTGGCTGGGTTTTCAGGGTCTCCATTGGCTTTAAGTCCTTCAGTGGAAACAATGGTGTTACCCATCAGAGATTGCAGGTCTCTGTATTTTTCTTCTTCTTGTGTTTTCTAAGTGAACGACAAGGCCGTCAGCCAGAGTCAATGAGTGCTGCTCAGTCATTCGTTGAAACCACTTTTGCCCTCCACAAAGAAGTCACAAACACAGCTGTCTCGTCTCTGAACGCTCGTGCAGGGTTCGGTTCTACTGAGCCAGTCCACCAGAGAGAGAAAAAAACAAAAAAAAAACAACCAAAACAACAAATGGCGATCGACGGGAGAAGATGAACGGGCTGGAAAGATGAGGAGGCAGGGGGTTGTGCTCTTTACAAGTAGACACGCCTCAGGTCTCCAGGCGAGGTGATGGTGTTGCACTGCGGGCACAGCTTCTTGTTCCCCTGTGATGAACAGAAAGCGAATGGTTAGCTCGGCTTCTTGGAAAATTGTCGGTTTGTCAGTAGTAGCTGAATCCCTCGTAAAATGAGAGGGATGACATCATCACAAGTGACCAGTTTTACAGCGTTTTCACTAAATAGACATTTTACGGAAACATGACTTGTAAGTTACTTGAGAACAGAAAAATCCTTAGTAGCAGACCTAAAATCCCCCCCTTCTGTGGTGGCGAACGGATAAGGTGACGCAGGAGGCTCCTAGGTAATAATTCTATTAAAGCTCACCAATGCTTGACACATTTACCAACATCTGCGGTAACTCTCACTAACTCTACACCATCTCTTCCCTTCAGCCCTCTTCTTCTTCCTCTTCCTCTGCAATGCTTTGATAGCGTGCCATCTGCAGTAAAGCAGCAGGCGATAATATGCAACACAGGGCCAACAGTGTTACAAGATCCTGACTGGGTGGTCTGGACCACTGTCCTCCACCCCTGAGTGTTCAGCCCCACCAGCAGCCTGTTACTTCAATGCTGGAACAGCTGGCTGCAGGCGCATTCCTTCTGTTCATTTTCACCGTGTGCTGGTTATAGAACAAATATAAATGTCAGAAAATTTGTAAATAGATTAGAAACATCTGGACTCAATAAGGAGTGGATATTACCCCAACTGCTTATTTCATATCATATGTTCTCATAGCTAATAGAGAATTCAGTGTTTCTGTATCCCTGTGTGTGAAGTGATTGGGACTCTGAAGCGAATGCTGTCCGATACAAAGTGCCCTTTGGGTCAGCTGCACCAACGCCTCCCATGCACGGGCACGTAATCAGTGTACCGTACATTGGAGAGGTGTGGATGAAGGCGATTCTCCTGCAGAGTCTGTCCTCAAACCATGCATCCACCTTGTTTTTCCCTCTCTTGTGCGTTTGGTATGTTGTCTGTATGAATGGAGACTGATACGCATTGGTCGGTCCGCACAGTTCCACATATTTTGGCTGCATGTGTTGGACCTGCTGGACCCCTTGTGGACTGGTGAGAATGAAATCTGTGAGCGTGAGCAGCTTTACTGGGGATTTGGCTGCATTAAGAGGCAGTATTTAAAGTATAGCTAGAAACAGTTTTATGACAGTTAGGATGTGGGGCTATGGGTTATAACCCAAACATTAGCACGAATACCAAAATGCAACACACTTTAGGTGCTTTACCTTTCAGGAAGCATGTTTTGTCAACCACGTAGTTTTTCACTCAGTAAAATGAAGGCACATTAACCTCGTTTGTCCGCTTGCTCGTCAAATTTTCAGTAGTCTTGTTTGGTGAGGACGGTAAGCGTGAGTGGGTGTGTGTCTGTCACGCTGTACTCCAGCTGCCTCGCTCATTACAGCAGTAAGGGGCGGGGGGGGGGGGGGCGCATTTACTTTCATCAACCTGCTGCTTTTATAGCTGTCTCCAGGCTATAAGTTTAATGCCCCATACATTAGATCAGTGATGGCAGCGCACACACACACACACACACACACACACACACACACACACACACACAGAGGAAACAGGAACACCTTCTCTTTAATGATGAATCACAGTGCAAGTAATTCATAAAATATGCACCGACTGCTGTTTTGTTTGTACTCAAATTAAGTCCTTCATGAATCAGTATTGATCTTGGATTAAATACATGTTCCACACAATCATTACCATTAATACATGCCCACTTAAAGCTGAATAAGGGCCGAGCTCCTTACAGCCGTGTGCCTTATTTTACTTGGATTTACAATGCTTTTTTGATTTCCCAAAGAAAAGGACGATGCTCATTAAGAGCAATGGTAACAACTTTACCAAATCACATATGACAAGCAAGCATTTCCAGCTGCTTCCGGAATGAGCTGGCTGACAAAAACTGCTGTTTCCCTTGATATGATATCATATCCCAGATATTCGTAGAGATTTAAGGTAATTCCTTTAGAGCTCTTTCCATTTGACTCGTGTAGATGTCCACTGCAGTATTTCATTTTTTTCCCTTCAGGTAATGGCTATTATTTCTGGTGTAGACAAGTTGTCTTATAAAATACGTTCATCTACACACCAACGCTATTTAGATCAACCGAGAGCCACGTATATCCATATAATGGGAGTGAATGGGGCATAGACAATACAGCCTCTAAATAAGGCACAATCTGTCTTTATTTCACCAATACTTTAAGATAAATGAATGAACAAACGCGTGCTATTGCACTGTTAGTTCAGAGCTGCCGTGTTGTTGTTATTGGGGGCTTTCTACACTCTTGTCTTGTGGGATGACGTGATCGTCCCCTTTAATTTGTTTTAAACCAGTCTAAGAAAAAATGTCTGATTTACATTTCGGAGGTGCTTCAAAAACAGTTTGATCGTGAAAAATGTTGGTAACTCTGGACAAAACTAGGCTGCATCCCAACATCCATGCGAGGAAGAGCTAAAGTAGATAAAAAATAATAATGCTAGATGCTGAAGAAATTGGGAATGTCTTTGCTTTGGTGCATTTTTCTACATTGTTTACCTCAGGGCCGTAACCTGTAAATAATAGGGGCTGAAAAAACACGGAAAGAGGGATGAAACCCGACAGCAGTTTCTGATTTGTGCTTAAAGACTACTTCAATCTGAGTGTGTACGCATAACATTTTCTCCCCGTGTTTGGACATCGTTTCTGTAATTATATGCTCACATATACCCTTACAACTATCTGTGATTTCCTTTCCTGGTGGGTAAAAACTGGCAACTAATATCCCAGGTAGTGAGAGGGGGCTTGAGGGAATTGGGAGACAAGCAAAGTTAAACAAGAAAACTGCGAGTCGGGGAGATAAGATAATAGCAGAGAAATCAGAGAGAGAGCCAATGAGTAGACTGTTTATCCTCCCAGCAGAAGGGAGCATGGTTTATTTCTACGCTCCATTTACCACATTAGCACCAGCTAATTACACTCTACTGAATATATTAGACTAACTAATAACCAACAAAATCACAGAGGTGTGTGTGTGTGTAGACCTGCGGCACTTTGCAGAAAACATTGGAGATTAGCGTTGACCACTTTATTCCAACATTTTAAGGAGCCTATTGGGGACTATTCCATCAACGCTTTTCCTCTACTGAGACTGTAAGTGTTTCCACTGCCTGAACTGTGTGTGCAGTGAGAGAACAGGTCATTTGGGGAATATTCCATTTTAGTCTCTCCCCACGGGGCACGAGTACAGAGAGAAACTCACCAACTATGAAATGAGGCTGCAATAACTGCATATCATGAGGAGTTGCCCTGCAGAAAAGAGGAGTTAGCGAGAGTGTGTGTGTGTGCGTGTGATCCAGTTTGAGCATACCAGAGTCCTGAGCCAGCACTCTTCACAATGGACGTGCCAGCACTGAATGGAGGTGAGCGGCATCGTGTAGGAATCCTAAAACGAAAAAAAGAACACAAGAAAAGAAGTTCAATTACACCAAATTCACAGGACACACACATGCCGGTTATTAACAGAGTTTCAGCACTGTACATTCCCTGTCAAATCCACAACATCAGACCACAATCTATGGCAGGACACAGCCATCAGCCATGAAACCACTGAGCAAGGCAGCACAATAGGGAGCCACAGAACCAGCATCCTGCAGGCCACACAACCACACACAGACTGGCAAGACACCGGGCAAGCAACGACCAGAGATGGAACAAGGCGGGCACAGGGGGAGAATGCGGGGTCAAGCCGTGAAGGAGTGCCAATTTCTTTTCCTCGTGAAAAAGAACGAAGAGATGACGGGGGAATGGTGGGGTTAAAGGGAGGAAGACGAGTGGAGGAGGGAAGGAGGGAGTGCCTTACCCTCCGTAGGGGCTGTGGGAGGAGCCTCTTTATGCTGCTGCTGTAGCCACCAATCACAAGGCCCCTGTACAGGCAGTACAGGCCGAGGGGGAGGGACTTAGGGTGCCTCTCTCCGACCTCATTGGCCAGTGGCCGGGACCCTGGCCACGCCCCTATGCTCTTGATCTCTGCGCCTGTTCGGATAGCAGGCTTTCTCTGCGGAAGGAGGGGGGGGTGGGGGAGGAGAGGGGGGAACGAAAGGTGGCAGCTAATCACAGAGCCGTACTGATCGCACACACACAAACACCAAAGTGCGACAAACACGACACACACACACACATACCAACACTAACAGATGCCGAGGTGACTGCTGCACACTGAGGTACGACGCTAAGCACGATAAAATGTGTGACTGGTTCCAAAATTATGTGTGATTCACGCAAACTGTGTCCGACGCTGTCAAAGGACGACTGCATTAAGGGGAGCTTGATAAGCGGTCAGCACACCTTCTGATCACCTGATTCCCAAACAATGCTTCTACAGGTTTTTCTGAAGGTCTTTCAGAGAGCTTCGGACATCAATGCTTTATTCCCTCATTTTCAGTCCAGTTTTTTAACCTGAACATTGGCAGCGGAATTGTTTTAGTTTTTTTTTACCTTTTAGCAAAGACCTATGATTCTTTCAGGCATTAAAAAAAAGCACCTGACTCAAGGGGTGAACCAGGGATGTGTCTTGACGTGACAGACGACTTCGAGAACCAGTTTTAAATTGTATCTTTAGGCGCTTTGTTTCTACCAGCCTGTCACAGAAAGTCATCAGGTTAGTTGCATCTGATGATTCCCAAAGAGATATTGGCTTAAAAACTTGGAATATCTGGGAAACAGGGAGAAAAGGCTGAGCTATGTCAAATGACACAAGAAGTGAACTGAAAATCAGTGGCAACAGGTCTTATGGAGGGATGAATCCTCCCCAGAGTCTGGAACTCAACATTACTGAAGCAGTGTGGGATCATCTGACAGAGAACAGAACAAAAGGCAGCCGACATCCAAAGAAGAGCTTTGGAATGTACCAAATATTGGCTTACTAAGCTTCTCAGAATTGTACAGTTTCAGTATTTGTCTTATAAACTTCACTTCTATTTATGTCTCGCTGCATCTTTTTCTGGTTTTTCAGGGAATATATAAAGAAACAAGTGGCGGATCGAGACTTTTGAACAGTTGAACATCTTGTTCTTGTAACCCCGGTTAATCGAGGTCTGAAAAAAGAACGAAGAGATGACGGGGAAAAAAACCCCCAAAAAACTAGCTGTCAATATTGACTTCACAACTTACAGAAATCTTAACGTCAGCATAGAATTACACTTCCTTAAATGACCAGTAGATGGTGGTAGGTACCTACTGAAAACCCCGAGCATCAACGAGACACAAGAAAGGAGCATAAAAAGGAAATCTGTTTGAACTTGAGAGGAGTGCCGTTTCTCACTGTGTCCTTGTCACAAGTCGCAACGCTGCTACAAGTGTTCTGCGTATACTTGGAGGCTGCAGTGCAAATCGCCGCCTACTTCAAAATGTGTCCCCTCTTACCAACAAGCGAGAGTAATCTGATGACTTTTAGATCAGACCAAGTGACAGGAAGGGGGCACAGAGACAACTCAAAGACAGACGGAGACAGATTAGATGGAAGACGTCCGAGTGTGTACACATATTGTGTTGCTCTGTATGCCTCGGTGTGTGCGTGAGAGATAAGGGACAGTGACGGATGAGCGGAGAAGAGCCATGTGTCCGCTGGGCAGTGAGTGATCGATCGCTGTGCCTTGCCCTCCGTGTCACCCCGGGCACCCAGCGACCTTTAGGAAGCACAGGCGTTGGTAATTACCTGCTTTACACACACACACACACAAACACACACACGCAGCACAAACCCAGGATGCCGACGCTGCACTGTCCACAAGCTTGAAGGATGACAGGATGGGTGCTGTATATAAAAGTGGGGAACACAAACGCTGATGGGATTTAAGTACAACTGAACATCTGAAGAGCATGAATGTCCCTCGGTCTGTCTGATACTGTCAGAGAACGAGATGTCGCTTATCTTATCGATCTGTGAGCTGATCAATCAAAACGAGCTGCGAAGCACAGGAGAGTCTGTTCACTTCAACTGCTGCTATTTTATGCTCAATCCTCATCATGTACTGCAAAGTCATGAGAATAGATCAAATCATTTGAATATCTGTGGTTGAGCAGTATCTGAAGCGCTTGCTTTAAATCAAATGGTATGTTCGAGGGTTTTTCGACCCAAGCAGTTCCAGTGCTGGTTAGACTGGTTAAAACTGGTGCTACAGTAGCAACAACTCTGCAAGGCCAGAGCAAAAAGTGGTGCTTAGGTTGTAGAGACCAATCAGACTAACTAAACTGTTGTGACCACGGCGTTTAAAACTCAAGAGACCCAATAGGAAACCATAAAAAAGCTGAGCTTCAACATGGCTGTGAAGTCGAAGCGGCAGTGGAGGAACATGAGCACATGTGGCTCATTGCTAGTTCTTTATAGAACCAACTTAGAACTGGCACCAATACCGCCCCGAACCAGCACTGGAGCAGCTTTGGTCAACAGCAGGTAAAAAGTTTGTCTCGAGGACCATTCATGCCGGCAGACAATCCAGTCAACTAGCAAAGCCATGCAAAGAGCTACAACCACCATCACACAACCAGCACCAGCGAACACAGATGGAGCTTTCACAAAGGGAGCCAATGAGATTCTCATAGCTCCAATACACACACTTATGCAGCACCAGCATCCAGCATACAGTACAGCAGTGGGACAATAACACTGCTGGATTTGCGCCTGAAGAGCAAAACAAAAGTGGGCAAAAAGGCAGAGTAGAGGGAATTGTGTCAGTTAGTGGACAGAATTTACACTGACTGTGAAAGTCAGGTTAAACCTGCAGCTCTTCCCAAAACGACAGCAGAATATCCACCAGCATCAGTTTGGAAATCTGCTCAAAGGATAGAAGGAGGGTACTCCTAATTTAGCTCAAACAGAGCAAAAAAAGCTGTATCCTACATGAAATTTCCTCAAAGTTATGAAGAAATTACTATTAAAAACACTTAATTGGGAAAACCAATCAAAACCATTCTTAGGCCGTGGTAATAGTAGAAGTTCATGAAATGCTATACTCTTGTACAAATGCTGGATACTCCCGTTAAGGGTTGACGCATGGACAGACGGACACCATTCATATGAATGTTATACTCACCATGCAGATGAGACACTTGTATCGGTCCCCTCGCAGGATCTGCTTCTCCAGCTCTCGGATTCGGGCTTTCAGGGCCTCCATAGTGGTAGCCGTGGACTCCTCCTCCGTCACCCTTTAGCAAAAGATGGGAAAGTTACAAAGATTTTAGGATTACGTTCATAACAACAGCCAGCGAAAAAGTCAGTCCAACAACCACAAAGGAAAGGTTCTAATGACAGCTGCTACAAACGGCCTTTGCTAATTACTAATTACTATAACAAAATACCTCAAAAAACACTTCAGATTATTTGGTGTGAATTTCATCTTGGGGCGGCTTTGCTCAGGTCACACATTAGAGCGCCCACTGCTGGATCACAAGGCACACCGCCTCTCCAAGATGCATGCAGCTCACAGTCTGAGGCACGCACAGATGGCTTTTTTTTTTTAAACTTTATTAGAAAATGCAGCTAATGTAAAAGTGTATCATCGTTTCTACGCACATGCCGCGCCACCTTTCTCTCTTTTTATTCAACATCTACTAAACACAACTCTGTTGAACCTTTTCACACGTTAAGTTGAATCTTATCACACAACTTTGCGTATTGAAATCCTTTTGTCCTTATTTACCCGACTGCGTCCTCCACGGACCATTTTTACCACATTTACATTCACCTGATATTAGCTTCCTCTCAGACTCCACCCACCTAATCACTCCTTCGATCAAGCCACTTCCCAACTTCAAATCTCTTGTGTCCCCTACATGTTTTCCTGACTGTCCCTTTATAATTTCCCTTTGGGATAAAGTATTTTTTCATTGAATTTCCATATCCATTTCCCTGTCCTCATCTTCACATTTCCATACTCCATCTCACTCCTCTAGCTGTCTTGTATTCCATCCAGCATCCTTCCTTTCTTCCCGTCTTCCAGCAGCCTGTGACTAATGCGTTGCATGATAACTGGAAATGTGCATTTAACACTGTCCAACAGCATATGAAGCAGCCATAACTAAATCAATACCAACGATGCACAGACCACAACGTTGATGATAGTTCGGTGCAGAGAGACGAGCCGGCTGATGTTTACTGTAGCGCGCCGCTCGTTCTCTGGCAACAGAAGTGTGTGTGTTAACGCAGTGTGTGTGTTTATGGTGATGTGGTCATTTTGCAGCCTGATAGCTTGCTGATCTATGGTATTGATCTGGCTGGGGAAGGACAAGCGGTGAGAAAAGGAGGGAGTGTGAGAGTAAAAGAGCAGTAAGTGGCTGTGTGTGTGTGTGATTTAATTTGCTGCCTCCTCAAACAGCAGAAGGGAACAGCTAAAGGGATGGACCTTCTGTTTTTGCTTGTGCAGCAGCTGCAGTCACATGTATTTGACTCATCAGACAAACTTTTTAAAACAAGTTACATATTTAAACTGAAGATGACGATGAATCTTTCCCGTTTGCCACGTGATTGCCCGACACTTTACACAGTGGTTCAGCATAACTTTGTAAATCTGACTACGTTAAAATAAATTATTCGGTACAATGCATTGAGGTACCCATTCTTATTATCCAAGGGAAAAAAATAGGTTGAAAGTTTCTAAAAAAGGGACAAACCCCCCTCTTTACTTCCTTATAGTGGATTGGTCCACTCCAACAGTCTGAACTGCTTTTTCCCCTCGAGCTTAAAAGGTGGTTGAATGTTGTGCGTCAATACAGTCATTTGGATTCCACCTGCTACTTTTAAACAAAAACTAGCTTTGCTACCAGAAGAATTAAGAGGGCCAAGCAAAGGAAAGACAACTGTAGCAGCTGATGCAATTTCCTAACCTCGATCTTTGGGGAAAGCGCACCTGCACCTGCTCCTCCCTGTAACCCCATCACCCTCCCATGTCTATAAAGACTGAGCCTGGCTCGCCCCCTCCCCGCCCTATAAACTGCTTTACCCTCTCCTCTTATTAGTCCTGAGCTTGTAAAAAGCCATTTAGCCTTGATTAGCCTTCTGGCTTATAAAGCAGCAGTGGACCCAGGGCTGGACAAAGCTGGACAAAGACTGTCCCTCGAACAACGGAGTGTCTTTCATTTAACAGCTCTAGTAAATCCCTCTGTGGCTCAGTCACAAAAAAACTCTGCTTAGGACTCTATTTGCCTCGTCTGAAGTCATTTAAAGATAGAGGGAAAGAAAATACATTTGAAATGTAAATTGTTCTTGGGAACAAAAATAATTAATGAGCTGGACAGTGTGTCCCAGGATTTCAATAAGAGGAAGTCTCATGAACAGACTGACCTAATTTACCCGTCATTTATCCCACCTGATGAGTACCTGCGCCCATGTTTCCAGTCTTCCTCGGGCCTTCAAACACATACGTGCTGTAATGTGTTGTCGGGGCTGAGTGAAAGCAGCTACTGGAAACGGTAAAACCACGGGGGTGTAAGGACTGACGCACATGTTAAATGACTTTGATAACTTCGGCTTGAATTGAATCTTTAGGTTGAGTTCTCACGTTTATTAGAGACTGCGATCAGGAAAGAGATGTTAACCAAGAGATTTAACTCAGTTCTGTGATGTGATTCAGGATCATTCACCTACAGACAACCCGAGCCCCTCCACCTGATTTTTAACTGCAAAAACATTTGAAATTGGAGAGAGCGGAGCTTCTATCTCTAACAAAGGATCTTTGGCTAAGTTCAATTTTCATTTTGGCTTTTCCTCAAGTTACTTGTGGCTTTCTTGTTAATTATCAACAACTAATTATGTATCTAATCTGCTTCCCTTTGTTTGCAAATCCAACTGGCAAGGGACAACTGAGTGAGGACCAAAAGTGGGAATTTTGCCCACTTAATATCTAGTCCATTAATCTCTGTCAATAAACGGAGGCATGAAGATATAACTGGCACGATGTGAAGCTTGTTGGTCTTGGAGCCGAGCAAATCTGGGAGTTTTCCAACCTGAATTATAACGGAAAAACTTCCCGAACCCCAACCGGTGTCATACAAAGTGAGCGGTACTGTTAACCGTGTCTGTCGGTACAACAGCGTGAACGCTTGCTTCCCTCAGAGCATCGCAGGTGCTCAGCGGTTAGCTGCTGTGCAACACTTGCTCCACGGCTGTGTTTGAGTGTAAGTTATGAGCTTTTGTGAGCACTCAGGGACGAAGCTCTGGCCTGTTCCGAATTAATTTGCGGCCTTGGTCTAAAGACCTGATATCATAAAATTTCTTAAACTTTACACAGCATATCACTGCTCCAAGTTGCCCCAAAGGGCCCTCTGCACAGTGTGTGTGTGTGTGTGTGTGTGTGTGGAAAGAAAGCGTATTTCCATTTCCAGTTATCCCTGTGGCAGAAAGCATGCAAGTAAGCCCAACAGAGACAGATAGATGGCTCTGCCTCCCCTCTATTTAGCGCTCTGTCCCCAACGTGTGCCGGGCTATTTCTCATTTCATTAGTGTGGGTGTGTGTGTGGCTGAAGATCTCTACCATCTATCTCAATCAGCTCCGTGTCTTCATCTGCCGTCTTTCTACATTTTGGCCTCGTTCAGCTTCTCTCTCAGCACGGGAGCACAGAATTGGTCAAATTAAACAGCAATTAATTTTAAAAACTATTCTGGTCCAACGTCGTTATTCTTCCATGTAGGGAAATAAATCTCACATGTATGTGCTGCAAAAACAGCAGCTTGAAATCCCTTTCGAGCATCATTCTGTGCTGCACCCCCTTAACCAAGGCCTTAACTACACTGACACACCATGATAAAACATTTAAGTCACTATTGATTTCTCCCTGCCTGTGTGTGTGTGTCTGTGTGTGTGGGGGGTGGGGGGGTCTCAGACAGCAAAAGGCAAGGTGGCTGAGGTTCAGTGAAATCTTGGAAGTGAGAGGAATTGAGACAGAGGAAGAGACGGACAAAAAGAATGGAGAAGAGATGGAAGAGAATAAGAGAAATGCAGCACAGCGGCCATGAGACAAAGCTAAGAATGAGAGAAGAAATGGTAGAATGTGGGTGGGTGGGTGTAAAGGGGGGCAGAAATCTAGCTTCATCACTTCCAAATTGAGGACAGATTCAATTATTTGCAGAAACCACATGGAAATCACTCAGCATTGTTCCAGCTGGAGCACCAAATTTGGCAGCAATCGCATTGGCGGCATTGGAGGGGCCATTTATCTTGGAGGGGAAAGAGCGTCTCAGGCGTTGTATGCGTATATGTATGTATGCGTGTGTGTGTGTGTAAGGCAGAGAGAGAGGGAGAGAGAGACAGAAAGAGCTCATTTATCTTGCAGGGGAATGAGCAGGGGAACGAGGACGCCCCGGGAGGCGGCCAGATCATTACCCATCTGGGATCAGAGACAGAGAGAGATTTCACTAAGGCTACCCTGCGCAAAGCACCCCACACACACACAGACACACACACACACACATATATACACGTGCACAATGTATCAATGTAACAAAAGGAGACAAATCTCATTTTCATTTGAGGACGGGAGGGCACAGAAGCTCCACAAATACGCGCATTTATAGCAAGCGGAGAGAAGTGAGGCAGGGAATTGTTCCAGCCAGGCAGCTGACTGCTTGTTCCAATGCAATCATTCAGCATCTACTTGGCTTCCTTTAAATGGATACTTAGATTAAGGCATGTTCTGCTCCAGGTGGCCACTAAAGCCTGAGCTAGAACATCATGTTGCATCACGCACCAACATTTGTGCCACACAAAAAGTCTGAGTGGGGGGGGTATTCAGAGGAGAAATTTAGACAACCAAAACCTTTAGACAGCAAAACGCTCTGTGTTGTCCTGCTGCTGCCTGCAAAGGTTTGGGATTCCTGAGATGCTCGTCATGGGAGAATCCATCCTTTTTATTTTTGATATTTTAATGTTATAAATGCCGACTCTTGGACGCATCTCTTTCCAGTTATCAGCCTCAGACAGACGGGAGACGGTTCATAGCAGCTGTGCATGTTTGCTGTAACGAACCAGCAGCCTCCTCTGAAAGCCGCGCCCACACAGTCAACATACTATAACCCAAACTATAACAGTGACGACGTTCTCTCTGTCACCTACTTTTCGATCTCGCTGTTTTTACAGGTGCGTGGGACGCAGGAGGAAGAGGAGGAAGACGAAGGAGTGCTGGGGTCGGCCTTGCTGCTCTCTCCGTTGCTCGTAGAAGGCATCTCTGTAGACACAAGCAGGTAACACGGGTCATTCTGAGCTCCTCACCACGGCGGAGAGCTCACATGCACGGTGAGCAGTGAGGACGCAGCATCATGCAGGACCATGCAGCAATGAGGACGCCTCCTTCTTCAGGGCTATGGCTCAGCTCATCACACCTTTGTGTGAGAAATGCTAAGTCAAGTGCTAAATAACAGAGACTCATTCTGCTCGCTTCATTCCAAGGCTTCACTATCAAAGTCCTTGATATGCACCTTCCACAAAATAAATAAAAACAGTTGCATTTCCTGCCCTCTGCGTTTCATTGACTTATTTTCAACAAGCACACGCCGCAACTTTGCTTTCTTAAAACGAAATAGTTGATTACACCGCTTGTGTCTTCATAAAAAGGTCTGAGCAGTGCGTCGTACTTACCATCGTTGGCCCATTTGGAGAATTCAGGCGTTATTCTGTTAGAAGGCATTCCGCCGCTGTGACAAAAAGACACGAGTGTCAGTGAGAGCGATCGGCTCAAAGGTGCTTTCCATCGTGCAAACTGTACTATTCTGCCAGAAGGCGAGGAGCAGCCATACTTGAGCACAGCTCCCCGTAGCGCCTCCCGCTCCCTGGCTTCTCCTTGGTCCTCTCCGGCACCGGAGCAGGGGATGATGTCGGCCTCGGTGTACTGGGCTTTGCCGTACTCCAAGGTGTCGTCTCCGTCCACATCGAGGTCGGCGTCGCTGTCCGCTGCGCTTTCTTTAATACTACATGTGGCAAAACCTGTTCCTGCGGACAGAGAAGGGACAATTTTAAGCTTGGCTTTGGTTTAAAGGACCACAGGATGGTTTAAACTGTCAGTGAGCATTTACACTCCCTAATTTTGAAAAGCTTTTTTTTTTTAAACTTATCATCTGTGGCGGAGAAATGTCTTAAGTACTGCGAAAAAGTACAGCTAATATCTTCTTTACTTTTTTGTCTGTCAAACTGTGTTATTTTTGTGGATGCGGCTAAAGAAACGGAGGAAAAACAAATGTCTTTGTGACAGGCCGCTTGTAATAGATACAATTTAACATGAGTCCTTTACTAAGTTGTCTGTGATGTGTCGACAACACTGGTTTATCTTTAGATGAATGATTCATAGGCCAGTGAGGCTGTTAAAAATGATAAAAAAGCAGCCAGTGCCCAAAGGAAAACTCTGGAAGACCTTCAGAGAACGCGGAGAACTATTGCTCTAGAACACTTTAAAGGACTGCAAGAAAATGTTGTTTCTTTGAAGCTAAATCTAAATGTATGAGGGGTGACTTTTACACGGTTCTGTATACACTAGAAAAGAGACAAAAACTGTCTGGCACTTTATTCTTTATGACTGAAGCGCAGTCCTTTCACATTATAAGCGTCTGCTCCTCAGTCAGTTATTGGTGTCACGTGTTTTAAAAGCCATCAACATTCACAAATTATGGCAAGATATGTGCTGAATAAAAAATAAACCTGCAACAAGCTCCTGTCCAAACCAAATTAAACATGTTTAAATAAGCAGAGGACAGATGAGGAAAAAGAGTGAGATGTGGTCGGAGAAGAGAGAGACAGCCTTCACACATTGGGGTGAGCTGATGGAGGCTGACACTTTACCCATCAGCCTTTGAGAGAGAAGGGAAATGTGTGTGTGTGTGTGTGTGAATGACAGTTCTATAAACCGAGTGATGAACGCCCAGACAAACCCTCACCACTGCCTGACTGCTCCCTTCAGCTCCACTTAACCACCGAGTCGGCCGTGTGTGTGTGTGTGTGTGTGTGTCCGTCACTTAGAGATGTCTCCTCAGTGTTTGTTTGAGACTGTCTGTCCCTCTGTCACTTAGGCACCGTCTCTCCAACCCTTTGAAAGGGCGCGTGTGCGCACACACACACACACACGAGTGTGAGCATGTCTTCCTGTCACTTAAACCATGTCTATCTACCAGGTAAAGGTAGGTAGGTGTGTGTTTGTGTTCAGGTGTGTATGTCACTTCCACCCTGACTGCTCTGACCGTGTGTGTGTGTGTGTGTGTGTGTGTGTGTTGTGACTGAAGCTGTCTGTGACTGTCTGCCAATGACAGGCCTGACAGCCATCTTATTTACACCTATTCCAATTTCTACAAGCTCTCAGCTGGACTAGTGTGCTGCGTGTGAGTGTCTGTGGGGGACCAGACAGAGTCGACACCCTTCTTATTTAACCCGCCTGTCCCGGTGCGTGTGACTATCAATACTACACTTCTTATAACAGTTGTTCTCAGTGCACTGCTGCATCTCACAGC